>NC_084800.1:124079896-124704896 GCF_963169125.1 Humulus lupulus | reverse complement strand
ACCCTAAAGGATACCTGGGATATCCTTACGATGCAGACCGCGAACCCAGGGCCTGGTAATGCGCCTGGGACGGCATGGCCATAATTGTATAAGCCTATTGATGGCCTATTTATATGCTAAGTGTTTGATATGCATATGTTATCTGCTTGAGAGAGTTTTCTTGTTGGGCTTCGGCTCACGGGTGCTCTGTAGTGCAGGTAAGGGTAAGGGGAAAGTCGACCAACCATGAGTGCGAAGAGTGTGAAGCGACGCGTACATGTTTGGCCTGCCTGGCTTCCACAACCAGGAGTATTTTAGGAGATGTTTGTACTGAAACTAGATTTTGTCGTTTAGCCGACTTTGATTGTATTTTTGAGTTGTAAATATTTCTAAACAGTATTTTGGGATTCCAAATGTTAAACGTTTTATGATTTTCAGTAAATATAATTATTTTCAAAGTTTATGACTCTGATTATGGTTTATTCACACTTTTGCCATAAAACCTCGATTAGCGAGTTAAATGCATGTTTTAAACTCACTTAGTAATAGCTCTAAGAAAGTAGGGCGTTACAAAATGGGCCGAAGCTAAGCCACTCACAACCATAACGACTAAGAAAATGCTGGATTTTGTGGTGAAAAACATCGTATGTCGCTATGGATTGCCAAGGAAAATCATCTCAGATAATGGCACGCAGTTTGATAGTGATTTATTCATGGATTTTTGCTAATGTCATGGGATTATCAAGAGCTTTTCTTCAGTCGCTCATTCCCAAGCAAATGGACAAGTCGAAGCAGTCAATAAAACACTAAAGGATACTATGAAGAAAAGACTGGCCGGAGCAATTGCCTGAAGTCCTTTGTTCATACAGAACTTCCCACCGAACAGCAACATGCCATACTCCATTTTCACTGGTTTATGGGTATGAGGCTATGTTGCCTATTGAGTTAAATTCCAGCAAGGCTCTAACAGCCAACTATTGATGGAATCCCTGGACTTGATCGATGAGAAGCGTGAACAAGCCCAACTTCGAGTAGCTACTTACCAGCAAAAAGTTGCTCGGAATTTCAATTCTAAAGTGCGTGAAAGGAAATTCAATGTCGAAGATCTAGTACTGCAAAGAGTTTTCTTAAACACCCACGACCATGCTGCTGGAGTACTCGGACCTAACTGGGAAGGACCATACCAGATTGAAGAAGTCCTCTATTCAGGCACCTATAAACTTGCTCGCTTAAATGGAGATCTTGTTCCTCACTATTGGAATGGAGAACACCTGCGCAAGTACTATCAGTGAACAATTCTTCTTAAAGAATTGGCTTGTATTAATTTTACTTTTTACAAGTTATGAAAGGGTTGGTCATTTTATCTGACTAATCACTTATAAGTGTAAGATCTTATTGATCACTCGTACAGACATGTTTTGTCCTTTTAATACGAGAAATATAAGGGACTGTGCGCAGCCAGTCATTCTTGACAATTATTGTATTTATTACATGTATTTGCTCATTATGTGTTTTGTTTTGCTGTATTATCGTTTTAATTCCTTTGCTCCAAGCAGTAATGTTCGAAATTTTTTTGGTCAAGGCATGTGACTAAGGACCTAAAGCTCCTCAATCACTTGGGGGGAATATAAGGCATCTAGTAAGCAAAGCATATCGAAAGGTATGTAAACACATGAGCAAAATAAGTGAAAGCATTCTAGGGTAATTAGAGTATTTTTAAAAAAATTTGTATTTTGTTAAATCAAAGCAAAGTACTATGCTAAGTTCGGTTATGCGAACAAATGTTATAATAAAATGAAAATATTATAATACCTAAAGGAAACCTTTTACACCATGAGCAGTTACCGCTCGGATGTAATTGCTCGATTAAAAGTAAAAGTTGCCCATGCAGCAATAAAAAAATAATAATTAAACAAGTAATTGTCTTTGCATCACGACCCATAGGTCGTGTAGTTAAAAGATAGAAAGGAAAAAGATTACGAGGCTGAAGGGTCTTGAGGAGCATCCTGGTCGACAGCAGCGCCAGCTTCATTATCTGCACCATCTATCCCCATTGTCAGGGAAATCTCTGGGTAAGCAGGAACTTTAGCCCTCTCTTCTTCCTCCAGGCGAATGGCGCACTGGGACATTAGAGTCCATCTCAAGCGCTCTGACAGGTAGCTGAAGTTGGCCTTCTGGTTGTGCTTCCAAAACTTGTAGAAGCAAAGATGGGTGGCTTCCTTGTACTTCTCCAAGTTTTTGGCTTCAGTTTCCTCAAGCTCCTTCACACGCTTTTCCAACTCCTCCGTCTCCTGCCTGCTTGCAATCAGATCGAGCTCAAGCTGCTTGGATTGTTGGTAGTTGAGTTTGGCACTTTCCCTAAATTTTTCTTTATCTTCTTTGGCTTTCTTCAGGGCGTCCCGACTCTCCAACAGCTCCTCTATCAACGTGGCTTTTTGCTCGAGCAGTTCCTCATTCAGCTTGGTCAGCTCCACGTTTTTCTCGAGCAGCTCACTGTTCTGCTTGGTCAGCTCGTTGTTCTTCTCGAGTAGGTCAGCATTTTTCCCTTCAAGCACTTTCATGGCCTCAATGAGCCTGGTGTCAAAGTTTCTGGTTTGGGACACCATTGCACCAGCATGGTACCAGCCAGCAGTCATGGTCAGTAATCCCTGCAACCAGATGAAAAGAGTAAAGCGATGGCAGAAAGTCAAAAGCAAATTATTCAGCAACAGAAAGTAACTTACACTGACTATCTCATTCAGCCCTCGATTGAGTATTTGGTCGGTCTCCATGGAGATGGTGTTGTCGATGGACTCTTGATTGCGTTTGTGTTTAGAGTGCTTGTATATTCTCTCCCTGGCTGAGCTGACCACAGAGCTGGATAGGGAGCCTTTGGGCTTAGTGCGGTGTGTCCAGCTGGTAGGGTCTTGAGGGGTGGGGTGCTGATTGATAGGTGTTGGAGGAGTGGAATGTTGGTCGACTGGAGGTGTTGGGGTCGACTGTTCGAGTGGAGATGGAGGTGGCGTGTTTTCCTTCAAAGGAATAGTGGCCGAAGGGCCTTCAGTTTGGGCCTTCTTTGAGGTGGTTTTACTGCTCCCCCCCCCCCCCCCCCCCAAGTCCTCTTGCTGTCTTTCTTCCTGCCTGAGGAAGCAGTAGCAGCCTTGTAATGTTCGAACACATCTTCAGACGACATATCTGCACAAAAGGAAATGATACGAGCAGTAAGACAAGATATATAGATGGAACTAAAAACGAAAGTAAAGAGATTATAAGTAAAGTACCTGTGCTACAACTACTGGTCGCTACATTACTTACAGACTATTTACTGCCTGGAAGAAATCTGAACTTAAGTTTGGAGTATATTTAAAGTTGCCATCCCCATCAAATAAGTGACAAGGAATTGTCAAACTATCTAAGAATGATAAAATAGTACTGTTCTCATATGAAGACTCGTCGATGGGAGCAAAAGGTTCGGTGGCTTTCTTTTTTCCTTTCCCAGTGGGGCAGGGGGAGTGGCAGCTTGCGGGATGCTGGAGGGTTCCCTGATTGTCACTCTAGTCGTCCTCCTCCTTTGAGGTTGCGACACGTCTGGGTGCTGCTCGGGAATTTCCTCACCAGTGGCACTTCTCGTTGTTGACTCCCTCACATCCTGGTGAGGTGCCAAAGCCCAACCAGCCTAAGGTTAGCCTCTATGACCAGATGCTTGACACTCTTCTCCACATTAGTCATGCTAGCCAAGAGGGCTGATCAGACTTCCATGTTTGGTGTGGGAGCTGGTCACAGCCACGGGCCTGAAAGGCGCTAAAAATTCAAGGGAAATGCAGGAAAAATTAAAGAAAAATAAACGACCAAGGGAGTAAAAATATTACCTCCTTTAGTGAAGGCCAGGTTGTTGGCAACCATGTTTGTAGTCAGAAAGTAATCTAGGTGGTACTTCCCCACATTGAAAATAAAGGTTGTGTCACTCAGGAAAGTACGGGACGTTTTCTGGTGACAGAAGTGGAAGAACCCCATGTTTTCTTGGTTGGGGTTGGATTTTAGGTCGAACAGATAGTTGACCTCGTGTGGTGTAGGGATGGGCCATTTCTTATGGCTATAAAGGATATAGAGTGCAGAGAGCATTCTATATCCGTTATGGGTTATTTGAAAAGAAGTGACCCCGAAATAGTTGGCCACTCCTTGGAAGAAAGGATGGAGAGGCAGGATCACTCCTGCCTCGATGTGATACCTCGACCAGGCGCTGAAGGCACCTCCAGGAAAATTTGCCTGTTGGTCTTTGTTGGGTTGGACTAGGGTTACCCCAGGAAGCCGTATTTTTTAATGTAATTCGCAATCATCCTAACCGTTACTCGGCTAGGAGGGGCGACATACCATTCAACATCTGGTTGAATGGCATTTCGAAGTTGAGCTTGAATTTGGATACTAGGGTCGGGGATATTCCTTTCTCGACCACTGGTTGAGGGAATTTCAGCCTGAGGAGCAGGCTGATTTGAAGGATTGGAAGGTTTCTTTTTTGGGCTTTAGATTTTAGTCGACCCATATTTTGGAGGAGGGTCGATGGAGTGTTTGAGGTGGCACGAGAAAAGGGAATTTTAGGTATCAACAACGACGGTTGCTCCTCATCCTCGAGCAATTGGGCTAGCAAGTCATCGTCGATAGGTCTCTCACCTCCCCATGGATCTTGCATGAAAAGCTGCGAAGAGAAAAAGGGGGAGATGAGAACTTAAAGTCTAAAAACTCGTGTTGAGAGTTAGAATAACGTTGCTCATGTATAAAAGTTAAGCTTATATACGGCCAGCAGCATTCTAGCAAAAACACTAAATCTCTTACGAGCAGTTTGAGAAAAAAATTAAAAAGCGGAAGTAAAAAGTTTTTCAGAGAAAAATTTTTCGACTCCAAGAGGGCAGGAAAAACCCAGTTTTCAACTAGCTTAAAAATTGAATTTTTACTTCGATTTTATGCCTTAAATCTACAGTCTCGACTACCAAATTAACTCCTAACTCCTATAAAACATTATTTAACTACCCTATCAAGCATCGATCAACATGCTCATTTACCCCAAAAAAGTCTCAGCCAAGAACATTCAAAAGCTCAGAGATAAAAACATATATAAGACGGTTTTGCATGGCATCTCAAACGATGGAAAGATTCTGGAAACTTACTTGGATGAAAGTTAGAGTATCAGCACGAATGTTTCAAGCGTTGGAGCGAAAAATTCCTTAAATCAGTAATGAATGCTTCAAGGTTTTCTGAGTTTTCTAAACTCTGAAGGTTGAGGTTCTTTAAGGTTCTTAAAGAAGAGAAGGCGAGTGAAAGGTAAAAAGTAAAAATGTGATATGGGGGTATTATTTATAGTGATCGTAGCGCCGTAAAAGAGGTAATCATGGAATTACTTTTTTCAAAGTATGGGGAAGTGCAATAGCCATCAGAAAATTTTTTGGGAGACCGAAAAGACTTGATTAGACATGATTGATTATTTTTTTCAAGAAAGCATGAGCGACTCTGGCAGATTTGGTGGGGTAAGCAAAGAGTCAGTTTCCTAAGTTTACTTTATGTTGGTCGCAGTAAAGTAAACTTGGGGGGCAAATGTTTACCCAAAAAAGGCTTCTTATGAAGTGGCAAGGATTTCTCACATGTGGATGACACGTGGCAGAATCGAAATAAGGAGGTGTTGTTCGATTATCGACCAGCTATACATTACTTCATCAAGCCTGACTATTAGTTACGACCAGGTTGGCCGTATGTTTCGATTTATTTCCTTCTAAGATTGTAATATTGTAATAATTACGTTGATTATTTCATCTTTATTGCCTTGATACACGGATATTAAGGATAGGTAAGGCCCATTAGCCCATGTAACCCCCCTTGAACTGATAAATATACATGAAATAGCTCAAGGAGGGGACTTTTGATCTCTGAAGCTTTTTTCTGAATATTGAAAGAGAGAGCATATAGTGCAATTATCTATCGTCTTTTTGTAATTCTCCCAAGGTTTGTGAAATTCAAGGACCCTAGTTCTTTGATCTCGACTTTGGGATTCAATATTAATAATAGCACTAAGTGGACGTAGGTCATTACCATTTATTGGGGCCGAACCACTATAAATCGTTTGTTTTTATTCTTTACAATTTGATTAAACTCTTAATTGTCATCTCATTTCCTATCATATTTTTGACTCCGTGTCGTTGGCCAAATCGAGGGTCAACAAGGGTCACATCCTCAATGCTCTTTCGGATAGGATCTATGATCTCTACACCAACACCAAGACCACGAATGAGCTTTACGATGCCTTGGTAAAGAAGTACGAAGCAGAAGAAGAAGGTATAAAGAAATTTATTATTACTTAATATATGGAATTTAAGTTTCATGATAATAAACCTCTTCTCCCTCAAATTAATGAGTTGAAAATTGTTGTGAATAAGTTATCTACACTCAATGTTGTATTGCCAGAACAATTCCTTGTTGGTGCCATTATAGCCAAGTTACCTCCTTCTTTGAAAGGCTATAGGAAGAAAATTCTCAATATGAATGAGAGGATTTCTTTGGAGGAAATTCTCAAACACATGAGAATGGAGGAGAAATCTCGTTCTAGAGATAAGTATGAGGAGGAGTCTAATGGAGAAACTTCAAAAGCACATGTGGTGGCTAATCCTCCCAACAAGGGCAAATGAATTGGTAAGAACAAGGGCAAGGGTCAAAAAATCCTTAGGGCCTAAGAAGAATGAGAGACAATTCAAAAGTTCCAAGGGACCTTACATTGTGTGTGGTAAGAATGGCCACTTTCCTAGAGATTGTAGATTCAAGAGGAGCCAAAATAGTGAGGCAAAAGTCAATTCAACCCAAGATGAGCTAGTGGCAACACAAAGTAAAGTTAATGCCATTCATGGAAAGGTGAGTGGGTGGTGGTATGATACTTGTGCCACCATTCATGTTACCTATGATAGATCTCTATACAAGACCTTTGAATCATAAAGGAAGGGCATGAGATACAAATGGGTAATGAGAAAAGGTCCAAGTTTGAAGGCAATGGAACCATTGATTTGTTCTTCACACCTGGAAAGAAGTATCTACTCACCAATGTTTTGTATGTATCAAAAATGAGTAGAAACCTTGTGTAACGTCCCGAAATTCTTAATAAGGCTTAGTGTCGCGATTAGGGGGCTCAGGATGGAAATATTGGAATATTATGTGTTTATATGTGAATTAATTGGATATTTATGTGAATATGTGAATTGCATGGGTCATATTATTATATAGCTAGTTATGCATGTTTAAGTGTATTAAATGTGCGAAATAGACCCGCTTTTATTTAAAGGGGCATATTTGTAATTTTGATCCATCGAGGGTCTAATTGTAATTATATGATATTATGTGATTGATACCACATTATTATGTGGATATATTTGAGATATTGGGCAGGATATTGTCCTTTCAAGCATAGACGAGAGATATCCTCAGTTAATGAGGCATAGAGGGGACGTCCTAGCTGGAGTGGTTAGGGATTACACTATCTCAGAGATGGGTTTAGTGAGATGCATAGAGAAGATTTGTGTTCCGATGGACTCTGCTATCAGATGAGAGATTTCGGATGAATCTCATATCATGTTGTACTCACTCCATCCAGGCACCACAAAGATGTATCAAGATTTGAAATCGCTATACTAGTGGCTTAGGATGAAGAAAGATGTAGTTGAATATGTGGCTAAGTGCCTAATGTGTCAGTAGGTGAAAGCTAAGCACTAGAGACCAGCAACACTATTATAGCCTTTGGGTATCCCTAAGTGGAAATGGGGGGGACATTACTAGGGGCTTCTTAGTGGGATTACCCAGGACTGTGGGTTAGCATGACTCAGTATGGATGATTGTGGATCGGTACACTAAATCAACCCATTTCTTGTAGTGAGGACAAACTTTATAGTAGATTAGTACGTTGATCTTTATATAAAAGAGATAGTACGCCTTCATGGGACTCCTAGGTCCATTATGTCAAATCGGGATCCCATTTTTACTTCCAAGTTTTGGGAAAGTCTACAGAAGGCTATGGCTACACAACTGAAGTTCAGTACCGCCTATCATCCTCAGATAGATGGACAATCTGAGAGGATGATACATATATTAGAGTACATGCTGGGAGCATGTGTGTTGGACTTTGAAGGGTCATGAATTAAATATTTGCCATTGATTGAGTTTTCCTACAACAACAACTATCAGTCGACTACTGGAGTGGCACCCTTTGAAATGTTGTATGGTAGGAAATGCAGATCATCCATCCATTTGGATGAAATGGGTGAGAGAAAATATATGGGTCCTAAAGCAGTTTAGAGGACCAATGAGGCTAGTGAGAAAATAAGAGCTCGGATGCTCGCACCTCAGAATAGACAGGAGAGCTATGCTGATCCCAAGCGTAGAAACATAGAGTTCCAGACTGGGGACTATGTTTTCTTTCACGTTTCACCATTGATAGGGGTGAAGTGATTTGGAAAGAAAGGCAAGCTGAGCCCTAGGTTCGTGGGACCTTTTGAGATTCTGGAAAGGATTGGTCCGGTAGCCTATATGTTAGGTTTACCCCCATCGCTGTCAGGGGTTCATAATGTATTCCATATTTTGATGCTTCAAAAATATGTGTGAGATGTAACTCATGTAGTTAGTTATGAGGATCTGGAGTTACAGATAGATTTGTCCTATGAGGAGCGACCAATTTAGCTCTTGGATAGAAAGGATAAGTATTGAGGAACCAAACCATACCTTTGGTTAAGGTATTATGGAGGAACAACAAGGTCAAAGAAGCGACCTGAGAATTAGAGTTAGACATGTGGGATCAATATCCTGAGCTGTTTAGGTAAATTTCGAGGAGGAGGAGGGGATAGTTGTAACGTCCCAAAATTTCAAATAAGGCTTAGCGCCTTGGTTAGGGGGCCCAGGAGGGCAGTATTGGAATATTATGTGTTTATATGTGAATTAATTGGATATTTATGTGATTATGTCAATTACATGGGTTATATTATTATATAGTTGATTATGCATGTTTAAGTGTATTAAATGTGCAAAACGTGCTCGCTTTTTATTTAAAGGGGCATATTTGTAAATTTGATATGTTGAAGGTCAAATTGTAATTATATGATATTATGTGATTGAGACCACATTATTATGTTGATATATTTGAGATATTCGACAGGATTTGGTCTTGTAACGCCCCAAATATGTTAATAAGGCCTTGTGCCTTGATTAGCGTACCGGGAGAGCAATAATTGATTTAATTATGTTATTACGTGGATTAAATGATTATATGATTAGAAATGCATGTTTAGGTGAATTAAATATGCACGTGGGCCCGTTTTCGTTAATAAGGGCGTATTTGTAATTTTGGCCTGTTGAGGGTAAAAGTGTAAATTATGTGTGTATGACTGAGACCACATTATTGTGGAGATATATTTGTGATGTGTGATATGAGATGGTTCTAGCGAGCCGAATAGCGAAATAGTCACAACAAGGTTGAATACCTGGCTGGGGGTGAGCCTAGGGTTATTTTGGGAGTGTAGCACGTGTTCGGGATTTACTGGGTAACAGGAAGCAATTTAGCAATTATTTAAGTATGTCACAGTTAATTGGGGATTTATAGGAATACTCGAGGAATTAGCGAGATGTGGCAAATGACGGGATTGCCCTTGGAGGCATTAAAGGACTAAGGATTTACTTAGGGGCATTCCGGTCATTTTGAGATATGTGATAGACTTGGATAACCATTAGGAAGTGACTTGTAATGACCTACTACTCTAGACTTTTGGACCATTAATGAAACTATACATACAAAACCTTAATAGAACTTACATTTGCGAAAATACCATAATTTTATTAAGTAACTTGTAAAAATAAGAGTTACTTACAAAATATCAAGGAGGATATGGGATCCCATTGTCTTTAAAAACAAAACATGATTTAAAATGGAAGGAATTACATAAGAAGTGCGGAAAATACATGTAAAACCATAAAAAGTAAAACAAGACTACATCCTTGAGAAATCGAACTCTCGACTCCTTGACTCCATTCACCATCGATACACATTCTCTAAGCGTCCATGAATCTTACCGCCTCTAAAGCTATTTTCCTGCACATAAAAAAAAAAGGAATGAGCCTAATGCCCAGCAAGGAAAATCTAACACATAGTCATAAACATAAATTTCATAAGAAACGTAAAGACATAACATAACACTTATTACATACACATACTATAATGGCCATTATTACTTGGGGTCCCATAGACTAAACAAGTCATATGCCCATGAGATTAGTGGGGTCCTACTAGCTAAGTAGGTCATATGTCCATAATCTATTTGGGGTCTTGTTAGTCATATGGGTCATATGCCCAAGCCTACAAACATACATATTCATAACATAAAACATAAGATAACATAAGCATAAAACATATAGATTCTATCCTATTTTCCTTACCAAAGTTACCGGGATATGTGGACAGTGCTGGGACTTTGGAACACTCCTAATAATCATTATGAAAAAGAGTGAGTCTAATGAAGAAAAAGAGATGAAAAGGAATGGGAAGACTAAACCATTGAGACACATACTTACCAAAACTTATGTGCTCAAGAACTTAGATTTCCTAACCAAAATGAAGATTAAGGTTAGAGGCTGAGTAGAAGATTATGAGAACTTAAATGAACAAATACAGAATTGAACTAGAGTTTTGGGTTACCTTGAAGACTTGTGAGACCAATCTACACCTCAAACCGAAATACTCTAAAACCTTACTTCCCAAAGTGTTTGATAAGCTTATGATGTTCAAGCTTATGATTCCCAAACCCAGGTGTTTATACTCTCACACTCACTTAGCACTTGCAGCCTCTAAACTTAGAGCAAAAGGTGAATAATGGCTGGGTACTAGGTCCTATTTATAGAGTTTAGGAATGAAAGGATCTTGATTTTACTTGAATAAAAATAATAGCTTTTTAGGTGAAAATAATTTGAATAATCGTTCAGCAGAGGCTGAAGACTCGTTCAAAAAGATGCTGGACTTATCAAGAGGTTGAATGGCTGAATGGAAAAGAATTCAAAAACTTTCAAAAACATACTGAAGGAGGCGATATATCGCCCCCTGTAGGCGATATATCGCCTGGACCAGTATGCCCGAGGCAGTCGTGCATTGTCTCGTGTTTTTCGTATCTACGTGCTGCGATATATCGGCATTCGCTGATTATTTAAACATGAAATTACACATTTTTAGCTAAGTTTGAATGGAGTAAACAACCTTGACTAAGCCCTCAACGTATTCAAAGCTGCTGACTGACCCTATAGCATTCAAACTTTACTCCTTATTAAATTTAATCCTCAAAATACTTAATTCTTAATCATCCATTCATAACATGTGCTTAAAATCCTATTGGTCCTCATCTAAACCTTATAGTATAACAAATATTATCCTTAATATCAGTCATATAATCAAACCTTAGGTTAAACTTAGAAAGTCTATAAGTACTACTATAAGTGTCCAAATAATTCCCGGTCTGAACCAAAAATCCACAGTTACAAAGATAATACTATACATACTATAATACTACTAAATAATTAGCTAAGTAAAGTTCTTGGACTCTACATGACTAGAACACCAAAAGAAACATTTAGACATTTTTTCTCTCTCTCTCTCTCTCTCGATACATTCTCTTTCCCTTGGATGCTTGAAATTCTGTGGAAACTTTGACAGAATTCTTGGGGAAATTGGATGAAGATTTGAGGGACTTGAAGATTAAAGTAACTGGGGCATAACTAAGGGTTTAATTCCCTGATTGAGGTTTTACCACCAAGGCTCAGGTTTAGGGGGTTGTGCTCAGGATCACATTAGTTTGTCAGCTCGAGACACAGGTAAGAAAACTGTTTGTGTCCGTTGAGTAGGGCATGGCCTGAATATCTGTATTTAATGTTATGTGTGAGTGTTTATAATTGTTTTGCTATGTTTATGTAATTATGACGGATCAGCAAAGGCTGGGAATGGTGATAAGCATGTTGAATGCAGACCGAACGGCAACAAACTTGCTGAATGCAGGCTGCCATGGCATGACCATCTAGGGTGTTGTAATCACCCGTTCGGTGAAGACCGTGAACCCAGTGTCTAGTAAAGCACTTGGGTCGACATAGGTCGTTATGTGAATAGGCTATTATCTGTTTAAGTTGTGCTTTTACTAGATTGAATTGTCATATGTTATGTGTGGAGTTTTCTTGCTGGTCCTTGGCTCATGGGTGCTCTATTGTGCAAGTAAGGTCAAAGGAAAGGCTGACTAAGCAGGAGTTGGAGGGCATGGAGCGACGCGTACATGTTCGGCCTACTTGGCTGCCACGACCAGGGTTCTTTGAGGGACATGTTGTAGACATTTGATTTTTTCGCTTAGTTCACTGTACCTTAACTTTAGAATTCTAAATACATTTTGAAACAATACTTTGGGATCCCAGCATATCACTTTTATGAGTTTAATAAATGTCCAAATGTTTTATGCCTAATGTCCATTAAATGAATCTTTATTCCGATTTAATCAAACTTTTCGATCTAAAACCTCGATTAGCGAGCTGATGGCACATTTTAAAATCACATGGTAATAACTCCAAGGTAGTAGGGTGTTATAACTTGGTATCAGAGCGTGCCAAGGTTTATGGTTTCTGGAGATTTACCGAACTTGTACACTCCCTGCTAGAGACAAGCTCGACTCAAGGTTGGTCGGTATTAAGTGAATTATATGTTTAATTATTGTCTGAGTTGCCCTGTTTGCCTAATTAATATAGATAGAGCAGGATGAATATATATATATATGATGCCAGGGCATGGCCCCTCTGATTGTTATATGTCTATGTGATGCGTGCATTATGTTGACTTGATGTTGTATTTGACTGATTGGGCTAGGAGGTGGTTTTTTTATGTTGTTATCGTGCCTGATGTGCGCCGTCATTGATTGCAGGCATATTGAAGTTATGCCTCAATGATAGATTAGACTCCACAGCAATATGGCCAAAGATGACAACCAGGGTCAGGACCCTCTACTTGCCCCACCGAATTGGCAACAAATGTTTGCTGAATTACAAGCCAGACTTCAGCGAACTGAAGATGAACTCCGAGAACTGAGGCAGCAGGCCCCTCCACGGGGTGTTGGATTACAGATTCCACAGGCCGTGGCACCAGTGTTAGCCTAGCCTGTGATGGAGAATAGGTGGGAGCCTTTGTATGAAAGGTTCAGAAAGCCCCACCTTTGAGGGTGGTCCAAAACCATAGTGGAAAAACAATGGATGAATATGACTTCGTTTATTTTTGATTTCATGAGGGTGGTAGGAAATGAGAGGGTGGCTTATGCCAGCTACATGTTGAGGGATGACGTTTGCATCTGGTGGGAAGTTGTGTCCCAGAGGAGGGATGTGACCATTATAACATAGGATGAATTCAAAGAAGTATTTAATGAGAAGTATTATAGTGTTGTAGTCCGAGCTACAAAGGTGGATGTGTTTACTAATCTGACTTAGAATAGAATGACCATTACAGAATACACTTTGAAGTTTGATTGGTTGGCAAAATTCGAGTCAGATTTGGTGCCTATAGACATGGCACAGAGGGATCATTTTGTATAGAGGCTGAATGTGATGATAGCTCGGGATGTCAAGATAGCACTGGATCCGAGGACTACCACGTATGCTCAGGTAGTGGAGAAAGCCCTTACTGTTGAGGGGGTTGAAGATTAGATATGGAGCGAAGGCACTGCGAGGCGCGAAGCTCGGAGGATGGTGGCTCCAATCATTGGCTCTAGTTGGGGTAGTGGTCCAGTGAATAGAAGAGAAAGGCCCCATATTCTTTTGTTCCTCCTGGTCCAAATAGGAGGGAACATGGTACTTTTATTGGCCGTCAGGGAGGGGGAGAGAATTGGAAAACCTTCCCAGTGTACCCACGGTGCAGGTGACTACATCCGGGGGAGTGTAGAGTCAGAGCATGCTTCATCTGTGGGAGTGTCAGTCACCTGAGGAAAGACTGCCCACAAGCCAAAAAAGAAGAACCAAAGGGGAGTGATAGCCTAACCCCAGCCATGTGTTCACTTTGACCCAGACCGAGGCTGAGGCTAGTCCCTCGGTCATGACAGGTCAGATTTCTAGTGTCAGTTCTTCATTTACTGCATTGATTGATTCATGAGTTACTCATTCGTTTGTATCTGCTAGGGTGATACACCGTTTGTGTAGACCTTGTGATTTGTATACTATGGGATTCAGGACTTTATTGCCAATTGGGGAATTGGTAGTCTCTATGAGATGGGTTAGAGCATTACCAATAGAGGTAGACAGTAGGGAGTTGTCTATGGATCTGATTGAACTGGTGATGGATGACTTTGATATGATTCTGGGGATGGATTGGTTATCAAAGTACGAGGCAATAATAGATTGCAAGCGTCGGATGGTGACTTTTGAACCAGAAGGGGAGGAACCCTTTGTGTTTGTGGGGATAGTGAATGGGCCATGAGTGCCTATGATCTTAGCACGAAGGCCAAAGACCTATTGTAAGAAGGTTGCATAGGATTCTTAGCGAACATAGTGGATACCTCTAGGATCGTTTCAGTTGGACTGGATGAGACCAGACTAGTGTGTTAATTTCCTGATGTATTCCTAGCAGACCTGCTAGGGTTGCCACTGCACCCAGAGATCGAGTTCATTATAGAGTTGGCACAATGAGCAGAACCAGTATCGAGAACACCCTATAGAATGTCTCCAGCGGAGTTGAAGGAATTGAAGATCTAATTGTAGGAGTTACTGGATCCAAGATTCAGACCTAGTTTTTTTGCCATGGGGTGCTCCTGTATAATTCATTAAGAAGAAGGATGGATCCTTAAGAATGTGCATCGACTATAGGGAGTTGAATAAGTTAACTATTAAGAATAAATATCCACTGCCCAGGATCAACGAATTGTTTGACCAGCTATAGGGGAAGACTGTGTTCTCTAAGATTGACCTTCGGTCTGGCTACCATCAATTGAGGATTAAGGAAGACGACATACCTTAGACTGCGTTCCGTACGAGGTATGGACATTATGAATTCCTGGTCATGTCCTTAAGATTAACCAATGCCTCACCAACCTTTATGGACTTGATGAATAGGGTCTTCAGGGATTGCTTTGATAAGTTTGTGATCGTATTCATCGATGTATACTGGTGTACTCCCAATCAGAGACAGAGCACGAGCAACATCTTTGTTTGGTACTACAACAGTTGAGAGAGCATAGGCTATATGCTAAGTTCAGTAAATGTGAGTTTTGGCTGCCCTAAGTAACATTTCTGGGCCACATTGTAAGTAAGGAAGGAATTCTAGTGGACCCAGCTAAGATTGAGGCAGTGAGACCAAGCAGTGTACCAGAGGTTAGAAGCTTCCTAGGATTAGCGAGGTATTATCGAAGTTTCGTTGAGGGATTCTCCAGAATAGACACATCATTGACTGAGTAATGCGTAAGAAGACCAAGTATGTCTGGACAGATAGATGTGAGAACAGTTTCAAGGAGCTAAAGCGGCGACTGATCACCGCTTTGGTACTAAGTTTTCCATCAGACAAGGAGAAGTTTTTGGTCTACTGTGATGCTTTAAGGCAGGGTTTGGGTTGCGTACTAGTGCAAGATGGGAAGGTGATAGTGTTAGGAACAAGTTTCCTAATACACAACGAAATTGTGATGGGTTGGCCCAGTGTACAACAAAATTTTTTTGTAACATATTTAAACTACCTTTAAATATGCGAATCTATTAATATACATACATGAATCATAAACAAGAAAATAATAAAGAACATACATCTTGATGCCTATCAAGTGTCCTTGCTATCTTTTCGTAAAATAAATGATCCTCCTATCCAAGCTCCTCCCAGGTACTCACACCAAAATCTTCCACAACGTTCTCTACACCTAAAGAAGTGTGTGGGCACTTAGAGAATAAAGGATGAAATATATTTTATTCAACTTTATGTACTCAACACATGAGATCAAGATAATAGGCCTGAGATTGGTTCTGTATCTTTTTCAGGGAGAGATAGAAAAGTATCGTTCTTTTTCTTAGAGTGAATAAATTTAGTATCATATTTATTTTCTGATAAGTCTAACTTATATGGAAAATATTTAAATTAAAAAAATAAATATGTAACCAATTTACAATTTATCTTTTAATTAATTAATTAATTATCTTATTAATGAAAATATCAAAAACTAACTTTTGAATTTTTCATTAATTAATTAATTAATTAAATAAAAGTGAAAAATTTATCCCTGATTTTTATATAGCTGCAGCACCCTGCAAATGATGGATATTTGATTTTTCCATAATTATTTAGTTATTTATTCAAACTACCTTATCAGATAAAACCCAACAACCTAATAATTAATTCAAATTTGAATCTATTATCTTTTTAACTAATTATCACAAATAATTAATTATTTGAATAAATATTAATCTTTTAAATTCAAATCCAATTTGAACTTATTAGATTATTTTCTCTCACTCAAATAAAGATATTTAATTAATTAAATAAATACTAATTTTGAAAATTAAATATTTATTTCATTATAATTTCAAAAAATTATAATAAATTAATTATTTATATAATTTCAAAAATTATATAATAATTAATTTTGATAATTACAACTAATTTATAATTAATTAATTAATTAATTAATCACTATTATCACATAATTGCATATTTGGCCCGAAGAAGGAATTTCTTCTTCAATATGTCTTTTTACCATTTATATCAACTCTTGCCTTGAATAGTGTTGATAGAGCCGCTGTGGAGACCTATGGACCTATAATTCCAAGCTCCAATAAATTTGTGATTATTAATTAAACTCTTTAATTAAATAATCTTAATTTATTAATCTCATGATTACTTCACTATAAATATGAGACCGCACTCTTGTAATTATAGACATTTCATTTACTGAGTACTTTATAACAATAAAGCGTCCATTGATATAATCATTACATACAAATGAACCCTCTAATAATGGTTCATAATTAACCGGGAATAAAATTACCGTTTTACCATTTAAATTATATCTTGTTTCCTTAAGTATCATTGACTTTACTAGTGAAGTTTAATTCATAACTAAATTATGAATTTGAGCTCAATAACCTTTCAGTCACAAAAGTCAACCCTTAAGAGAAACATTATTCAATCCCTTACAAGAAGGTATAGATTCCATATCTGTATACCATGTCCCCAGCCATTTACACTAATGAGTTCCCAAAACAAAAGTTTATAGCTTGATCATTCTAACAAACCCTAACGAGTGAATAAAAGAACTCATATAACATAAACAGGAGTTCATAGTAACTTCAGGATTAAGATCTATTTGTATATGATCATTAGTTGATATATTTAATTAATACTTCAAAACGGTAATTAACTAAGTATTAATAAACATATCTGGTCTGATTCTATATATTCTCTAATATATAAAGTTCCTCTACTAAAGTGTCCTACTACACTAGTAATCCGGATCTAGATCACATGTATTCATAATACTAGTGGATCGTACTTGCAGTAATTAATATAAAGATTCCATAACTTTATTTTACTGCGAACTATTCAAGTTCATTTATCTTAAACACAATCCTCTCGTACCAATACATGATTAAGATCACATATACAAACTTAGGAATTTTTTTTATATTTACGTAATATTATCACAAAATAATATAGTCCATAAAATATATGCATAACAAATTCAATTTATTTATTTATTTCTTAAAACAATGTCTACTACATATGGGCACAATTCCCAACAATCTCCCACTTTCCCTAAAGAAAATGAGGCATCTCTCTCATTCTCATGTTTCTTACATGCTCCTTAAAAGATTTCATGGATAAAGTCATTGTGAAAGGCTCTGCAAGATTATGCTCTGAAGCTATCTTCATAACTGCAACATCTCCTCAATGAACTATCTCTCTGATCAAGTGATATTTCCTCTCAATGTACTTTCCCCTCTTGTGACTCTGTGGTTCCTTTGAGTTAGCTACTGCCCCACTGTTGTCACAATATAGGACTAGTGGCTTATCCACATTTGGCACTACTTCCAGATCAGAATAGAACTTCTTGAGCCACACAACCTCCTTAGCTGCTTCACAAGTTGCTATATACTCGACTTCCATGGTGGAGTCTACAATGTTGGTTTGTTTAATACCTTGCCAGACTACTGCTCCTCCTCCAAGAGTAAACACTTATCTAGAAGTCAATTTTCGACTATCTCTGTCTGATTGAAAATCAGAATCAGTGTAACCAGTGGGGTTTAGGTCTCCACCTGAATATACAAGCATATAATCTCTAGTATTTCTAAGATACTTGAGAATATTCTTCACTACAATCCAATGACTCAATTTAGGATTGGATTGATAACGACTGACTATCCAACTGCATAATAAATGTCAGGTCTTGTACGTAGCATAGCGTACATAAGATTGCCTACCGCTGAGGTATAGGGATATTGTCTCATATCTTCGTCTTCCTGAGGTGTTTTGGGACACTGCTCCTTGGAAAGGACTACTCCAGAACAGGTTGGTGTATCACCATTTTTGGAGTTTTGCATATTAAAGCGTTCTAGCACCTTATCAATATAAGTTGCTTGAGACAGTGCCAAAGTCTTGTTCTGTCTATCTCTAAGAATTTTAATGCCCATAACATACTTGGCTTCCCCCAAATCTTTCATTTGGAATTGTTTAGCTAACCAGTTTGTTACCTTTGATAATGATGTTACGTCATTGCCAATCAGTAATATATCATCAACGTAAAGAACAAGGAATAATACTACACCATCTTTGATTTTTTTATAGACACATGGTTCATCAAAATTTTGTTCAAAACCAAACGTTTTAATTGTGTCATCAAATCTAAGATTCAAAGATCTAAAAGCTTGTTTGAGTCCATAGATGGACCTAAGAAGCTTGCAAACTTTTTGCTCTTGACCTTTTACTTCGAACCTTTTTGGTTGAGACATGTAAATGGTTTCGTCAAGGTAGCCATTCAGAAAAGTTGTTTTGACATCCATTTGTAAAATCTCATAATCCATGCACGCAGCAATGGATAAGAGTATATGAATGGATTTTAGCATGGCTACAGGATAAAAAGTTTCTTCATAATCAACCCCTTCTTTCTGTGTGTAGCCTTTGGCTACAAGCCTTGCTTTGAAAGTCTCTACCTTCCCATCCACTCCTCTTTTCTTCTTGAATATCCACTTGCAACCAATGAATTTGGTATTCTCAGGTGGATCTTCAAGAATCCAAACAGAATTGGAATACATCGATTCCATTTCTTGGTTCATGGCGTCTTGCCGTTTGTCCTTGTCAGAATCATTCATTGCATCTTTAAATGTCAATGGATCATCTTTGTTTGTGTCAGACACAAGCATTTGAACTTTGTGTTCATAGCGTATGGGTTGCTTACTAACCCTCCCACTACGACGAGGCTATCTACTATTCTGACTAGAACTAGCAGTTTCCTCTTGTTGTGATTCATTGGTTGTTGCTGGTGACTTTGCAACTTCATTCGAGACCAACTTCTCCAGTACAACCTTACTTTGAGGTTTGTGGTTATTAACATAGTCATGTTCTAGAAAAGTTGCATTTGTCAATACAAATGTTTTATTTTCTTTTGGACTATAGAAAATTCCACCTCTAGTCTCTTTGGAATGTCCCACAAACATGCACACTTTAGAGCGTGATTCCAACTTCTTGGTCTTTCCTTCAAGGACATGTGCAGGATACCCCTAAATGCAAGAATGGTGTAAACTAGGTTTACAACCATTCCATAATTCCATGGGTGTCTTCTGGATAGACTTAGATGGAACAACATTCAATATGTGTAGAGCACATTGAATCGCATAGCCCTAGAATGACAAGGGTAATGATGAGAAGCTCATCATTGATCTAACCATGTCTAGTAACATTCTGTTCTGTCTTTCTGAAACACCATTTTGCTGTGGTGTTCTAGGTTCTGTGAGTTTGGATTGGATACCATGCCCAAGCAGATGGTCCTTGAATTCAAAATCCAAGTACTCTCCTCCTCGATTAGATTCAGTAATTTACCTAATTTCTTTTCAGCCTCTGCTTTAAATTCTTTGAACTTTCCAAAAGTTTCAGATTTTATTTACATTAATTATAGGTAACCATATATTGAATAATCATCAACAAAAGTGACAAAGTATTATAACCTCCTCTTGCTTGTACATTAAGTGGACCGCAAACATCCATATGTACTAGCTAAAGTGGTTCTGTAGCTCTAAAACCTTTTAGCAGAGAAAGGCCTCTTGGTCATTTTTCCTTCTAGACAGGATTCACAAACAGGGAGAGATCTAATAGATAGTTCTCTTAAATTAACATCCTTTACAAGCCTATTAATTATATCTAGACCAATATGGCCCAATCTCAAGTGCCACAGATATGTTTCAGTATCAGAATCAGTCTTTTGTCGTTTAATAGATCTAGGATTAGCTGTTTTAAATAATTCAGAATTATAAGCAAATTTCTCTTTAGATTACAGTTTATAAAGCCCATCAATAGATTTTTCAGAACATATCTTAAAACCATATCTCAAAATAACAATCGAATTATTATTAAAAGAAATTTTAAAACCTTGTTCATGCAACATAGAAATAGAAATTAAGTTTCTAGAAAATCCAGGAATATAATAAACGTTCTCTAAAATAAGAAATTTATTCTTCTGAAATTCCAAACGGGCTGTTCCAACTACTGCTACAGAGACAATTTAACCACTGCCTACCCTCATAGTCACCTCTCCATCAGCAAGCTTCCTCGTCGAACTAAGAATCTGTAGAGAAAAAAAACATGATTAGTGGCTCCTGAATCTACTATCCAAGATGAGGAATTGTCTTCCACTAAACAAGCTTCTAACACAAGTAAATCAAATTTACCTTTCTTTTTCTCTTTTAGGTAAGCGAGATACTTTGGACAGTTTCTCTTCCAGTGACCATCTACTCCACAGTGAAAATAAGTCCCTTTAGGGGTCTTCTTTTTGGAGCTCTTGGTGTTCTTGTTCTCTTTGCCTTTGGATTACTTGTTAGGCTTCTTTAAATTCTTGTCTTTTTCTTTCTCTTTGTCCATTCCATATCCATTTTTCCTCTTTTTGGTATTAGCATTTTAAGACGATGGGCCATAATCATCAACATTTGCCTCTCCTTCTTTCTCAGAATCTTTGTTAAGAGATTCATAAGTTTGCAACTCATTCAACAGCTGTGTCATGTTATATTTTAATTTGTTCATGACATAGTTGGTTGTGAAACCTTTAAAAGCTGGAGAAAGCGATTCAAGTATAATGCTCACTTGAGTCCTTTCATCAATAGTTTCCCCATGGATAATGACATCGTGGATTATATTGATCATGTCTAATACATGTTCTCTGATAGAAACTCCTTTCTTCATTTTCTTGGTCATGTAGGATTTGGTGGCCTCATGCCTGCACTGATCTGACTGTTGCTCATACCTGCAAGCATATAAGACTTTGCTTTGTTGTTTGATAAGATTAAATTATCAAACTTTTCCCTTGCAGTTTTGGCAGCAGTAGCGGGAGGGACTTCAGGATATTTCTCAGTCAAGATAAATTTGTGGTTCTCACATATTAATACAATGTTCATGTTTGATTTCCATTTCATGTAGTTTTCACTAGTCAATTTTTCATTAGCAAGTAAAGAAGATACATGATTTGAGCTAGACAGATTGATGAAAATAAATAAATAAACAAAATTTAATTTATGCATATAATAAATATCAGTAATATTTGGAATAGTAAACGTGATGCAACAATTAAAGAACACATAAAAAATAATTATTAATTCCATGATTAATTAATTTGAACATTAATGGACCAGCCTTAGGGTAGGTTAGACTGATTCCAAATTAATTTTGAGACAAATTCTCAAATTTATAAGTGAAAACTCAAATCAACATTTCTCTTTTGACTTATAAACAATCCCTTGTTTGGTCAATGATACACTTGTCCGCTCGAAAGCCTAATGCACCTTATGAGTGTAACCCATTATTTTAAATCAATAACTTAACTCAGGAGTGTGCCTTAGGGTCAGTCAAACTTGAAATACATCATTAAATCATATTCTTGAAAAAGAAGTTTGCCTTAAGAATAACACAGTCGGAAGCCTTCCTTAGGGGGACACAAGCAATGGTGCCGTGAGGCACCCTCCATGTTACCTTGGTGCTAACTAATAATGGAGACCATGAGACTTATTGTCATAACTCCCTCTCCCACTCACTATTTCAAAATATGTGTTTTCTCAAAACATCCTATGATTTTTAATTAGTTTGTAAAAATAAAGTGATCTATTTTTATCAAATGATATTCTAATAATTACTAATCCAATCAAGCAAAATTAAAATTATAGAACTATGCCCTAATTAATTCAATTTTAATTTTCCATAATTACTTAGAATATCATTTATTATTTAATAAAATAATTTTATTAAATACTAGAAATTAAACTACTTTTAAAATCTATTTTTGCTCTTGAACTAGTTAAAACTAGATGTATTATTATATGGTCCATCACATAAAGCATATAATCACACAGGACAATCCTAAGGCATGTTTCTACTCATATGAGATACATGCTAATTTTAAATAATGTGTGGGTAATATGTTATGGCATGTCAAAAATGCATGATAAAGTATTAAACAATTTAATCACATTCAAACATTTAAATAAATAAATAAATGCGGGTTGGGTGTATGGGGTATTTCTAGAAAAATTACAACACTTGCAAAATTATACACAAAAATGTAAGAAACTATATAAAACCTAAAGAGATCTCTATCTTCAGCTTTGAGCCTTCACAAGTAGTCTTGATCCATTAAGCCCTATCTATTTAATTTTGAATTAAAATAACTTTTAATTATCTCAAACAAATTTTAAGAATAATTAACTTGGACTTTAATGCCCAATAAGTCCTACAATTTATTCAAAATAAAACAATTTTAATTATGGGCTTAAAATAAATTAGGCCCACAATTTAAATAGATAACAAAGATGCAAGCCCTAGGGTTTAGAAACCCTAGGGCCAGCGGCACAAGGTGGCTCGACATGGGGAGGTGTGGCTAGAAGGCGCGCTGATGTAGGCACAGAGGCGCACGGCAGCAAAGGCAGGGGCGCGCGCAGCAGGCGTAGGGGCTCGACTTCAAATAATTTAATGAAAAAATTAAATTACAAAAAATTCCTATACCCCAAAATGGCTTACATTTTTCATCTAGAAATTTAAGAACAATTCCTAAACCCAGAACACCATATAATTAATGACCCTTAAGAATAATCTTTAAACATACATCCATCCATCCATTCACACATATTACGATAACATAAGAATGCATATTATGCCCACACAGTAATTAATGTATACATAGATTAATGACCGCTTTGGTACCAATTATTTGTTGGAAAAGCTTATACAAGATCTTTATTTATTTTCATGTATATCTAATATTAAAAAAATTAATACAAGATAGCCTAAAACATGTTTCTAAAATTGAATTCAAGAGAAACAAAGAATAGAAATACTTACAGTATACGCAGCGGAATTAAGAGTCCTTCCTTCAGTTTCTCTAACTCTTGTATCCTCTCTGTCGTAGAGTATTATAAAGAAACTGAACTGATCTTCTATTTTCGTCACGATCTTCCAATGTATCCTTAGAACCACCTAGACTAGTGTGGGGAATTCTCAACACATGAGATAGATATAGAGAGAAGAAGAGAAAATAACAAAGTGGCTTAGAAAAGGACTTGTGTTTAGAGAGAATATAAAACTATCAGAAAATCTGACTTGTGACTTATCTGTCGTCTCTTAAATCTTCTCTCTAAGCACTCCTTTTATAGACGCAATTAGGCCATTTAATTTAATTAAAAAATCAATAAAATAACAGCCATTTTGAAGCCCTAGGTCGAAATTATCATGGGCTATAGGCCCGTGAAATTTCCCATTTGATTATAAGCCCATTGGACTTAAAATCAAGGCTTGTATTATTTTCTATTGATTTAATTAATTAAATAATTATTTAAATCCTTTATCAAATTAATTATTTATAATTTGAACCTTGATTTAAATTTATTTATTAATTTAGATACCAATTTATCTTAATTAATAAATCTGCCATAATTTCTCTTTTCTTCTCAAAATTACACAACTCTGTGAAACTATCCAAATTTGACCTGGCCAACTTTGATAATTCTAATTGATGATTAAATCAATTAATTGAGACTATCTAGATGATTTTATCCAAGGTACAATGGGGACCATGGGCCTATGAAATCAAGCTCCAATAAGTTATCATAAATCTAACAAATAAATTTACTAACTTATTAATTCCTCGTGACTCCACTATAGACTTGGAATTGCACTCTTGAATTCATAGAACGCTCTATAACAAATATAGATACGCTATTAATTATCCATTGTTACAACCATAATTGTCACTCAATCCTCTATAGACGGTCTACAATGAGATAGGACTAAAATACCGTTTTACCCCTCATTGTATTTTATCCTTAAAACACTTAGTTCCTTGTAAATGATATTTTAGTAAACTAATTTAATTACTGAAATGAGATCTCTATCATTTAACACCTTGAACCAAAATAAAAGGAAACCATCGTTTCACTTCTTCATTAGAAGCTATAGATGTTCATATCTATGATTAACACTCCCACTCAATTATACTACCGAGTTCCCAAGATGTAAGTATGGGCTAGTCCGTAGGGTAAGCTGGTAACGAACAAGTCAAAGAACTCAAATAATACAATCAGTTAGAATACTAACCACTCAGAATTGAGATTGAATTGACCTATGGTCAACTATATGATATGACTAGAATAGATAATAACGGTATGTTTACTTATCTTATCAACTGTCAATATCGGTCCTGTCCGATGTAACAAATACATCCGATCTTATCTACTTTGCTAATGTTCTGGAAAGAACATAACACTGTAGTGTGTAAGTAGATCATATCGTAGATTGGCAAGTCAGTGTAAATCCGGTGCACTGACTAATCTTAGGACTAACTTATTTTGAACATATAATCATATTTATATTCCACTGTGATTACGTCACTATAAATAAGATTAGCTATATGCTCGGGATTTAATAGAAGTTTATATTAAACAAATAATCATGAAAATAAAACATGTGAGAAAAGTGATTGACCAAGTCAAAAAATGATTTCTATTCTTTTATTGATAATAAAATGAGATTACAAAGAATTTGGGTTTTAATTAGGGCATAAAACCCCAACAAACTCCCACTTGCACTAATTGAAACTAATTCCTTAATTCTACTAATCCCATCTCCTTGATATGCTTATCAAATGTAGCTTCTGGTAGTGTCTTTGTAAACGGATCCGCAAGATTGTCTTCAATTGCAATCTTCATAACCTTCACATCTCCCCTGGCCACATATTCTCGAATAATGTGATACTTCCTTTCTATATGCTTACTCCTCTTGTGACTTCGAGGTTCTTTTGAGTTGGCTATCGCTCCTGTATTGTCACAAAACAACACAAGCGGTTTATCCATTTCTGGAATAACACCAAGATCTAAATAAAACTTCTTTAGCCAGACTATTTCCTTAGCTGCTTTTGACGCGGCTATGTACTCAGCCTCCATGGTGGAATCTGAGATTGCAGACTGCTTTACGCTTCTCCAAATCACAGCTCCATCCCCAAGAGTAAACACCATTCCAGAAGTACTCTTTCTGTCATCGACATCAGTCTGAAAATCTGAATCGGTGTAGCCTACAGGGTTCAGAACACCACCCTTGTAGACTAACATATAATCCCTAGTCCGTCTCAAATACTTCAGGATATGCTTAATTCCTATCCAATGTTCCGGTCCTGGGTTTGACTGATACCTACTCACTACTCCCACTGCATAGCAGATATCTGGTCTAGTACACAACATGGCATACATTAGACTTCCAACTGCAGATGCGTAAGAAACTTTTCTCATTGCATCTTCCTCTTCAGGAGTCTGGGGAGACTCCTTCTTTGAAAGATGAATTCCATGGCGAGATGGTAGACGCCCTTTCTTGGAATTTGTCATTGAGAAATGTTCAAGCACTTTATCAATGTAAGCTGCTTGAGATAGAGCTAAAAGTTTGTTCTTTCTATCCCTAATGATCTGGATACCTAGAACATAACTTGCTTCACCCAAATCCTTCATCTGGAATTGAGTGCTCAGCCAATTCTTCACATCTGATAATTTCTTAACATTGTTTCCAATGAGTAAGATATCATCTACGTAAAGAACTAGGAATACCACTATTTGATTTGCCTTCAGTTGATAAACACAGGGGCTCATCAATATTTTGTTCAAAGCCATAGGTTTTGATTATTTCATCAAACCTAAGATTCCAGGAACGAGAAGCTTGCTTAAGTCCATAGATGGACCTATTTAACTTACAAACTTTTCCTTCTTGTCCAGATACTTTAAATCCTTCTGGCTGATCCATATAAATGACCTCGTCAAGCTTTCCATTAAGAAAAGCTGTCTTGACGTCCCTTTGCCAAATCTCATAGTCGAGAGTGGCTGCTATGGATAGGAGGATGCGAATGGATTTGAGCATGGATACTGGACTAAAAGTTTCCTCATAGTCCACGCCTTCTCTTTGGGTATAACCCTTTGCCACTAATCGAGCTTTATAAGTCTCGATATTTCCATCAACACCTCGTTTCTTCTTGTAGATCCACTTGCACCCAATGGCCCTAAAGTCACTAGGTGCTTCCACAAGATCCCAGACGGAATTTGAGTACATGGACTCCATTTCCTGTTTCATGGCTTCGAGCCATAGTTCATTTTCGGGGTTAGCCATTGCCTGTTTGAAAGACAATGGATCATCATCACTAGTGTCACCAACAACCATATTGGTTTCACCATCCAAACCATAGCGAGCTGGGTTCTTCGAAACCCTCCCACTACGACGAGGCTCCGTCAGTTGTACATGAAAAGTGGGAATTTCATCATCAACACGCGTTGATGACGATGGAACATTGGTTGGAGTCAATTCTTTAACCATCTCCTCTAAAACTACTTTGCTGCGAGGTTTAAAGTTATGGACATAGTCATTTTCCAGAAAAGTAGCATTTGTAGAAGTAAACACTTTCTTTTCTCAATGACTGTAGAAAAGTCCACCCCGAGTACCTTTAGGATAGCCAACAAACACGCAAACTTCAGTTCGCGGTTCTAGCTTTCCCTCCTTTTTCCTCAGGACGTGAGCGGGACACCCCCAGATTCTATAATGGCATAAACTAGGTTCACGATCATTCCGGCGTTCTAAAGGTGTTTTGGGGATTTATTTTGACGGCATGACATTGAGAATGTCATTTGCGGTTTCAATTGCATGTCCCCAGAACGAAGTTGGTAGAGTTGAGTAACTAAGCATGCATCTAACCATTTCCAATAAAGTTCTATTTCGGCGTTCTGCTACACCATTTTGTTGCGGAGTACCTGGGGCAGTAAGTTGTGATAAAATCCCAAGTTCAGTTAAATGATCTTGGAACTGCATATCCAAATATTCTCCACCCCTATCAGATCACAGGATCTTTAACCTTTTACCTAATTGGTTCTGAGCCATTGCTAGGAATTCCTGAAACTTTGAAAATGTTTTCGATTTCCTATGCATTAGGTAAAGACATGAGTATCTAGAGTAATCGTCAATGAAAGTGACGAAATACTCAAAACCACCCCTGGCTTGTATATTCAAAGGTCCACAAACATCTGAATGCACAAGACCAAGTGGTTCTTTGGCCCTATCACCCTTTGCAGAGAATGGACGCTTGGTCAGTTTGCCTTCTAGACAAGATTCACAGACAGGTAATTCACCTAAGGTGAGTTCCCTCAAAGGTCCATCCTTTGTAAGTCTTTGAATCCTATCATAGCCAATGTGACCTAGTCTCAAGTGCCATAAATACGTCATATTATTGTTATCGGTCTTTTGACGTTTATTGGTCCTAGGTTTAACTACTTTGAATAAATCATTGTTAAGAGCGAGGGGTTCGTTAGGTCGCAGAATATAAAGCCCATTTTCCAAACATGCAATACACAATTGTGATCCATTGAAAGAAATAGATATATTAAAACTTGTGAAAGTCATAACAAATCGTTCTAATTGCAACATGGAAACTGAAATTAAATTTCTACTAAAATCCGGAATAAAAAATACATCTTTTAAAATTAAAAATTTATTTCCGAACTTCAGACGAGCTCTTCCTCTAGCTTGGACCGCAACGAACGCTCCATTCTCAACTCCAAGCTTTAAGCCGCCTTCGTTCGCTTCCTCCCACGATTCAAGAAACGGTAAAGAGTTACAAACATGGTTAGTAGTTCCAGAATCATTAATCCAAACTGATTTATCATTCTCTAAAACACATGTTTCTAAGATAAATGAACTATAATCATTACCTTTGTTTTTATCTGCTAGAAACTTGGGGCAATCTTGTTTCCAATGCCCCTTTTCTTTGCAGTGAAAACATTTACCTTTACCTTTCTTGTTTTTCCCCTTAGGCATTTGTGCACTTGGTTGTGCGCTCACCTTTGCAGCTTTTGCAGGCATGGGGTTATTGTTTTGTCCACATTTCCTCTTGTTTCCAGCTTTCGAAGACGAAGCTTGGTTAGCTTCAGCCTTAGCTAGATGTGCAACAACATCAGTAGTCTTATTTTCACCTCCTTTACTAGGTCCACCCATGACAGGTTCAATAATCTAAAGCTCGTTCATGAGCTGCGTCAGACCATAGTTGAGTTGAGCATGAACTTGCAGACACGGTGCCATCCGAGAATTTACGGTGTCATCACGAACGTGCAGAGACGGTGCTATCCAAGCATTTACGGTACCATCAAGAACGTGCGAAGACGATGCTCGTTCTGGGGATTCCTCAATCATGACGAACTCAGAGTTGTCACCAATCAACTTTATGTTGATATTCTGCTTCCAATTATGGAAGTTTTCTCCGGTGAGTTTCTCAGAACGAGCATCTAACCATTTCCAATAAAGTTTTCTCAAACACAATCCTCCCATACTAATACGTGGTTGAGATCACATATATGAACTTAGGAATTATTCTGATATTTATTTAATATTATCATAAAATAATATAGTCTATAAAATATATGTATAAAAAATTCAATTTATTTATTTATTTCTTAAAACAATGTCTATTGCATATGCTTTTAGGGCACAATTCCCAATAGATAGCCTACGCGTCTAGACAACTGAAGGAGTATGAGAAGAGTATCCCACTCACGATCTGGAACTGGCAGTGGTGGTATTTGCACTGAACGTATGGAAGCATTATCTGTATGGAGAGAAGTACAAAATATACATCAACCATAAAAGTTTAAAATATTTATTTACTCAAAAGGATCTGAATATGCGCCAAAGGTGTTGGCTGGAGTTGGTGAAGGACTACGACTGTGATATTTTGTACCACCCAGGGAAGGCCAATGTGGTGGCCGATACATTAAGTCGGAAGGGGCCAGGGCAGCTATTTAGTTCAAGACAGATATTAGAAAAGTTAGCTGAATAGATGACAAAAGCAGGAATTGAATTGGTAGTTCTTCAGTCCACGCTCCTTGAGAGGATCAGGGAAGTGCAGAAGGAGGATCCACAATTGAGGAAACATAAGGCGGATGTCTTAGCCGGAGTGGCTAGAGACTTTTCTAATTCTGAGATTGATCTGTTGAGATATAAAGGTTGGATTTGCATTCCGATGGAGTCTAGTATCAGGCGAGAGATTCTGGATGAGTCTCATACCACTCCCTATTCTTTACATTGAAGTATGATGAAGATGTACCAAGACTTGAGGACTTTGTATTGGTGGCCAGGGATGAAAAGGGACGTAGTGGATTATGTGCCCAAGTGTTTGACTAGTTAGCAGGTGAAGGCTGAACATCAAAAGCCATCAGGGTTGCTGTAGCCTTTAGGGATTCCAGAGTGGAAGTGGGAGGATATCACCATGGACTTCGTGGTTGGATTGCCAAGGACAGTGGGGCAACATGATTCTGTGTGGGTGATTGTGGATAGGCACACCAAATCAGCCCACTTCTTGACTGTTAGAATGACTTATACAGTAGAGCAGTATGCTGAGTTATATGTAAATGAGATCGTACGAATCCATGGGGCTCTAAGATCGATAGTATTCAAGAAGGACCCCACCTTCACCTCTAAGTTTTGGGAGAGCCTGCAGAAGGCTATGGGCACGCAGTTGTGGTTTAGTACCGCCTATCATTCTCAAACTGATGGACAGTCTAAGAGGATGATTCAGATATTGGAGGATATGTTACGGGCCTATGTGCTGGACTTTAGGGGATCTTGGAGTAAGTATCTCCCTTTGATTGAGTTTTCTTATAGTAACAACTATAAGGCAACTATCGAAGTGGCTTCATATGAGAAGTTTTATGGGAGGAAGTGTAGATCGCCCATTCATTGGGATGAGACGGGTGAGAGGAAGTACTTAGGTCCTGAGGTCGTTTAGAGGAAAAATGAGGAAATTGAGAAGATTAGAGCTCGGATGCTCACCTCCTAGAGCCGACAGAAGAGTTACTCAGACTTGAAACAATGATTGTAGAGTTTCAAGTCAGTGATCATGTGTTCCTTAGAGGTGATCCTTTGAGAGGAGTGAAGCAATTTGGAGTGAAAGGTAAGTTAAGTCCTAGGTTTGTTGGCCCCTTTGAGATTCTAGAACGGGTTAGAGGTAGCTTTCAGATTGGCTATGCCTCCAGCGTTATTAGGGGTTCACAATGTATTTCATGTGTCCATGCTGTGGAAGTACATATCAGATTCTACACATGTGCTGAGTTATGAAAACTTGAAGCTGGATCAAGATTTGTCTTATGAGGAGAAGTCAGTTTAGATCTTAGACGGGAAAGATAAAGTCTTGAGGAACAAACCATTGCCTTAGTGAAAGTGCTGTGGAGAAACAAAAAAGTGGAAGAGGAAACTTTGGAGCTTGAGTTTGATATGCAGGATCGATATCCTGAGTTATTCAGGTAAATTTCGTGGATAGAATTTCTGTAAGGAGGGGATAGTTGTAACGCCCCAAATATGCTAATAAGGCTTAGTGCCTTGATTAACGTGCTAGGACATCAGTAATTGATTTAATTAAGTTATTACATGGATTAAATGATTATATGATTAGAAATACATGTTTAGGTGAATTAAATATGCATGTAGGCCCGTTTTCGTTAACAATGGCATATTTGTAATTTTCGTTCGTTGAGGGTATAAATGTAAATTATGTGTGTGTATGACTGAGACCACAATATTGTGGAGATATATTTGTGATGTGTGATCCGAGATGGTTCTAGGGAGCAGAATAATGAAATAGTCACAATAGGGTCGAATACTCGGCTTAGGGTGAGCCTAGGGGTATTTTGGGAATGTAGCACGTGTTCAGGATTTATTGGGTAACGAGTAGCTATTTAGCAATTATTTAAGTATGTTGGGGTTAATTGGGGATTTATAGGAATACTCGAGGAATTAGCGGGATGTGGCAAATGACGAGATTGCCCTTGGAGGCATTAAAGGATTAAGGATTTACTTAAGGGCATTTTGGTCATTTTGAGACATGTGATAAACTTGGATAGCCATTAGGAAGTGGCCAAAATACCAAAAGAAACATTTAGACCTTTCTCTGATATTTCTCTCTCTCTCTCTCGATGCATTATCTCTCCCTTGGGTGCTTGAAATTTTGTGGAAACTTTTGAAGGTTTCTTGGGGAAATTGGCTGAAGATTTGAGGGAATTGAACCTTGAAGTAATTGGGGCATAGCTAAGGGTCGAATTCCCTGATTGAGGTTTTACCGCCAAGGCTTGGGTTTAGGGGATCGTGCTAGGGATCGCACTAGTCTGTCAGCTTGGGACACAAATAGGGGTGTTCAGATAAACCGCAAACCGCGGTTTGGAACCAAACCGCACCGCACCAAACCGCAAAAAACTGTAACCAATGAAACCGTTTTTTGATGGTTCGGTTTAACCGGACAGCTCAACTTTAATGGTTTGGTAACGGTTTCTAATTTTTTAAAACCAATTAAACCGGACCGGACAGTAATTTTTTCTAAAAAAATAATTTTTAAATGATGGTTCAAAGGATTGAACCCCTACACTTAAGTTAATATAAAGTGTACCAAACCATCCAAGCCAAACAATTTAATTGTTTATGATATGTTTTTAGTAGTATTTAATAGATGCACAAGTTTCTAAAAGTAAAAAAAAATGTAAAGTCCCACATTGTTTAGAAAGTAGACATTTCTTTTTCTCACTTCTATAAAATGATTCAAAATACTTAAACTTACAACAACAAAGACAATAAGCTTCTTGTAGACTTTTATGGTCTTAAAAGTAAAGCTAAAATTATTATTATTTAAATACAATTATTTAGTTAATTATTTTATAATAAAAAAGTTTTAAATTTTAATAATTTGGTTATATGGTTAAAACCAAACCGCACTAAACCGTTTATTTATGGTTTGGTTTGGTTTTTTAATTTTAATGGTTTGGTTTGGTTTTTCATTTTGAAAAAACCACATGAGCGGTTTGGTTTAAAAATTCTTCTAAACCGCACCAAACCAAATCGTGTACACCCCTAGACACAAATAAGAAAACTATTTGTGCCCGTAGAGCAGGGCATGGCTTGAATATCTATGTTTAATGCTATGTGTGAGTGTTTATGATTGTTATTCTATATTTGTGTAATTATGACGGATCAAAATAGGCCAAGAACGACGATAAGCATGCAAAATGCAGGCCGAATGACAACAAGCATGTTGAATGCAGGCTGCCATGGCATGGCCATCTAGGGTGTTGTACTCACCCATTTGGTGAAGACCGTGAACCCAGTGTTTGGTAAAGCACTTGGGTCAGCACAGGTCGTTATGTGAATAGTTTGTTATCTGTTTAAGTTGTGCTTTTACTGGATTGAATTGTCATATGTTATGTGTGGAGTTTTCTTGTTGGGCCTTGGCTCATGGGTGCTCTATGGTGTAGGTAAGGGCAAAGGAAAGGCCGACCAAGCATAAGTTGGAGGGCATGGAACGACGCGTAAATGTTTGGCCTACCTGGCTGCCATGATCGGGGTTGTTTAAGGGACATGTTGTAGACATTTGATTTTTTCGCGTAGGTCGACTGTACCTTAACTTTTGAATTGTAAATACATTTTGAAATAATATTTTGGGATCCCAGTGATTCACTTTTATGAGTTTAATAAATGTCCAAACCTTTTATACTTAATTTCCATAAATGAATCTTTATTCCGATTTAAACACACTTTTCAATCTAAAACCTCGATTAGCGAGCTAATGACACATTTTAAAATCACATAGTAACGACCCTAAGGTAGTAGGGCGTTACAGGTCCTTTCGAGCACAATAGAGGTTTAGTCACAACAGGGGATTAATACCTAGCTCAAGGTGAGCCAAGGGGTATTTCGGTAATTCGGTGAGTTACCGGGACTCATGTAACGCCATAGATAACCAAGACCATTACACTATGTGTTTAAAATAGTGAAAGATTTGCTAATCAAGTCATTTAAATGAAAATGCGATCCTAAAGTCATAAACAAATTAGGTTTAAAAGATTTTGGTCATAAACAGATAATTTTCATTAAAATAAATGTTTAGTACACGTGATCCTAAAAATAGGGTTTAAAGGACAAATTCACAAAATACCAAAAGTTATATACAATCAAGGCCACTCTAATGGCAAAATATACATTTTAGGTTTCTGTCCCTGTTCAATCCCTCGACTGTGGTGGCCGAGCAGCTGACAACGTACACCTTGACCCCAAAGCTCTCCAACCCATGGTTGATTAATCTTACCCTTGCCTTTACCTGCACCACGTAGCACCCGTGAGCCAAGGCCCAATAAGAAAACCATAACATCATAACATGATTAATATCGATAACCAAATAATTCATAAAACATTAACTAGATATTCAGCAGGTCATAGCGGACACATAGTCAATGATGATAATCAAGGATTCATCAATCTATCATTCAGGCAATTCAACAAGCCATAAACATCAGATTAATCAACAGTAAACACATTCATAATCGACAGTTTGTCACAATCATCATACAATACTCAGGGTCGACGCCCTTAGGCCGCACCCTCTATTTAACCCACTGTCTCCGGCTCAATTAGGCTGAGCCCAATGCTTAACCCACTGAGTCTGGCTCGCTTATGCCGAGCTCAGTGATTATTTAACTAACCTCAGCTACTAGTGGGCGAGCCACGTCCTGTCCGCAAATATCAATCCCGAAACTTTTAGGTCATTTTTATCATGCTCACATGGCATATTATAATCATACAACATTTGTATTCAAATATAAGGGATCTCAGTCCCAACATAACCACGCAAAGGGTGCAGTTTTCTTACCTTGAATTCCGAACGGAGAATGCAAAATGATTCCGAGCACGGTCCTTAGCCTCGAGCCTTGGCGATAAACCTAGTCACAAGGGCCATTGATATCCATCAACTTCCAATCAAAATAAAATACCTAGGAAATAGAAACTAGCCTCCTGGACCTCCATTTCTACTAAACTGAGTAGTAGAAATTGTCCCGGGCACCTAGGTTCAAATCCCCGAGCCTTACCAATTCTAGAAATAATTCTAAGGAAAAATTCCCAGGCAGGTCACAACTTGGCTTAACAAGTCGCGACATGCACCAAGTCAGAGAGCCTCCCAGGCCAGAAGGACCATACGCGCCGCGGCGCCCCCTAGCCAGGTCACGGTGCGCCCTTCGAACCTAAAGAAAACCTAGGTTTTCTCCTCCTTCTCCCAGCCAAGAACACTCAAGTTCTACCTAGAATTTTCCCCACTTACCCCTTCAATTCAACATCAATCTCAACTACACCTTCAGACTAAAATCACACACTTAAAATATTAATCCCCTATACAATTATACCAGAAGCAATACCTCAATTCAGACACAATAATCACAACTACTACCACTGAAATTCCTACCCAAACCATCAGTCAAAACAACACTACCAACACTTATATTTCCATCCAAATTCAGCCATAAACTTTAAAGATGATGTTCTAGAATCTTACCTCCATCTACAGCTCAATTTTCCAGCTGAATTTCCTCCAAGAAAACTCCAGCCTTAGCCTAATTCCTTCTGCCCTTTTCCTTAACTTCCAAAGTGTAATAGAGAGAGAGAGAGAGAGAGAGAGAGAGAGAAGAGGCAGGGAAATTCTACTTCCATCTATTTTTTTCCTAAGTAAATCATAGTATATCCCCTCTATGGAAAAACCAATTTTCTCCTCCCCATATTAATTAATCCTTAATTTAATCTAAGGGTCAAAATAGCCATTTACCCTCAATTCTCGCTAATTCCTCAAGTGTTCCTAATATTTACCAATTAAATCTCGTTATCCAATTATTTACCCAACGTCTAATAATCCCTGATATATTTTCTAAATTCCTCAAAAATCTCTTTAGGCTCCCCCGAGCCGGGTATAAATCCCCGTCGTGACTATCTCGGCAATCCGCCCACTAGGACCGTCTCGAGCTGTATGATGCAAATATATCCACATAATAATGTGGTCTCAACAATTTATCACATATAAGTACATTTATGCCTCAACGGGCCAAAATTACCAATATGCCCTTAAAAGCTAAACATGGCCCACATGCATATTTAATACTCATGAACATGCACTTAATCATATTCATATAATCATGCATGCCACAAACTCATGCATTTAATCATTTAAAATCACACATATACCAATTATGCCCTCCCAATGCACTAATCAAGGCCCTTAAGCCTTATTAGAAGTTTTGGGTTGTTACAACTCATTAGAGTATGAGTCGTATTTTGGGAATAACAGTGATATTTCGAGTTTAGCAGAATTAACTGGGAATTTTAAGGGTATTGTGAGACGGGATGGTAAAATGACTATTTTTCCCTTAATGGGCTTTGAGATAGAAGTTTGGCCTTAGGTGAATTTCAGTCTTTTAAACCATTAGGCTAATGCATTTGATTTTATTAACTCATGGGGAAGATAGAAACATGGCAAAAGAAAAACACAACTCTCTCTATATTTCTCACATTTTCTCTTACTCTCTCTCAAAGCGATCGATTTTTTTCATAAAGAGCTCTTAATCATTGAGTTTTGAAGTAAGGGTTGGTGGAATTGAAAGCTTATAAGCTTAAGGAAACATAGCTAGAGTCAAACTCAATAAAAGGTAACTACATTATTTGCGTTTCAGTGTTTAAAATTTTTGAAAAATTCATTGAAATCTTAGTTGTACAGAGTTTTGATTGAGTTTAAGAGTGGTTTATTGTATTTCTGGGCAGTTGGGACCATTATTATGGTAAAAACAGGTGAAATTATGTTTTGGGATGATTTTTGGAAGGTTGGCGATTCTGAAAATCGATGGTTTTCTGAGTTTGCAATCTGAAACCGTGGCGCTGTTCTTGGAGCATCGCAACCCTCATGAACTTAGAGAATAGGGGAGGTGCCTCGAACCGACTTGGCGCTGTGACGCTAAGAGGGTTGCGCTGCAGCGTGTGCCATGTGGTTTTGGGCTTGAGGCTCTTTGACTTATTGCACCACGACGCTTAGTAGGGGCACCGCAATTCAAATTGGGGAAATGATAAAAAATAGGTTTGGGAGTTGGGAACCCAAACCTAAGGGCTCAGGAATGGTTCTACTATCTGGGTTAGTAGAATGCAAGGTTCTGAAGGCTAGGACTTGGTCCAGAAGCCTTTATTAGCTAGTTCCTGATAATTATTCATTGTTATGGTTGTGACTAGGGTGAACCGTTAGGCTCAAGAGGAAAGGATTGTACTCGGAGGTCATCAGAGACTATTTACTCAGGACCTGAGGTAAGAAAACTACACCTAGTTTGTGTTTAGGGCTTGGCCCGGTTGTAGTACATGGTTATCACTATGTTGAGAATGTTTTATTAAACATGTTAATTGCGCTATGTTTACTTGTGTTAAGTAATAAATGCTTATCTGTATATTTGATTGGAAAGCTCAGCTTATAAGTCGAGGGTTACCTATTATATATGATTGGAAGGCTCGACTTATAAGTCGAGAGCTTATCGATTATATTCGATTGAAAAGATCGACCTATAAGTTGAGGTTCTATCTATTATATCTAACTAAAGCTCGTCTTATAAGTTGAGAATCCATCTATGATATCTGATGAAAATCTTGGCTTATTAGTCAAGGATATGTCTGGTTAAAAGACTCCGAAGGTTTAAAAGACTCGGCTTATAAGTTGAAGGTTTAAAAGACTTAGCTTACAAGTCGAAGGTTTAAAAGACTCAGCTTATAAGTCGAAGGTTTAAAGGAGTTGAAGGCTTATAAGGCTCTACTTATAAGTTGAAAGTTTATAAAGCTTGGTTTATAAGTCGAGGGTTTAAAGGATCGGCTTATGAGTCGAGGGCGGCAATAGCGTGTTGAACGTCGGCTGATATGGTTAGACTAACTAGGAAGCATGATATATGCTTGAACGACCTTAAGGCAGTCTGAAAAAATAAGTACCAGTTACGCTTGGCTAAATCTAAGGGTGGTTATATGAGGAATTGGGAAATATGCCCTGGTGTGATTTTATAGTCACTTATCTAGATTGATCGCATGAATGAGTAGGGCTATTACTGCTAGACATGCTAATTATGATTATGTGATCTAATGATTTACTGCTTATGAGCATGATTATGTTCTCTTGCTGAGCATCGACTCACGGGTGCTAAATGGTGCAGGTAAAGGAAAGGAAAAGTTGAGTCAGCCATGAGTTGGAGAGCTTCAGGGCTAGAGTGTACATATGCGACCTGCTCGACCACCATGACTGAGGTTATCAGTTGGGACTAGAGTTGGACCCTGGTTTTGCCGCTTAGGTCAACTTTTGTGTACATTTAGGAGTTTGTAACAATATTAAACTATGTTGGGATCTCATGTATTGAAATCAAACTCTTTTAATGAAATTGTTGAATTTTGACCGAAATTTTTAGTATCTAAACCTGTGGTTAGTTTCAATTACATGTTTTTATTTCAAATGATCCGTTGAGCGAGTTAAGCTGTAACGTCCCAAAATTACCTAATAAGGCTTAGGGGGCCAGGATGGAAATATATGGAACTATATGTTTATTTGATATATTTGATTGTGATTATGTGAGTTATGTGATGATATAACTAGTAGTGCCTATTTGGGGGTATTAAATATGCATGTGGGCCCGTTTCTTATTAGAAGGGCAACTTTCGTAATTTAGCTCGTTATGGGCTTAATTGTATATATATATATGCATATATGGGATATATGTGTGAGACCACATTATTATGTGGGTTTATTTGAGTTACTTGGCACGAGACGATCCTAAGGAGCAAGTTAGCGGGAAAGTCACAACGGGACCCGATACCCGACTCAGGGCGAGTCAAGGGGTATTTTAGGTGTTTGGCATTTAATTGGGTTATCGGGTAATGGGAATGAATAATTGGGGATATATTTGAAGTTAGTGAGTTTAGGAGAGAATACTGGGGAATTTGACCATTTTGCCTTCAGGGACGTTTTTGGCACCCCGAGCCTCAGAATTAACTTAAGTGAAACTTAACCTTAAGAAACAAAAAGAAACACTCAAAAATACTCTAATGGCTGACTCACGCACACTCTCTCTTTCTCTCTAAGCTTCCATAAGTTGGTTTTGGAGAATTAAGAAGGATTTCTTGAAGAATTGTTCGGTGAAGGCTAGGGAATTGAAGGCCTAGACTCGAGGAATTAGTTTTGTTGTAGCTTGAGAGATTAACTACTAGTTGAGGTGTTTTCCATTGAAATTCTGTGTTTGTTTGGCTTTTTTAAGGTGTTGTTGAAGTTTATAGCTCAAGAGTTGAATTTGGTGTTTTAATGAATTTTGTAACAAGGATCTTGTTGGGTTTTGCTACTAGGAGGATGTTAGAACAATTATGGTGATTTAATTATGGTTTTGGGGTGAAATTGGGATAATTTAGGTTGGATTTGTCTGTTGGGAAATGGAGAAGTCGTGGCTCTGTTCTTGAGGGGTCGTACCTCAGTTGAAATCAGGGCCCTGGGAGGCCACTGTCTGGGAAGCGCACTGTGACTCTCTTGAGCAGGTTGGGACCCACATCCCTTTGGTAGAGGGAGAGGGCCTCGGATAAGAGGGGGCATGCCACGACCCTCAAGGTCAGCTCATGGCTCGCCTGGGCAGTTTTGGCCTTGGGGAGTTTTTTATGACGGGAACCTTTTCCTTAGGGGTCGGAATCGATTCCACTACCTGATTTAGTGGAATTCGAGGCCCTGGAGGCTAGGACTTTGTCTGAAAGCCTTTATTTTCTTATTATTGATTGAATCCTATATTAAGGTTGTGACTAGGTTATCGCTAGGGGCTCGGAAGAAGGATCGTGCCCGAGGGTAATCCTTATTTTACGCTATACTCGGACTTGAGGTAAGAAAACCGCGCCCAATATGTGTTATATGTGATCAGGGCTTGGCCCAACTGTTATCAATAGTTATGATTAGGGCTTGGGCCCCTAAGAACATTCTTGTTTAAGATATTGTTTCACATGTTGATTGATCTTACTTGAATATTCTATATTTACTTAAATGTTTCATGTTTGTTGCTTGGATTCTGTGGTTAGGGCCTGAGGCCCCTTTAAATAGGTATGATTAGTATTATGAGTACGGTTACTCGATGGTGTTATGTGATTAACATGCATTCATACTAGTTTTGTTGGGATATGCCTATTTGTTATACCCAAAAATTGGATAATGCATCCTAGGAGGCTAAGGAGAATGCATTCTAGGAGAGCTAAGGGGAGTGGTCCTAGGAGACCCCAAGGGAGTGGTCTTAGGAGACCCCAAGGAGAAAGTGGTCTTAGGAGACCCCAAGGAGGATGTGGTCCTAAGAGACCCCAAGGGTGTGTAGGAGGCAAGCCTCCCAAGGTTTCCTAAGTGTTGGCTCGAACGTGTCCAAGGTAAGTAGCTAAGGAGGAGGAGTCTCATGCAAGAGGAAGGAGACTTAGATTTTGATAAGGAGAGCCTATACAATGTTCGATCGGACATGTTTGGAAGATGCTAAAGGAGAATGCCTTGATCTTGTCCAAGGTGAGGTGTTATGGAGGAGGTTGCCTTATTGTTGTCCAAGGTGAGGTGCTAAGGAGGTTTCCTCGGACCACCTTGGTCCGAGGAGAAGCCAAGGAGATTGGTTCAAGGAGGAACATGGCATGCTAGAGGAGTGTGCCATGTTAGAGGAGAGAAGTGCATGTCCTACCACCATGCACGTTCAACCCACGAAAACATGTCCTACCACCATGCACGTCCGACCAACACTTGCATGAGTGGTCAGTAGGAGGTGGATCAACTAGCTAGAGGAGACTAAGTCAAGATTCCCAGAGACAGCTTCAACAACATACGCGGGAATCTCTCATTCTTCCCACAAATGGGGGGTTTGTTACATTTTGAATTTTGAATGTTTAAATGTAATAAATATAATAAAATATCCATATCATAAAGGGATATCAGTTGAGGATCCCAGGCCTATAAATAGAGAGCTTATGGGATGAGAGAGAGGTTCTGGAGCTGCTTCTTTCTAGAGAGAGAAAATTGGGACTGCCTATTCTAGAGAGAGAAAGTGCTGAAATAAGAGAGAATTCTTGTATTTTTGCAATCTGTACTGAAGAAACTCAGTTGGCTCAGTCCATCTGATCTTGAGTACGGATCTATAAATCACAACTCTAAGTGGATTAGGCTATTACCGACAATCGGGGCTGAACCACTATAAAAATCTCCTGTGTTATTTACTTTTCTTGTTTATACCGTCTGTTGTCGTTTTTATTTCTCTTGAAGGCTTGTCATTATTGACGTTCTCACGTCGTTGGCTAAAAACGCAGTCAACACTATTCATATCTATTTCTGATTTGAAGATTGAATACCTTGATCAGGGCTTGACTTATTAGTCAAGGACGGCAAAAGCGTGTTGTGCACTGGTTGAAAGGCTTAGGCCTAAATTAGTAACGTATTATTACATTTGTTGACCCTATGGTCGTTGAAAAACCAAAGGTGTTGGGCTAGCTCTATGGCTAGTTACTCAAAGCTTAGGGCAATGGCCCTAGGTGACTCTATGGTCACATAGCTAGGACATAGGCCTCGGGGTTGGCTCTACGGTCAACTGTTCAGGGCAATGGCCCCAAATTGATCCAATGACCATTTGTTTGTAACTGAATGACTGTATGAGTAGGTTAGTATTGTTGGACATGCTAGATAAGTATCTGAGAATCTGTATTGTTCTGTTTATGCACATGTATAGTTTTCTTGTTGAGCCTTTGCTCACGAGTGCTTTGTGGTGCAGGTAAAGGGAAAGGAAAGCTTGACTATCCATGAGTTGGAGAGCTTCGGTGGTGGCATGTACATATGCGGCTGCTCGACCACCACAATCGAGGGTATCTCAGAGGAACTAGGGTTGTAGCCCTGTTTTTGCTGCTTAGGTTGGCTGAATGTAATTTTTAATATACATATCCTTCTTTAAGAATTTTGTTGTAATATTTTGGGATCCCACGAATGTATGAAACTTTTTAAATAAAAGTCAACGGTTCCTTTGACAAAAAATTTCAACCTAAACCCTTGTCATTAACCATAGTTGCATGTTTTAAGCCAAATGACTTGATTAGCAAGTCTAACACAATTTAAAGTACACAGTGTAACGATCCTGCATTAGGAGGACGTTACAACTTGGTGTCAGAGCTGCCAAGATTTAAGGGTTCTTGAAGACTGGCTGGGCATGTACACTCGCCACTAAAGACAAGCTCGACTCCGGGTTTGGTAATTATTATTTGGATATATGTTTACATGTTCAAACATGACATGAATGCCTTATCTGCGTGCCTTTTTAGGAAGCATGAGATAATTTGATAGGGCCTGGCCCTTGACTGCTACATAGATGATAAAGAATGTGCTTATTAGCATCGTTAATGCCTGTGAATGCAAGGGAACTGCTTATTAGCATTATTATTTGTTTATAGGCTAGGAAATGCTTATTAGAACTATTAACACTAGCAGGGATTAAAAGAACATGCTTATTAGCAATGTTATACTTGCGTAAATGCTTGGGTATGTTTACGTGCATTGTTATTTGCTGATGGATACCAGGAAGTGCTTATTAGCACCACTACAACAGTTTTTAGTATATATTACATTAAAAAATGACACATATTTAAAAGTGTTATTAATAAGAAATTAAAAAAAAAAACACGGATCCCATGTGTGAAAAATTATTTGGCGCCATATGAAATGTAACTAGGCGCTAAATGAAAATAAGAGACACACGAAAAACTTGTCTCAGTCTCCGAACCCCTAAGCCTCCATTGAATCCCTAAACCTAATTTCTGGTTTCGCCTCTCTGCCTCTCTTTCTTACACTCAGCTTCTACACAGCCACGTTATTCTCTTCCACTCACTCTCGTCTACACAACCACGTATCTACACTAATTTCTGGTTTCGTCTCGTCATTCCCTGCCTCATGCGAGTCTTTGGAGCACATGACGTTAGTGAGAGCTTCCTTTGTTTCTTTCTCTAACTTAGTAACTCTCTCTTGCTCTCTATTTCTCTCTGAGCTACTCTCTCATTCAATCTTTCTTTCTTTCTTTCTCTTTGTTTGTTGCAAGTGTGTAACAAGGTGATGGGGGCCCACGGCTTAGGTCGTATGACAGGGAGGCTCGACTCGTGGGTCTACGGCGTGGCTCGTTCGTGGGTGCGACGGTGCTTGCGGCGGTGGGTCTACGACGTGGGTGCGACGGTGCTTGAGCTCACGATCTCCGAGTAATATATATGTGCTCTTTTGGTGGTTGACCTTTCCATTCATGGTGTACGCAGTCTTCGTATGAGGGTATCAATCTTTTTACAGTGTTTAATTTTCATATGTTGTTTACCACATTATATGTTTGTTCTTGAATCTAGGTATATCTTCTTTTTTAATCTTGTTATTATCTATGGATTTCTTGAATCTAAGTGTTGTATATTGAGGCAATATTTGATTGGAACGGTGCTAAACCCTCTTCATTATATATTAATGCTTCCATAAAATTTTAATATTCATTATATATATTGAAGTATTGTGTGTTGATGATGTTGTGATATATGTGTATGCGTGTATATAATCTGAATGTGGGGTACACAGAAAATAACATTTGTATGGTCTAAACTACTCCTTCAAAGTTTTCTTGGTTCACATTTTCAAGCTTATACACAATTAGGTTTTTTAATCTTATATTAAAAATTTGTTTAACATTGCTGATTGTATTGTGAATTATTGGATGCTTGGGCTTTTGTATTTTGTTAAAGTGCAGGCCTTGAATTAGGGGATTGCTTGATTTTTAGTTGTCATGTTGTGCGATTATTAATGAAAAACAACAAACTATAATCAGTTTTAAGTATATAATTATTCTATTGAATTGACTACAATGAAGGTCTCCTAATTTATCTTACTGTACTTTAAGATTATGATTTCTTATGCTTAAAGAAATGTATTTCAATCTATATCTCAAGGCATTAATTTACGGTGTTTGTTATGAATTTTATGAGACATGATATTTTTTAATTTGTAAATTTAATTTTTTTTTCTGGGGTTGGCATTGATAGAGAGCAGTCCACGTTTTCTTTCAAGTTTGGCTCTCATCTTTCAACTCCTCATTCACTCATATAGAATTGGAAGAGAATCATGTAACTCTTTTTTCTGAACTTTTCTTTGAAATTTCTTTTTTTCATGTACAAACCTTGTTGTTTCTTTTTCATAGTTTAGTTAGCAAGAGAGTAAATACAATGTTGTGCTTTTTATGATTCATGTTTCATATATTTCAGGTTCAGTGATTTTCTGGTCTTTGATTTTATTTTGTAATTAATTTATTTGTGAGGTATATTTCTGATCTTGTTTGATGAAAATCCCTAAAATTGAAGGGTGGCTTATGATGATTTTTATTTGCTGAGACTTTTTCCTTTTACGGTTGTCTATGTTGTGTGGCGAATCTGATTATTGATCTTATTTTGTTATTCACTTTTGTTTGCTTGAATCTATGATGTTATTTCAGATTAATTTTTCTGTTTTTGAGTATGTTTTAAATCTGATCTATGATGCTCTGTTTTTTGTGCAATTTTTGCTCTCCAAGTGTTCTAGTTATTCACAATCATATGAGTAAAATGGTATTTTACAAAAATATTAAAATATATACAATCAGCTCTCTTCTGTGTTTTTCATTGTGCATAATGTCTTGAACTAGCCAACTTGAAGGGAAAATAGGGTTTACTATTAGAACTCTATGTTTCATCATTAAGCTCAAGGAAACAAGTATGAATTTCTTGATTGGCTTTTCTAGATTTAAAAAAGTTTTATTTTTTTTTAATTAAAACTTACAGGTATATTTTATCTTCCAATGTCTAATTGGTTTACTCAACATTTACTTGTCATTTTTAGTTATTCGATGATTTGGTGTTTTGGGTTTTGTATTTTTTTCATGACCTTATTTTAATTTTCTCTTGATACCGAGGTCGTTTTTGTTCATCCGCTGGAAAGTGCTTCGTTCTAAAAGCTCATACTTCACCCACTACTTTACCACCATGTTCGATTTTGTTATACTGTTAGTATATAATCATTTAATGTAAGTTACTTACTAGCTACTGTAGAGTAATTTTATAATAATGTAGTTGTTTCTCTACCTCATATTTATCTATTCTCTCTTTTATCTTCCTTTCTTTTAATGATTCCAATCTGATTATATTTGTTTTAGATATGAAATTATTATTGTTTTTTTTCCTTTGCTTTGGGTCTTGTTCAGTATGACTCTATTTATTAAACATGATTTCTAATGTTATTGAATATTTCAGAGAGTTTAGTTCTGCAGGGTTTCATTTATATTGCAGCAGTTTATAATAAGTTATGTTGTTTATTTAAGTAATAATAGAAATTTAATGAAAGACTTAGCCTTTATGCTGCCTATATTTATTGAGTGAAGGACAAATTATGTTGTTTTTTTATTGCTGAAAGTATTGTGATTGGATTAATGAAAAAATATGACAGTGGTTGAATTAGTATTTTGACTTGATACTGGATTGAACATTGGTATTTTTATTATCATCCTATGGCCGAATAATGAACAAATTATAGACAGATTATGTGTGCATAAATATATGCTATGCAGTGATTATCATTTTTGTTGAGCTTTGAATCCAAATGGTTTTTAAATATTAATGCTCTGTAGGAGGATTGGCAAAAAGAAAAACGAGATAGTCTTCAAAGCTTGAGTCGAATTTCCACATTACCTACAACTAACATGATAGTTAGCAGTAGTGGGGGTGCTCGCTCTGGTCAGATAGTGTCGATGACTTCTAGCCCTCAAACTTCATCTGGTGCATCTAGCATGCAGCTTGTACCTCTTGCTAACAAGCCTATCCTTGAGAAAAAGGCAGTTGTCTATGCTTAAGTTGTAAAGAATCTGAGTGATGCAAGAGAACGTGGATTACCATTTAAAGTAAGTTGAAATAATTTTTTCCTTGTATTCAATCGATCTTATTATATATTTGATTCCTACCATTAAATGAGAGGCATTCAACATTTAGTGGATTGTTAATTTTAGTTTTTTGACAAATGACTGAGTTGCTACTTTGAACTGTGAATTTTTAGTTTTTTGACAAATTACTAAGTTGCTGCTTTAAATTATATTTTCACTTTATGAAAAAGACACCTTAACAGAGTGATGCTTTAGAGATTGTTGTCAAGTTTTGTTTATGCTGAGTGAGATAAGTACCTATCTAATGGCTTGCTTCTGTTGTTAGCCTGCGACAACTTTCAAGGGTGCTCATACTACTTGGGCAGAAGCACTTTTTTGGACTTCCGAACCTTTCCTTTTAGTGCCAAGGCATTTTTCTTTTTCATTTTTGGGTGATTAAAAAGTATGGTGGCAGAGGATGATGACTACTAGCATTCTTTAATTTATGATATTTTAGTAGAATACAATATGATGACACTTGGCTGAACACGAAGAACTTGAACCTAAATGCTTGGTTTATTTATAGTAAAAAGGTTTCATGATTGGAATTGGTTTATTCCCTGAAGCCACTGAAGCGATATTCTAAATTACAGCAGAGTTTGCTCTTATATAGTTTTAGGTATCTACAAGACACATTATTTGGAAATCTACAATAAAAATTGCAAATTCATTACTCTTGTTATTTGGAACTTTATATTTGATCTAATTCTAGTTTATGTGTCTATGCTATTGGGTTTTCTTTATAAATTAGTTGTTGTATTGTATATATATTTTTATATGTTGGGTTGGTGTATCATTTGCATTTTCATTTCATAATAATAAAGTGGTTAAGCTAACTTTGCTAATGAGTATTTTACCAAGCATAAATCTTCAATATTTCATGCCTATGTGTTGTAGTTAGTGTAATTGCATGGCCAGCTTATAAAGTCGTAATGAGGTTATTAACTTTCTTTCTTTTTGTACTCTTTTAGTTTACTATTAACTCTAAGTTTAAGCATTAATTATTTAAATTCTTGTGTAGCTAAGCAAATCAACCTCACAACAAAGACAAGCGCACAATGGAATGGATGATGAATTGGAGGGTGGAGCAAGCTTCATGGTTTACTTTTTGTGTATCTTGTTATGTTTCTGGTTTTTACTTTTGAAGCGAAAGATGCGCAAGACTATAGAATTTTATTATGTATGCTTTCAAACTCAAGTTAGAACGAAGAACTTTTGAAGTGGACAGTGTCATGGTTTGAAGTAGTTCGTCTTCAAATGTAAAAATATTCATGGTTTATCATATATATTGAATATTTTAGATTTTTTGATCTATTTAATAACACACTTGTGATCGATTGTGATTTTTTTTAATCAAAATACAATAATAAAAACTTTTTACAACAATTTAAAATGCATACTACAAAATAACAAAATGTTATTATTGGGAGAATTTACAATAATTATGATTGTTTTGTATAATATATTATAATTGGGACAAAAAGTTATAATTTATATAATAGAATGAACTAAAAATATTATAAAATGATCAAATATAACAATTTTCATAAAAATTGGAAATTGTTATGCATAAAGTATAAGATTAAACTTCAAATTTATAACCAAATACTCTAACTAAATGTTATTATTTGAATATTATAGCAACTAAAAATGTGTTATTGAATAGTTAAGATAACATTGAACATAACATTTGAATACTGTTGTAGAAAAGACAGGACTTTTAATAACAAGGGCTATGTTAGCGTTTTCAGAAGCGTTATCAATACTCCCAGTTAGCAGTTTCTAAGTGTTATGAATACTGTTTTTCTTGTAGTGCACCGTGAATGAGCATATTATGTCATGCGGCAAGAGGTATAATTATTACTTACCTAACAGTCGATTGGATCACTATAGGGTGGATTGAGTAACAATATGAATCCTCGAAGGTCAGAGAGATTGGCTGGCTAAGAGTTACAGGCCAAAAAACTGGCAACAAGTGCTTGCGGACATGCAAGCCAAATTAGAGAGGCAGGAAGAAGAGATACACCTCATGAGTCATCAACAACTTCCATCAGGGAACCCATAGTCTGCGGTGCCGACAGTGATACATCCGCAGGTACCAGTAGTAGTGCTGCCCCTGGCAGGGGGAGATAGGTGGGAAACCCTGTATGAACGGTTCAGAAAGCAAGATCCTCCAGTCTTTGAGGGTGGCTCAGATCCACTAAAGGCTGAGCAATGGATGACCATGATAACCACCATCCTGGATGTTATGAGGGTAGGTGGTAACGAGAGAGTGGCCTGCACCACTTATATGTTTCGAGAGGATGCCCAAATATGGTGGGAGGTGGTATTCTAAACCAAAGCAGTAACCACCATGGAATGGGAAGAGTTCAGAACCTTGTTCAATGAGAAATACTACAACGATGCAGTTAAAGCTGCGAAGGCTGAGGAATTCAGCAACTTACTTCAGGGTAACATGATAGTGACTGATTACGCCCTGAAGTTCGACAGATTGGCAAAGTTTGTCAGGGATTTGGTGCCCACTAATGGGACCAGAAGAGAGAGGTTCCTTTAGGGGCTACAACCTATGATAGCTCGAGACATTCATATTACCTCTATGCTAGGATTGACTACCTATGCACAGGCTGTGGAGAAGATGCTTATAGATGAGAGCGTAGAGAACAAGATCTGGCATGGCAATGCAGCCAGAAGGGATTCTAGGAGGTGGAGACCTCCATTTACAGGTTTTGGTAGGGGCAGAGGCCCCAGTGATCAGAATTGGAAGACTCCAGATACAATTTTAGCTTCAGGGTCAGATAAGAGGCCACGAGGCATACAGATTGGCCGCCAAAGTGGCGGTGAGACCTGGGGAGCATTCCAAGAGTGTACTTGGTGCAGGAGGCGCCATATTGGGGAATGTCACCTTCTTCATTTGTGGTAGTGTGGGGCATTTGAAGAAGGATTGCCTGAGAGCCAGAAAAGAGGAGTCGAAGAAGGTGGACAGCCTAGCACCAGCTCGGGTGTTCACCTTGACCCAGACAGAGGCCGAGGCTAGTCCCTCGGTAGTTATAGGTCATCTTTCTAGTGCTGGAACCTTCTATACTGCTTTGATTGATTCAGGTGCTATGCACTCTTTTGTTGCTAGTAGGATTATAGATGGATTGTGTAGACCATGTGACTTCTATCCTGTGGGGTTTGGTACTATGTTGCCTACTGGGGAGTTAGTGGTTTCCAGGAGATGGATTAGATCACTACCAGTTACAGTGGATGGCAGAGAATTATCAGTTGATTTGGTAGAACTGGTGATGACAGATTTTGATATAATTCTGGGTATGGATTGGCTAGAGAAGTATGGGGCAACGATAGATTGCAAGAAGAAGAGCTCGAGGGTGAGGACCCATTTGTATTCATTGGCACTGTGCATGGACCCCGTATATCTATGATATCAGTACTTAGAGCTAGAGACCTATTACATGAGGGATGCATAGGGTTCTTAGCTAGCGTTGTGGATACCACTCAAGTCGTGCTAGTGGGACCAGAATAGACCTGATTAGTCTTTGATTTTCTGGACGTGTTTCCAGAGGATCTACCAAGGTTACCTCCACACAGGGAAATTGAGTTTGTAATTGAATTGGCGCCAGGGACAGAGCCAGTGTATTGGGCACCTTATAGGATGGCTCAAGCTGAGCTGAAGCAATTGAAGGTTAAGCTACAAGAGTTAGTAGGCTTGGGCTTTATCAGGCCCAATTTTTCGCCATGGGGTGCACCAGTTCTCTTTGTGAAGAAAAAGGACGGTTCCCTGAGGATGTGTATCGATTACAAGGAACTGAACAAGTTGACTATCAAGAATAGATATCCACTGCCAAGAATTGATGATTTGTTTGATCAGTTGCAGGGTAGAATGGTATTCTCTAAGATAGATATTCGATCTGGTTATCACCAGCTAAGGATCAGGGATTAGGATATAGCAAAGACAGCTTTTCGTATTAGGTACGGGCACTATGAGTTTTTGGTGATGTCGTTTGGATTTACTAATGCCTCGACAACATTTATGGATTTAATGAACAAGGTGTTCAAAGATTACCTGGGCCAGTTTGTGATTGTATTTATTGACGATATATTGATATACTCTCGAACAGAGACAAAACACGAGCAACACCTCAAATTAATACTACAGAGGTTGAGAGAACACATGCTGTATGTGAAGTTCAAGAAATACGAATTTTGGTTGCCACAGGTTACTTTCTTAGGTCACATAGTCAGTAAGGATGGGATTAAGGTTGATCCAGTGAAGATCGAGGAGGTCAGAGATTGGCCAAGACCGAAGAACGCTTCAGAGATCAGGAGTTTCTTGAGATTGGCAGGGTATTACAGACGCTTTGTGGAGGGATTTTCTAAGATTGTGTCATCATTGACAGAGTTAACACACAAGAATTAGAAGTTTGTATGGTCAGACAAGTGTGAAGATAGCTTCCAAAAGCTCAAAAAGAGTTTGATCACTGCTCCAGTTTTGAGTCTTCCTACAGCTCGGGACAAGTTTGTAGTTTATTGTGATGCCTTGAGGCAGGGTCTGGGTTGTGTACTTATGCAGTCAGGGAAGGTGATTGCCTATGTGCCACGTCAGTTGAAGGAATATGAGCAAAGGTACCCTACACATGACTCAAAACTTGCAAAAGTAGTTTTTGCACTGAAGGTGTGGCGGCATTACTTGAATGGTGAGAAGTTTGAGATATACACTGATCACAAGAGTTTAAAATACTTTTTCACCCAGAATGATCTAAACATGAGGCAAAGACGTTGGTTGGAATTGGTAAATTATTATGATTGTAAGATCCTCTATCACCCTGAGAAGGCTAATGCGGTAGCAGATGCCTTAAGCCAGAAGGGTCCAGGACAGTTATATAGTGTCAATAAAATATCAAGGGAATCAACTAATGATATGACAAGATCAGGAATTGAGTTAGTAGTGGGTCAGGTAGTCAATATCACCCTACAGTCTATTCTTTTGGGGAGGATAAAGGAGAAGCAGTTAGATGACCCACAACTGGGGCAGATTAGAGGGGATGTCCTAGCTGGAATAACTCAGGACTATACAGTGTCAAGCATGGGCTTGTTGAGATACAAGGATGAGATCTGCGTTTTGATGGACACTGGGATCAGACGAGAGATTCTGGATGAATCTCATACTACCCGTTATTCTCTACATCCGGGCACCACGAAGATGTACCAAGATCTGAGAGTTCTATATTGGTGGCCTTGGATGAAGAGGGATGTGAATGAGTATGTGGCAAGGTACCTAACCTGTTAACAGGTCAAGGCTGAACATCAGAGGCCAGCAGGGCTGTTACAACCTATGGATATTCCAGAGTGGAAGTGGGAAGACATCACGATGGATTTTGTGGTAGGATTGCCCAGGACAGTGGGCCAACATGATTCTATTTGGGTCATCGTTGATCGGTATACGAAATCAGCTCATTTTCTACCAGTAAGGATGAATTACACTATTGACAAGTATGCAGATTTCTATGTGAGGGAGATAGTTCACCTTCATGGGACTCTGAGGTCTATCGTGTCTGATAGGGATCCTATCTTTACTTCCAAGTTTTGGGGAAGTTTACAAAGGGCGATGCGGACACATCTGAAGTTCAGTACAACTTATCATCCTCAAATTGATGGTCATTCTGAGAGGACTATCTAGATATTGGAGGACATGCTGAGAGCATGTGTGTTGGGCTTTGAAGGGTCCTCAAGTAAATATTTACCCTTGATAGAGTTTTCCTATAACAACAGCTACTAGTCTATCATTGGGGTGGCACCTTATGAGATGTTGTATAGTAGGAAGTGTGATCGTCCATTCATTGGTATGAAATGGGTGAGAAGAAATATTTGGGTCTTGATGTAGTTCAGAGGACCACTGAGGCTATCGAGAAGATTAGAGCTTGGATACTCGCATCTTAGATGATTGGGCAAGTGGCCTATAGGTTGACCTTACCCCCTGCACTGTCTAGTGTGCATAATATATTCCATATTTCCATGTTGAGGAAGTATGTGTTAGATGGAACTCATGTACTGAGTTATGAGGATCTAGAACTGGGGGCAGACTTGTCCTGTGAAGAGCAGCCAGTTCAAATTTTAGACAGGAAGGACAAGGTACTGAGGAACAAGACTATACCTTTAGTTAAGGTATTATGGAGGAATAGCAAGGTCGAGGAAGCGACCTGGGAGCTGGAGGCAGATATGCAGACTCAGTATCCCGAGTTGTTCAGGTAAAATTTTGAGGACAAAATTTCTGTAAGGATGGGATAGTTGTAATGTCCCAAATTACCTAATAAGGCTTAGGGCCTTGATTAGGGGGCCAGGATGGAAATATATGGAATTATATGTTTATTTGATATATTTGATTGTGATTATGTGAGTTATGTGATAATATAACTAGTAGTACATATTAGGGGGTATTAAATATGCATGTTGGCCCGTTTCTTATTAGAAGGGAAACTTTCGTAATTTGGCCCGTTATGGGCATAATTGTATATATATGTGCATATATGTGATATATGTGTGAGACCACATGTATCCCCTTTCCCCTGTCTCATCCCAATGAATGGGAGATATGCACTTCCTTCCATATAGCATCTCATAAGGTGCTACTCCAATGGTAGATTGGTAACTGTTGTTGTAGGAGAATTTTATCAAAGGCAGATACTTACTCCAAGACCCACCGAAATCCAGTACACATGCTCTCAGCATGTCCTCCAAAATCTGGATCGTCCTCTCAGATTGCCCATCTGTCTGAGGATGATAAGCTGTATTGAACTTCAACTTCATCCCCATGGCTTTCTGCAAACTCCCCCAGAACTTGGAAGTAAAAGTGGGGTCCCGATCTGACACGATCGACCTAGGTGCACCATGGAGCCGCACGATCTCTCTCACATAGAGATCTGCATACTGATCAACTGTATATGTAGTCCTCACTGGCAAAAAGTGAGCTGATTTGGTGTAGCGATCCACTATCACCCAAACGGAATCATGCTGACCAGTAGTCCTGGGTAAGCCCACCACAAAGTCCATTGTGATGTCTTCCCACTTCCACTCTGGAATATCCAGAGGCTGCAGTGACCCTGCCGGCCTCTGATGCTCAGCCTTGACTTGTTGACATGTCAAGCACTTAGCCACATACTCTACTACATCTCTCTTCATCCCCGGGCACCAGTATAATGATCTCACATCCTGGTACATCTTCGTGGTGCCTGGATGTAAAGAGTAAGGTGTAGTACGAGATTCATCCAGAATCTCTCGCCTCAATGCAGTGTCTAACGGAACACATATCCACCCCTTGTATCTCAACAAGCCTACCTCAGACACTGTATAATCCCTGGATGCTCCAGCCAGAACATCCTCTCTAATCCTGATCAGCTGTGGATCACTCAACTGACCCTCTTTGATCCTCCCTAACAGTGTAGACTGTAGCGTAATATTAGCCAACTGGCCCACCAGCAACTCTATACCAGCTCTGGTCATATCATCTGCTAACTCTCTGGCTACCAGCCTCATACCATGAATCTGCCCCGGACCTTTCCGGCTGAAGGCATCAGCTACCACGTTGGCTTTCCCTGGGTGATACATAATCTCACAATCATAGTCCTTCACTAACTCCAGCCAACGCCTTTGCCTCATATTCAAGTCTTTCTGGGTGAAGAAGTACTTCAGGCTCTTGTGGTCTGTATAGATCTCACACTTCTCTCCATAGAGATAGTGCCTCCATATCTTCAAAGCAAAAGTCACAGCCGCCAACTCCAGATCATGAGTAGGATACCTCTTTTCATACTCCTTCAACTGATGAGAAGCATAGGCAATAACCCTCTCTGATTGCATCAAAACACAGCCCAAACCCTGATGAGATGCATCACAGTAAATCACAAACTTCTCCTGGTCTGTCGGAAGACTCAGAATCGGAGCTGTAATCAACCTCTGCTTCAGTTCCTGGAAGCTGTTCTCACACTTATCTGACCACACAAACTTCTGGCTCTTGCGTGTCAGCTCAGTCAAAGCACTAGCAATCTTTGAGAACCCTTCCACGAACCGCCTGTAATAACCTGCCAATCCAAGGAAACTTCTAACCTCAGAAGCATTCTTTGGCCTTGGCCAATCTCTGACTGCTTCGATCTTTGCTGGATCCACCTTAATCCCCTCCTTACTGACAATATGTCCAAGAAAGGATACCTGAGACAACCAGAATTCACACTTCTTGAACTTAGCAAACAATCTATATTCTCTCAGTCTCTGTAGAACCAACCTCAGATGCTGCTCATGTTCCAACTCAGTCTGAGAATATACCAGAATATCATCGATGAAGATGATCACAAACTGGTCTAAGTAATCCTTGAACACTCTGTTCATCATATCCATAAAAGCAGCAGGGGCATTAGTCAATCCAAATGACATAACTAGAAACTCATAATGCCCATACCTGGTACGAAAAGCAGTCTTCAGTATATCTCCCTCCTTGACCCTCAACTGATGATAACCAGAACGAAGGTCGATCTTAGAGAATACCTTCATACCTTGCAACTGATCGAACAGGTCATCTATCCTTGGCAAAGGATATCGGTTCTTAATTGTCAACTTATTCAGTTCCCTATAATCTATACACATTCTCAGAGAACCATCTTTCTTCTTTACAAACAAAACTGGCGCACCCCAGGGTGAGAAACTAGGTCTGATGAAACCCATATCTAGCAGCTCTTGCAACTGCACTTTTAACTCTTTCAACTCGGCTGGGGCCATTCTATATGGTGCTCTAGACACTGGCTCCATCCCTGGTGCCAATTCTATAACGAACTCAACCTCCCTGTGTGGTGGCAATCCTGGAAAATCCTCTGGAAACACATCCAGAAACTCACATATAAGTCTGGTATCCTCTGGTCTCACTGGCATGACCCGAGTGGTATCAACCACACTGGCTAAGAATCCAATGCAGCCTCTCTGCAGTAGATCCCTGGACCTCAACACAGAAATCATAGGAACACGAGGTCCATGCACAGTGCCAACGAATACAAAAGGATCCTCACCTTCAGGCTCAAAGGTGACCATCTTCCTTCTGCAGTCAATAGTTGCCCCATACTTTGCCAACCAATCCATGCTCAGTATCATATCAAAGTCAGTCATAACTAACTCTATCAGGTCCACTGACAACTCTCTGCCCTCTACTGTCACTGGCAAAGATCTGACCCATCTTCTGGATACCACTATCTCCCCAGTGGGTAACAAAGTACCAAACCCCACAGCATAGAAGTCACAAGGTCTACACAACCTATCAATAATGCTACTAGCAACAAAGGAATGTGTAGCACCAGAATCAATTAACACATGATAAGGGGTTCCTGCACTAAGAAGCTGACCTGTAACAACTGAGGGGGAAGCCTCAGCTTCTGCTTGAGTCAACGTGAACACTTGAGCTGGGGCCGAGCTGTCCACCTTTCTGGGTTCTTCTTTCCCTACTCGAGTGCAATCTTTCTTAAAGTGACCCACTACGCCACACAAAAAGCAGGCCTTTGCCTTACACTCTCCCAAATGGCGCCTCTTGCACCTAGGGCATTCAGGACGAGCCTTCCAGGCTTCACTGCCCCCAGGACGACCTATTGTAATACCACGAGGTCTCCTGTCAAAAGCTGGAACTGGGAAGGTATCAGGAACCTTCCTCTTCTGATCACTGGGGCCAACACCCCTACCAGAACTAACAAATGGAGGACCTGGCCTCCTGAAATCCCTTCTGGCTGCATTGTCACGCCAGATCTTAATCTCTGCACTCTCAGCTGTGAGTGCCTTCTCCACCATCTGTGCATAAGTAGTGACTCCTGCCACAGTGGTGATGCGAACATCACGAGCTAACCTGGGCTGTAGCCCCTGGAGGAATCTCTCTCTCCTGGTCCCATCAGTGGGCACCAGCTCCTTGGCAAACTTTGCCAAACGATCAAACCTTAAGGCATATTCAGTAACTAATAAGCTTCCCTGAAGTAGCCTCATAAACTCATCGGCCTTCGCCGTTCTTATGGCATCATTATAGTACTTCTCATTAAACAAAGTCTGAAATTCCTCCCAGCTCAGGAGATTAACATCCTTGGTCTGGCCAACCACTTCCCACCAAATCCGGGCATCTTCCCGAAACATATAGGCAGCACAAGCCACCCTTTCACTACCCACTACCTTCATAAAGTCAAGAATAGTGTTAAGCATGCTCATCCATTGTTCAGCTTTAATAGGATCAGCGCTGCCTTTAAAAACTGGAGGTTGCTGTTTCCTAAACCGCTCATAAAGAGGTTCCAATCTATTCTCAACCCCAGATAGCTGCCCAATAACTGGCACTGACACAGAAGGTGCCTCTGGTACATTAACCACTGCAGGCACTTGCTGCTGCCTCAGGAGACGAAGCTCCTCCCCTTGTTTCAACACTATAGCCTGCAAATCATTAAACAATTGTTGCCAATTTGCAGGTGCTGGTTGTGGAATCTGGGAATGGTCATTCTCTTGACCCTGGCTATTGTCATTATTCTGACACTGACCACTCTGGCCAGCTGTAGTGTCTGTCTGCTCTGGGTTCATTCTGTCACTGATACCTTACTGAAACAATAATAATCAATACGGCTAGTCAGGTAGTAATAACTAAACCTCTTGCCGCCTCACAGTCCAAGAACAAGCAGACAATTATTTCCACAGTCATTCAATATGCACAAGCAGATACATGTTTATGGCACTCATCACTCAGCATGTATCACATAACAGTTCATAATATTTCAGGGGCGCAAGGCCAACACAGTGACTCATGCATACAGGTAAAGCATTTGCACCACATTTAGGCAGTTATGCACATAACTACATAAAGAGTTACCAAACCAAGAGTCGAGCTTGACTTCAGTGATGTGTGTACATGCCCAGCCAGTCTACAGGAACCTTAACCTTGGCATTGCTCTGATACCAAGTTGTAATGCCCTGGCTACCCCAGAACAGTTACGGTGAACAGTGGACCGGAAATTTGACTCGTTACCTGAGTCCTTTGGTCAAAAACGTGCTCTAAGTGTAATTAACAGGTTAAGGTATAAAACCAATGAAAAGGAAATGGAGATTTTTATTACAAACTGCTCTGTAGAGCTAAACAAAACATTTACAAGCTGTTCTCAGTACAAAATGGTCATTACTGTTGCAAAGTTACAATCCCGCCGACCTAAGCGGCAAAAATAGGGTAAACCCCCTAGTTCCTCTGAGAACACCTTGACCGTGGTGGTCAAGCGGCTGCCTATGTACACACCACCACATCAGCTCTCCACTCAAGGCTAGGTGAGCTTTTCTTTCCCTTTACCTGCACCACATAGCACCCATGAGCTAAAGCCCAGCAAGAAAACATAACACTTCTCATTAAACAATATCAAATGATTATCATTATAATCATACTGAACATAAAGCTTTCAACAAGCAAATGAACATCACATGATTTTAGCGGGAGAGTGGCTGCTAGGTAAGCCACTAGCCTCCAGGCTCTCTTTTCTAGCGGGAGAGTGGCTACTAGGTAAGCCACCAGCCTCCAAGCTCTGTTTGTTCATCGACCCTCAGGGTCGGTCAGGCATTAGTGCTCTTTGAGCCATTCAATGCTAATGGTCGATTAGATCTAATCTCTGTTGGCTTGCGTGAACCACGCTAAGTCCATCCTTGACTAATAAGTCAGCGCTAAGTGACCAGTGTCCAGTATCACCGCCAAACTTGACTAATAAGTCACAGCTTTACAGCTGACACTAACACCTTTGCCAATTCTGACTGACAAGTCAGTGCAATGTGACCAGTGCCCAGTACCACTGCCGAACCTGACTAATCAGTCACAGCTTCACAGTTGATACTAGCACCTTTGCCAAACCTGACTAAATAGTCAGTGCTATGCACAAGCGAACAACATATGCTAAGCATTCCATGTTCAATCCATGTCCATATTACATAACCAACATGCCTCACAAACATCCATGCATGTCACTCTTGGGGTGCAGTTTTCTTACCTCCGGTTCGAGCAAGAACAAATAAAAGAGTGACCCTGAGAACGATCGACCTTTTGGTCCTTTAGCGGTTACCTGGTCATAACCAAATCATGGGATTCCATCAAGAAAATGAATAATAAAAGGTTCCCAAACCAAAACCTAACCTCCGGGACCTTAAACACTACTCAACCGGGTAGTAGGTTCAATCCCGAGGCCTTAGGCTTGAATCCCCATGCTAAAAAGCTCACTTTGGCCAGAAATTCCTTAAGGGTCGCGGGCCTCCTTGGCCATGCCGCAGCCCGCCCCTCAAACAGAGGCGCCCAAACTCAGATTTCACCAAGGGTCGCGGCTCTCCCTGGCCATGCCGCGGCGCAACACCCAGTTCAGCCAAAACCCCTGTTTTTCTTCCTCTACAATTTCTCTTAGAACCAACCCTTCAAACCCAATTTAAACACCACCCAAACCTCTTTCAAACACCCATTTAAACCTCCAAACATCACCCATAACTCTCCCCCATCATAACCCAAGTAAAACCCCACAAGAACTCCCCTTGATTCCAACTTTCCACACCAAATTCTAAAGCTGAAATCCTAAAACGAAAACAGAGCATACATGGAAATTAATGGCTATAATCTTACCTCAAGTTCAGGTTATGGTGCTCTTCCACTATGGAACACTCTCCCAAAGTATCAAGGCTTAGCTCCTAAGCTCAAATCCTCAACAAGATCTCAAAACTCACAAGGAAGATGGTGGAAGGTGAAGGTACGGGAAGAAGAAGATGAGAACTCTGTTTTGGGTTCTGTTTTACAGCCATCTATACATCATATATATCCAAATCACAAATGACCACTATACCCCTAGGTCTATAAAGCTTCTATAACCACTTCAAGGGTAATTTTGACATTTACCACCTACACCGTTAATGATAACTAACGCTTCCCAATTCCTGCTAATCTCAATATTCTCAAACACCAATATTTCACATCCCGTTACCCTTTAATGCCCGGTAACACTCTAGTCATTAAAGCACCCCGAGACTCATCCCGAGCCTCGAGCTTAAACCCGTTATGACCAAACCGATATTTAACATTCCTTGATCATCTCATGCCAAATAGCTCGAACAAACCCACATCATAATCTGGTCTCAAATTATATCACCAACATGCGAACAATTAGTCAATTTACCCTCAACGGGCCAAATTACCAACACACCCCTGTGGATAGATATATGGACTCACATGCATGCATTTCACATCATATCATAATATAATCAACATATACATGCATTTAATCAATTAATAACATAATTAAGCAAGTATGGCCCTCCCGGCCTACTATTCACGTCGTTAAACACATCGGAGAATTCGGGCCATTACAATGGTTGTGATTAGGTTATCACTAGGGGCTCGGAACCGGGATCGTGCTTGATGGTCGTCCTTATCTTACGCTATACTCGGACCTGAGGTAAGAAAACTGCACCCAATATGTGTTATATGTGATTAGGGCTTGGCTCGTCTGTTATCAATAGTTTTGATTAGCGCTTGGGCCCCTAAGAATGTTTATGTTTAAGCTATTGTTTCACATGTTGATTTATCTTACTTGAATATTCTATATCTGCTTAAATGTTTCATGTTTGTTGCTTGGATTTTGTGGTTAGGATCTGAGGCCCCGTTAAATAGGTATGATTAGTATTATGAGTATGGTTACTCGATGGTGCTATGTGATTAACATGCATGCGTATTAGTTTTGTTGGGATATGCCTATTCATATCTGTTTCTAATTTGAAGATTGAATACCTGGATCAAGGCTTGAGTTATTAGTCAAGGGCGCAAAAAGCGCGCTGAGCGCTGGTCGAAAGGCTTAGGCCTAAATCAGCAATGTACTATTACGTTGGTTGACCCTATGGTCTTTGAAAAACCAAAGGTTTTGGGCTAGCTTTATGGCTAGTTACTTAGAGCTAAAGGCGAGGGCCCTAGGTGACTCTATGGTCACATAGCTAGGGCATAAGCCTCGGGGTTGGCAGCGGCCCCAAATTGGTCCAATGACCATTTGTTTGTAACTGAATGATTGTATGAGTAGGTTAGTATTACTGGACATGCTAGATAAGTATATGGGAATCTGTATTGTTCTGTTTATGCACATGTATAGGTTTCTTGCCGAGCCTTTGCTCATAAGTGCTTTGTGGTGCAGGTAAAGAGAAAGGAATGCTTGGCCAACCATGAGTTTGAGAGCTTCAGTGGCGGCATGTACATATGCGGCTGCTCGACCACCACGGCCGAGGGTATCTCAGAGGAACTAGGGTTGTAGCCCTGGTTTTGCCGCTTAGGTTGGCTAAATGTAATTTTGATATACCTATCCTTCTTTAAGAATTTGGTTGTAATATTTTGGGATCCCACGAATGTATGAAACTTTTTAAATAAAAGTCAATGGTTCGTTTGACCAAAATTTTTAACCCTAACCCTTGTCATTAACCATAGTTGCACATTTTAAGCCAAATGACTTGATTAGCAAGTCTGACACAATTTAAAGTACACAGTGTAACGGTCTTGGATTAGGAGGACGTTACATAAGCACTGTTTAATTACACAGTGTAACAGTCCTGGATTAGGAGGATGTTACACCTTGTGAGTGGCAATTTTCTTGGCAAACCGGGAATAAAGGTTGTGATAGATTCCGAAAAGCTTATTTTGTCTAAGGATAATGTCTTTGTGGGAAAGAGATATGATTGTGATGGCATGTTCAAACTTTGTACTTCAATTGACAATGTGAACAATAAAGTTTCTTCCTCTTGTTGTTATTTGCTTGACTCAAATTCTATTAATTTGTGGCATGTTAGACTTGCACATATAGGATTTAGCACAATTAAAATGGCTATCAAATGTGGATTAATTGATTGTGATAATTTTGAGCATGACAAATGTGAATTATGTGTTAAATCTAAAATGGTAAAGAAACATTTTTCAAGTGTTGAAAGAAACTCTAAGTTGTTAGATTTGATACATAGTGACTTATGTGAACTCAATAGAATGTTGACTAGAGGAGAAAGTAGATATTTTAGTACTTTCATTAATGATTTCTCTAGGTTCACATATGTATATTTTCTTAAGAATAAAGATAAAGCATTTGATGTGTTTAAAGTTTATAATGCAGAAATTAAAAATCAACTTGAAAGGAAAATTAAACTGCTTAGAAGTGATAGGGGTGGTGAATATTTTTCAAATGAATTTAATTTGTTTAGTGAAGAGCATGGAATAATTCATGAATGTACAACCCCTTATACTCCACAAAAAAATGATATAGCGGAAAAGAAAAGTAGAACATTTATTGAGATGATTAATGCTATTATTACATTATAAACCGAATTTTAGTTTGTGGGGTGAAGCTTTCCTATCCGCGTGCCATATTTTGAATTGTATTCCAATAAAGAAATGCATTATCTCTCCATATGAGTTATGGAAAGGAAAGAAACCAAACATTGATTATCTTAAAGTGTGGGGGTGTCTTGCTTAGTGCAAGAGCACCGATCCTAAATGAAGCAAGTTGAGTCCAAGGGCTATAAGATGGGCATTTGTGGGTTATGCCCAAAATAGAAAAGCTTATAGATTATTAGACTTGAAGTCTAATGTAATAATTGAATCAAGAGATGTAGAGTTCTTTGAGAACATGTCATTCGATGACAATAAGTTATAACCAACTCAAACTAGAGAGGAGGCTCCTAGAATAGTTGGTGAGCAACCTCAATTGCCTAGAAGGAGCCAAAGGTTCAAAGATTTGGGATCAAGTGAGAAGTGTTCTCAAATAGAGACACTATACCTTGTTGAAGGTGATAATGAGGAAGCTACTTGGAAACATCCAATAGTACTTCAAATAGAAGATGATCCCAAAACTTTCAAAGAAACAATGTCCTCAAGAGACTCTGCTTTTTGGAAGGAGGAAATTAATGATGAAATAGATTCAATTATGTCTAACTACACTTGGGAATTGGTTGAACTTCTGAAGGGGTCCAAACTAATTGGGTGAAAATGGGTATCTAGAAAGAAATACCATACCGATGGCACCATACAAACCTTCAAGGCTAGGTTAGTAGCCAAAGGATGCAAACAAAAGGAGGGAATATATTTCTTTAATACATATGCACCACTAACAAGAAATACTTGATTGTTGTTTGTCTTATCATCTATATATAACCTTTATGTTCACCAAATGGATGTCAAAATGACATTCCTAAATGGGGATCTTGAGGAGGAGGTCTATATGGAACAACATGAGGGTTTTGTTCTTCAAGGAAATGAACATAAAGTCTGTAGACTTGTCAAATAATTTTATGGTTTGAAACAAGCTCCAAAACAATGGCGTGAGAAGTTTGATAAAGTCACTGTTTCTAATGGATTTAGACACAACAATGCGTACAAGTGTTTATACTCTGAGACTTATAATGACTATGTCATATTGGTGTTTCTATATGTAGATGATATGTTGATTTTGAGTAATGACATGAAATGAATAATAGAAACGAAGTGGTTTCTATCTTCTAACTTTGAAATGAATGACCTTAGAGTGTTTGAGACCATTTTAGGTATCAAAGTTAGACGGAATAGTGGGGTTTTTGTGTTGAGTCAAACCCACTATGTTGAGAAAGTGCTCGAAAAATTTAGTCATCTTAAAATCAAAGAGGCACATACACCATTTGATTAAAACATGAAGTTTCAAAATAATGATGGAAGAGCGGTGACTCAATTGGAATATGCAAGTGCAATAGGAAGACTAATGTACGAAAAGTTGGTATTAATTATGAAAATCAAATTTCACAGCGAAATGTGTTCTTTTAAAAAAAAATAGTAATACCAGCTATGATCATACATATATGGATATACTAAATCAAACACAAATAGATTGGAGATTATCTCTTGTATCCTATCAAGAGTCCATGAATATTTTTGTATAAATCAACAATCTTCCTATCCTTATTCTGAATGCTCACACCTTGGTCTTCTAGACCCATCCTCAAACACACAAGGACGTGTGTGGGCACACAGGATTCTAAAGGTTGATTTAGAACTCACTAGATGAACTCAACACATGAGATCTAGTGAGGTTTGATAGAGAGAGGATGTTGTGAATAGATTTTCAGATATAGAAAAATCTATCGCTTTTCTTTTCAGAGAGAGTCTGACCGTCAAAACTTGGAAAAACAACTTATTAAAAAGTGTCATTTCTTTTCAGGTTTATAAAGATAGTTAACTAATTTAATTAATCTTTATTTGATTTAAAATAACCTATTTAATTAATTAAATTAAATCATATTTAAAAATAATAATTAAATAAACACATTATTTTAAATTCAAAATTCAAATCCCAGGGATAAGAAATATCCATGTGTGGTGCCACTCACTGTGCAATACAGCGACTGGGGTGAGCCACATTAGGGTTTTCCCTAATTTTCTCATGTGTTTGTTTAATTAATATTTAAGACAATATATTTATCCCAAAATAAATATCATGTAATTCAAAATTAAATTTATTTTCAAATATCAGTTTTAAACAAATAAATAACAAATATCTTATTATAAATAAGATAATTATTAATCCCTTTATATTATTCCAAACATGATTAATATTTATTTTTGTATATAGTTTTTTAAAATAAAAACTATACAGTTAAATAATTAATTCATTCATTATTAATCAATTGCCCATAACTATAGCAATTATTTTCTTGCTCTGGAAAATTAAATCATTTGTAATTAAGTCCTTCTCTCCACAAATCTTTCTATTGACATCCTTACCCTTGGCAATGTAGTACAGAGGTGATCTAGGGACCATGGACCTATAATACGAAGCTCCAATAAACTAGATTATTAATTAAACCCTTTAATCTAATATTCTTATTTATTAATTTCATGATTACTCCACTATAAATATGGAATTACACTCTAAGTATGTATAGAATTATATTTACAGAGTTTTCTCTTATAGTCCATTGATATAATCAATAAAAGTAGTTTATCCACTATTTATTGGTTCGTTAATTAGTAGGGATGGCAAAAAAACTCGGTCGATCGGGGCAGGTCGGAGCCCTTGATCCGAATATAACCAGGATAATAATGGGGCAATTGAAGCGAGTCGGATCACGACCAAACCCGGTTATTGTTGCTGTTTTTTTTTTTTTTGTAATAAAGAATTTTTTTAAAAAAAGCTAATTACTACCTCTATTTAGGGTGATCCACGATCCAAATATATATATATAAATAAGACAAATAATTTAAGAGAGAAAAAGGAGAAAATAGATGTTTTGCTTTGAAGTATATTATTTTTTTTTTAGTATGCAAGAACATTTATAAAAAAAATTAAGCAACTCATTTATGTCTAGTATGGGAGATTTTTTTGCCATTTATTTTTATATTGTAACATATTTTAAAAAATTAGTCTTTCTTTTATTAAATAAAAAGAAAAAAAAAACAAAAAAACCTTACCGGGTCAGGTCTGACCCGACCCGCATCAAATGCCTTAATGGGGCGGGTTGGGTTGGGGCATAAGCTTAGCGGGTAGGGGCGAATCTTTAGCTGCGCGGGGCCGACCTGCCCCATTTACATCGCTATTGATTAGAGTTGGTCAAGATTACCGTTTTACCCTTCTAATTACCTCTTGATCCTTAAGTATCATTAATTCACTAGTGAATAATTAATCTATAATCAAATTATATATTTGAGCTCAATAACTATTAAGTTCCAGAATTAGCCCTTAAGGGAACCAATATTCGATCAGTTAGGAAAGTATGGAGTCCATTATTGTAAATCATGTTCTCAATCATTCATGATATTTAATCTCCAAAACAAAATCCATTATCCTTATTATACAAAGAAACCTTAACGAGTGAATCAAAATATCCAATAAATACAAAGAGGAGTTCATGAATACTCAAGATTTAGACTGATCTACAAATGAACATCTATTATGATAAGAATTAAATCTTTATGTCAAATGGTAAGTTTATAAAGATAATTAATTCTCATCGGTCCTGGTATATATAATCTCTATTATATACAACACCTTTACTAATATGTCTATCCACATCAGTAATCTGAATCTAGACCACTTACATCTAGTATGCCTAGTAAATCGTACTAGTAACCATTAATTAAAGATTCCTTATTTTAATATGTGACTGACTATTTTAATCATTATATATGATCTTAATTATCTCGTACTAATACAAGATCATATTCTCATGAATGAATAAGAAATTTTCTTGATATTATTTTATAATTAATTCAAACAATAATTATAACATTCAAATATAATAAAATTATACTTTTATTTAAATCAATAAAATATCTTTACATGCTTTTAGGGCATTAATCCTAACACGCCTCTCATTGCACAACAGCGAATATTTCTTATGTGGCTAGTAAATTTTGGCCGATTTACTAGCAATGCAAGTATCAAGCATTGGAAAGCTATTAGGAGAGTTCTTGGTTATCTTAAGGGTACCAAAGAGTATAGTCTTCACTATACAATCCAAAGATACTTGAAGGATATTTCGATGCTAATTGGATATCAGGAGTTGGAGATAATCTCTCCACCACCAGTTGGGTGTTTACTCTTGGAGGAGGTACAATCTCATAGGGTTCTAAGAAGCAAACTTGTATATCACACACAACCATGGAAGTGGAGATTATAGCTTTAGTGCCAACGGAAAAAGAGGTCGAGTGCCTTAGGAATCTCATGATGGATATTCCTTTAACCGCGAATATGGTATCAACAATTACAATACATTGTGATAGCCAATCCGCACTTGCTAGAGCCTATAATAGTGTGTATAATGGAAAGTGTTGACGCGGTTTTTTGCCAATAGTGTATTACGTAATTAGCTGGAATAAACTAGTACTTAAGGATAAACCGTAATAATAATAATAACTCTTAAGGATGCTTAGAATGATATAGTAAGAACACTCGTTCCCTTTTACGTGGTTCGGAGGCTGAAATCCCCCTGGTCCACGAGTCAATATTATTACTGTATATCTCTCTATATTTCGACAGAGTATTTGCATTACACTGAGAAAACCCAACCCCTTCTCTATCCAAGGTCGTGGTATTTATAGAAGAACCATCCCAGGATAGGTGCAGGGGTCATCACGTGGATACCCATCCTATATGTGACTTGTCTTGCACAAATGATGAATATTACAATATATATTAAGGTATGGTCTAATCATTTGGTAAAATTGATCATGGGTCATCTGGCATAATCGGACAAGTGATGTTTGATCATGCACATTTATGTTCCGTGTCCGAGAATTCAGAGATAACGGACATGTAATGTCTCACCACGCATGTTTATAAATAACGTATCCAGGTTTATAAAGACTCCAGGACATGGCAGGTTGTCAGAGTACCACGACTTGAACATAACGCCAGCTCATGCCCAGGATGTTGTGTTTTATATCCATCTCCATCTCGTGCCTTAATTCTTTATATTCCTCAGCTTGTGCTATTACCTGGGGAGTCGCACTGCCTTCACAGAGGAAATATCAACTCGTGGGTCCTTTAGTACTGTTCTTAGCTAGCCAGTTATACTCGAGCTGCATTAAATACCCGGGCTGAATATCAGGGTGTACATTTTCCCCCCCAAGTCCTTGCCCGTGTCTTATGATGTCATTCTCTGACTGACACAGTGGGGACTTTTAAACTTCTGTTGCAATTACCATGTTTGTTCATTACTCGAGTACTGGACACGTGGAATGCTGCGATTGGCGTCTATTTGGGTTTCAAGGATTGCATTAAATGGCCTGGCCATCTTTTTATCACTGTTTAATCTTTCGAAACAAGACCCTCGTATCCCACATTAGCTTGATCGAATGGTCCACGTTTCTTTAGGCCTATTACGTATAAATAGGGCTGGCAATATTCTGTGTTCATCACCTTTCATTCGAAACTTTTCCTAATTTTCTCTGTTTTGAACTTCAAAAAAACCCTTCTTCCTTTTCTCATAAAATCCCAGAGATCTGCCACCAAAACCTTTGGAAACCTAGTCACCAAGGATCTCTCTAGGAACTCTCCTTCTACGTTGTTCATTCCTTTCGTCGAAGAATACACTGTAAGTTTTCTATTTTACTGGAACTTTTCTTTTACTGGTTTTTGTGTGTTTCTCTTCTTTCTTTATCATGCTAATTTGCACTTCACCATCATTAGCATTAGGTCGTTCCCAAACAGTTTTGGTACATAGGTTTCGATTTAGGTTTATTGAGTAGGTCCTAAAATATATCTAGGATTGTGATGTTCATAAACTGGGTAAATCTTTGGGTGATTCCTGGGTAATTTTTATAAAATACCCATTCAACATGTAGAAGATAAAAGGTTTTTAGGGCTCGACATTAGGTTGCTTAGGGGCTACGCTTCTCGGGCAGTTTTGCTCTAAACTGCTCCCCAAGGAGGGTAGTGGGCTGATTTTCTGACACACGGATCCCTAAATATCAAGGGTCTGCTGGGAAACCTAGGCGCGTAGCATAGGTAGCGCGTGGCACTACACCACAGGCTGAGATTGCATCAGCTCATGTGTTAGAATCCTCAGCCTTGTTATTTCTTGCCTGTACAAAAAATTCTACGTCGCCCATTAAAAATTTCGTCATTTTTGTTCGATAGGCGAGCTAATGGCACCCAAGAAAAGCACGCCCAAAAAGAACGTAGCTGGCTTGTCGTCCCAGCAAACCCACAAGGGAAAGGAGGTCATCCTCGATTCCCCCATTCCTGAATTCGGCCTTGTGGTGGATAGTCTCCAAAATAACGACCCAAGGAAGGGTCAACAAGATCCCACAACATCGAGGTTAGGGCCGACATTCTCATCGCCCGACCTCCCTTCAAGGGGGAGAGGAGTTGTGCACCACTCTAGGATGATTTCGCGGCCTGAAGTGATGAACACTTAAATACTGGGACCTTCCCCCCCCCCCCTCAATCAGTACTTCACTGACTTCCTCAACTATGTGAAGTTGGCGCCATTCCAGCTCCCCCCAAACTCATACCGACTGTTGGCGGGGCTGAAGTACCTCTTCCTAAAGCAAATGTAGGACGTCCCTACCCCTGCAGATATCTTGTAATTTTTCTACCTCAAGGCTAGCTTGGACCAACGGGGACAAGGCGATGGGTTCTACTATCTGACCCGCTTCCCGAACTCACCCACAGTCATCGAGCTGCCCAGCCACCCCAATGACTTCAAAGATCAATTCTTAATGTCAAACGAGTTTCGCAACTGTGAGCACCGATACTTCAACCGTCCTCGTAAGTTTCCTTTCCTTTCTTAGCTCGTAGAATTATTCTTCTCATACTTAGTCTTCTCGTGTGTATGCTAACTGAAGTATCTTCATGCATCCATTTATCCAAGGACGGCCAAATTAGTGACCCTTGGGGGTCAATATGATACCTTGGCGGGGCTTCCGTCTAGGGAGAAAGACTATCGCCAGCTCGTGTCTGATGACACAATGTTGGCGTGTAAATTAATTTTTGAAGGCCAGACTTTGGCCATGAGGAGGACACGGGCAAATTTCTCGATAGCCCGCGAGCTAGTGCCCATCCTAAAGTGAGGCGCTGCTGCCGACAAAGGCGAGGAGAAAGAAGAGAACGAGGTGCCGCTCGTTCGGAAGAGGCGAGCTCCTAAGGTCGCTCGGAACCCTGACACGAACTAAGCTCTATCAGGGGCAGCAACTGATCCCTTCAGCCAAGGTAACCCATACCCTTTTTGGGATCTAGATAGGGCGGCCGCCGACCTTAGGCTAGTTAGGTTTAACCACAACCAGCTTGTACATTGCTACCCTAGAGATCCTACCTATAACATATCCTTGCTTCAGTGTGTGGAACAATTAGTGGTACGGTATGACATGGGTCGTCCTAGAGGGACTGTAGTCGTATATAACACTCTATCCTTTAGGCCAAACCTTTTTGAAGAGTATGGGACCAACCTTAGGTCGTGGGACTCCCTGCGCCAGGGTATTCACGACCCTGGACTTAGGCAATATGTAGAGGAGTCCAGCCTTGAGCTAGAACCTCCCCTAATCCAAGAAATCATAGATCTAGGCTCTCCCTCTCCTATAATGGTTCTGAGGCTGGAGGTTGTGGCAATAGACTCCTCCTCTAGCTCGGAGGTCAAGACTCTTTATAATATCCTTCACATGCATACAGTATGTAGATTGATGAATTTGTACACATACTGACATACTTCCCATTCTTTTTCAGGTGTTGAGATGGCACAACAAGGAGAACCTGACATCCGCGTGATGTTCTAGGAAGGAGATCCAGCTCGTGTCCCCTTGTGAGCAAACTCCAGCCCACATCAAAGAAGACGCCTCCCCTGGTTGCGACTGTTTCCAAATCCCCAGCCAAGGGGAAAGGCCTGGGCTCAAGAGCTCCATCTGCCGCAGCCCAGGAGAAGAGGGGCCCAGCTGCACATCCTCCTCGATTTCCTTCAGCCCCTGCTCGGGACTAGGGAGAACTAGCTAGTCTCTCAGCTCTGATAGTCCCCGCCGCCACTGTACGCATCTCAGTTAACACCCAGGACCTGGAGCGAATTCCAGACACTTTTCGGGGGACTGTCTATGAGACAGCGAACCACACGGTGGAGCACTTTTATAAGGCCAAGCCCATGGACATGAGGGTGATCGAGGATGGGAGCCCGGAGAATGTCATGGAATCGGCTCTGGGAATGAAACTCACAGTAAGCACTTTCCTTGACCTAACATTCTTTTTTATTTTACCTTGGCATCTTCTTAACTGTTTCCTTGCTTTTTGCAGGCGGTCTTGGCACAACATCGCAGCATAGTTCGGACCAGGGCCAGGAATGATGAACTTAAGACTGAGCTCCAGAATGCTTAGGCTGCCATGTCTGCGACCTAAGCTGCCTTCGCCGCTGCTCAACAAGGTGAACAAAGTGCCAAGGCTGCCCTGACGGCGACCCAAGCTGGCAACCATGCGGCAAAGGATGCCTTAGCCGCATCTTAAGAGGGTGATCAGGCTGCCTCGGCTGCCCTTCAGGCTGAGCTCGCGGGGGCCAAGGCCAAACAGTTAGAGGTCGAAGCTACTATTCAGGAGGAAAAGAAGGCCTCGACATCCTCCATGGAGAGCATGCTATACCACTGCTGGGCCTTCAATCAGGATGGCAACTTCTCCTTCATGGCCTCCGAAGTGTGGGGGCACTACCTCGTGAAGTTCAAGCTTCGGCTTCAACAAGAGCTGTCGTTTGAGATCAGGGAGGCCTCTACCGCCGACGAGCAGGAAACTGAGGAGGTGACGTCCTCAAAGCGGCCTGGAGGGTCTTAGTTTTTATTTGCCTTCATTTATTTTACAAGTTATTTTTTTGTAAACGTTTAGAAAAAGGTTATTTTCCTCGAGACAATTTATCTATAATTTTAGTATCTATTTTTTTATTTATTCCTTGATTTCCTTCTTATGCTTCATGACTTTTACATCTAAATTTTTTTTTTAGGAAACGACCCTTAGGTTGAGGTAGATACTTTGATTTCGGTCATATCAGGCCTTGAACCCGGTTGTATCCGGGGTTTTTAATTAAAAACTTAGTTCACGTTAGTTATATCGACACCTCGCGTTTTTTAGAAAATCAAGTTAATCAATTTTACCAACTTCTAAGTTTCGAAACCTGGTCGTATACAGGATATTTAATTAAAACTTAGTTTGTGTTAGTTTTATTGACACCTTGCATTTTTTAGAAAAAACACTGGTTAATCAATTTTACTAACTTCTAAGTTTCGGAATCTGGTCGTATCCTGGATATTTAATTAAAACTTAGTTCGTGTTAGTTTTATTGACACCTAATGTTTTTTTAGAAAAAACACTAGTTAATCAATTTTACTAACTTCTAAGTTTTGGAACCTGGTCATATCCTGGATATTTAATTAAAACTTAGCTCATGTTAGTTTTATTGACACCTCGCGTTTTTTTGAAAAAACACTAGTTAATTAATTTTACTAACTTCTAAGTTTCAGAACCTGGTCGTATCCGGGATATTTAATTAAATCTTAGTTCGTGTTAGTTTTATTGACACCTCACATTTTTAAGAAAAAACACTAGTTAATCAATTTTATGAACTTCTAAGTTTCGGAACCTGGTCGTATCCAGGATATTTAATTAAAACTTAGTTCGTCTTAGTTTTATTGACACCTCGCGTTTTTCAGAAAAATAATTGGTTAATCAATTTTACCAACTTCTAAGTTCTGCAACCTGGTCGTATCCAGGATATTTAATTAAAACTTAGTTCATGTTAGTTTTATTGACACTTTGCGTTTTTTAGAAAAAACATTTGGTTAATCAATTTTACCAACTTCTAAGTTCCAAAACCTGGTCAGATCCAGGATTTATAATTAAAACTTAGTTCGTGTTAGTTTTATTGACACCTCGTGCCTTTTATAAAAAACACTTGGTTAATTAATTTTACCAACTCCCATGTTTTAATCCCCTTCACGGGGTACATGCCCCCCAAGCGATCAGAAACTGAAATTTCCGGATTGCTTTGGACCAATTGCTATCACCCGCACTAACACGTAGATGGAACCGTATAAAAACACAAGAAATACACAAAGATTGTTTTATTTTTTTAAACTAAATTGCTTTTATAACTAAGCCTTACATAGTCAGGTGGTACGATCATTGATAATACTTTTTTAAGTTCATAGAATTCTAGGTCTGTGGAACTATTTCTCCATTAAGTCGAGCCAATTTCAAATTTCCCTCCTGTATGACTTCCACTATCTGATGGGGCCCTTCCTATCTCGGACCCAAGGCACCATCTCTGGGGTCATTGCCTGCTAAAAATACCCTTCAGAGTACCAGGTCGCCTAAACACAAGTTACGCTTCTTGACCTTTGAATTAAAATAATGAGTGATTTTTTGCTGATAATGTGTGAGCCGTAGCAGCGAATCTTCTCGTTTTTCATCAATTAGGTCGAGGGACGCGCTGAGAAATTCGTCATTCTGCTCCTGGCTGAAGGTCAGGAGCCTATGCATGGTTATCTTTGTTTCGATGGGAAGGACGACCTCACTCCCGAAAGTTAGGGAGAACGGGTTGTGCCCCATAGAATTTCGATGAGAGGTCCGGTATGCCCACAGTACCTGCGAGAGTTTCTTGGGCTAGACTCCCTTGGCCTCGTCTAACCACTTCTTATGGCTTTCTTTGAGAGTTTTATTTATGGCCTGACCTGGCCGTTGGCCTACGGGTAGGCCACCGAGGAGAAGCTTTTAATTATGCCATGTCTTTCACAAAATTCAGTGAAGAGATCGCTATCAAACTGGGTTCCATTATCTAATACAATCTTTCTTGGCAATCTGAACCGACAAACAATATTCTTGACCATGAAGTCGAGGACTCTTTTTGAGGTGATTGTTGCAGAGGGCTCCGCTTCCGCCCACTTCGTGAAATAATCAATGGCTAGCACCGCATAGAGAACTTCTCATTTCCTCATGGGCAGGGCTCCAATTAAATCGATTCCCCACACTGTGAATGGCCATGGGGATGAATAATTTTCAGCTCGACTGGTGGAGCTCGTGTGATTGTGGCAAATCGCTGGCACTTGTCACACTTTTGGACATAGGAGATGGAGTCCTTTGATAACGTGGGCCAAAAGTACCCCTGCCTTAATATCTATAAGGCCAAGTTTTTCCCCCCAGCGTGATCCCCACAGAAGCCTTCATGCACCTCATGCAAAATAGTTTTGGCTTCCTCTGGCAGAACACACTGCAGAAGGCGCAAGGAATGGCCATGTCGGTACAGCGTCCCGTCCATGATTGTATACCTTAGAGCTTGATAGAGTATTATCCTCGTATCTTTTCGCTCATTAGGAAATTTCCCTGTCGCAAGATACTCTACTATAGGAGTCATCCAGGTTGGCCTGATATCGATCATCTCGACCTCCATCACACTTTCTGCCATGCTCGGACTTTCCAAGAATTCCACTGGTACTATGCTCAGAGTCTCGGCTTCTTTGGAGGTAGTGAGTCTAGCCAAAGCATCGGCATTGGCGTTCTGCTCGCAAGGGATCTGCTCGACTAGGCCATATTCAAACTTTGACAGCTCCTTCTCTACCATGGCCAGGTAAGCCGCCATCTTGGCCCCTCGTGCTTGATATTCCTCAGACACTTGGTTTACCACGAGCTGGGAATCTCTGTAGCATCGAACGGCCCCGACTTTCAACTCCTTCGCCACTCTAAGCTCGACCAATAAAGCTTTATACTCGGCTTCGTTGTTGGACGCTTCGAATCCGAACTATAATGCAGAGTGGAAACGATGCCCTTCTGGAGATATCAAAATGATCCCAGCTCTAGACCCGTTCTCGTTAGATGAACTGTCCACGAAGATTCTCCACAATACCTGTATTGGTTCTCTCAAGGGCTCCACCTGGAATCCATTGCATTCAGCCATGAAATCAGTCAGGGCTTGGCTTTTGATCGTAGTTCGGGGTACGTATTGTATTTCGAACTGGCTAAGCTTGATTGCCCATTTCAATAGACATCCCGATGCCTCAGATTTCTGCAGTACCTGCCTTAAAGGTTGATCGGTCATGACGTGGATTGAATGGGATTGGAAATACGACCTAAGTTTCCTGGAAGTCGTAATAATGCAGAACACCATTTTTTCCATTAGAGGATATCAAGATTCAGCTCTGAGAAGTCTTTTGCTTATATAATATACTGGCTTTTGAACTCGGTCCTCTTCTCGGACCAGCACGGCGCTGGCCGCATTTTCTGTCACAGCTAAATAAAGAAAAATGGGCTCTTCTACCATTGGTTTAGATAATATTGGTGGTTATGCCAAGTGTGTCTTTAGATTGAGGAAAGCCTGCTTGCACTCTCCAGTCCAATCAAACTTTTTGTTCCCCCGGAGCAAGTTATAGAATGGCAAACACTTGTCAGTGGACTTAAAAATAAACCAATTAAGGGATGCCACTCTTCCTGTTAGACTCTGGATATCTTTACGTGACCTGGGCAAAGGCATTTCTAGCAACGATTAGATTTTGTCTATCCCCCTGGTGCTGACTATGAATCCTAGATATTTTCTCGACGCCACTCCAAAAGTACATTTCTAGGGGTTTAACCTCGTACTATACCTCCTTAGGATCCCAAAACATTCCTTCAGATCGGAGACATGGTTATCGACAGTTTTTGACTTGACCAGCATATCATCAACATACACTTCCATGTTTTTCCCGATCTGATCAGTGAACATTCGGTTGACCAATCTCTAGTAGGTCACCCCTGTGTTCTTCAACTCGAAGGGCATGACTGTATAACAGTACACATTGGTTAGAGTCATAAATCTAGTATGATCCTAGTCCATGAGATTCATAGCGATCTAGTAATATCCAGAGTATGCGCCCATGAAGGACATGAGCTCGTGCCCTGCAGTGGCATCCACCAATTGGTCAATCCTTGGTAAGGGGAAACAATCCTTGGGACAGGCTTTGTTCAAATCAGAGAAATCGATGCAGGTCCACCATTTTCCATTTGGCTTTGGGACCAGGACAGGATTGGTGACCCAGATCGGGTATTTAGCCTCGCGAATAAAATCGCACTTCAAAAGACGAGCTAGTTCTTCTTCTTCCAGGGCCTCAGCTCGGGTTGTACCCAGACGCCTCTGTTTCTAGGATTTCGCAGGCATGCTTTTATCCAAGTTAAGGGTATGCATGATGAAACTCGGAATGATCCCTACCATGTCTTCATGGGACCAGGAAAAAACATAGAGATTTTTCTGTAAAAATTTTACCAGCTCCAACTTTCTTTCAACGTCAAGGTTTTTCCCGAGCTTAACCATCCCCGAGGCATGATTGGGATCAATGTTTACTTCTTCAAGTTCTTCAATAGCCTGGAGCTCGGACCTATCTTTGCCTATTCGAGGATCAATATCCTCACTCAGGGTGGTTCCCCTGCGACTGACTTGCTGAGGTTCTTCCATCCCAGGATCAGCTTTGACTTCCTGGGATTCCTCACCCCCATCCTGTACGGCCATTGTTTGCTGCCCATGTTGTGATTTTCCCTTCATGGAAATGCTATAGCATTCCCTGGCAGCGAGCTGATCGCCTCTGATAGTACATATTCCCGTAGATGAGGGGAACTTGATCACAAGGTGGCAGACAGAAGTTATGGCTTCAAATGCCATCAGCGTGGGCCTACCCAAGATTGCATTGTATGCGATCAGACAATCGACTACCACAAACTCAAGCAGCTTGGAAACTGTTTGTGGTCCCTTCCCCAAGGTTATCACCAACTCGATTGTCCCAATAGTTGCGGATCCCTCGCCGGAAAATCCATACAGCATCATGGAGGTTGCCTTCAGCTCGGTCACGGACAATCCCATTTTCTCCAGTGTGGACCTGAATAGTAGGTTCACAGAACTCTTGTTACAACCAGTGTCCTCCTAACTCTCCGATTGGCAAGCTGAAAGGTTATTACCAGAGGGTCGTTATGCAAGAACTGGACATGACTGGCATCTTCTTCAGTAAAACTGATTGGTTGCTTCTCCAATCGTTGCTTCTTAAATAAACGTTGCTCCGGGACGAACTCGACTCCATTGTGAGACCTCAGCCCATTGATATACCTCTTCTGGGCATTTTTGCTCGTTCCTGCCAGATGAGGTCCTCTGGAGATGGATTTTATCTCTCCCCTATTATCGGAAGGGTATCCTGATTCACCAGAGCTTCGGTATGATTTGCGGGGGTTTCCGGAGCTGATTGAATGTTTTTCCCAGCGAGCTGATTAGGGGTGACTCGACTTCGGGCGTACTGAGCTAGATGCCCAGCTCTGATGAGTGTCTCGATCTCATCCTTTAAGTGCTTGCAATCATCGGTGTTGTGGCCTATGTCATTGTGGAATCGACAAAATTTTGAAGGGTCTTTCTTCGCCCTTTGATTTTTTAGAGGCTCCGGCTTCTTCCATGGAAGACGGGCATAATTTGCTAAGATGCGCTCCCTGGTATCCATGAGGTCAGTGTAAGTTGCATATATTGGTTTGAAATTCTCCACGAGCTTATTCTTCTTTGAACCATTCTGGCCGCCCTCGCCACTTCCCTTCCTCTTGCTTCCTCCCCCTTGGTTATTTTGGTTAACGATTTGAGCCATAGCTGCAACGTCCGTTACCACTCCAACGGGCTGGGCAGGGACTTGGCTGGTTCCTGCGACCAAAACTCGCGCCTCTTCTAGGTTGATCCATCTTTGAGCCTTATTCAGGAACTCATCCACGGTGTTGATGCCCTTTCTCTAGATCTCTTTCCACAGGTCGCCTCCAACAAGGATTCCTATTCTCATCACCATAAGCCTAGAGATTTCATCTGTATCTCTAGCTCGTGCAACTATGTAGGCGAACCTACTCAAGTAAGCTTCCAGAGGCTCTCCGGGCTACTGCTTTACGTTTGCAAGGGAGTCTGCCTTTATCTAAGATGCTTGAGAAGCCCAGAACACCCTCTTGAAGTCAGCGGAGAAGCACTTCCACGAGCTGATAGAATGCTTTTTGTATTGCTTGAACATTTGCCTAGCCAGTCCGACCAGAGTTGAGGGGAATACAAAGCACCTTATCTCAAGTCCAATGTTATGGGCCATCATCAGGGTATTGAACATCCCCAAGTGGTCAGAAGGATCTCCAACTCTATTGAATTTTGATAAATGGGGCATCTTGAAACCCGGCGGATATGGGGTTGCCGTGATGTTGGGGGCGAAGAGCTCAAGCTCATCCCCTGAATCATACACGTCTTTCTCCTTTTTTGATAGGAGTCTTTTCATCAGTTCCTCCATCTGGGCCAACCTTTCGAGGGTTGGGTCCTTGGTTCCCTGGGGTTGTTCAACAGCTCCCATTCGACCGTATGCGTTTGGCGGCTTATTGGCCCTCCAAGTTTGAGCTTGGTTTGGTGGGGCATTCCCGTTATCGCGCATTTCGAAAGGGCTTCCTTCATGGTGAGTGCCGCTGACTCCATCACGAGCTGGATTGGTTCTTTGTGAGTTTAGGCGATCTCGCAGATCAGTATGTGGATTAACTCGAGGGTTCTGAGCCGAATTCAACTGATTCCACAAATCTGCGCTGGTCCTATCACTTTGACGGCCGTCCTTCCAATAGCTTCCATTAGAAAAGCTCAGAGCTTGTGGTTGAGGATAAGGATCTGGGATATTCTCGCGTGCTCGCGGGACATGAGTAGGGGCAGGGGTAGGAGGATTCGTCCTGCTGTTTCTGTAGGTAGGAACATCTCGAGCTGAACGAGGTGGGGACGGATGTCTTATCAGTGACGGAGGATGTATGATTGGTGCGGATATTCTCATCCCATCAAGTTGGATCAAGTTAGCTCGCAATCGCTCTGCTTCACCATCTCTGGTTCTCTATGCCTGGCGATCTGATCGTGGCATAGGGAAGTCAGTTGGGACATGCCGTCTTTGAGAGTTCGTCCTTGAACGTCTGCGTGGTTACCATGGGCATTTGACGATGGCACTGAACTTGGAGTCGAGGTTCTGACCGACCAACTGACTCGATGATGATCGTTGGGAAATCCACCAAATAGGGTTTCTTGGCGATTATACGACATGGGAGTAGAACTTGGGGTTAAGGTTCTAACCGATTAGCTTGGCCTGGGTCAACTATCCCGGCGAGACTTACGAGTCCCACCTTGCCTCTTTCCGATGTTAACGACGGTTGCAAGAGGGGGTAGCCGAGCCAAGACCTCCTTGATTTGCTAGTTTGCTTTGGATAGATGACTCATCAACTGCATGTTCTCCAACTCCACCGTTGTCAAGTACCCCGGGTTCGGTGGTAGAGGCGCTGAACTCCCAGTGTTTTCATGGCCCATCGGTTGTTTTCCCGATCGTTGCTAAATCTCCTGATTTTGCTCATCGGAAACAGTAGTATGGTGAGCCTCCTGCCCACCATGCTGATCTATTTCGTTACCGTGCCTTGAACGAGTGACCACCATGATGAACTTTTTCCTGAATCTTTCTCAATAGCACTAATTTGCAGCTCTCAATGAAAGCACCAAACTGTTGACGCGGTTTTTCGCCAACAGTGTATTACGTAATTAGCTGGAATAAACTAGTGCTTAAGGATAAACAATAATAAGAATAATAAATCTTAAGGATGCTTAGAATGATATAGTAAGAACACTCGTTCCTTTTTACGTGGTTTGGAGGCTATAATGCCCCTAGTCCATGAGTCGATATTATTATTGTATATCTCTCTATATTTCGACAGAGTACTTTCATTACACCGAGAAAATCCAACCCCTTCTCTATCCAAGGTCTTGGTATTTATAGAAGAACCATCCCAGGATAGGTGCAGGGGTCATCACGTGGATACCCATCCAATATGTGACTTGTCTTGCACAAATGATGAATATTACAATATATATTAAGGTATGGTCTATTCATTAGGTAAAATTGATCATGGTTCGTCTAGCATAATCGGACATGTGATGTTTGATCATGCACGTTTATGTTACGTGTCCGAGAATTCAGGGATAACAGACATGTAATGTCTGACCACGCACGTTTATAAATAACGTATCCAGGTTTATGAAGACTCCTGGCCATGGCAGGTTATCAGAGTACCATGACCTGAACATAACACCAGCTCGTGCCCAGGATGTTGTGTTTTATATCCATCTCCAACTCGTGCCTTAAAGCTTCATATTCCTCAACTCGTGTTATTACCTGGGGAGTCGCACTGCCTTTGCAAAGGAAATATCAACTTGTGGGTCCTTTAGTACTGTTCTTAGCTAGCCAGCTGTACTCGAGCTGCTTAAAAGACACAGGCTGAATATCAGGGCGTACATTTGCCCCCTAAGTCCCTGCCCGTATCTTATGACATCATTCTCTGACTGACACGGTGGGGACTTTTAAACTTCTGTTGCGATTACCCATGTATGTTCATTATTCGAGTATTGGACACGTAGAATGTTGCGATTGGCGTCTGTTCGAGTTTCGAGGATTGCATTAAATGGCCTGGCCACCTTTTTACCGTCGTTTAATCTTTCGAAACATAACCCTCATATCCCGCATTAGCTTGATCTGACGGTCCACATTTCTTTAGGCCTATTACGTATAAATAGGGTTGGCAATTTTTATTGCTCATCACCTTTCATTCGAAACTTTTCCTAATTTTCTCTATTCTAAACTTCAAAAAATCCCTTCTTTCTTTTCCCATAAAATCCCATAAATCTACCACCAAAACCTTCCGAAACCCAATCACCAAGGATCTCTCCAGGAACTCTCCTTCTACGTTGCTCATTCCTTTCGTCATAGAATACACTATAAGTTTTCTGTTTTATTGGAACTTTTCTTTTACTGGTTTTTGTGTGTTTCTCTTCTTTCTTTATCATGCTAATTTGCACTTCACCATCATTAGCATTAGGCCATTCCCAAACAATTTTGGTACAAAGGTTTTGGTTTAGGTTTATTGAGTAGGTCCTAAAATATATCTAGGATTGTGATGTTCATAAACTGGGTAAATCTTTGGGTGATTCCTAGGTAATTTTTAGAAAATACCCTTTCGGCGTGTAGAAGATGAAAGGTTTTTAGGGCTCGACATTTGGTTGCTTAGGGGCTATGCTTCTTGGGCGGTTTTGCTCTAAACCACTCCCCAAGGTGGGTAGTGCCCTGATTTTCTGACACTCGGATCCCTAAATATTAGGGGTCTGCTGGGAAACCTAGGCGCATAGCATAGGTAGCGCGTGGCACTACACCATGGGCTGAGATTGCATCAACTCGTGTGTTAGAATCCTCAGCCTTTGTTATTTCTCGCATGTTCAAAAAATTCTATGTCACCCACTAAAAATTCCACCGTTATTGTTCGATAGGCGAGCTGATGGCACCCAAGAAAACCACACTAAAAAAGAACGTAGCTGCTCGTTATCCCAACAAACCCACAAGGGAAAGGAGGTCGTCCCCGATTCCCCATATTCCTGAATTCGAGCTTGTGGTGGAGAAGGAGGTCGCGGTCGCACCTGATGCATTTTTGAGGTCGAGAGGATAGTCTCCAAAATAACAACCCAAGGAAGGGTAAACAAGGTCATGCTGTCCCACAACATCGAGGTTGGGACGGGCGTTCTCATCGCCCGACCTCCCTTCGAGGGGGAGAGGAGCTGTGCACCCCTCCAGGATGATTTCGCAGGCTGGAGTGATGAACACTTAAAGGTCGGGGCCTTCCTCCCCCTCGATCAGTACTTCACTAAATTCCTCAACTATGTGAAGTTGGCACCATTCCAGCTCCCCCCAAACTCATATTGATTGCTATCGGGGCTGAAGTACCTCTTCCTAAAGCAGATGTGGGACGTCCCTACCCCTACAGAGATATCTTGTACTTTTTCTACCTCAAGGCTAGCATGAACCAACGGGGGCGAAGCAATGGGTTCTACTATCTGACCCACTTCCCGAACTCACCCACAGTCATCGAGCTGCCCAGCCACCCCAACGACTTCAAAGATCAGTTCTTTATGTCGAATGGGTTTCACAACTGCGAGCACCGGTACTTCAACCGTCCTTGTAAGTTTCCTTTACTTTCTTAGCTCCTAGAATTATTCTTTTCATACTGCCAAATTAGTGACCCTTGGGGGTCAATACAATACCTTGGCGGGGCCTTCGCCCAGGGAGAAGGACTACCACCAGCTCGTGTCTGATGACACGATATTGGCGTGTAAATTAATTTCTGAAGGCCAGACTTTGGCCTTGAGGAAGATGCGGGCTAATTTCCTGATAGCTCGCGAGCTACTGCCCATCCTAAAAAGAGGCGCTGCTGCCGATGACAGCAAGGAGCAAGAAGAGGATGAGGTGTTGCTCGTTCGAAAGAGGCGAGCTCCTGAGGTCACTCATAACCCTGACGCAGAACGAGCTCTATCGGGGGTAGCAGCTGGTCCCTCTGGCCAAGGTAACCCATCTCCTCTTAGGGATCTAGATAGGGTTGTCGCTGACCTTAGGCTAGTTAGGTTTAACCCCATCCAACTCGTACATCGCCACCCTAGAGATCCTGCGTATAACACAACCTTTCTTCAGTGTGTGGACCATTTAGTGGTACGGTATGACATGGGCCATCCTAGAGGGACTGTAGTCATAGATAACACTCTATCCTATAGGTCAGCCATTTTTGAAGAGTATGAGACCAACCTTAGGTCGTGGGACTCTCTGCACCAGGGTATTCTCACCCCTGGACTTAGGAAATATGTAGAGGAGTCTAGCCTTGAGCTAGAACTTGAGCTTGAACCTCCCCCAATCCAAGAAATCGTAGATCTAGGCTCTCCCTCTTTTGTAATGGTTCTGAGGTCGGAGGTCGTGGCAATAGACTCCTCCTCTAGCTCGGAGGGTAGGACTCTTTATAATATCCTTCACATGCATACATTATATAGATTGATGAATTTGTACACATACTGACGTACTTCTCATTCTTTTTTAGGAGAGGAGATGGCACAATAAAGGGAACCTGACATTCGCACGATGTTCCAGGAAGGGAGATCCAGCTCAGGTCCCCTTGTGAAGAAACTCCTGCCCACATCAAAGAAGACGCCTCCCCCGTCTATGACTATTTCCAAATCCTCGGCCAAGGGGACAGGCCCGAGCCCGGGAGCTCCATCCCAGCCTAGGAGAAAAGGGGTCTGGCTGCACCTCCTCCTCGATTTCCCTCAGCCCCTACTCGGGAATAGGGAGCACCAGCTGGTCTCCCAGCTCTGATAGTCCCCGCCGCCACTATACGCATCCCGGTTAACAACTAAGACCTGGAGCGAATTCCAAATACTTTTCAGGGGACTGTTTATGAGACGGAGAACCATGCAGTGGAGCACTATTATAAGGCCAAGCCCATGGACTTAAGGGCGATCGAGGAGACAAGCCTGGAGAATGTTATGGAATCAGCTCTGGGAATGAACCTTACAGTAAGCACTTTCCTTGACCTAACATTATTTTTTATTTTACCCTGGCATGTGCCTAACTGTTTCCTTGCTTTTTGTAGGCGGTCTTGGCTCAACATTGCAGCATAGCTCGGGCCAGGGCCAGGAATGATAAACTTAAGGCCGAGCTCTATATTGCTTAGGCCACCCTAACTGTGACCCAAGCAGCCCTCGCCGTCGCTCAACAAGGCAAACAAAGTGCCAAGGCTGCCCTGACGGCGGCCCAAGCTGGCGGCAAAGGCTGCCTTAGCCGTGGCTCAAGAGGGCGAGCAAGCTGCAAAGGCTGTCTCGCCTGCCCTTCAGGCTGAGCTCGCGAGGGCCAAGGTCAAACAGCTGGAGGCCGAGGCTTCTATTCAGGAGGAAAAGAAGGCCTCGACATCCTCCATGGAGAACATGTTGTACCACTGCTGGGCCTTCAATCAGGATGACAACTTCTCCTTCATGGCCTCCGAAGGGTGGGGGCACTACCTCGAGAAGTTTAAGGTTCGACTTCAACAATAGCTGCCGTCTAAGATCAGGGAGGCTTCTGCCACTGGCGAGCAGGAGACCGAGGAGGTGACGCCCTCAGAGCGGCATGGAGGGTCTTAGTTTTTATTTGCCTTCATTTATTTTACAAGTTATTTTTTTGTAAACGTTTAGTACGAGGTTATTTTCCTCGAGATAATTTATCTATAATTTCAGTATCTATTTTTTATTTATTCCTTGATTTCCTTCTTATGCTTCATGACTTGTACATCTAAAAAACAAAATTAGGAAACGACCCTTAGGTCAAGGTAGATACTTTGATTTTGGTCGTATCAGGCCTTGGACCAGGTTGTATCCAGGGTTTTTAATTAAAAACATAGTCGTGTTAGTTTTATTGACACCTCGCATTTTTTAGAAAAACTGGTTAATCAATTTTACCAACTTCTAAGTTTCGAAACCTGGTCGTACCCAGGATATTTAATTAAAACTTAGTTCGTGTTAGTTTTATTGACACCTTGCATTTTTTTAGAAAAAACACTGGTTAATCATTTTAACTAACTTCTAAGTTTCGGAACCTGGTCATATCCTGGATATTTAATTAAAACTTGGTTCGTGTTAGTTTTATTGACACCTCGAATTTCTTAAAAAAAATACTAGTAAATCAATTTTACTAAATTCTAAGTTTCGGAACCTGGTCGTATCCAGGATATTTAATTAAAACTTAGTTCGTGTTAGTTTTATTGACACCTCGCATTTTTTAGAAAAAACACTGGTCAATAAATTTTACTAACTTCTATGTTTCGGAACCTGGTCGTATCCAGGATATTTAATTAAAACTTAATTCGTGTTAGTTATATTCACACCTTGCACTTTTTAGAAAAAACACTGGTAAATCAATTTTACTAAATTCTAAGTTTCAGAACTCGGTCGTATCCAGGATATTTAATTAAAACTTAGTTCGTGTTAGTTTTATTGACACCTCGCGTTTTTTTGAAAAAATACTGGTTAAACAATTTTACTAACTTCTATGTTTCGGAACCTGGTCATATCCAAGATATTTAATCAAAACTTAGTTTGTGTTAGTTTTACTGACACCTCGCGTTTTTTAGAAAAAACACTGGTTAATCAATTTTACTAACTTCTAAGTTTCAGAACCTAGTCGTATCCAAGATATTTAATTAAAACTTAGTTCGTGTTAGTTTTATAGACACCTCGCGTTTTTTTTTAAAAACACTGGTTAATCAATTTTACGAACTTCTAAGTGTCAGAAACTGGTCGTATCCAAGATATTTAATTAAAACTTAGTTTGTGTTAGTTTTATTGACACCTCGTGTTTTTTAGAAAAAACACTTAGTTAATCAATTTTACGAACTTCTAAGTTCTGGAACCTGGTCGTATCCAGGATATTTAATTAAAACGTAGTTCGTGTTAGTTTTATTAACACCTCGTGTTTTTTAGAAAAAACACTTGGTTAATCAATTTTACCAACTTCTAAGTTCCGGAACCTGGTCGGATCCAGATTTATAATTTAAATTTAGTTCGTGTTAGTTTTATTGACACCTCGTGCTTTTTAGAAAAAACACTTGGTTACCAACTCCTAAGCTTTAATCCCCTTCATGGGGTACATTCCCCCCAAGCGATCAGAAAGTGAAATTTCCTGATTGCTTTGGACCAATCGTTATCACCCGAACTAACACGTAGATGGAACCATATAAAAACACAAGAAATACACAAATATTGTTTTATTTTTTAAAATTAAATGGCTTTTATGACTAAGCCTTACATAGTCAGGTGGTACAATCATTGATAGTACTATTTTAAGTGCATAGAATTCCAGGTCCGTGGAACTGTTTCTCCATTATGTCGAGCCAATTTGAAAGTTCCCTCCTATATGACTTCCACTATCTGATAGGGCCCTTCCAGCTCAGACCCAAGGCACCATCTTTGGGGTCCTTGCCTGCTAAAAATACCCTTCAGAGTACCAGGTCGCCTAAACCAAAGATACGCTTCTTGACCTTTGAATTAAAATAATGAGTGATTTTTTGTTAATAATGGGCAAGTCATAGCTGTGAATCGTCTTATTTTTCATCAATTAGGTCAAGGGACGCGCTAAGAAATTCGTCATTCCACTCCTGGCTGAAGGTCTGGAGTCTATGCGTGGTTATCTTTGTTTCGACAGGAAGGACGACCTCACTCCCGAAAGTCAGGGAGAACGAGGTGTGCCCCGTATAATTTCGGTGAGAGGTCTGGTATGCCCACAGTACCTGCGGGAGCTGCTCGGGCCAGGCTCCCTTGGCCTCGTCTAACCGCTTCTTAAGGCTTGCTTTGAGAGTTTTATTTATGGCCTCGACCTGCTTGTTGGCCTGCAGGTAGGCCACCGAGGAGAAGCTTTTAATTATGACGTGTCTTTCACAAAATTCGGTGAAGAGATCACTATCGAACTGGGTTCCATTGTCTGATACAATATTTCTTGGCAGTCTGAACTGGCAAACAATATTCTTGACCACGAAGTCGAGGACTCTTTTTGAGGTGATTGTTGCCAGGGGCTCTGCTTCCACCCACTTCGTGAAATAATCAATGGCCACCACCACATAGTGAACTCCTCATTTCCATGTGGGCAAGGCTCCAATTAAATCGATTCCCTACACCATTAATGGCCATGGGGATGAAATCATTTTCAGCTTGACTAGTGGAGCTCGGTGACTGTGGCAAAACACTGGCACTTGTCACACTTTTGAACATAGGAGATGGAGTCCTTTGATAACGTGGGCCAAAGTTCTCCTGCCTTAATATCTTTAAGGCCAGGTTTTTCCCCCGAGCGTGATCTCCACAGAAGCCTTCATGCACCTCCTGCAAAATAGTTTTGGCTTCCTCTGGTAGAACACACTGTAGAAGGGGCAAGGAATGGCCACATTGGTACAGCATCCCGTCCATGATTGTATACCTTGGAGCTTGATAGAGTATTCTCCTCACGTCTTTTCGTTCATCAGGAAATTTCCCTGTCGTAAGATACTCTATTATGGGAGTCATCCCGGTCGGCCTGACATCGATCATCTCGACCTCCATCGCACTTTCTGCCACGCTCAGACTTTCCAGGAATTCCACTGGTACTATGCTCAGAGTCTCGGCTTCTTTGGAGATAGCGAGTCCAGCCAAAGCGTCGGCGTTGGCATTCTGCTTACGAGGGATCTTCTCGACTAGGCCATATTCAAACTCAAACAGCTCTTTTTTTACATTGGCCAGGTAAGCCGCCATCTTGGCCCCTCATGCTGGATATTCAACAGACACTTGGTTTACCACGAGCTGGGAATCGCTGTAGCATCGGACGACCCTGGCTTTCAACTCCTTCGCCACTCTAAGCACGACCAATAAGACTTTGTACTCGGCTTCGTTGTTGGACGCTTCGAATCCGAACTATAGTGCAGAGTGGAAACGATGCCCTTCTGGAGATATCAAAATGATCCCAGCTCTGGACCCCGTTCTTGTTAGATGAACCGTCCACGAAGAATCTCCACAATGCCTATATTGGTTCTCTCAAGGGCTCCTCCTGGAATCCAGTGCATTCAGCCACGAAATCAGCCAAGCCTTGGCTTATGATCGTAGTTCGAGGTACGTATAGTATTTCAAACTGGCTAAGCTCGACTGCCCATTTCAATGGATGTCCCAATGCCTCAGGTTTCTGCAATACCTGCCTTAAAGGTTGACCGGTCATGACGTGGATTGAACAGGATTGGAAATATGGCCTAAGTTTCCTGGAGGCTGTAATAAGGCAGAACGCCATTTTTTCCATTAGAGGATATCGAGATTCAGCTCCGAGAAGTCTTTTGCTTATATAATATACTGGCTTTTGAACTCAGTCCTCTTCTCGCACCAGCATGGCACTGGCCACATTTTCCGTCACAGCTCAATAAAGAAAAAAGGGCCATTCTGCCATTTGTTTAGATCGAGAAAAGCCTGCTCGCACTCCCCAGTCCAGTCAAACTTTTTGTTCCCCCGGAGCAGGTTATGGAATGGCAAATACTTGTCAGTGGACTTAGAAATAAATCGATTAAGGGCTGCTACTCTTCCTATCAGACTCTGGACATATTTACGCGACCAGGGCAAAGGCATTTCTAGCAGCGATCTGATTTTGTCGAGGTTTGCCTCTATCCCCCTGGTATTGACTGTGAATCCGAGAAATTTTCCCGACGCCACTCCGAAAGTACATTTCTGAGGATTTAACCTCATACTATACCTCCTTAGGATCCCAAAACATTACTTCAGATCAGAGACATGGTTATCGACAGTTTTTGACTTGACCAGCATATCATCAACATACACTTCTATGTTTTTCCCGATTTGATCAGCAAACATTCGGTTGACCAATCTCTAGTAGGCTGCCCCCGCGTTCTTCGACCCGAAGGGCATGACCGTATAACAGTACACGTTGTTGGAGTCATAAAGATAGTATGCTCCTGGTCCGCTGGATTCATAGCGATTTGTTTATATCCAGAGTGTGCATCCATGAAGGACATGAGCTCGTGCCCTGTGGTGGCATCCACCAATTGGTCAATCCTTGGCAAGGGGAAACAATCCTTGGGACAAGCTTTGTTCAAATCAGAGAAATCGATGCAGGTCCGCCATTTTCCATTTGGCTTTGGGTCCAGGACAGGATTGGCGACCTAGATCGGGTATTTAGCCTCACGAATTAAACCGCACTTCAAAAGACGAGCTACTTCTTCTTCCAGGGCCTCAGTACAGGTTGTACCCAGACGCCTCTGTTTCTGGGATTTCACAGGCATGCTTTTGTCCAAGTTAAGGGTATGCATGATGGCACTCAGACTGATCCCTACCATTTCTTCATGGGACCAAACAAAAACATCGAGATTTTCCTGTAAAAAATTTACCAGCTCCGCCTTTCTTTCAACGTCAAGGTTTTTCCCGAGCTTAACCACCCTCGAGGCATGTTTGGGATTGATGTTTATTTCTTTGAGTTTGTAAATAGCCTGGAGCTCGGACCTATCTTTACCTATTCAAGGATCAATATCCTCACTCGGGGCGGTTCCCCTGCAACTGACTTGCTGAGGTTCTTCCATCCCAGGATCAGCTCTGACTTGTTGGCTAGGTTTTGATTTTCCCTTCATGGAAATGCTATAGCATTCCCTGGCAGCGAGTTGATCGCCTCTGATAGTACATATTCCCGTAGATAAGGGGAATTTGATCACAAGGTGGTGGACAGAAGTTATGGCTTCAAATGCCATCAGCGTGGGCCTACCCAAGATTGCATTGTATGCGGACGGACAATCGACAACCACAAACTCAAGCAACTTGGAAACAGTTCGTGGTCCCTGCCCCAAGGTTATCACCAATTCGATCGTCTTGATAGCTGCCTATCCCTCGCTAGAAAATCCATATAGCATCATGGAGGGTTGGGTCCCCCTGAATCATACTCATCTTTCTCCTTTTTTTGATAGGAGTCTTTTCATCAGTTCCTCCATCTGGGCCAACCTTTCAAGGGTTGGGTCCTTGGTTCCATGGGTTTGTTCAACAACTCCCATTTGACCGTATGCATTTGGCGGGTTATTGTCCCTCCAAGTTTGAACTTGGTTTGGTGGGGCATTGCCGTTATCGCGCACTTCAGAAAGGCTTCCCTCATGGTGAGTGTCGCTGACTCCATTTCGAGCTGGATTTGTTCTTTGTGAGTTTAGGAGATCTCGCAGATCGGTATGTGGATCAACTCGAGGGTTCTGAGCTGAACTCAGCTGATTCCTCAAATCTGCGCTGGTCCTATCACTTCGACGGCCTTCCATCCAATAGCTTCCATTAGAAAAGCTCAAAGCTTGCAGCCGAGGATGAGGATTTGGGATATTCCTGAGTGCTCGCGGGACATGAGCAGGGGTAGCAGGAGAAGGATACCTCCTACTGTTTCTGTAGGTAGGAACATCTCGAGCTGAACGAGGTGGGGACGGATGTCTTATCGGTGACGGAGGATGTTTGATTGGTGAGGCGATTCTCTTCCCATCAGGCCGGATCAAGTTAGCTCGCGGTCGCTCCGCTCTACCATCTTTAGTTCTATGTGCTTGGCGATCTAATCACAGTACAGGGAAGTCAGTTGGGACATGTCATCTTTGAGAGTTCGTCCTTGACCGTCTGCATGGGTTGCCATGGGCATTTGACGGTGGCGCTGAACTCGGAGTCAAGGTTCTGACCAACCGACTAACTCGGCGATGATCGCTGGGAAATCCACCAATCGGGATTTCTTGGCGATTGTGCGACACGGGAGTAGAACTTGGGGTTGAGGTTCTAACCGATCGGCTTGGCCTGGGTCGACTATCCCGGCGAGACTTACGAGTCCCGCCTTCCTCTTTCCGATGTAAACGTCGGCTGCAAGAGGGGGTAGCCGAGCCAAGACCTCCTCGATTTGCTTGTTTTCTTTGGCTAGATGACTCCTCAACTGCATGTTCTCCAACTCCACCGCCATCAAGTACCCCGGGTTCAGGTTCGGTGGTAGAGGCGCTGAACTCCCAGTGTCGTCGTGGCCCATCGGTTGTTTTCCCGACCGCTGCTGAATCTTCGGGTTTTTCTCATCGGAAACAACGGTATGGTGCGCCTCCTGCCCACCATGTTGATCTGTTTCGTTACCGTGCCTTGAACGAGTGACCACAATGATGAACTTTTTCCTAAATCTTTCTAAATAACACTAATTTGCAGCTCTAAATGAAAGCACCAAACCGTTGACGCGGTTTTTTTCCAACAGTGTATTACGTAATTACTTGGACTAAACTAGTGCTTAAGGATAAACCATAATAAGAATAATAACTCTTAAGGATGCTTAGAATGATATAGTAAGAATACTCGTTCCTTTTTATGTGGTTCGGAGGCTAAAATCCCCCTAGTCCACGAGTCGATATTATTATTGTATATCTCTTTATATTTTGACAAAGTATTTGCATTACACCGAGAAAACCTAACCCCTTCTCTATCCAAGGTCTTGGTATTTATAGAAGAACCATCCCAGGATAGGTGCAGGGGTCATCACGTGGATACCCATCCTTTGTGTGACCTGTCTTGCACAAATGATGAATATTACAATATATATTAAGGTATGGTCTAATCATTAGGTAAAATTGATCATGGTTCGTCTGGCATAATCGGACATGTGATGTTTGATCATGCACATTTATGTTACGTTTTCGAGAATTCAGGGATATCGGACATGTAATGTCTGACCACGCACGTTTATAAATAACGTATCCAGGTTTATAAAGACTCCTGGAGATGGCAGGTTGTCAGAGTACCACGACCTGAACATTACGCCAACTCGTGCCCAGGATGCTGTGTTTTTTATCCATCTCCAACTCGTGCCTTAATGCTTCGTATTCCTCAACTCGTGTTATTACATAGGGAGTCGCACTGCCTTCGCAGAGGAAATATCAACTTGTGGGTCCTTTAGTATTGTTCTTAGCTAGCCAGCTGTACTTGAGCTGCATAAAAGACCCGGGTTGAATATCAGGGCGTACAGTAAGTATAGACATATTAGTCTAGGACATGAATATTCGAGACAATTTATTCAAGGAGGAATCATATCGATCTCACATGTTATGACAAGTGAGAACTTAATGGAACCATTTAAAAAACCTCTTGTGAGAAGGTTAGTAAGTTCCACTTAAAAAAGGAATGAGATTGAAACTCTGAGAATAATAGATTCACCAACGATAGCAACCCAATTCTCAACTTGTACAAATAAAGGGAAAGAATTCAATGGGTAAGAACAAGTCATTAATAAGTGAATAGTTTCAACACTAAAACTTACGGTGAGTTCAATCTGAGATGGTTAGTGTTGGTTGCTATCAAGTTATGGTTAAGCCTAGGGAATTTAATGAAGTTTAGTTGAGTGTAACAAGCATCTATAAAGGTAGCAAATATGTTGTAAGAATGTAGCGCACCAATTTTTTTTTTAATTTTTATTAATTTTGTGCTTTGTTTTATTTAATTGTTAAGAGTTGTAAATTTTTTTTATTTTTTATAATTGTTGGCAGAAATTGTTTGAATTTAATTGTTAATTGTTTTTTTATTTATTAATTTAATTTGTAAAATAAATGAGCTTTGATTGAATGTACCAAGGTGCATGGTAAGTAGAGATGCATTTTAATAATTAAGTGTGGGCATGTGCATGGTGCACATGCAGTAAAATTTTCTACACACATTTTGTTTCCTTTATTTGAATTATTTTTTATTTAATTAAAAGAATTAAAAAGAAAATAAGAGAAGGGAAGGATGATTGTGGGCGTGTGAAGCATAGTGGGAAAGGGAAGGAATTGTTTCCTATTTTATGTGGAAATTTGATGATGCAAATTGATGATGGCTAGATAAATTGGTATTTTTCTTCTTTTAATTTAATTGAAAAATCAATTTATTTAATAAATTAGAATTAACAAATTAATGGGAAATTAAAAAGAGGGCACTTACCCGTTCCCATTAGGCTAGTTTTTTCTAAGTTTAGATAAAAGGGAAAAGAAAGAAAATGGAGAGCATTATGCTCTTGGTTCCATCAGCCTAGTGAGAGAAGGAGAGAGAGTGAGAGACTTAGAGAGAGAAAGAGAAGAAGGAGGAGAAAAAGAAGAGGAAAAAGGTTCAAACCTAGGGCGTGTCTCTTGGTACTTGTGGTTTCTAGACTCTCTTCTTTTGATTCTTTGTTTTGACAAGTGTTTTTGTTGTTGTTGGTTTTCTTCTTTTCTTCATGTGGGTTTTGAAACCCTAGGCTTGAACAAGGGGTTGTTATAGTTTGAGTGTTCTTGATTCTACAATCAAGAGAGGTAATGAATCTTTAGCCCTAATGTTATTATGTTTTCTTGAGTTATATGGATTGATGGATTATTTTATTATTTTGATGCATGAAGGATTTGACCTATGCGTGTGGCGTGGGTATTCATTGTGTTTTGGTTTCTAGCAATATTCTATTTTTGTTCATGGAGAAAAACCTTGTTATGATTGAACTATTGAAGGGTTTTATTTTATTTGTAGGAGATAAAACTTGATATTATGTTTTGTTGGTTTAAAAATTCTATGTAAAAGCATGAAGGGATTTGTTTTGGCTAAGGGAGTTTTGGCCTAGGGTTGATGTCCAAGCATGTTTAGTTTCACCATTTATTTTAATGCCAATGTACTCTTAGAAACATGATAGGTTTGTAAGATTTTAAATGGGTTCCTTTAAAAATGTTAATAGATGCATGCTAGAGCTTAAATGTTGTTTTGATCTATTTCATGCTAATGTAATTCTCCCCAATATTTTGTAAACATGTAAAAGAAAACATGAAATATGGATGATGAGGTTTCATCCATAGGTGTGATGCATGATGAGATTGTTTTATTTGTGTCATCCATGCATATTAAGAACATGCTAGGTTAATTGGTTAAATGAAAGGATTGTCTTAAGTCATTTATAAATTGATGTATTGGTGTTAAGCATGGGTTTGAAATGAATTTTATGATGAATATTGCTTGCTGATTTTGTGAATAATTGGTGTGAAATGTGGTGAAATAATGATTTACATGCATAAGTGATCTTGCAAGTGCTATGATGATTTTATGAAATTAAAAGGGTATTTTAATTCACATTAAAATGATATTTTTACTCAAATAAATACCTACAGTTTTTTATATATTTTAAAAAGAAAATATGAGTTTTAATTCCAAGATGATGATTTTTTAGGGTTTAATTTGTTGCTAGAAGTTTTGGTAAAAAAATTATGAAATATCTTTTAAATGAAAGGAAGTTTGTGTGTTTGTTGAAATAATATAATACCCTAAATTATGTATATATTAAAAATGTATTTTAAATGCAACCTTGAATGTTCACATTTTAATAAGTATGGTTTTCTTTATTTTAATTAAGAAAAATGTTGAGTTTGGATTCACATGTGATTTTAAACAAAATAAATGGTGGCTGAAAGTTTAGTTTAATAAATTCAAAATAATTATTTTGGTTATCACATATGAGTTTACACTACATAAACTAAGCCTTAAATAATACAAGCAATAATTTATTTTTCTCACACTTAAAATTATGTTTTATATTTTTCTCACATCAAATCTTAGAATTTTATTAATTTAAATAAAGTATTATTTTCTAAAGGAAACATGATATTTATAAGTACTTTTAGATAATTTCAAGTTTTGTATTTTCTATGCAATTTAAAAATAATAAATGGAATTCTTTTTTAAAAATGGCTAAATAAATTATTTTTAAGAAATAAAAATAATGTCTTAAGAGGTTTAATCAATTTAGGGATTTAAAAGAAATAAATAATGGTGAGAAATTATGTTGCTAAATCTTTATGTTAAAAATGTTAGAAATAAGCGTATAGAAATTATTGTTTTGAATGACACTGTTTAACAACGCTCTCACGTATGCATGTCGCATGTAAATGCACTTTTACGTCCAAAAATATGTCTATTATTCAACTATATAATTTTTACTTAAAAAAACCATGCATGGATATTAAGTAGAATTGACATTATTCTTTTGTGAATCTATGTGAAAAAAATGTCTATGTTTGAAAATTTTGTGTAAATTGCACCATGTGTGCATGGCCCATGCACACATGGGATATGTGAGTTGGGCACAAGAAAATCTTATGTGATGCTGAAGAATGCTATTTGATTATGGTTATAGGCTCGTTGTGAAGTTTGTTCAATTTTGTTTTGCTCGGACCCCAGGTAAGGAAGTTACATCTAATTGTATATATTTATGCTATGAATGGTAAGAAGGGTTTGTTTGAGGTTAAATGTTATGTATGATGATTTACCATGTGTTATGAAATATGAAATGCTATTTTGAGATTATATGATGAATTTGATGAATCGTGTATTTCATTTGTGCTGATATGATTGGATTGCATGTATTTTGTATGTTGTATGAAAAGCAAATGGTTGTTAGCATGTTGAGCGCGACACAACAAAGGGGTTACTAAGGATATAAAGATGTAACCTGAGTTACTAAGGTACGACGTAACTCGTAGGGCGGACGCGCCAAGGTTATTCAAGGACCAGAGCCTCCTATTTACCTCAATATGTGACATGGACAAGAGAGGGGGCCATGATCACAAGGATGTAATGACAATATGATGTTGATTCTTGAATATGCTATTGATGAATGATGTATGATGTATGCTGATGATGTATAATGTATGATGATTACGTTTACGCATGATGCATGATGATGACGTTTAAGTATGACGTATAACAATGTATGAATATGAATATGTTTTGTTGTGTTTACTTTGTATGCAGTTTGTACTTCCTTACTGGGCTTTAAGTTCACCCCCCTTACTTTCCCCTTTTAGGTAATAAATAGGGTTTCTCTTTGGCACGCGTGGTGATGTGGGGAGTTCCGACGTCAGAGTGTGTATTCCTATGGGTGAGAAAACGATCAGCTTAAATGCCAATTTTAAATAATGTTTTATTTTGGTTTCAAAACTTATCAGTGGGACTTGAACTATATTTATTTTTTTTAAACGTTGCATGAGAACTTTTATTTTATTTTAAATTATTGGGCCCAACTTGCATGTTTTAGCATGGCCCCATTGGAATTTTCATATTGTAAGAGGTTTTCTTCTATAAGTTTATGAGCATGGAGATGTTTTACAAAGTATTAGTCTAGGGCATTTTACAAATGATATCAGAGACAGATCATCCATGTTTCCAAGGACCCTCCCCATACACGCTAAAGACGGGAAAATCTCACCTCACCGCGTCGTATGTATTTGTTCTATATATTTGTTTATTTATGTTTATTTTTAATTTTATAGTTTTGTTACTACAGTATAGTAAGATGCCTCCCATTATAAAAACCTCTAATAAATAGCTACGTAAGGATATCCACGCAATACCCAAGGTCCAGCTCAAGGAGGACCCCTATGATTAGAGGATTGCGGTGTTGAAAACAACAGCGGTGGTTTGTGATCGTATACAAGGAATCATGAACAAAAGAGGGGTATTGCTATGGCCCATATAACAATATTGGGTGTTAAGGGAAGCACTTTCGGTGTATCCCGAGACCCTTCTCCAGTTAGCCATGTCATGGCAGGTTGTCATTCAGGATGACCTGGACTTTAGCACCTTCGAGTACGTGATCTACGATCTTATGGACAACTACGATTTTAGTCATGAGGACCTAGTTATGGTAAAGACAAACAATAGAGAGATGGAGGAGCGTTAGGAGACAGTGCACGATTTGGAAGGAGCCATGGCATATCAAGAGGTAATTCATGCCATACCACTAGTGAGCGGTAGAATGAGAGCATTAGCGAGCGCCCCTGACTACATCCACATCTCAGAGGACGAATCCACAGTTTAGGACTAGAGTTCACCACATATATCGTTCAGTGAAACGTTAATGAATAAGATGAGGTTTTTTTAAAAAGGACTCATGTTTATGGTTTTTGAACACTTTATGAGTTATTTGAATTTTCGAATAATTTTGAACACACTTTGAATGCTATGGTTTAATATTTTTTCCTCTTGCAAACTCTAAATGGTGTGGATTTGGAATGTATGATTTTCATGAATATCTATCAAACCATTATGCAATTTGTCCTCTCTTATGATTTTCTTCTGGTGCCTTAGAATCTCATAATGTCGACAAAAGGACGAGGAGGAAAGGGAAGAGGAGGAGGCTGAGGAAAGGGTGTCTCCACAAGATCTAAGGCCACAACAACTCCTAAAGTAGGAATGCCATCAGTCCAACCTCTAGCTCCAGCAGCACCATCTGTGGATCTGGCTGCAGAGGTAGCAAGGTTGAGGTAATAACTAAGGCTGAGAGATGAGAAATTGGCACATGCTAGGCAAGCGCCCCAAGTGCCTCAAGTAACAGTGGCGCAGCCTTAGGCGCCAACACAACCACCTGCACCACTACCTGTGACTTATGGGTTTGAGCTAGTGTATGAACGTTTCAGAAAGCAAGCACCACCAACCTTTGAAGGTAAAGCTAATCCCATGGTGGTAGAGGATTGGTTAAGATCAGTCGAGGCCATCTTCGATCATATGGATTTAAATGATCGCTAGAGATTCTCATGTGCAGTCCACTTACTCAAGTTGGATGCACGGATATGGTGGGATGTAGTTAAACAGACTCATGACCTGAATAGCATGACTTGGGCAGATTTCATTCAGAATTTTAGCAAGAAATATTGCAGTGTGGCCGTGTTAGCAACCAAGGTAGATGAGTTTGTGACTTTGGTTCAGGGAAACCTATCTGTCACTGATTATGCACAGAAGTTTGATAGGTTGGCAAAATTTTCTCCTGAAGTTGTACCAACTGAAGCTCTGTGAGTCCAAAGGTTCGTGGGGGGACTCAAGCCTATGATTGCTAGGGACGTTAAGATGACAAGTGCTGAAGTGGTCAGTTATGCCGAAGTTCTAGATAGGCACTTGAGGCAGAATACTTAGAGGATCGGATATGGAAGGACAATGCTACCAGAAGAGAGGCCCACCGAAATAAGGGCTTCAATGAAGGCAATAAGAGGAAAGCTAATGAAGGGCAGAATGGTGGCACTGACAAGAGACCGAGACCCCCAGCCACAAATAACAACAGTCACAACACTAGAACCACCCTAACAACCGCAACAGTCGCTATAATGATCGGAATCATGAGAATCACCAAAGCAACAGATTATAGCACCCCACCTGTCCTAAATGCTCGAAAAGACACATGGGAGAATGTCAGGTCAACACCAACAAATGTTTCAAATGCGGTCAGGCAGGACATCTGAGAAAAGATTGCCCACAATGGAAAATGAGATAGAATAGTAACAACAATCTGGTGCCAGCATAGGTCTTTACCTTAACTCAGAATGAAGCAGCCAATAGTAACACCGTTGTCACAGGTCAGCTCCTTATTTCTGGTGATGTGTATAGTCCTTATTGATTTAGGAGCAACTCACTCTTATGTTTCCATGAATATGATTGATAAGTCGAGTATGCCTTATAAACTGTTTGAGCACTTTTTCAGTACAATGTTACCATCGGGAGACATGATGTTGTAAACTAGGTGGTTACCATTAACACCTATAACGATAGAGGACAGGGAGTGCTCGACAGACCTTATAGAACTAAATATACTAGATTATGATGCCACACTTGGCATAGATTGGTTATCCAAACATGGGGTGACGATTGACTGTCGGAAAAAGACTATGGAGTTCAGACCAGAAGAAAGGGAACTCTTTTCTTTTAAAGGAGAATTAGCGAGTTTTTGTACACCCATAATATCGGCACTAAAAGCATGAAATATGACGCAACATGGCTGCTCGACATTTCTGGCTAGTGTGGTGGATAAATGCAAGGAAACAGACTTGAAACCAGAGAATGTGCATATCATTTGTGAGTTTCCAGAAGTGTTTCCCAAGGAATTACAAGGATTACCCCCGGACAGAGAAATCAAATTCGTGATCGAACTTGCACTAGAAACAGCACCGATCTCTAAAGCACCCTATCGAATGGCACCTACAGAGTTGACGGAACTCAAGAACCAACTACAGGAATTGTTGGATAAGGGATTCATAAGGCCTAGTCATTTTCCATGGGGAGCATCAGTCCTATTTGTGAAAAAGAAGGACAGGAGCATGAGAAAGTGCATCGATTACCAAGAACTCTATAAGGTCACCATTAAGAACAAATATCCTTTGTCAAGGATAGATGACCTTTTTGATCAACTTCAAGGGGCAGCAGTATTCTCAAAGATTGATCTGCGATCCGGGTATCATCAGCTGAAAGTAAAGGAGGGAGACATTCCGAAGATGACTTTCAGAACTCGCTACGGGCACTATGAGTTCCTAGTGATGTCTTTTGGACTCAATAATGCCCCACCTGCATTCATGGACATGATGAACAGTGTATTTAAAGACTATTTGGACAATTTTGTAGTAGTGTTCATAGAAGATATCCTTATCTACTCGAAGACCAAGGAGGAGCATGAGGAGCATTTGAGGTTGACTCTGAAAAGACTACGAGAACATATGCTATACGCTAAATTCTCTAATTGTGAGTTTTGGCTGGAACAAGTAACTTTCCTAGAGCATATAGTGTCCAAGAATGGGATAGTAGTAGATCCATCCAAGATCAAGGCCATTAGAGACTGGCCCCAGCCGAAGAATGCCTCAGAGGTTCAAAGCTTTTTAGGATTGGCAAGTTATTATCAGAAGTTTGTCGAGGGTTTCTCAAAGATCACCACACCCTTGACCAACTTAACCCACAAACATCAGAGGTTGGTATGGACCAAGAAATGTGAAGAAAGCTTTCAGACCATGAAGGTTAAGTTGATTTCTGTGCCTATCCTTTGTGTTCCCACAGAGGGCGGGAAATTTGTGGTGTATTGTGACGCATCAAAGAACGGCTTAGGGTGTGTGTTGATGCAGAATGGGAAGGTGGTAGTTTATGCTTCTAGACAACTCAAAGATTATGAGCAACGATATCCCACTCATGATCTTGAGTTGGCAGCAGTGGTGTTCGCACTAAAGATATGGAGACATCAGCTATATGGGGACAAGTGCGAAATCTATAATGACCACAAAAGTCTGAAATACTTTTTCACTTAGAAGGAACTGAATATGAGGCAGTGAAGGTGGTTGGAGTTAGTGAAAGACTACGACTATGAAATTCTATACCACGCAGACAAGGCCAATGTGGTTGTAGATGCATTGAGTAGGCGAGGACATGGGAGTGTCTTAGCACTAAATACAACATATATGCCTCTTAAGAAGGAAATTATAAACGCCGACATTGAGTTTGTGACAGGAAGCCTAGCGAACCTCACGTTACAATCCTCCCTACTGGAACAAATTAAAGAAGGATAGAAAATGGATGAAGCCCTAATGAAGCAAGAGGCTTTGGTACAGAAAAATGGTAGCAGTGACTTCACGATGTCCAACGATGGATTGCTACGATATAAGGATAGGATATGTGTGCCTGATAATGATGAGATTAAAGAGAGTATTATGAAAGAGGTGCATACAACACCCTATTCCTTACACCCAGGGTCGACGAAGACATACCAATACCTTAAGGAGTTGTATTGGTGGCCTGGAATGAAGAGGTATATTGCTAAGTTTGTTGCCAGATGCTTGACATGCCAGAAAGTCAAAGCAGAACACCAAAGGCCAGCAGGGTTACTTCAACCGCTTTACGTTCCGGAATGGAAATGGGAGGATATAGCAATGGATTTTGTGGTAAGGTTATACCCAGGACCACAAATCAGCATGATTCTGTTTGGGTAATAGTGGATAGGCTCACTAAGTCCACCCATTTTCTACTAGTTAAGACTACCTACTCAGCGGACCAATATGTAGAATTATATGTGAGTGAGGTAGTGAGACTTCATGGGGTTCCAAAGTCGATAATTTTTTATCGAGGGTCAGTGTTCACGTCGAGCTTTTGGAAGGGACTGCAGAGAGATTTGGGAACAAGGTTAAAGTTCATTACCGCATTCCATCCCCAGACCGATGGGTAGTCTGAGAGAATTATACAAATTCTAGAGGACATGTTGAGATGCTATGCCTTGGACTTTTCTGAGTCTTGGAACCGATACCTACCCTTGATGGAGTTCTCTTATAATAACAGTTATCAATAACACTATTGAGATGGCTCCCTATAAGATGCTTGATGGGCGCAAGTGTAGATCTCCTTTGCCCTGGGATGAGGTAGGGGAGAAACATATTTTAGGCCCCGAGGTAGTTACGGAAGCCAATGAGGCGATCGAGAAAATTTGCCAAAGGATGCTTATCGTGTAGAGTAGGCAAAATAGTTGCATAGACCTTAAGAGAAGGACATCGAGTTTTCAGTGGGCGAGTTTATGTTCTTGAGAGTCTCGCCGATGAAAGGTTTTATGCATTTTGGAAAGAAAGGGAAGTTGAGCCCGAGATATATAGGTCCATTTGATATTTTGGACATAGTAGGGCAAGTTGCGTACTGTTTAGCACTGCCCCCAGCACTAGTCGAAACACATAATGTCTTTCACATCTCGATGTTGCGTAAGTACGTGTCAGATCCCTCTCTTGTTTTGAGTTACGAGCAGTTACAACTGAAGCAGGACTTGAGTTACGATGAATAGCCAGAGCGTGTTATCGAAAAGGGAATCAAGGAACTGAGATCCAAAAGGATTCCATTAGTTAAGGTCCCTTGGAAGAATAGTACGGAACGAGAAGCAACATGGGAGTTGGAGGAGGACATGAGAGAAAGATACCCTAAGTTATTTGGTAAGAAAGAATTTCGGGACGAAATTCCTTTTAAGGAGGGTATATTGTAGCACACCATTTTTTTATTAATTTTTTGCTTTGTTTTATTTAATTGTTAAGAGTTGTGAAATTTTTTTTATTTTTTTAGAATTGTTGGTAGAAATTGTTTGAATTTAATTGTTAATTTTTTTTATTTATTAATTTAATTTGTTTGATTGAATGTATCAAGGTGCATAGTAAGTAGAGATGCACTTTAATAATTAAGTGTGGGCATGTGCATGGTCGCATGGTGCACATGCAGTAAAATTTTCTACACACATTTTTTTCCTTTATTTGAATTATTTTTTTATTTAATTAAAATAATTAAAAAGAAAATAAGAGAAAGGAAAGAAGAGTGTGGGCGTGTGAAGCATAGTGGGAAAGGGAAGGAATTGTTTCCTATTTTATATGGAAATTTGATGATGCAAATTGATGATGGCTAGATAAATTGGTATTTTTCTTATTTTAATTTAATTGAAAAATCCATTTATTTAATAAATTAGAATTAACAAAATTAATGGGAAATTAAAAAGAGGAAACTTACCCGTTCCCATTAGGCTAGTTTTCTCTAAGGTTAGATAAAAGGGAAAAGAAAGAAAATGGAGAGCATTATGCTTTTGGTGCCATCGGCCTAGTGAGAGAAGGAGAGAGAGTGAGCGACTTAGAGAGAGAAAGAGAAGGAGGAGAAAAAGAAGAGGAAAAAGGTTCAAACCTAGGGTATGTCTCATTGTACTTGTGGTTTCTAGACTCTCTTCTTTTGATTCTTGTGTTTTGACAAGTGTTTTTGTTGTTGTTGGTTTTCTTCTTTTCTTCATGTGGGTTTTGAAACCCTAGGCTTGAACAAGGGGTGGTTATAGTTTGGGTGTTGGTCACTTTTATGTTCTTGATTCTACAATCAAGAGAGGTAATGGATCTATAGCCCTAATGTTATTATGTTTTCTTTGGTTATATGGATTGATGGATTATTTTTTTATTTTTATGCATGAAGTATTTGACCTAGGCTTGTGGCTTGGGTATTCATTGTATTTTGGTTTGTGGCAATATTTTATTGTTGGTCATGGAGAAAAACCTTATTATGATTGAACTATTGAAGGGTTTTGTTTTATTTGTATGAGAAAAGACTTGATGCTATGTTTTGTTGGTTTAAAAATTCTATGTAAAAGCATGAAGGGATTTGGTTGTTTTGGCTAAGGGAGTTTCAGCCTAGGGGTGATGCCCAAACATGTTTAGTTTCACCATTTATTTTAATGCCAATGTACTCTTAGAAACATGATAGGTTTGTAAGATTTTAAATGGGTTCCTTTAAAAATGTTAATAGATGCATGCTAGTGCTTAATTGTTGTCTTGATCTATTTCATGCTAATGTAATTATCCCCAATATTTTGTAAACATGTACAAGAAAACATGAAATATGGATGATGAGGTTTCGGCCATAGGTGTGATGCATGATGAGATTGTTTTATTTTTGTGTCATCCATACATATTAAGAACATGCTAGGTTAATTGGTTAAATGAAAGGATTGTCTTAAATCTTTTATAAATTGATGTATTGGTGGTACATGAATATTCATATTTGAGTTTTGAAAAGCATAGGTTTGAAATGAATTTTATGATGAATATTGCTTGCTGATTTTGTGAATAATTTGTGTGAAATTTGGTGAAACAATGATTTACATACATAAGTGATGTTCCAAGTGCTATAATGATTTTATGAAATTAAAAGGGTATTTTAATTCACATTAAAATGATATTTGTACTCAAATAAATACCTACAATTTTTTATATATATATATTTTAATAAGAAAATATGACCTTTAGTTCCAAGATGGTAATTTTTTAGGGTTTAATTTGTTGCTGGAAGTTTTGGTAAAAAAAATTATGAAATGTCTTTTAAATGAAAGGAAGTTTGTGTGTTTGTTGAAATAATATAACACCCTAACATATGTATATATTAAAGATGATATTTTAAATGTAACATTGAATGTTCACATTTTAATAAGTATGGTTTTTTTTATTTTAATTAAGAAAAATATTGAGTTTGGATTCACTTGTGATTTTAAACAAAATAAATGGTGGCTGAAAGTTTAGTTTAATAAATTCAAAATAATTATTTTGGTTATCACATATGAGTTTACACTACATAAACTAAACCTTAAATAACACAAGCAAGAATATCTTTTTCTCACACATAAAATTATGTCTTATATTTTTCTCACATCAAATCTTGTAATTTTATTAATTTAAATAAATTGTTATTTTCTAAAGGAAACATGATATTTATAAGTACTTTTATATAATTTCAAGATTTTTTTTATTTTCTATGCAATTTAAAAATAATAAATGGAATTATTATTTTTATGAAATAAAAATAATGTCTTAAGAGGTTTAATCAACTTAGGAATTTAAAAGAAATAAATAATGGTGAGAAATTATGTTGCTAAATCTTTATGTTAAAAATGTTAGAAATAAGCGTCTAGAAATTATTGTTTTTAACGTCACTGTTTAACAACGCCCCCACATATGCATGTTGCATGCAAATGCACTTTTATGTCAAAAAATATGTCTATTATTTAACCATACAATGTTTACTTAAAAACCATGCATGGATAATAGGTAGAATTGTCATTATTCTTTTGTGAATCTATGTGAAAAAAATGTCTATGTTTGGAAATTATGTGTAAATTGCACCACGTGTGCATGGCCCATGAACATATGAGATATGTGAGTTGGGCACAAGAAAATCTTATGTGATGCTAAAGAATTCTATTTGATTATGGTTATAGGCTCGTTGTGCTGTTTGTTCAATTTTTCTTTGCTCGGACCCGAGGTAAGGATGTTAGATAGAATTCTATTTATTTATGCTATGAACGGTAAGATGGGTTTGTTTGAGATTAAATGTTATATATGATGATGTACTATGTGATATGAAGTATGAAGTGCTATTTTGAGATGATATGATGAATTTGATGAATCATGTATTTCCTTTGTGATGATATGACTGGATTGCATGTATTTTGTATGTTGTATGAAAAACAAATGGTTGTTAGCATGTTGAGCGCGACACAACAAAGGGGTTACTAAGGATATAAAGATGTAACCTGAGTTACTAAGGTACGTCGTATCTCATAGGGCGGACGCACCAAGGTTATTCAAGGACCAGAGCCTCATATTTACCTCAATATGTGACATGGACAAGAGAGGGGACCATGTTCACAAGGATGTAATGATAATGTCTATGATTTGATGCTTGAATATGCTATTGATGAATGATGTATGATGTATGATTATTACGTTTATGCATGATGCATGGTGATGACATTTAAGTATGACGTATAACGATGTATGAATATGAATATGTTTTGTTGTGTTTACTTTATATGTTGTTTGTACTTCCTTACTGGGCTTTTAGCTCACCCCCCTAACTTTCCCCTTTCAGGTAATAAATAGGGTTTCTCTTTGGTACGCGTGGTGATGTGGGGCGTTCCCACGTTAGAGTGTGTATGGCGTGGGGGAATCCTATGGGCGAGAAAACGATCAGCTTAAACACCAATTTTAAAGAAAGATTTCATGTTTTATTTTGGTTTCAAAATTTATCAGTGGGACTAGAACTATATTTTTTTTTAAGACGTTGCATGAGAACTTTTATTTTATTTTAAACTAATGGGCCCAACTTGCATGGTTTAGCAATGCCCCACTAGAATTTTCATATTATAAGAGATTTTCTTCTATAAGTTTATATGCATGGAGATGTTTTACAAATTATTAGTCTAGGGCATTTTACAAAGAACTTCACCTATGTGGAATTAGAGGTGGTGCCACCTCTCATGGGAGTTAGAATTTCACCCAAAAAAGTTCATGAATAGATGAACACATGGTCATGATAGTGCTAAACAAGAAAGTGGGAAAACAAAGATGTGGTGGAGGTGTGTGAGGTATCATCGGTTTTATCATCTGGAATACTTGGCTCATGCTTTTAAGCAACTAATAATTTTGATAGGAGTTTGTGGTATTTTCATTAAGGTAAAGTTCAAACCGAAAGGTACCTTATTTTACTCACCAAAAACTTGTTAAGCTAGAGAATGAGGCTTGTATTTAACCAAGTGGAAGATTGTTATGATTGGTTAAATACAAAAGATAAGTGTTAAAATACAAGGTAAGTATAAACACGTAGTGAATTTCACATAGTGAAGATGTGAAATTTGAGTTTCAATTGTAGACACTTTAAAAATGTGCTTTGGGGTCCAAAGTGATGCATGGAGGTATCTAAGGGTCCCCAAAAAGTTTTGTAGCATTTGGAGCATTTTTAGGACCTTTGGAAGGGTCCAAAAACAGATAGGGTGGCGAAGCGTCGCCACCCAAGTGGTGTAGCATCACTTGATGGTTACGGTTTCAAAACCCTAGCAAGCGATGCATCGCCTGCATGTAGGCGATGTATTGCTTGGCAAACGACGCGTCGTCTACGGAGTTCGTACCACTTACGTAAATTAGCTCCAAATAACGTGTTTTACAAGTCTAATCCCACTTTTTAGACCTAATGATGATGCCTACTCTATATAAGGGTCAAAATAGAGTTTTGGAAGAACTAATCACTCTCTCCAATCTCTCTCTAACCTCTCTATCTCTAGCTCCAAGATTCTCAAGTTTTCTCCAAGAACTCATAATAATCTTCTTGACTTTGTGAGCTTAAGGCATGTTCAATCTCGATCATCATTTCCACCTAGAAAAGGCCTCAAGCATTAATGGTGGCTAGGTAATAGAGTATTAGGAGATCGTTAAGAAACATGTGTAAGCCTTGGATTTGTGGTTCTGCTATTTTTTAAGGATTTGCTCATGTACACCCTAAATATCCATGGGTTATTAGCGAGTTGGATGAGGGCATAATCCTATCAGCCACGTGGAAGCTCCTATCCAGAGCTGCTGTTACAAATCTCAACCTCTTTAGCTCGAGGTAGCGAAAGGCTCAATGAGAATGCACGAAGGTATCAAGACAGTAGTGGGAACGTCGCGAGCTGAGACTACATCAAGCTCGAGGTACGAGCTGGAGCTGACACCTCCGACCCTTTATAAAGTCAACCACGCAATGTAAACGTGCATATATCAGACATCACGTGTCTGACCCATTCCTGAAATCTCAGACATGCAGCATAAACATGCATGTTCAGGCACCCCATGACTAGTTTGGACCATGCGGCCCATTATCCCCCTTACCTATTGATTAGACCACACTTCGGTGTCAAGTTTTAGGAATTAATCATGAACGTCACAGAAGTGACATGATGGGTAAGAAGGTCACGGGATGACCTCCTTTGCAACACCCAGGTGTCCTCTCCCTATAAATATGGAGACCCTGGGAGTTGCAAAGGGTTGGCTTCTAATTTGTAAGGAAATACCCTGTAAGGAATATCAGAGATATGTCGATAATATTAGCTGGTGGACTAGAAGGATTTTAACCTTCGAACCACCTAAAAAAAGTATTCGAGTTAGAATCTTCCTTTGAGATCATTCATCTATTACGGTTCATCATTTAGCACTAATCCCTCTCCTTATTCATATACTTATCTATTGCCGAAGAACCACGTCAATAGTTTGGTGCGTTCATTGAGAGCTTCTAGATTGGTGCTATGGAAAATACCAAACCATGGTAGTTACTCGCTCAAGACATGGTAACGAGGTGAACCAACATGATGGGCAGGGGGCCTACCATGCCGCCATGTCCGATGAGCAGAACCCTGAGGTTCAACAGCGACCGAGCAAGCAGCCAATGGGCCAAGGCGACACTGGAAGTTCGGCTCCCCAGCCACCCAATTCGAACCCAAATTTCTACACGGCGGTAGAAATGGAGAATGCACAGTTGAGGAGTCAGCTAGTGAAAGCAAACAAGCAGATTCAAGAAGTTTTGGCCCAACTACCCCCTCTTACAACCGACACTAATGTCGGAAAGAGGCATGGTGAGACTCATAAGTCCCGCTGGGGTAACCGGTCCAGGCCCAGTCGAACGGTCAGACCCTCAACATCAAATTCTACTCCCACGTCGCGCCACCGAGAAACCGCATTTGAGGAAATTCTTAGGGCCGGACAGCAATTCAGCCGATCGGTCCGGACCTCAACTCCTAGCTCACTTCCGCCCTCGAGTGCACCCAGGAGGGCTCGAGGAAGCTCGCGAAGGAGATCCGGGGAGGGCTCGCGACGACAGCCCACCCCGGCCAGCCGTCCTGCACCCCACTCAGACCGCTGAGCGTAGGACGCGCAGGATGGTAGAGCGGAGCGGCCGCGACCTAGCTTAATCCGCCCTGACGGGACTAGGATCGCGTCCCCAGTCAGGCATCCTCCTTCACCAATAAGATACCCATCTCCTCCCCATCCAGTCTGAGACATTCCGGCGCATGGGAGTAGCAGGAGAAATCCTCCTTCCGTCGGACCCTCCCAGCGTAGCCGGGCGCCCAGGGAAGTCTCAGACCCTCACCCTCAGCGGCGGGCCCTGAGCTTTTCAAATGGAAGTTACTGGACCAGGAGTCATCGAAGTGACATCTCCGGCGGAGACCTACACCATCGCTTGAGCTCAGCGCAAAGCCCTCCGGCCGCCCCGAGGGGCGACCTCCGAGATCGTCTAAACTCTCAGAGATACCCAGTTGGAAATGGCAGTCGTGCTCACCAAGGGAAAGGCCTATCTGAAGTACGTGACACCGGGAATGTCCCACACAACCTATCTCAAGAAAGGAGGGACAATAACCCGCCTAACGCATACCATGGAACCGGAGCTGTTGAACAGCCCCAGAACAACCAAGGAAGTCAGGGCCAAACCCTTGAGCGTCTGGCTCAGATGGACGAGCTGATGAGGAAGCTCTTATCAGAAAAAGAAAAAGATGAGTATGACTCAGGGGACGAACTCGAGCTCTTCACCCCCAGCATAGCAGCTACGGCGTATCCACCTGGTTTCCGTATGCCTCACTTGTCCAAGTTTAATAGAGACGGGGACCCGTCAGATCATCTGGGTATGTTCAACACCCTGATGATGGCCCACAACATTGGTCCCGAGCTGAGATGTTTGATATTTCCTTCCACCTTGACTGGGCCGGCCAGACAATGGTTCAAGCAGAGTAAAAAGTAGTCCATCAGCTCGTGGAAAACCTTTTCTACTGACTTTAAGAGGGCATTCCGAGCTTCTCAGGCTGCCTGTGTCAAAGCCGACACCCTGGCGAATGTGAGACAGCAACCCGACGAACCTTTGAAAGCTTACCTGAGCAGATTCGCAAATGTCATTGTTCAAGCCAGGGACGCAAACGACAGCTCCAAGCTCATGGCCTTGAGGACTGAGATCCTCATCGAAGGCGGACTCTGGGAAGAGATATAGAGAAAGGGTGTCAGCATCGTAAACAAATTCCTAAATAGGGCCCAGGGATGGATAAACCTGGAGGAGGCGCGAGCGTCAGCCACGGGAACCAGCCAGGCCCCTGAACAACCCGCTGGAGTGGGAACGGATGCCGTGACCGCGACACAAACCGTTACATAGAATAACCAGTTTGGTGGAGGCAAGAGAAAAGGAAACAGCGAGGGAGACCAGCATGGCCCGAAGAAGAATAAGTCCGTGGAAAAATTTAAGCCAGTCTATGCGACTTATACCGAGCTCACACACACTAAGGAGAACATTTTCCTAGCAAACTCTACTCGCCTCCCCTGGAAGAAGCCAGAACCGTTGAAGCACCAGAAGGGTAAGCGAGACCCCTCCAAGTTTTTTCGGTTCCACAATGACATTGGATGCAACACTGATGATTGTAGGCACCTGAAGGACGAGATCGAGGCTCTCATCAGAGTCAGACCCTTGGCTCAGTATGCGCGGAATAGAGTTCCCACCGGCCAACCAGCTCCGGATGTTCCGATAAGTCAGCCTGGGTCTCGGATAGATCAGGACGTCCTTCCTCCTGTGATAGGAGGAGAGATCTCCATGATCTCCGGAGGCCCTCATCTGGCTGGCACGAGCAGAGGTGCCTAGAAGATATATGTCAACGAACTTAAGGCTCATAATGGAGTGGAGTTCGTCCCTGAGCGGCATCTACCCAAACAACAATGATTGGAGAGGCAACCAATCATATTCACCGAGGAAGATGCCAATCACGTCCAGTTCCCTCATAACAACCCTCTGGTCGTAGCTGCTCAACTCGTTAACCGGAGAGTTAGGAGAATACTGGTCGATAATGGGAGCTCGGTGAATCTGCTATTCCGATCTACGCTGGAAAAGATGGGTTTATCTGTCACTGAGTTGAAAGCCACCTCCATGATGCTTTATGGATTCTCCAGAGATGGGGCGGCAGCAATAGAGACAATCGAGCTGGTGATCACCCTGGGAGAGGGACCCCAGACTGTCTCAAAACTCCTCGAGTTTGTGGTCATCGATTGTCCCGCCGCGTACAATGCTATTTTGGGCCAACCTACATTGATAGCGTTTGAAAACCTCCATCCACCACCTCGCGCTAAAATTCCCCTCTTCCTCGGGGATGTGCACGGTCCGAGGTGATCAACTCGCTACCAGGGAATGCTACACCATTTCTATGAAGGGAAAATCAAAACCCGGGCAGTAAATGATGACCATCCAAGGCGGGAATGAGGAATCTCAGGAACTTGTGCCTAGTCCTGAGATTGAAAAATCTCAGAGTGCCAAAGGGGAGAATATCATCTTAAATAATGATATCAACCCCATAATAGGCGAGGATAGATCCGAGCTCCAGGCCATCGAAGAGCTCGAGGAGGTAAGCATTGATCCACGAGATCCCTCGAAGGTGGTAAAGCTCGGGAGAAACCTATGTAGCGAAAGGAAGGCGGAGCTGATTAGGTTCCTACAGGAGAATCTAGATGTATTCGCCTGGTCTCATGAAGACATGGTAGGGATCAGTCCGAGCGTCATCATTCACACCCTCCACTTAGATAAAAGTGTACCTGCAAAATCCCAGAAACAAACTAGGTACAACCCGAGTTGAGGCCCTAGAAGAGGAAGCAGCCCAGCTCTTAAAGTGCAGCTTTATCCTTGAGGAAAAGTTCCCGATCTAGGTCGCCAATCCTGTGTTGGTCCCGAAGCCCAACGGGAAATGGCGGACCTGCATCGACTTCTCCGATCTGAATAAAGCCTGCCCCAAAGATTGCTTACCCTTGCCAAGGATCAACCAATTGGTAGACGCCACGGCGAGGCACGAGCCCATGTCTTTTATGGATGCATACTCGGGCTATAATCAGATCGCCATGAATCCAGCAGACTAGGAACACACTAGCTTCATGACCCCAACTAACGTTTATTGTTACAAGGTCATGGCCTTCAGGCTGAAGAATGCCGAAGCTACATACCAGAGGTTGGTAAATAGGATGTTTACCAACTAGATTGGGAAGAATATGGAAGTGTATGTTGACGACATGCTGGTCAAGTTAAAAACTGCCAATAACCATGTTTCCAATTTGGAGGAATGCTTTAAGATATTGAGAGAATACGGCATGAGGCTTAACCCCCAAAAATGCACTTTCGGGGTTTCATCAGGAAAATTCCTGGGTTTCATTGTCAATACCAGAGGGACAGAAGCAAACCCTGATAAGATCAGGTCGCTACTCGAGATGCCCTCACCCCGGTCACGAAAGGACGTTCAAAGTCTGGCAGGAAGGGTGGCAGCCCTTAATCGGTTTATTTCTAAATCTACCGACAAGTGTCTGCCATTCTACAACTTGCTATGGGGGAATAAGAAGTTCAAGTGCACCGAGGAATGCGAACGTTCCTTCCTTGATCTGAAAGCACATTTAACCGAGTCGCCTGTATTATCCAAACCAACAGCGGGAGAGCCTCTTTTTCTTTACCTAGCTATCACAGAAGAAGCAACTAGCGTCGTATTAGTCTGAGAAGAAGGCCGATCTCAAAAGCCAGTCTATTACATTAGCAGGAGGCTCCTCGGAGCTGAATCCCGGTAACCATTGATGGAAAAGATGGCTTTCTATCTCATTATGGCCTCCCGAAAGCTCAGGCCGTATTTCCAGTCCCACTCAATACACGTCATAACCGATCAGCCTTTAAGGCAGGTTTTGCAAAAACCTGAAGCATCGGGATGCCTGTTGAAGTGGGCTATTGAACTCAGCCAATTTGAGATATTGTACATACTGTGAACTGCAATAAAAAGCCAGGCCCTGGTTGATTTTATGGCAGAGTGCACAGGATTCCAAGAAGATCCTGCAGAAGAGTCAATCCAGGCATCCTTACCCCCGGCCTCGTGGAGGATCTTCGTAGATGGCTCGTCTAATGAGAGCGGTTCCGAGGCTGGAATCATATTAATATCCTCGAAAGGACATCGATTCCACTCGGTGTTGTGATTCGGATTCAAAGCATCCAACAACGAGGCTGAATACGAAGCTCTACTGGCTGGTCTAAGGGTGGCCCAGGAGCTGAAGGCCAGCTTCGTCCAGTGTTACAACGATTCCCAGCTCATGGTAAACCAAGTGTTGGGGGAATATCAAGCACGGGGAACCAAGATGGCTACTTACTTGGCCAAGGTAATGAGTGAGCTATCCGCATTTGGGCGGGGCTCACTTGAGCAGATACCTTGGGAGCAGAATGCCAACGTGGACACCCTCGCGAAGCTCGCTACCTCTGGAGAGGCGGAGACTTTGGGGCTTGTTCCAGAAGAGTTCTTGGAACGGCCCAGTGTAGAGGAATTCAGGGCGAAGATCGAGATGATTGACGCCAGACCGACTTGGATGACTCCCATCCTCGAGTATCTCACAGCAGGAAAGTTACCCGAGGAGCGAAATGACGCAAGGAGGGTACTTTACTAGGCTCCAAGGTATACAGTGAGAGATGGGACATTATATTGGCATGGACACTCTTTACCTCTCCTACGGTGTGTTCTACCAGGCGAAGCGAAGACCATCTTACAGGAAGTGCATGAGGGTTTTTGTGGAGATCACACTGGGGGCAAAACCTGGCCCTAAAGATACTAAGGCAAGGGTATTACTGGCCCACTCTGTCAAAGGACTCGATCTCCTACGTCAAAAAATGTGACAAGTGCCAGCGATTTGCTACAGTTGCCCAAGCTCCTCGTCCCCGTGGCCATTCGCGATCTGGGGGATTGACTTGGTTGGCTCCCTCCCTACTGGAAAGGGAGGAGTTCGCTATGCGGTGGTGGCTATCGACTACTTCACCAAGTGGGCAGAATTAGAGCCCCTAGCAATGATCACTTCAAAAAGAGTCCTCGACTTCGTGGTCAAGAGTATTATCTGCCGATTCAGGCTGCCAAAGAAGATTGTGTCGGATAATGGAACACAATTCGATAGCGACCTCTTCACCGAATTCTGTGAGAGGCATGACATTGTTAAAATCTTCTCCTCCGTGGCCTATCCCTAGGCCAATGGGCAGGTCGAGGCTGTCAATAAGATGCTAAAGGAAAGCCTTAAGAAAAGACTGGATGAATCCAAGGGAGTCTGGCCCGAACAGCTCCCCCAGGTACTGTGGGCGTACCGGACCTCACATCGAATGCCGACGGGTCATACTCCTTTCTCCCTAGCTTTCGGAAGTGAGGCAGTCCTTCCTATCGAAGTAAAGGTAGCCTCGCATAGAGTCCAGGCATTTGACCAAGATCGGAATGACAAATTGCTCTGCGCGTCTCTCGCCCTGATTGACGAAAAACGAGAAAATTCACAGCTGCAGCTCGCGCATTATCAACAAAAGGTCACTCATTATTTCAACTCAAAGGTCAAGAAATGTGTCTTTAACGTTGGCGACCTGGTACTCAGAAGAGTCTTCCTAGCCAGTAAAGATCCCAAGGATGGAGTGTTGGGACCAAACTGGGAAGGGCCCTACCAAATAACTGAGGTCGTGAAAGAAGGAACCTACAAGATAGCTCGGGTTAATGGAGAAGCAGTCCCACGAACTTGGAATGCCATTCACTTAAAGAAATATTATCAGTAATATCTTTGTAAGGCTTAACTGGAAAAGCCATCTTTTGTATATTTACTAATAACAGTTATCTCTTACATTATTGTATATGTTTGTGGGTGTAAACTCAAGTAACCATGAAAAGACCCTTTCCTATTTACTTGGGGGGCATATACCCTGGATATAACCAGGTTCTAAAACTTAGAAGTTAGTTCAAATTGATTGATCGATGTTTTTCTTAAAAAGCACAAGATATCGATAAAGGATTGACACGAACTAAGTTTTAAAATTAACGTCCTGGATACAACCAGGTTCTAAAACTTAGAAGTTAGTTCAAATTGTTTGATCAATGTTTTTCTTAAAAAGAACGAGATATCGATAAAGGATTGACATGAACTAAGTTTTCAAATTAATGTCCTAGATACAGCCAGGTTCTAAAACTTAGAAGTTAGTTCAAATTGATTGATTGATGTTTTTCTTAAAAAGCACGAGATATCGATAAAGGATTGACACGAACTAAGTTTTCAAATTAATATCCTGGATATAACCAGGTTCTAAAACTTAGAAGTTAGTTCAAATTGATTGATCGATGTTTTTCTTAAAAAGCACGAGATATCGATAAAGGATTGACACGAACTAAGTTTTCAAATTAATATCTTGGATATAACCAAGTTCTAAAACTTAGAAGTTAGTTCAAATTGATTGATCGATGTTTTTCTTAAAAAGCACGAGATATCAATAAAGGATTGACACGAACTAAGTTTTCAAATTAACGTCCTGGATACAACAAGGTTCTAAAACATAGAAGTTAGTTCAAATTGATTGATCGATGTTTTTCTTAAAAAGCACGAGATATCGATAAAGGATTGACACGAACTAAGTTTTCAAATTAACGTCTTGGATACAACCAGGTCCTAAGACTTAGAAGTTGGTTCAAATTGACCAGCAGATGTTTTTTTTCATAAAAAGCATAAGATGTCAATTATAACACCAACAGAGACTAAGTTAAACCACAAAAAATATGTAAATAGATTAAATAAATATAAGGAAATCAATTGTCTCGAGGATGAAAAACCTCGTAGTATAAAGTTACAAATAAAAAAAAGGGAAAGGAGAAAATCCTAAGCCCCGCCAGGCCGCTCTGATGAAGTCACCCCCTCGCCATCCTGCTCAGTTGCAGTAGGAGTCTCCCCAGTCTCAGAGGGTGCCTCTTGTTGAAGGTGAGCTTTGAACTTCCCCAAGAAGGACTCCCATACCTCCGTCCCCAGGAAGGAAAAGTCACCATTCGGGTTGAAGGCCCAGCAATGGTACAGCATGGTCTCCATGGAGGCACTGGAGGGTGCCTTCTCCGCCACAAGGGCAACCTTAGCTTCTTCAAGCTCAACCTTCGCGGTGTCCAGGACGACCTTGGTAGCCTCGGCCTCCAGCAGCTTGGATCGAGATGCCTCCAGCTCGGCCTGCGCAGTTGCCAGGGCAGCTTTGGCATCCTGCTCCTGTTGCTGGGCGGACTCGAGGGCGGCCCAGGCAGCCTGATGCTCGCCCCTGATCTCTTCAAACCTAGCCCTGAACCAGGATATGCTCCGGTGAAGAGCCAAAACCGCCTGCAAGACGAAAAAATGTGAGGCGAGTGCCTTAGAAATTAAGCAACAAAAAAAAAAACCAGTGGTAGAGCATACTTATCGTGAGGGTCATCCCCAGTGAAGACTCCATCACGTTCTCAGGGCTCCTCGTCTCGATCTCCCGCAAGTCCCTTTGGGTGGCATTGTAATAGTGATCCACCGTATAGCTCGCGGTTTTGTAAACCGTCCCTCGAAAGGCCTCGGGGATTTTCTCCAGGGCTTGAGTGTTGACCGGGATGCGCACCGTGGGAGCTAAAACCACCAAGGTCCCGGTTGGCACCTCCTTTTACCGGGCAGGAACGGGAGGTCGCGGGGGAGGTGGAGCCATCTTCTCTACTGCAGGAGGGGGTGGAGGCACTTTTTCAGTGACAGAGGGACCTTGGCTTTTCCCCTTGGCCGGGGACTTGGAGGTTGTCCCAGCAGCTTTCTTCGCCAACCAGAGCCTCTTCACCAAGGGCCCGGAGGAAGGGTTTCCCCCCTGAAACATAGATCACAAATCGTTTTCCCCGGGCTGCGACATCTCCTTGTCTGAAACCAAGATAGCAAAGCATTAATATGCATGTAAAAATACTTTGATAACAAAAAAAACTAAAGTATGTATAGAAAAAGGTCCTACCCTCCGAGCTAGAGGAGGAATCTATTGTCACGACCTCCAGCCCCGGAGCTTCTACGGGAGAGTCTAAGATAATGACTTCGCGAGTGAGAAGAGGCTCTGGGTCTGGATCCGCCTCAGGACTGGACTCCTCTACATACTGCCTAAGACCCGGAGCTACTACACCCTCTAGAAGGGAGGGCCACGACCTAAGATTGGTCACGTGCTCCTCAAAGAAGGCCGACCTAAAGGCCAAGGTAATATCTACTACTACAGTACCCCTAGGGCGGCCCATGTCATAACGCAACACGAGCTAGTCAACACACTGGAGTAGAGTGATGTTGCGATCTGGGTCATTTTGGTGGCGGTGAATGAGTTGGCTGGGGTTAAACCTAGCAAGCCTTAGGTCTGCGGCAGCCCTGTCTAAGTCCCTAAATAAGTAAGGGTTACCTTGGCCGGAGGGGCCGGCTGCTGCCCCGGACTGGATCCTCTCTACATTGACCTCCTGGGCGACCTTCAAAGCCCGCTTCCAGCGCATGAGGGACACCTCATCCTCATCCTCGTCCTCATCCTCATCCTCATCCGCAGCCTCCTCCTCGGGGATGGGCGCCATCTCACGAACAGCGGGGATGGTCCGCAGCCTCCTTAAGGCCAGAGTCTGGCCCGGGGAAATTAACTTACATGCCAGCATCATTTCATCAAACATGAGCTGGCGGTAATCTTTTTCACTTGGGGGAGGCCCCACCAAGGTTTCGTACTGACCCCCAAGGGTCACCGACTTAGCTGCCCTCGTAAAAATAGTTGCACGATAGTTTTCAAGTTAGCAACGAATGAAAAGAGACTAATCAGCAGACAGCTTACGAGCTAAAGTTAGAAGGAACTTATGAGGACGGTTGAAGTAATGGTATTCGCAGTTGCGAAACCCCTTTGACATAAAGAATTGATCCTTGAAGTCATTGGGATGGCTGGCAGCTCGATGATCGCAGCCGAATTGGGAAAATGGGTCAGACAGTAGAACCCGTCACCTCGCCCCCATAGGTCCGGGCTGGCTTTGAGGCGAAAGAAGTAAAGGATGTCCGCCGGCGTGGGGGCCTCCCATTCCTGCTTCAGGAACAAATACTTCAACCCCGCTAACAGACGGTAGGAGTTAGGGGGGAGCTGGAAGGGGGCCAGTTTCACGTAATTTAAGAAGTCTGCGAAATACTGGTCCAGGGGAAGAAAGGCCCCAGCCTTGAGATGTTCGTCACTCCAGGCTGCGAACTCCTCATCGAGCGGCGCGCAGCTCTACTCCCCCTCAAGGGGAGGTCGGGCTTCCAGGGCGCTCTTCCCCATCTCTATATTGTGGGAAAGCATTATCTTGTTAACTTTCCCCTGGGTGGTGACCTTCGAGGCAATCCTCTCGACCTCAAAAAAGGCATCGGGCCCCACCACGACCTCCTTTTCTACGGTAGGGCCAAAGTGGGGAATCGGGGAGTCCGTTGCCACCTCTTTCCCTTTATTGGCTTACTAGGAAGACGAGCTACCAGCACTCTTCTTAGGTGCGCTCTTCTTGGGTCCCATCTGGTCGCCTAACGAACAAAGAAGAAAGTTTAGAAAAGGCAACCTAAGCATAAGAAAGAGTCTAGCGTGAAGGGTTTCCTTTACACGGGCTGAGGTAATCTCAGCCTGCGGCGAGTGAGACCACACAGTTCTATGAACACGCGCCTATGCTCCCAACGGGTCCCCGATTGCTCAGGATCTGTGTGTCAGGAGGGTCAAGATAAAGTTTTCCTTGGAAGGAAAGCTTTGAAAGAAAAAACCTCTTGTGGAGCGTGTCCCCTAAGCTACCTGGTTTTGGCACCCTAGAAACTTGTTGTTCCAAACAGGCATGAAAAACTTTTACCCAGAAAATTACCCCAGAGTCGTATCCTATGAGTCATGCTCCTAAGCATCCTCTTTCCTACAATCGATACCCCTAGGGTAAAAGCCTACGCATAAAATACCAGCAAAGAAAAACAAAAGACAAGCAGCCTACTGCATGCGACTAAGAAGAAAGTTTACCTAAACAAGGAAAAGGGAAAACGTTTAAAGCATGCAACAAATGGAGGACTTACAGAAAATTTTTGCTGCGTAAAGACTGAAAGGCACGTCTGGGTTGAAGTCCCGTTGGAATCACTGGTACCAGAGTCATGAAAGAGCCCTCGTATCTGAAACTCAGGAACGTCAGGAATAGTGATCGGAAGAAAGAAAGGGTTTTGAGACTGAGAAGAAAGATGAAAGAAAAGGAGAAAATTTTCAAATAAAAGGGTGGCTCATGCGAAAGGTGGCCAACCTTATATACACATAAAAGGCCAAAGGATGAGGGTCGTTCGATTGTCTTGATGTGGGATACGAAACGGCGGCCGAAGATAGGCTAGGCCATTTAATGCGATTCTCAGAAAATGGGCCGTAACCAACCATGATGCTCCACGTATCCGATGCCAACGTAATGGGCGGGATATAAATAGTCCACAAGGAAGCCTAAAAGCCCCCACTATGGCCACAGGTGACGTCATATGCCACGAGCAGGGGCTTGGGGGGCAAATGTACGCCCTAAATATCCACAGGTTATTAGCGAGCTGGATAAGGGCATAATCCTATCAGCCACGTGGAAGCTCCTATTCGGAGCTGCTGTTACAAATCTCAACCTCTTTAGCTTGAGGTAGCAAAAGGCTCAGTGAGAATGCACGAATGTATCAAGACAGTAGTGGGAACGTCGCAAGCTGAGACTACATCAAGCTCGGGGTACGAGCTGGAGCTGACACCTCCGACCCTTTATAAAGTCAACCACGCAATGTAAACGTGCATATATCAGACATCACGTGTCTGACCCATTCCTGAAATCTCGTACACGCAGCATAAATGTGCGTGTTCAGGCACCCCACGACTAGTTTGGGCCATGCGGCCCATTATCCCCCTTACCTATTGATTAGACCACACTTCGGTGTCAAGTTTTAGGAATTAATCATGAACGTAACAGAAGTGACATGATGGGTAAGAAAGTCACGGGATGACCCCCTTTGCAACACCCAGGTGTCCTCTCCCTATAAATATGGAGACCCTGGGAGTTGCAAATGGTTGGCTTCTAATTTGTAAGGAAATACCCTGTAAGGAATATCATAGATATATCAATAATATTGGCTGGTGGACTAGAAGGATTTTAACCTTCGAACCACCTTAAAAAAGTATTCGAGTTATAATCTTCCTTTGAGCTCATTCATCTATTACAGTTCATCATTTAGCACTAATCCCTCTCCTTATTCATATAATTATCTGTTGCCGAAGAACCACGTCAACATCTTAAAGTGGTGGTTCTATAAGGGTTTTGGAGGTTCATCAAAGTTGAAGAAGATCATTTACCAACTTGGGTGTGCATAATCTTTCTCAATCTTTATTTAGTCTCTGTCAATCCATTTTTTGTGTAGATTCTAAATTTTGAGGTGGTGTTATCTCATTCTCCCCTAATAGAAAATCCCTACATAAAACATTATATGACTCCATAAGAACATGCAAAAGCACAACAACAAAAAATTAAATGAATAGGCATAATATTATAAAAAAGAAATAAATAAAACATAAAATCATAATCATAAGACGAATGAATATACAGTTGTGACAGTCAGAATCCTGTGATCCATATGGGGAACAACCGGGTAAAAGCTATGCAATCCCACATCGCCTGGGGAAGGTCAAGTGTGATTATTCTAAGACTGTGTAGGTATGGGACTACACAGTTTATGAGGGCTTAAATGGATTGATGGGTACTACCTATGCCAACAAGATGCATCTTCTTTTCAGTAGCCCATCACTTGAGAACTCCAAAGTTAAGCATGCTTGACCTGGAGTAGTCTCATGATGGGTGACCTCCTTGGAATTTTTCCCAGAAAGCGTGCGAGTGAGGACAAAGCACATTGGAAAGACTCATGTTGGTTTGTATGGCTAGTCATCATTCCAAGAAGGAGACATAGTGACACGGGGCGTTACAAATGGTATCAGAGCCTTGACCCAGCCATAAGTGTGGCCGACGGGAACATCAGACCCCTAAGGGGGGAGATTGTGACAATCAAAATCTCGTGATCCGTAGAGGAAAGTCTGGGTAAAAAGTTGTGTAATCCCACATCGCATGGAGAAGTTCAAGTGTGATGATTATAAGAATGTGTAGGTATGAGACTACACAGTTAAAGATGGCTTAAGTGGATTGATGGGTACTACCTATGCCAACAAGATGCATCTTCTTTTCGATGGTCCATCACTTGAGAACTCCAAAGTTAAGCGTGCTTGACCTGGAGTAGTCACATGATGGATGACATCTTTGGAAGTTTTCCTAGGAAGCGTGCGAGTGAGGAGAAAACACGTTGGAAAGACTCGTGTTGGTTTGCAGGGCCAGTCATCATTCCAGGAAGGAGACATATATACGTGGGGCGTTACAACATCCCTTCAGAAAAATATATCTAACCATCTAGAAACAAAAAAATAGATCTGAAAACTCAAAACATATGAAAAGGCCTATTGAATATGTAGGTTGCAACTAAGTCAAGTACCAGTCATAATGGGAAGCTAATGAAAGTATAATAAAAATATGACGATCTTAGAACAAGTCTACCAATGACAATAAATACAACTAAAATAGCAAAGAAAAACTGTTAGAAAAAACAACACATAGATTTATAGTCCTTAAAATTGATGATTATAATCAATTTTAATATGAGAAACCTACATAGTACTAAAGAAGGTAAAGAGTGAAAATGTAAAGACCGAAATCGAAAAGGACTAGAAAATAAGAGGAACATGCTTACCGAATAAAGATTTGTTTAAACAAGCGAAAACTTTGCCATTTGAACATGCTTACCAATAGTATTAGATTGTTCGTGTAAGGATGCATCAATATTCAATTTAAAAAATCCCAAAGGAGGAGTTATCCATTAGTAGTAGAGTTACAAGAATTTGTAGTGATGATAGTGTTAAATTTTTGACATTGTCTATTCTCCTCAAAGAGTGAATGGATTCTCAAAACAACCATGTGAGGAGGGCAATGATATTATAAATGGTATTTATATTACCATATTAATAGTTAATTTTAGAATTAAGCCATGAATTTTTGTATATTTAAAGTGTATTATGTTGGGTTTTATGCCCTTATAAAACCATATTTCTTATGTAATTTATTCATTACCAATAAAGCAGCAGAAATCATTTTGTTCAATCAAATTGCATTGTTTACATGTTTTATTACATGATTAGTTATTATTAATACAAACATTTATAAAATCCCAAACATATGTATAGTTAAAATTATAGTGACTCAGTCACAGTGAATTATAATTGTAAATATATGTTCAAAAGTAATTTGTCCTAAGATTAAATCAGTATACTGGATTTTTATTGATTTCGTAATCTACGATAAGATCTACTTAAACATCTAGTGTGATGTCCTATCTAGGACATTGACCAAGTAGATAAGATTGGATCTATTTTGTTACATTGGACTGGACTGATATTGATATTGATAAGTACGTATCGTTATTGTCTAATCTAATCATATCAAAACATTGACCATAGGCCAATTCAATCTTAATTATGAGTTTGTTCATTACCAACTTACCCTATGGACTAGCTCATACTTACATATTTGAGATTTGGTAGTATAATTGAGTGGGAGAATTTATCATAGACATGAAATCTATAGCTTTTGTTTAAGAAGTGAAACGATGATTTCCTTATAGCCTGGTTCAAGTGTTAAATGACAGAATACTCATTTCTAAAATTAAGTTTACAGAGATATCATTTACAAGGAACTTAGTAAGAGTTAAGGATAAAATCCCAATGAGGGATAAAATGGTAATTTGCACTCATCTCATTAGTAGATCATCTATAAAAGATTGAATGAAAATTATGGTTATAACAATGGATAACGTATCTACATTTGGCGTAAAGCGTTCTATGAATTCAAGAGTGCAATTCTGAATCTATAGTGTAGTCACGAGGAATTAATAAGATGGTGAGATTATTTGTTATAAATAAACTCATGGTAACTTATTGAAGCTTGAGTTCATCGATCTATGGTCCCCGTGTCATCTCTTATCAAAATGAACCTAGTAGTCTTGAATAATTAATTTAATTATTAATTATAAAAATATCATATTGACTAGGTCAATGGAAATAAATAATGTTAAATTATTTATTGATATTTTATGAGAAAAGAAATAGAAGAAACTTTGAGGATTTTATTGAAAAGTCTCAAAAAGAGAGTATTATAGTTGCTACAACCAATTTTCGAGATTAAATAGATAGCCTTGAAATGTAGGCTCGTAAAGAGTAAACTCAAGATTAACAAGTGTTAATAGTACACTTGTACAAATTGTCAAACAATTCCAGATTTGCTATCAGTGCCCGAGCATGAGTTGGATGCTTGAAGGTATCAACCTTCTCCGAGGGACAGGTTCGATTGACTTAGCAAGCAAGGAGGAGGAGACAACTGGAATGATGAGCTCGAAGTTTGACTGGTCTCGAAAGCGCGTTAAAGCAATGTTCAAGCTCGATGATGCGTTTACCACATGGAAAAGCTGTTAGGAAATCCATATTTCTTATAGATCCGTTAAAATCGTTTGTTGAATCCCTACTTTTATGGGATCATCATTTAAATAACGCATTTATGTTGTGTTATGATGATTATTCAAATATTTATTTGAATTAAAAATATTTGATTGTATCTTTCTTGAATTGGGGGAAGATATTCTTGTAACCAAGTCTATAAATAGCCTGGATCTCATCATCTGTAGGGATACACAATTTTGTACTTAGAAGAGACTATGCCAAATTACTTGAAGCTTTCGCACATAGTTCATAATAACAGTGACTCATGGACGTAGGCAGATTATAACTGCCGATCCACGTTAAAAATCTCTAGTTTCTTCTATTCTTCCTAAATTGATTGTTTATTGCTCTGCATAACTAAGCTGACAAAAAATGGCGTCAACAGTTTGGTGCTTTCGTTGAGAGCATTAAATAATTATACTTATTTTTTAGTCTAAAATCTCTTGCACAGCAACAATGGCCACCTTGAACATCCCTGGAACTAGTGGGTGACCATTACCTCAAATTCCCGAGGAGCGTACCCCATGAACTGAGGACCCTCCCAGTAGGCCTGTTAAACAACCCATTGTGGACCAGAGTCCTAATGAGGGAAGTACCTCATCTTCTTCTAGAAGATGACCTGGTCAGAATCCTAGGCTCGATGAGGATTTTATACTATAATCCTGAAAGATGCATGCCGATAGTGGAGCTAGAAAATTGCAGGTTACGTGAACACTTGGCGAGGCTACACGGATTAATGAGGAGTTGGCAAGGCAAGCTACCGAAGTTTAGGCACCACCCTGAAGGGCTAGAGGATGACCTAGGGGAAGTACGGCTTCCAAGATGGCCAAACAAAGGGCCCAATAGGCTCAACTGAGACCTAGGGCAAACATTGGAAATAGCCGGCCTTGAGAAACTGCTTGGAACCTTGTTAGGAACAACCCTACAAGAAGCGTTCCTATGGGAACTGGGAATAACCGAGCTCCCTCGATAGCTTGGAATGATAACCCAGAGCCTGTCAGGAACAACCCAGAGCCTGCTTGTAACGTCCTAAATTACCTAATAAGGCTTAAGGCCTTGATTAGGGGGCAGAGACAGAAAATTATGGAAATTATGTGATATATGTGTATCACTATATGATTATGTGAGTTATATTATAATATGACTTGATATGTATGTTTATGTGAAGTAAAAATGCATGTGGGCCCATTTCTGATTAAAAGAGAAATTTTCGTAATTTGACTCATTATGGGTATATTTGACATATATGTGATATATGTGTGGGACCACATCATTATGTGGATATATTTGGGTTACTCGGCGCGAGACGATCCTAGGGAGCAAGCTAGTGGGAAAGTCACAACAGGACCAATACTTGACTCGGGGTAAGTCAATGAGTATTTTTGGTATTTAGTACATTACCGGGATATTGAGTAATGAGAGTGAATATTTGAGGATATATTTGGAGTGAGTGAGATCAGGAAGGAATTTTGGGGATTTAGACTATTTTGCCATTGAGGACGTTTTTGGGTACCCTGAGCCTTAGGATTTGCTTAAGGTTACTTAAGCTCGAAGTAACCTCTCGGTATTATATTTTAATATAATGTTTGATTGATTAAATAAGTGTACAAAAAATGATTATTTAATCTAGTGGATGAATGTTATATTATTTCATATAATATAATGTTAGATTAAATAATGTGACAAAATGTGATTTGTCACACCTCGTAACATATTATTGAGAGTCACAAAATTATACACATGTGTGTGCCCACATATTTTGGAGTTACAAAATCAGTTACAAATTTGTAACTCCCAAATATTACCCAGTAGTATGTATATTATATGTTACACATTTAAGATTGGATTTCACAAAGCCATGATGAAATATGGCTGTTGGAGACATGTTTTTAACTCCCAATAGGTGTTTGGAGGTTACAAAATCACGTGGGAAATGATTTGGAACGTTTTGGAAAAATGACTTTTTTGTGCTGAAAATGGACTGTGGTCGCGTACTGGGGGACAGAGGCCAATGGTCGTGGCTATTGACAATCCTGGCTGCGGCCAGTGAGGCTAACAGCCAACTTGGTTTTTCAGTTTTTTCCAAATTGAACGGTTCTAACATCCCAAATAACTCCCAAATCTCCATTTTAATTCCATAAACATCCAATTAAATATTGTTAATAGCCATGGGGGTTGGTGGAATTTGAAATTCAAAGGGTATCTCAAACTCTATAAATAGGAGCCTAATGTTCACTTGTAAGACATACCATTTTTCCATCCACAAAGCACTTGGCTGGAAAATACACCATAGATGCTTGATAATTCTAGAGAGCTATTTCCTAGAGAGATCCCTTAGTGCTTAGAGAATGGGGGAAATAAGCTTTTGGAAAAAGGTTTTGAACCTTGTTCAAGTTGGTGATCCCCACTACTCTACACTTTGGTTGTGTGAGAGTTTGTTCATTTTATTGGTTTTATTTTCATTCTTTTGATCTTGTTGATCTTATTTACTTGTATTATTATTGTTTTGAGTTTGTAATATTCTTCTTCTACATCTTTCTATTTACTTGTATTTTGTGCAATTGAGTTGTAATATTTCTTTAATAAATATTATCATGTCTATTGTATTTTTGCATAGAGTTATATTTTTGTTTTTCCATATTTCCATTGAGTATAAAAATATATTCTCTAACAATCAAAAGCTTATTTTCATTTTCGATGGAAGGAGAAACCATAGAGATATTGTGACGATCCAACTTTGAAAAAATGGTAAGATAAGGTAATGTTCTTCTTTTGTTTTCTTAGAAGATCTAATGGTTTTCATATAGTGATAGAAATGAGAAGAAGAAAATTTTATAAATGAGGTTCATTGTTTTCTAATTTCCTTTGTTTTTTCAAATATAGTGGTTAGATTAGAAGATAATTTAATATCTTGAGTTTTTGTTATATGTGATTAATGTGTAAATAATCTAGTAGATTATTGGATAATATGTTAGTGTGTTATAGAATTGTCTTATTATGTGATAATGATAAATTATTAGAATGATAATTTTATGAGTTTTATATGACATGCATAAATATATTGTTTTTGTGAATCAATAGAAATATGAAATCATATGTGTATGATATTTGTAATTTATGTAATTTATGTTTACATATTAATAAATAGCCATGTTAGTATGATATAAGTCATATATGTTGACAACTATGTGAAATTATATTGACATATAATCATGCAAACATTTGTGAGATGTTAATAGGTTTTATTCTATATTATTGTAAGTATGTGATTTGTGAATAAAACAATTATTTCTCATTTAAAATATGAGCATCTCATTTTATGAGATAAGAAAAGATGAACCTAGGGGGTTACATCTTTTAATGGTTGTGTCTTGCCATTGCAAGAAAAATGGATCAAGGTGGATTAAATAATTGTGGGATGATACATTGACTCAATAGACTTATAGTCTAGAGTGTGGTCAGATGAAATATATTTGATAATTATTTAGTGACAATAATTCTTAAATATTCAATGAGAAGACTTTTCAAAATTGGAGAAGCAATTTTGAATCTTTACACCAATAGTGAATAGATTAAAGAGAACTTTATTCATTTTGGTTAAAGATGGTGATATGTTTAAATTAATCTCAATGAGGAGATAATTTTAAACTAAAACATAAGAAATTAAAGTGTTTAAATAAATCAATGAGGGTTTATTTTCTTTGATTTAAAGTGTTTAAAAATTGACATCTTCAAATTGATTTTGATGAGAAAATCAATGGATGTCAAATTGGCGTTTTCAAAAGAATCTAAAAGACTCTTATAAAATACACAAAAGTTTTTTAAGTGATTTTGAGATTATTTAGACAACTAAAAGTGAAAATGAGTTATTATTTGTTTGAGAATTTTTCACATGACATTTGTGTTGACATATTTTATTTTGTGAAATATATAAAAGAAAGAAGCTAAGTGAAAGTTACTTTCAAAGAAGTGTGTCTTGCTTTAGCAAGTAAATAAATCAAGATAAGCATTGAGGTTTTTTATCTTGATCTATTGAGAGTTTATCATGGCTTAGAGGACTCATGATGAACTTTGAGAATTATAAGTCTAGATTTATCTTGGAGGATAAATGACTTAATAGATTTGAAGAGATTTTTATTTTAAAGTGATTATCACTATGTGAGAAATGTGGGGGTGATTCTCCAAAAGTTAATCAATTTATTTTGTTGATAATAATTGATTAATTTGGCCATCCTATCAAATAGGTTATTTGGAATTCCACATTCTAAATCACATTGGTTATATGTGTATAGAATGAACAACTCTAGACATATTTGGTGTCTAAAGTTATTGTTTTGTAATATTTTGATTTAAGAAGGAATCAATTTAAAACATAAAGGAGAATTCTATAAACAAATAGGTTTCTAGAATTAATATTCAAATGTTTATCTTGGATATTAAACTATAAAATAGTGGGGGTGTTGACTATGGTCAAAATTACTATTTTAAAGGTGTAACTATTTTAATCAAACTATGGCCAGCAACAAAGTTTGAATAAAATAATGAGAGTGTTTAAGGATGCATGCATGAGAAAAGAAATGACTCAAATGGAATCATTTCAACATCTCAAGGGATAGGACTTAGACTCCCTAAAGAGATTCACGGTTGATGGTAACCTATCTTAATACTAGTAACTAAACTAGTATTAGGTTCAATAGGTAATAACAAGTCAATAAAGTGAATAGTAGTATTCAAATTTTATCCCATCTGAGATATGAGTACTAGTGTGTTACCAAAATGAGGGTTAAAACCAAAAGGTTTTTTAATAGAACTCAGTCTTGAAAAGACAAGTACTTTAGGGTAACAAAATACTGTAAGAGTTCTACCTATATAGACCTAGGGGTGGTGCCCCCTCATGAGAATTGGGAGTCATTCTCAAGAAAAGTTTATGAATGGAATGTGCACATGGAAATTAACTGTGTAAAAGCAAGACATTGAGATCTCAAGTGAACATAGCAAAGGTGTGTGTGTTATCACCGGTTTGTTATATCAAGGGATAGTGGTTCAATGCTTCGGTAATCAAAATTTCAACAAACTTTGAGGTAATTACACTAAGGTAAAATTCAAGTCGAAAGAAATTTTACTTTATGCACCAATGCAAAGGTTTCTATATAGATTTATTATTTAATCAAGTGGGGGAATATTATATTTTAATATAATGTTTGATTGATTAAATAAGTGTTACAAAAAGTGATTATTTAATCTAGTGGGGGAATGTTATATTATTTCATATAATATAATGTTAGATTAAATAATGTGACAAAATGTGATTTGTCACACAAATGTAATTTGTCACACCTTGTAACATATTATTGAGAGTCACAAAATTATACACATGTGTGTGCCCAAATGTGACATATTTTGGAGTTACAAAATCAATTACAAATTTGTAACCCCCAAATATTACCCAATAATGTGTATATTATATTTTACACATTGGAGATTGGATTTCACAAAGCCATGATGAAATATAGTTGTTAGAGACATGTTTTTAACTCCCAATAGGTGTTTAGAGGTTACAAAATCATGTGGGAAATGATTTGGGATGTTTTGGAATGTTTTGGAAAAATGACTTTTCGTGCTGAAAATGGCCTGTGGCTGCGACCACTGACTTTCCCTGGCCACAGCCTAGGGGACAGAGGCCAGTGGCCGCGGCCAGTGAAGCTGACAGCCAACTTGGTTTTTTAGTTTTTTCCAAATTGAATGGTTCTAACATCCCAAATAACTCCCAAATCTCCATTTTAACTCCATAAACATCCAATTAAACATTGGTAACAGCCATGGGGGTTGGTGGAATTTAAAATTCAAAGGGTATCTCAAACTTTATAAATAGAAGCTTAATGCTCACTTGTAAGACACACCATTTTTCCATCCACAAAGTACTTGGCTGGAAAATACACCATAGAGGCTTGATAATTCCATAGAGCTATTTCCTAGAGAGATCCCTTAGTGCTTAGAGAATATGGGGTAATAAAATTTTGGACAAAGATTTTGAACCTTGTTCAAGTTGGTGATCCCTACTACGCTACACTTTAGTTGTGTGAGAGTTTGTTCATTTCATTGGTTTTATTTTCATTATTTTGATCTTGTTGATCTTATTTACTTGTATTATTATTGTTTTGAGTTTGTAATATTCTTCTTCTACATCTTTCTATTTACTTGTATTTTGAGCAATCGAGTTGTAATATTTCTTGAATCAATATTATCCTGTTTATTGTATTTTTGCATAGAGTTGTATGTTATTTTTTCCATAATTCCATTGAGTATAAAAATATATTCTCTAACACTAAGAACTATAAAACTCAGAAAAATAGTCTTATTCTCTATCCCGTTCTCTCACGTGACGCCCATTAGCATTTTCGAAGGAAACTCAAGTTTTAGAGCTCGGATTCAAGCGAGGTTAGAGTCATAATGATTCTAGGAAAGATTAGAAGCTTGATAGCCGGATGTTTTAGCTTGAAAATGACTTAATCAAAGGTAATTTAAGCTTTAAATTTCTGAGTTTCATTTTCCCTTAAGTTTCTTAAGTTTTAATTTGAATTAGAGATTTGGTGGAGATTTTTGAGTGAGATAAGCTTGGGTTTTGATGGTGTTTATGTGCTGAAAATGTTTGAGGGATTTAATTATGAGTTTCGGATTCAATTGGGTTGGATTTTGGGTGAAATTGGTTGAGGAAAACATGGGAAATTCTGGGTTCGCGGGGTCGCGTCACGACCCTGATCTTGGGATGTTGTGACCCGTGTGAACCCAATGTAGGAAGTACATATTGTAGGATCTTTTAAATTTTCATGTGATTTACATATTATCAAACAAACATGCAAATCTCTAGAGCATGCTCCTATAAAATTGATTCAAATACAGAGTAGAGTAAAATCTTACATTACACAGCAGAACTGGAACAACTCCTTCTTTCAATCTCTCTAACCCTCGATTCCTTTCTGTAGCACAGTATTATCAAGAGATTGAACTAGATCAGCTACACAGTCTTCCTTACCAAGCCTTTGATCAACCTAGAACTAGTGTGGGATGGTTCTCAATACATGAGATAGAGATCTAGAAGAGAAGAAGAGATAGTGGCTAAGAAAGGATTAGGTTGTCTAAATTTTCACTTACCCAATGAATCAACTGATACTTCCTTATGAAAACCCTAGCTATCATATTCCTTGGGCCCCCACAAACAAAAATTAATTAAAAATAATAAACAAAAATTAAAAGCCTTGGGCCCCCACAAATGGACTTGAGCCCAATCTTTTTGGCTTTAAATTTAAATCCCAATTTGGCCTAAATTAAAAATATTTTATATATTTATTAATTAAAGGCTTATTCAAATTAACTAATTATAATTTGAAACTTGATTTACTATTATTTATTTATATTGACACCAATTTATCAGTATTAATAAATTTACCTAAAGATTCTATTTTATTCTCTAAATCCCATGTCACTATAAATTTTCCAAAATTGACCTAGTCAACTTTAAAACTCCTAATTGATAATTAAATCAATTAATTGAGACATTATAGATGATTTATTCAAAGGTGATGCAGGGACCATGGATCCATGAAATCAAGCTCCAATAAGTTACCGTAAATTTATTTACGAATTATTTTCACTGCCTTATTAATTCCTCGTGACTCCACTATAGACTCAGAATTGAACTCTTGAATTCATAGAACATATTTTCCAAACCATAAATACATTATCCATTGTTATAAAAATTACAACCAATCAATCCTCTATCGATGACTTACTAACGAGCTGGGTGCAAATTACTGTTTTACCCCTCTTTAGTATTTTATCCTTAACTCCCACTAAGTTCCTTATAAATGATATTTTCGTGAACTTAATCACAGAAATGAGATCTCAATCATTTAACCTTTTGAACAAAGCAATTAAGGAATCATCTTTTAACTTCTCATACAGAAGTTATAGATTTCATATCTATGAATAATACTCCCACACTACTAAATCTCCAAGACGTAAGTATGGACTAGACCATAGGGTAAGCTGGTAACGAACAAGTCAAAAGATTTAAATAATATAATTAGCTAGAATATTATCACTCAGAATTAAGATTGACTTAACCTATGGTCAACGTTGCGACATTGATTAGATTCGATAACAGCGATACTTATTTATCAATCAATATTTTTCTAGTCTAATGTAATCAAATACACCTGATCTTATCTACTTGATCAATGCCTTGGACAAGACATCACACCCTAAATGTGTAAGTAGATCATATCGTAGATTGCCTAATCAGTGAAAATCCAATGAACTGATCTAATCTTATGACTTGTTATTTTGAACATATAATTAAAATTAAAATCCACTGTGACCTAGTCACTATAATTGTAACTATCCATAGGTTCGGGATTCTATAAATGTTTGTATTATTTCAATAATCATTTCATAAAATAAGCAAGCAACATGATTGTCAAACTAAATGATTTCTACTACTTTTATTGATAACATGAAATCGTGTTGCATGTCCGACATGGTTTTATAAGGGCATAAAACCCAATAAACTCCCATTTTCCCTTTTAAAACAAAAGGGACATGTTTCTCAAAACCATGCATTCTACATTCTTCACAATTATGCTCTCTGCTTATATCTTTGTAAAGGGATATGAAAGACTGCCTTCCAATGCTATATTCATCACCTTCACATCACGTCTTCGCCACACATCCTCAATAATGTGGTACTTTCTCTCTATATGCTTTGGTCTTATGTAGCTTCGAGGTTCTTTCGAATTTACTATTGCCTCATTACTATCACTAGACAAAATGAGTGGTTTTTCCATTTCTAGAATAACATCGACATCCATATAGAACTTCCTCAACTAGACTATTTCCTTAGCAGCCATAGACGCAGCTATGTGATCTACCTCCGGGGTGGATTCTGAAATATTATATAGCCTAAAGCTTCTCCAAATCACAGCTATCGAGATGGAAGACAACCTATTGCTTCTCCAAATCATAGCTCCACTCCTAAGAGTAAACACAATTTTTAGAAGTAGACTTCCTTTCATCAACATCAGTCCAAAATATGAATCTGTGTAGCCTAACAGGTTCAAAGATCCACCTGAAAAGACTAACATATAGTCTCTAGTCCATCAAAGATACCGACCTCCATCTATTGTTCATTTCCAAGGTTTTAATGACACTTTCTCACCACTCTCACTGCATAGCAGATCTCCAGTCACAGTACACAACATAGCATGCATTAGACTTCTAATTGCAAATGCATAAGGAATTTGTTACATCTTTTTTCTCTCTTAAGTAGTCTGTGTAGATTGTTGCTAAGAATACTAAATTCCATGTCAAGATGCTAAACATCATTTCTTGAAATTTGTTACAGAGTAACGACCAAGAACCTCACCTAAGTAGGTCTCTTGAGTTAGAGCCAAAATTCAGTTATTTCTATCCCTGATGATTGGGATATCAAGAACACAAATTGCTACAACATCAGGAATTTTGTTTCCAGCCAGTTCTTTATGTCTGATAATTTCTTGACATTTTTTCCAATGAGTAAGATAACATCTACATAATGGATTAAGAACACCACAATATTTTTTCCCTAACTTATTAAACACAAGGGTCAACTACATATTTTTCAAAACCACAGGTCTTAATGTTTCCATTTAACCTAAATTCCAGGAGCGCGAAGCTTGTTTAAGTCTATAGATTGACCTACTCAGCTTGCTGAATTTCTTGTCCAACTACTTTAAATCCTTCTGATTGATCCATGTTAATGGTCTCATCAAGATATCCATTAAAAATGCTTCTTTGATGTCCATTTTCCTTATCTCTTAATCATGAGTTGTGGCTATGGATAAGAGTATACTAAATGAATTTTAACATGGCTACTAGAGAAATTTTTTTCTCTAAGTCAACTTTCTCTCTCTGCCACGAGTCGTGCCGTAAATGTCTCAACCTTTCCATCATCTCCTCTCTTCTTCTTATATATCCACTTGCACCTCAAAAGCCTAAAGTCCAATGGCACATCTACAAGATCCCAGAAAAATTAAGAGTACTTAGACTCTATTTCCTGGTACTTGGCTTCGAGTAAAAGATCCCTTTCAGACTTACCCATTGCCTATTTAAAGGCTAACGGATCATTGTTACTTGTTTCCCCAACCAACTTATGGGATTCACTATCCATATCATAGGTATCGGTTCCGAGAAACCCTTCCACTATGACGAGGCACCGTAACTTTCTAACTTGGATTAATGGTTTCTAAATCTACCTTTTTTCATCGACTTGCATCAGTGAGGATGGAACAATAGTTTATCATTTTTCCATCTAATACTATTTTTCTATGAGGCTTGAAATTCATTATGTATTCATTATCCAGAAAATCAGCATTTGTAGAACTAAACACTTTCTTGTCTACTGGACTATAAAACAGACCACCCTGAGTACCTTTAGGATAGCCAACAAACAAACAAACCTCAGTTCATTGTTCTAGCTTTCCTACCTTTTTCCTTAGGACTTAAATAGGACACCCCCAAATTTCATAATGACGTAAACCAGGTTCATGACCATTCCATAATTCTAGAGGTGTCTTGGAGACAGCTTTTAAGACGGCACAACATTTTAAAATTTTCACATGCAGTCTAGGTAGTATGTCTCCAGAAAATTTCTTGATAAGAAGTCGGTAGAGTTGAATAGCTTATCATAGAACACATATGTTCATAAATGTGTGATTTACACTACTCAGCAACACCGTTATGTAGTGAAGTCTTTGGCACAACTGCTTTAGACAATTCTCCAAGTTAAATTAAATGATCTTGGTTTTGATTATCCAAATATCCCCCACCCAAATTATAACGCAAGATCTTTAACGTTTTACCTAATATGGTTTTAAGGCCATAGCAATGAATTATTTGAACTTCTTAACAAATTATCATAATTCCTATGAGTTAGGTACTTACATGACTCTCTTGAGCAATCATCGATGAAGGTGACGAAATACTCATAACCACCCCTCGCTTGAACATTCATTTGTCCCCAGACATTTGAACATACTAGGCCCAGTGGTTCTTTGGCCCTTTCTCCTATCACAGAGAATGGACGCTTTGTCAATCTGCCCTCGAGACTAGATTCAAAAACAGGTAGGTCACCCTAGGTGAGTTCCCTCAAAAGCCAAACCTTTGTTAGTCTTTGAATCCTATCATAGCAAATATGACCAAAGCAAAGATGCCAAAGGTATGTCATTTCTAACGTTATTGACCTTTTGTCATTTAACGGTCCTAGAATTAGCTATCTTAAACAACTCATTATTTAGAACATATGGTTCGTTTAGTAGCAGTAGGTATAGCCCCTTTTTTCATACATCCACCCCACAATTCACATACATTTAAAGAAATACGATTTTATTACGTGTGAGAGTAACTATAAATTGTTGTTGATGTAATAAGAAAAACTGAAATTAAAATTTCCATTGAAAATCAAAATAAAATAAACATTGTTTTAAAACAATATATTTATTTCCAAAATTCATTCAAGCTTATTCTTTTACCTTGCTTGATACGAGCAATCCTTGATGGATTCCAAGTTGTGGCTTTTTATCCTTTATAGCTTTCCTAATGCTAAAAAGATGTAAAAAGGTACATGCATGTTTAGTTGATCCTAATTCAGTGATCCAAAACTGAAGTATCTTCCTCTAAAATCACATTCATCCAAGACAAATTTCATTATCTTGGGTTACATATGCCTTGAGTGTCGGGAAATCTTGTTCCAATTCCCAGTCTCCTTGCAGTTGGAAACACTACCCTCTAGTGTACTTATAATCAGTCCTTGCTCCAAGATGCTTTGTAGCATTTGGTGCCTTGCCAATGGACTTCTATTTTTTTTTTAATTTCTTCCTCATTTGCTATTCGAAGAAGAAGCTTAAAGTAGCTTCTCCTTGAGCTTGTTTAGTAGTATTTGCCTTCTTTCCTTTGCTCGGACCACCATTAACAATCCTCTTTGAAGGATTTGGTGATCGATTTATAGGAAAAATAAGAATATCTTTGATTATCACGAACTCGATGTTCTCCATAATCAACACCATGTTGATGTTGGACAAACAATTCTTGAGGTTCTCACCATAGAGTAACCTTATAGAGATTAGAGACAGTATGGGGTGGGAAGCCTAGAGCTACAAATATCAACTAAGTAGAAATCAACGCATTGCTTGACAAACATTTATTCATTAAATTTTTAGAAATAGCGTAACATACAAAATTTTTTGAGATAAGAAAAATACTAAAATACTTATCTTCTATTTCTTAGGTACTTTAACTAGCCATGAACCAATGTGTCCCGGTAGGCGAGAATCACAAATATTCACTTAGTTAGATAGAGAAACATCTCAATTAATAAAATTTCATAGACTTTTATTAACTACCTATTTCATTCGATCAAAGTAACGAAAACCCATGTGTCCCGGTACGCGAGAATCACAAATATTTCTTACTTTATGAGTTTGACTCACGGTTTCGATTATTATAGACTTAATTCCTATAGTCACTGTAGGGATGAGTCTATAGAAAGTCTATGTATAACCATCTATCCTAAGAAATTTAACCATGTTAAGAAGTCCAGTGAACACCTTCCGTAGGGAGACGAAATCAAAGCGCCATGAGGCCCCCACCGAACTATAACCTTGTTAAATTAACGGTGGAGATTGAATTCAAATTTTTAAAACTCATTATTAAATCTTTTAGTATTTTATTCTTTTTGAAAAATATCAACTTAGGTTTGCCAAATTATTAAAATAATCAATAAACCATAGTTTATAATTTTTCCCTTAATTCTAAAATTACCATTGAAAATTAATCCAAAAATTTGAATTGATTTTTTTCTAATCAATTATCAGGTCCAACTAAAAAGAATAACCTAATACAATTAAGTCCAACTTAGGTAAATGAGCCTTAACAATTCGAGCTTGCATGGAGGAGAGCTGGGTTCAGTATGTTGGACCCACTACTAAGTCTCCATAACTTCCACACAAAGCCCAAAAAGACAGGAATTTGAACCTTCGCAAATGCGCCTTCACAAGTGGAACCACCCATAAGAGAAGAATTTTAACTTTACATGTTCAATTGGGCCTAAATAAAATCTAACATTTTATGAAAGTTTTATTTGAGTTTTCCCACATTTTTCAAACACAAAAATTAGGTCATCATTATACTTATATTTAAATCCCAAATGCAAATAAATAACTTAATAATGATGCTTGATATGTTAATAATTTGATAGGCCTAACATGTCACTCTATAAGCATATATTATTAAATTATGTAAATATATCGCAACAATATACTATTTTGCAAAATACCATAATTAATTAGCATAGAATTCATTAGACAAAACTCAATATAATTAATTAAAAAAGTTGTAAAATATTAAACTAATTAAAATAGAATTTATCAAACAAAATTCAATTTTAAATAATTTATTTAAACTAGGTTGTTAAGTTGTTAGGAATGACAAGATATTTTATTTTCAAATATTTTAACCAATTTTAAAATATCAAAATATCTTTTACCCAAATTTAAAATATCTAAAATATCTAGAATTATCTGATAACAAATTATAAATATTTTAAACAATAAAAGATATATTGAATAATTAGATAACTAATTTTAGTATTTCATTTATAACAAAATAAAAAAATATCTTAAAATATCTTGATTATCAGATAACTAATTCAAAATATTTTTAAAAGTGAAAATATCTAAAATAATTAGATAATCAATTTTAAATAATTTAAACTTAACTACACAAAATATCCAATTTAAAAAAATAAAAAATTATTTTTTTGTGAAAAAAACCCGCTGCAGGCCCACGCGGGTTTGCCATACAGACCCGTACGAACGTCGTACGACCCCGGGGTCCCAACGGCTTTTTCATGCGTGCCCAGCACGCATATTGCCCAATCGATCCATTTTTTTAAAAAAAAAATCTGTGCAGTTTTTCAATCCCAAAACAAGCAAAAAATAACCAAAAATATTGCTAAATTTACATAACAAAACATGAGCATGCACCAATAACATGTACCATCCAATTAACAACCTAACATGTCAATAAATTTCATACATGTTCATTCATGAAAATAAACTAGCAACCTATGGCTCTGAGGCCAATTGTAGGAAATACATATTGCATGATCTTTATTTATTTTCATGTGATTTACATATTATCAAACAAACATGCAAATTCCTAAAACATGCTTGTTTGTCCAAAAACACAGCTATGGATGACGTGGCAAGAAATTTCAACACGTGGCAGAGACGCTGCTCGCCTATCAACCAGAGATACTTCCATGTGCTTGGTTCAAGTTTTAGATATGACCATTTTGGTCGTATACTCCGTTTATTTATGTATAAATTTGTATAGATGTAATGATATCCGAGAATATCTCTTCATTATAACCAGAATATCTGTTTATTAAGGGAGGATATGATTAATTAACTCATGTAACCCTCCTTGAGCCTATAAATATACAAGAAATAGCTCAAGGGGGGATCTTTGGATCTGGAGATCTTTTTACGAATTGTATTGCTATTATTCATCGTCTGTATTGTTTCTCCTTCTAAGGTTTGTGAAACTCAGGAACCCTAGTTCTTTGATCACACCTTTGAAGCTCAACATTAATAATAGCATCAAGTGGACGTAGGTCATTACCCATCACTGGGGTCGAACCATAATAATTCTTGGTGTTCTTCACTTTCTATTAGATTGTATTCTCAAGTATCGTACTATTTTCCAGTCGTTTATTTGACTCTGTGTCATTGGCCAAAACGACGATCAACATTCTGGTGCTTTCATTGAGAGTTGGTGAGAGAATCTAATGGCAAAAACTACCAAGAAGACCGGACAGGTTGTTGCTGCTGCATCATCCCAGCCTCCTCCACCAAATGTGGCTGAAGACGAACCTCTTATGGAGTTTGATGAGGAGGAGTTGGATTCTGAGACCCTGAAGGCAACACTGGGGGTGTTGCAGGATGAGTTGGCCAATCTAAGGGCCAATCAAGGGAATGCTGCCAAAATAATGGCGTCGCAACAAAGGGAGATAGAACGCCAGCTTCAGGAGCTGTACAAGCGGCAGGCTGAGGTGGACCGTCGCCAGAGGGATGCCATGGCCGCCCTTGAAGTAGCCATCCAGCTGGCTAGGAATTAGGCTGCGCCAGCCTCCCAGCCAGATCAACCACCAAATAGGCCACCTCAAAGAGGTCCCAATCCTAGTCCTCCGCTCCAGCCAGTAGGCCCTCAAAGGCCGAAGCAGCCACTTATGCCTCAAGATGATGTCCCACCTAGGGATCCTGAGCAGCAGCCTCTGTCTCAGGCTGGTCGAGGCAATTCCCTCGCACCTGAGGCAGAATAGGGTCGGGCAACCGCCCCATAGCCCAAGACGCCTAGGGAATGAAGACCCACATCCACCGAGCAGGGAGCAGCGTCCTTCTGCCAATAAGAGGAACTCAGAGACAAGCTCTGCGATCAGGGACCCCCCACGGCATAACAATGCACGGGGACCCACCGACCAACGCAGCCCTCCCCCTAATGCTCGGGAAATGCCAGCCTAAGGAGGCAACAGAGGGAATAGTCAGTCGCACCAACCATGATTCAGAGATGGCCACGGCTACAACGAAGCTGACTCTGGCAGAGGAAATGCGGGTCAGAGGAATGAAGAGAGAGGTGGAGGCAGGAGCCCCCCACCTAGAGAAGACCGACCAGTAGGTCATAACGCTGGGGGGCAGCCCAGGCAGAATAACATCTTTAGTCGGCTCGGTGCCAGCGAGTAGCGGCGAAGAGACGATGATTTGAGGAATATACTTAACGACCGCCGAGAAAGTCACGATGAGTACATTCCCCCGGCACCAAAGGCCCCAGCAATCCCAAAAGCTGTTCAGGCTCAAATCGATGCCCTGAACCAGGCTGTGCAGCAACTGGTCGGGGGGCGAACATCCCACATTGAGTACAATCAAAGGAGAGGCACCCCCTTTATACAGAGGATTGTTGTGGCTGAAACCCCCAGTAAGTTCAAGATGCCAACACTGCCAAATTTCAACGGGTATGGAGACCCGATATCTCATGTCAACAAGTTTGAGATACAAATGGATATTCAGAAAGTATTTGAAGACGCTCGCTGCAGGATCTTCCCAGCAACACTTTCTGATGTCGCCTAGGAGTGGCTCTTTAAGTTCCCTCGTACGAGTATAGTATCCTGGGATATGTTCGTGAAGGATTTTTACGGACAGTTCTATGCGGGTCGTGTGCACCCCACTGAGGTGAACCAAATGGTCAAGATACGCTAGAAAGAGGGGGAGCCCTTGAAGGAATACGTTCAACACTTCATGCGAGCTGTAGCTGGAGCCAAGACTGTGGGCGATGAAGGTAAGATGATGGCCCTAACTGCTAGGGTTAGACGCCATTCACCCCTCTGTAGTAGCCACAGAAAGCATGGGGTTAAAATTACCCAGGAGTTCTAAGATCAAGCTGATCAGTACATCAAGCTCGAGGACGCAATAGCCAACGAAGGGAAATCACCAGCAAAAGACAAGGGGCCCAAGGAAGAAACCGCCAAAGCCGCCAACAGGTCGAAGCCCAATGGCAACGGCAACGGCAATGGGAATGGCAATGGTAAGAATGGTGGAAAGCGGGCGAACAACGAACCCTCGACCTTCGAGAGTAAGTGCCCTAAAGGTAATCGGTATGAATCGAGATTCACCAACTACACTGCCCTTGTTGAAAGCCGAGCCGAGGTCTACCAGGCGACCAGCTCAAGCGTGCCCTACAAACGACCCGCACTTATAAGAAAAGATATCTCCAAGAAAGATGCAACAAAGTTCTGCCATTTTCATAACGACTACGGGCATGACACTAACAAGTGTAACCAGCTGAAGGACGAAATTGAGTTCCTGATAAGATAGGGACATTTAAGAAGATATGTACGAGCCGCGGGAGGTTCTCAGTGAGAGGCTCAAGGTGGCAACGAGTCGGCGCCTGCACGCCAACGTTCACCACCTTTACAGCCAACTCCTGTGGCAGGTACTCTACTCACCATCTGCGGAGGCCCACATCTTACAGGAGATAGTGGAAAAGCGAGGGAACGATATGCTCGAACCCTGCGCCATGACCAGGACATAGAGATGATGAATGTTGAGGATCGAGCACCAAAAAGGTTCGAACAGAGCAGGAACTGATCACCTTCTCTGACGACGACGCCCAACACGTGCGATTCCCACACTTCGATCCGCTGGTCATGGACGTACAGTTTGCAAACATGATGGTGAAAAGGGTGTTGGTCGATACAGGAAGTTTGGTCAACATCCTATGTAAGTCTTCGCTGGAAAGGATGAAGTTGTCCATAAAGGAGCTAGAGCCATGCAACCAAACCATTTATGGTTTTTCCAGAGAAGGGCTCGCCCCAACAAGGTCGATTAGACTCCCAGTCACAGCAGGCACTACCCCTGCTAACAATACATTACTCACTACTTTTATAGTAGTTGATTGTCCTTCGACATACAACGCTGTGATAGGGAGACCAATTCTAGTCGACCTGCGAGCTGTCACCTCTATATGGCACCTCGCTATGAAATTCCCAATTGACGCAGGGATAGGATGCGTGTTGGGAAATCAGAGGGAGGCGAGGGAGTGTTATAATGCCTCAATCACCAAGGCGAAGAAAGGTGTATCGAGAGATGCCACCGGAAAAGAGTTGCAAATGGCGACTGATGTTTAGACCCACTCGGGTGATAATCTCACCAAATAGGGCGTTGCCCAAAGTGAGGATAGGGACTTAGATCCTCGCTTTGGGGATTTTGAAGAAGAAGTAGGACCCATCGAGGACCTTGAAGAGGTCCAACTCGATGAGGAAGATCCGACCAGAGTTGTGAAAGTCTGTAAAAACTTAGAGACAACAACAAAACAAGCACTGGTGGAGTTCTTGAGGAGGAACCAGGAGGTCTTTGCCTGGTCACACAAAGACATGGTCGGGATAGATCCTGCAGTCATCAGCCATGTTCTGAACATCGACAAAATCTTTCCACCAGTGCAATAAAAAAGAAGGCTGCTCGACAAAGATAGATCAAAAGCCTTGAAAGAGGAAGTCGAGAAGCTGAAGGAGAATAGGTTCATTAGGGTGGCATTTTATCCATCGTGGGTCTCTAATCCCGTACTGGAGCCCAAGCCAAATGGCAAGTGGCGTACATGCATGGATTTTACAGACCTAAATAAAGCATGCCCCAAAGACTATTTCCCACTCCCGAGGATCGACCAGCTGGTCGATGCCACTGCAGGGTATGAGATCCTCTCATTCATGGATGCATACTCCGAGTATAATCAAATCATTATGCATCCCCCTGATGAGGATCACACTAGCTTTCAGACTGATACAGGACTCTACTGTTACAAGGTGATGCCCTTCGATTTGAAAAAAGCTGGTGCAACTTACCAGAGACTCGTCAACCACATGTTCAAGGAGTTGATTGGCACAAACATGGAGGTTTACGTCAACGATATGCTGGTTAAGTCAAAGAAAGCAGAAGGACATGTAAGGGATTTGCAGGAATGCTTCAACGTCCTGAATAAATATCAGATGAAGTTAAATCCCCTTAAATACCCCTTCGGAGTGGGGTCAGGGAAGTTCTTGGGATTTATAGTTAACTCAAGAGGAATTGAAGTCAATCCCGAGAAGATAAAAGACCTGATCGAGATGAAATCGCCAGTAAAGATTAAAGATGGTCAAAGCCTGACCGGGAGGATTGCTGCCCTCAGTAGATTCATTTCAAAATCAACAGACAAGTGCATCCCATTTTTCAATCTACTAAGAGGTAATAAGAAATTTGAATGGATAGATGAGTGCGAACAGGCCTTTCAAGCATTAAAAGTGCATATGGCGCAACCACCCATCCTATCAAAGCCGGTCGATAAAGAAACTTTGTTCATTTACTTGGCAATCACGGATTACGCTGCTAGTGCTATTCTAGTAAGAGAAGAAGAAGGCGTGCAGAAGGCTGTCTATTACATAAGCAAAAGGTTGATTGGAGCAGAGTTGAGGTATCCCCCCATCGAAAGGTTAGCCTATTGTTTTGTTTTGGCCTCTAGGAAGTTGCGGCCTTACTTCCAAGCTCATCCAATTATGGTCTTGACTGACCAACCTCTTCGATAATAAAATGACACAGGAATTAATAAAATGAACTGAAATCAAGTAAATGACACAGATAATTTTATAGTGGTTCGACCCCAAGAGTTGGTAATGACATATGTCCACTTGCACTTTTATTAATCAAAGAAGTCTCAAACTCAAGATCAAGAAGAAATAGGGTTCAATTGAGTTTCTCAAGCCTAAGAGAAAAAGAATACAATTCAGTAGGGTTTTGTATGTAAAGTTCGCACAAATCCAGCCCATTTCTAATGACTGGGAGAAATCTCTATTTATAAAGTCTCTTAATGGGCTATGAGCCTTTACAAATTAACCTAGGTCTTACACGTGTAGTGTAAGATTGTTACAACTGATTACAAATTCAAATAGTACAGAAATAATACAATTCAAATATCAGTTGCATAAATATCTTGGGATATTTTGCAATATCTCATAAAATTTGGATCTTCGAATGAAGAATGTGTCGCACATCGAGCAAGTCTATCTTCGAGCATCATCTTATAACAACACCAGTCTTCTCCTCTCGAGCAGCTACTCTTTTTTTTAACCAACTCTCTACATTAATTTTTTAGTATCGCCACATGTCCCTTTTCCAAATGCCACATCATCGATTCCAAAATTGGGTTAACACATTCTGAATTCAAGAGTCAAATTCTGAGTCTATAGTGGAGTCAAGGGGAATGAATAAGTTGTGAGATAATTTATTCAATAAATACACTCACAAGGACTTATTTGTACCTTGTATTCATGGATCTATGGTTCCCACGTTGTCTTTGATTAAATCAAGTCTAAATGTCTCAAATAATTAATTTAATTATCAATTTAGAGTATCGAATTGACTAGGTTAAGTTTTGTGATGTTTACATGAATTATGAATTAGAGAAAAGAAGAAAGTTATTGTAAAAAAAAATTGGGCATATTTTTAATAATGACAAATTGGTGCTAATATTAATAAATAATATTAAATCAAGATTCAAATTATAAGAAGTTAATTTGAATAAGGATTTAACTATTTAATTAATTATAAAATAGATAAATAAATGGGTCTTGAATTTGAGTCCACTGGGCCCTGAATGTAAGACACACAACATAAGCCCATCCCACATAGTGTGGCCGGCCACGATGGGATTTATTTACATTTTATTTTACAATTAATTTATTTAAGAAAATAAGCCCTAGGTTGTGTCTATAAATCAAATGCTATAGTTAGGGTTTTTAAAATGTAGTTTTGGGTAAGTCTTCAGTCAAAGAAAACCATAGAGATTACACTCTTCTAGCCACTCTCTCTTCTTCTCTTCTAGATCTATATCTCATGTGTTGAGAAAATTTCCCACACTAGTTAGGCTTAATCAAAGATTAGTGTGAAAGATTTTGGTTGGATTCTAAAAAAGCGTTTCATTTATTGGCAATTCCTAACAATAAGAAAATGACAAAATGATAAAGAACTAAAAGGGTGGAGTCTCATTAATTCTAATGCAGATAAGTAAGTAATCTACTTTTTCTCTGTTTATTATTTAATTTCAATATATGCATGTTCTAGGATTATTGTTTATGTTTGATTAAATTAGAACTTATATGATAACAAGTCAACATCCTTGAGCCAACTATATCGCCACTTCTATGGCAATAGTTGCATCGCTCTGGCAGCATTCCATCTCTGCTTGTCTAACATCCAACTCTCGTCGTTGCTTGTCAACTTCTACTTGCTGCATGATCATAGTCTATGCAACATTCTCTTGGTTAACTTTCAGGGTAGCTAACTCATCATGCATCATCCCCAGAGATGCTCCCAGGGTTTCAACGTCCATCTCTTCACTTTCCTCTTCTAGCTCGACCTGGGGTTCCTCAATAGGGACTCCTTGGGAAGGAGGTGGAGGTTGATCTTGTGGGCCTCTAGCTATCTGGCCTACTTGATTTCCTTGATTCTTCTTAGGAGGCATGGCACTGGTCGATGATCGGGATGATGATTATCAGTGTCCTAGAGTTCAGCTCTCAATGAAAGCACCAAAATTTTGACCACCAATTTGGCCAATGACACTAAGTCGACTAAATGATAATAAAATAGAGAATTGAACTAAAATGAATAATGAACCAAGATTTTATGGTGGTTCGGTCCCAAGTATTGGTAACAATCTACATTCACTTAGATACTTTTATTATTTTAGAAAATCTCAAAACTCACGATCAAATGAGCGAGAGTCAACTGAGTTTCGTAAGCTTAAGGGAATACAATGCTTTGTGTATAAAAGTACGCAAATGCAAGCTTAGAGAGATAATAATTAACTAAGCCCTCTAATTATAGGCTTAGAAACCTTTAATAAATGAGTCGTGGGCCTTACATGACTTGCATGACAAGTAATAATAAAAATAATAAAATAATTAATGATAATACATTTCAAATGATAAATATCTAGAAATATCTATTTGAACTAGTCAATCTATGCCCTTTTACCAAAGCATACAACCAGGCTGATCGGGCATTCCATCGAGTTGTTTAGCAGTGTTTTTCTAAATGAAGCTTTGATTAATGTTCTGACTAACTATCGTGTGATGAAGCTTTTTATGAATCTTTGTCCTCTGGTCGAGGGTCGACTAGCTTCTTCAAAGTTTATATTTTTCTTTAGTTGCCACGTGTTGATAATCTGTGCCACATCATTTGTTGGGGTTTTATGGCTTTATACTTTCTAAATCAATAATGAATGATGGGAATAATTCAATATTACAAACTCTAGATGCTAATCAAGAACCTTATTCAAAGTATGGATGCAAATCTTGATAATCAAATAACCATATTCAAAGTATGAATGCAATTATTGATAATTAAATATTAAGTGATTAAATGGAATGGGTAGCTTGTGTTATGATGTAGACGGAGATTATAAAATGAATTTAGAAAGATTCAATCATCAATACTAACAATAATGAGCACAATTAAAGAAGTAAATCATAATAGAATAACACAATTACAAAGTTAGGTTTTAGAGAGATAGAACCCTTGAATTGAGCAATTGAATCTATAAATTTGGAAAACAACTAAAGGCTTGTACACGAATAGTATTGCTATCTAAAAACTCTATTCCAAGCCTTCATTTAGTTTCTTGAAGCTTCACCAATGTGGAATGAGAAGTAGGATTAAACAAGCCTTGAAACTCATACAAGTCAAGCAATGCTTGATGAGTTTCTTGGAGAAAATAAATTTTCTTTGAGAGCTAGAAAGAGAGAGAGAGTTGAAAAGTGTGATCACTACTTTCAATTCTAATAATATTTTATAGTATAGGCACCATCATTAAGTCTAACCAATAAAATTAGATCTTTTGAACACATCATTTTGGAGCAAAAACACGTAACTATACAAACACATCAGGCGATGCGCCGCCTCACTTAAAAAAATTCACTCTTCTAAAACCCTAATGTAAAATACTATCTAATTTTAATCTTTAGGTTTTCTTCTCTATTTTTATTCTACCATTATTTATAAAATTGCGAAGAAATCAAATTTCAAAGTATTACAAATTTTTTTATTGTATTTTATTATATGTATTTTTTTTAAATAAAGAAAACAATTCTATTTTTTTATCATTGCAATGAATTTATGTTTTTTTTAAATATACTATAAATGTTCATGAAGAAATTAAAGATGAAAAATATGTTCTATATTGATTTATCAGTTGTTTGATTTACCAAATTATATATAGATATTTATCACATATGATTATATTAGTTTTTAACCTTAATCTAGTTAAGATAAATTTTCAAATTGATAGTTGTAGAATTTTTTTTTAATGTTATTAAAGAAAAATATTTAATCTGAAATTGGTTTGATATTTTAATGATTAATAGTCTAGTACTATTAAGATTTTCAAATTACTATTTTTTAATTATAATTTTATAATTAATCTTAAAAAACATAATTATATTTATATGCAATTGTGGATGCCAAAAACCCACCAAAGAAAAAAGATCTGGTCCCTTATTGAAGTAAACAGCTAAAGGGCACCGAAGGCGTCAAGTGCATGATAAAGGCAGCTGGATATTACGTGCCACCAAGAGGCCACACATTTGCGAGGCCCCAAGCCTTACGAAGTTACTCCATGCTATGAATACGAGAAATTGTCCCTTTGAACACCCCACTCCAAGTCGCAGGGATAGACCTCAATATATGAAGGTCTCCTATGCAACGCCCTAAGAATGGTTTCCCAAAGTCGTCAAGATTCCTCGAAAAGGAGGAATGACTTGTCCATGACGGGCACAAGGGCCTCGCATAGCGAAGCATGCCTTAGCCACCCAGTCCATCCGCCAAGATGCTGAGGCCTTGCATAGTGAGGCAAACCTCGCCCACGTCGAAGACCCCCAACTGAAGTCAATAGGGCCTCGCATGGCGAGGCACACCTTGCCTCGCTCAGGTGCCCAGGAGCCGTGATGGCCTCGCATAGCGAGGCATGCCTCGCCTTGCCTAGATGCCCCAGGCCCGCACCTCGCAACCCCGCCTCACTAGCGCCTCGCGAGACACCATCATGCCCCAGGTCCACGCCTCATGACCCTACCTCGCCAGCACCACAGGCCCATGTCGTGCGCCAGCGCCTCGCAGACCCAGCAAGTGCACCCCGTGAGGCCCTCGTCAGGCACCTTGTGCACCAAGCGACTGCACCCTCACCAACGCCTCGCACCACGCGTCAATGCCTCGCACACCAAGTAGGTGGTCTCGCACCTCGTACGCCCAGCAGATGCACCCCGCGTGTGCCCAATAGGCGTGCCTCGTGCACCACATAACTTCACCCTCGGCATACACCAATCAACCACACAGGGCCTTGCACCACACAACCTCACAACTCCTTTCTTTCCATGGAAGGTGTCACCAATGGGGTAATTATATAAGCAGAGAGGGAACATTCAAAGGTTAAAAGAATAGGTGCCTTGTGAGGGTTAGAACCTACACGTGACTCAAAGAGATCGTACGGGTATGAAGTACGTACTAATGTACGACTCTGAGGACCCTAGGCATCTGATCCTCATATCCATGCCGCACAAGTAGTGGTCGTACGAGTAAGGTACCTGATGTGTTCCTTCTCAACCAAACTCTGACATTTGTCCCTGGCAAGTAGTGGAAGTACGAGGAGTGGTGGCATGACCTATATGTCTCTGACCACAAATAAGCATCGACACCACGATCCTCTGTTCCACCACGACCTATGCCACTACCATGATAGTGTACCCAATTACGTTCTTGTCCCCTGGGACCACCTTGTATCAAAGGTCATTAGAGCCAAGCTATAAATAGACTTAAATCCCTCAAGCTAAGGGGTTGGAAAATTCATTGTATACTCAGGCTATTAAGCAATAGACGAATATTTCCTCCATTGTTGATCTGCACTTATTTTTCCTTAAGTCCATTCTAAGTACTTATTTAGTTATCTTCTTACTAAGCTTTGAGTTTTCTAACCTAACATCGTTGATGAGTTCTCAACATCAAGTTTGGCGCCATTTGTGGGAAGGACGATTATCAAGTCATTGTTCTTCCATCGGTTTTGACAAGAAAAAATGCCAAGGCATTCAATACGCCTACAGGAATCTCAGGATGCTGAGATCCACCTTGACGGAGGCCAACTAAAAGCCTCTAGAAGAGACCCTCCGCCACCTGAGAATGGAGGCATGATGGAGGAACATTCAACCCCTAGAGAAGAGAATGAGGCATCATTCCCGGTGATCCAACCTAGGGGAGGTCATCAAGTACCATCTATGATCCGAGTGGGTGGCCTAAGTATGCACACTCTTCCTAAACCACTGATTGCACCACGCTCTGGCCACCGGAATCCATGCCCCTCTTTGCACAAGCCCGGCAACAGTTTGCGGCAGCACTCCGTGAGTCCCGGCTCCAGAACTCACTTTTACGAGAATGAGATACGCGAGTTGCGCATAAAAAATCAAAGGCTGGAAGCCACAATAGAGAACATGCAGGAGGTGTTGAATGACCTGCTACAAGGAAGGTCAAACATGCCTTTTCCTCCAGCATAGGAGAAAAAAGCATGCACGAGGATAAACCACCATACCCGTGGACAGTGACAAAACATAGCTCTCCACATGTTGTACCCCTCACCCAGAACACGAGGAAAATTGTACACCAGTGGCGAAACCTAGCTCGAACCCCACCTACGGGAAGTGCGAACCCAAGACTACCCCTACAAGAGCTTCATTTGACTTGAGGGAGAAATTTAACTTGAGAGGGTCTGTGGTAAAAACCACACCCCCTGCAGCTCCCCTGAGGGACACAACCAAATCAAGGGTTCAATCTGAGAACCCACAAGACTCCTTAATCAAAAAGATGAGGGAACTAGACATCGAAATGCAAAGGCCTCGAGGCAAGATTATCACTACACCTGGGGGGGCACAGAGATGACGAAGAATTTTACCATGATTCGCCTTTCACAAGGGAGATCCAGGTTGAGAAACTCCCCACCTGCTTCAAAAAGCCTCGCATGACTCCGTACGAGGGTACTACGGATCCAAAGTATCACTTAGACTCCTTCAATAACTTGATGAGGTTAGGGGGGTCAACAACAGAGCAAAGTGTCATTGCTTTGTCGTTACACTTAAAGGATTTGCGTACAAGTGGTTCAAGAGGTTAAGGCCAGGAACAATCAAGTCGTGGCAGCAATTCTCTGGCGAATTTCTTCAGCAACACCATGCAGTCTGTGATTCCGTTATGCCAATTACCAGCCTCACTAACATAAAACAAGGCGAGAATGAAAGTCTGAAGAGCTAAATCCATAGGTTCAATATGGAAGCAACAAAGTTGAGAAGTTCAGCTAAAGTGGAACTCAAGATGGCTATTACAGCTGGAGTTCATCCAGGAAGCAAGTTATGGGGTAACATGCTCAAGAGAGAGGTTACAAACTTAGATGACTTCTTCGAAAGAGCATAAAAGTATATACGTGTGGAAGAGGGCCATAAGAACATGCATATTGAGGGAATAAAACCTTCCTCAAATCACCCTTCTACCAATACATCTGAAGATTCCATGTAGAAGAGAACATCGTGATAGAGGAGTCCCTGACCAAGTTGAAAATTGGAAGAGGACTACAAAAAGGCTTCAAAGAAGAAGCTAGTAGGATTCATCAAATCATTGCAATCAGCCCTCATAAAGATCCAAATAAGTCGCCTAGCTGATTCCAGAGATCTGAAATTGTCAAAGCATATCAAAGAGAATGAAAAACAAAGTACTTGGCAAGAAAGATCCGACAAACCACTTAGGAGGTATTAGATCCGACCTCGACAGGCATCCCACCTTATGCAAATTAGTTGTCCATCCTCGCGAGCCTCAACAGGCATCCCTCCTTGTGCAAATTAGTTGTCCAACCTCGCAAACCTCAACAGGCACCCAACCATGTGAAAAATAGGTGCCTAGCCTTGTGAGCCTCAACAGGCACCTAGCCATGTACAAAGTAGGTGCTTGCCCAAGTGCAAAACAGGCGTCTAGCCTTGTGACACACATATATATATATAAAAGTACCTATAATACATATATGTGAGAGTGGTGAACCTTATGAGACAACATTTGAATCTATAAGGTTTAGCTACCCTTGTAGAATCTAAAAAAGTCAAAAGTTCCCTCAAAAGTGACCTCTTCACGAACAAACCCATCCTGCAAAGGGATCACATCGTAGAAAACGAAAGGGGAGCCCAAAAAGATCCCCAAGTTTGATCGACTGAGTCACCTTACCAAGGGAAAAAGGGCCTTGAAAATAGGTGTTCACAAGGTTTCACAAGAACCATCTCCCTATAAGGGTCCCGACCTGGGGGGAGTTCACCTCAAAATCCAAAAAGGGTCTCAAAGAAGACGCTTGCAAAAAGGGTCTCAAAGAAGATGCTTGCAAAAATAGTACTATGCCTAATGACGAGAAGGACGCTTCTTGCAAAAAATAAAACACGCACGTAAAAATATATAAAAGGATAGCGAGAACCCAAAGGGCCAACATATCCTTACAAGTAGTCAAGGTGCACCAACAGACACAAATCACACGCAGTAGAGAAGTCTCAAAGGGAACCCTTTCAAAATAAAGGGGTGCTAGTAATAGGCCCGCGTGCATAAAGGCACATGATAATGCTCTATCATAAGATAAGCATAAGACGTAGCGGGACTCATTAAAAGTTCCTCATGATAAAAACACAAAATCGGGAAAAACCTCTCAGGTAAAATAAGTCAAGCAACATTACAACCAAATCAAAGTAAAAATAAAGAAGGGGCAGGAGCAAACGTCATAGTTTCTCGTCGTGAGCACTCCACTTGGAAACCTTAGCAACCTCGCGGTCACCGAACGAGGAGAAGTCAGGGCCAAGATTATGTTCCATATAAGAACTTTAGCTTCCGCACTTTTCTTACTCTTAGACTGAGATGAAGTCTACTCTACAACCGCCCCTATCTTGTGTATGGCCTCAACAGACTGTTTCTCATGTCCCTGAATCTTGGTAATAAGTCGATCATTCTCCGCCCCGGCCAAAGGTAGACCTTTGTTCGACATCACTTATACATCAAGGGCATCAATCGATGGGAAAGTACTGATAGAATTCCTGGTCGAGTCGACCTATTGGTAAAAAAAAAGAAGCCAACAAGATGAAGGGGCTACAAGAAAGAATGGCTAAAGCACTCTTCACTCTGAAATCTGACAAGCGCTAGATATGCATAAAGCACCCAGGGTAACAACTTAAGAGCACCACCCAAGAGCAAACCCTGTCCAAACGACGCTTCTATGGCTCTTTGGGTAGAGTGCCTCAAGCTTCTTCCTGTGGCCCAACATTTGTACAATAATGACACCCTTGGGGTCTATATAAAAGAATGATTGGCATTAATTAAGCTTCAAAGGAGTCCTAAGGATCACCACTCATGAAATATGTTTTTCCATATCTTGTAAATGGAGAAAAGTACTTGCACCATGAATGTCAAAAAGATGGCACAAAAAAAAGAAAGAGAAGAGTCTATAAGAACGCCTAAAGGCCTCCCTATAGACTAGGGGGCAAGTGTGGATGCCAAAAATCCACCAAGGAAAAAAGGTCTGGTCCCTTATTGAAGTAAACGGCTAAAGGGCACCAAAGGTGTCAAGTACGTGATAGAGGCAGATGGATATTACATGCCACCAAGAGGCCACACATTTGCGAGGCCCCAGGCCTCACGAAGTCATTCCATGCTATGAATACTGGAAATTTTCCCTTTGAACACCACTCCAAGTTGCAAGGATAGACCTCAATATATGAAGGTCTCCTATGCAACGCCCTAAGAATGGTTTCCCAAAGTCGTCAAGATTCCTTAGAAATGAGGAATGACTTGTCCATGCCAGGCACAAGGGCCTCGCATAGCGAGGCACACATCGCCCACATCAAAGACCCCCAGCCGAAGTCAATAGGACCTCGCATGGTGAGGCACACCTCTCCTCACTCAGGTGCCCATGTAATGCCCCTAGTAACCAAGATCGTTACACTGTGTGTTTAAAATAGTGCAAGATTTGCTAATCAAGTCATTTAAACAAAATGTGAATCTAACATCATCAACGGATTAGGAATAAAAGATTTTGGTCATAAACAGGTTATTTTCATTAAAAATCACAGTTTAATACATGGAAACTCAAAACAGGGTTTAGATGTCATATATACAACAAGTTCCAGAAGTTATAAATAACTCAGGCCACTCTAATGGCAAAATACACATTTTCGATTTCCATCCCTGTACAATCCCTCGACCGTGACACCCGAGCAGCTGACAATGTACACCTCGCCCCAGAGCTCTCCAACTCATGGTTGATCCAACATACCCTTGCCTTTACCTGCACCATGTAGCACCCGTGAGCCGAGGCCCAGCAAGAAAACATGAAATCATAGCAAGATCAATATAAATAACCAGATATTCCATAAATGTAACCAAGCATACTGCAATTCATAACATTTTCCTATTCAGTGATAACAATCGACAAATCACAATTTGTCATCCAGATAATCAACATTTCATATTCATCAAATTAACAATAATAATCACATTCATCACACAATATTTAGGGTCGGCACCCTTAGGTCGCACCTTCTATTTAACCCACTGTCTTCGGCTCACTTAGGTCGCCCTCAGTGTTATACCCATTGACTTCGGCCAGCTTAACCGATCTCAAGGATTAAAAAGCTATCCTCAGCTACCAGTGGCTGAGCCGCGCCCTGTGCGCAAATATTGATTCCGGCACTCTTAGGCCGTTTATCATATGTCCCCATGGCATAATACCATCTCATGACATCATATACAAATATAGGGAGCTCTTAGTCCCATCATATTCACATGGTTCATCACATTCACCTAACAATGCATACAAATATAGGGAACACTTAGTCCCAATCTAACCACATAACCGGGTACAGTTTTCTTGCCTCTTGTTCGAGCGAGAAATACGTTACGAACGACCCTTGAGAATGATCGATCCTTTGATCCCTTAATGGTCACCTAGTCATAACCAAATATGGAATCCAATTAATGAAACAACAATTAAAGGGTCTTAACCTAAACCTTACTCCCGGGACCCCGAATTGTACCCATACGGTGAGTAGATTCGATCCCGAGCCTTAAGGATTGAAACCCCGAGCCAAAAACTCTTAAAAGCACCTAAAATGAGCATTTGAGAAAACAGGGTAGCGCTCGCCCCAGCGCTACAACCAGGGACATTTTGCCCTGGCTAGCGCTGTAGCGCTACCCTCTGGGCGCTATAGCGCTAGGACCAGGCATACATGGCCCTAGTTCTTCTTCCTTCGAATCCGCCATTTCCAACCTGATTCAAAAGCTTCCAAACACCATTTAAACCCCCAATTGAACCCAAATACCATATATACTAGTCCTAGGCATCATAACCTACCCAATCTTTGCCAAAAACCCCATTGAATTCTCTACTTTCAAACCCAAAATCTCAGCTGAACAAAATAAGAAAACAGAGCAGAAAACCAGAGTTCTAATGGTTAGAATCTTACCTCAACTCAGTATGAACTCCTCTTCAATGGTGGAACAATACCCTAGATCCTCAAAACTTGATTCCCTAGCTTGGTTCCTCAAAAGAAGCTTCAAAATCCAAAGAAAAATGGAGAGGATTTGGTGTACGGGAAAAGAGGTGAAGTGCTCTATTTTGCTTCCTATTTTCTACAGACTTCCTTGATTCATATACATACTTAAGGTAAAAATACATAAATGCCCTCAAGTTTAATTAAAGTTCTTAACAGCCACCAAGGGAAAAATCGTCCTTTCGCACCTATCTCATTAACCATAATAAACACCCTCCAATTCCCGTTATTCTCAATACTCTCGAATACCAATAATTCATATCTCGTTACCCCTTAACTCTCGGCAACGCTATAATCACCAAATTACTCCCGTTACGACCAAACTGCTAACTTATACCCAAAGATCGTCTCATGTCGAACAGCTTGAACAAATCCACATTATAATGTGGCCTCAAAAATAGCTTACCAATATGCATACAAATATACAATTACGCCATCAACGACCAAATTATCAAAATGCCCTCATCACAAAATTTATACCCATATGCCTGCATTTATCATCATATAATAATATGATCCACATAAACATGCATATAATCATATAATGGCACAATAAATCAATTATGGCCCTCTCGACCTCCTAATCAAGGTCCTAAACCTTATTAGGAAATTTGGGTCGTTACAGCCCAGGAGCCGTGAAGGCCTCGCATAGCGAGGCACGCCTTGCCTCGCCTAGATACCCAAGTCCGCGCCTTGCGACCCCGCCTCGCCAGTGCCTCACGAGACACCATCGTGCCCCAAGTCTGCACCTCGCGACTAGTGCCTCATGCCACAGGCCCATGCTGCGTGCCAAATCCTCACGCCACAAGCCCATGCTGCGCACCAGCGCCTCGCGCAACAAGCAGGTGCACCACGCGAGACCCCCGTCTCGCGCCTCATGTGCCCAGCAGATGCACCCCGCGTGTGCCCAGCAAGTGTGCCTCGTGCACCACATAGCTGCTACCTCAGTGCACACCAATCAACCACACAGTACCTCGTACCACGCAACCTCACAACTCCTTGCTTTCCATGGAAGGTGTCACCAATGGAGTAATTATATGAGCAGGGAAGGAACATTCAAAGGTTAAAAGAATAGGCACCCTGTGAGGGTAAGAACCTACACGCGACTCAAAGAGATTGTACGGATATGAAGTACGTACTAATGTAAGACTCTAAGGACCCCAGCTATCTGATCCTCATATCCATGCCACACAAGTAGTGGTCGTACGAGTAAGGTACCTGATGTGGTCTTTCTCAGCCAACCTCTGACATCCGTCCCTGGCAAGTAGTGGAAGTACGAGGAGTGGTGGCATGACATGTATGTCTCTGACCACAAACAAGCGTCGACACCACGATCCTTGAAGTGCCTTCTTGTCCCCTGGGACCACCTTGTATCAGAGACCATTGGAGCCATGCTATAAATAGACTTCAATCACTCAAGTTAAAGGGTTGGAAAATTTATTGTACACTCGGGCTATTAAGCAATTTATGAATATTTACTCCATTTTTTATCTGCACTTATTTTTCCTCAAGTCCATTCTAAGTTCTTATTTAGTTATCTTCTTACTAAGCTTTGAGTTTTCCGACCTAACTTCATTGACGAGTTCTCACCGTCAACAGTAATGCATAGTTATATTGATTTTAAAATATATCACCCATAATATATAATAAATTATGAATATATTTTAGTTCGTTTTATTTTAAATATATGCCTTTTAATAAATATAAAAAAAATATTATAGTAAAAATGACAATTGAGTTATTTAAAGAATTTCGATTACATTTATTGGTTATGTAAACAAAATAAAGTGATTTCAATTCTTTATCATGTTAGTTTTTTGTAAACAACAAGATACAAATAATAATTTTGATTCTTTCAAATTTTAATTCTATTTATTTATCAACTGATTTATTCCAATTTCAATTACAGTTTATTAAACGTGTCATTAGAGTAAAAACCAAGTCAATCCAAATGCATTTCATTTGCAAAGCACCCTGTTACGAAGTCACGCTACTTAATCTTGCAACTCAGTAATACATAACTCAACAATCCAACGAGTTTACCCCATTCAATCCAATGAGTTCACCTATGCCTCGTCTTCTTTGGCCCCATCCTGACCCCTTGTTGTCATCAACCCTCCATGATCTAGTTTCCTTCTCATATATGGTTTTCTCTTCATCCTACCATTGTTGAAGGCCTACCACCCATTTAGATCCATCACCCCTTCGTGAAATTCAGTGTTCACCACCTTCGTTCACCCAGTCGACAGAGCCACCCCAAATATGTCGTTGCATGATGAGAAAAAAAAAAGAAGAAGAATAAAAATGAGGAAGAGAAGCGGTAGAAGAAAATATTTAATGTAGATTTTTATTTTATTAATCAGATTCTTTAACGATTCAAACTTTTTTTTTTTTAAAAAAAGAATTTTTATTAATTCAGGTTTACTTTTTTTTTATTTTAAATCATATTTTTTTTAATAATTTTTAATTATTTATTAGATTTTAAATTATTTTTATTTAATTTTTTAAATAAAAAATAAAAAGTATTGATATGGACTAGCTACCAGTAGGCACTTATAAAGTATTTAACAGTGATACCATATTTTCCACCTTGGACACGTGGCACAGCCAAACGAGTTTCATGGGCTCTCGGGGGAGGCCCGGGACCAACAAGGGCCATCAGAAAACGAGCAACCAAACCCTATCGGCCCGGACCATGCCGAGCCCAGTAACTAGCGAGTAGCACGAGCATAGTAAGGGGTCCAAAACTGGGATGTAGGCTCGAACTACCTTCCTAGGCGCACCCAATCTCTATCCTCTGGGATTCAGATTATGGTGGCAGATGATCCATTCCAGGAAGTAGATCCCATCGAGCAGGATCCATATGAAGTCTCCGGGTCCATCCCCAACGTTCTAATTCGCCATCAGGATGTCCTTCGATCCATCATCGCTAGCTGATGTCTACCCTGGTAAATGAACCCAGGTCTTGGTAAATGAACCTGGAAAACGATAAATGAACTTGGACCATAAGATCGAATAAAACAAGCCCAGTCCTTCGTACAGCTGACGTGTCCCCAAGAAATCTGCTAGTTGGTCTCCCTAACTAACCAGCAAAATAGAATAAGCACTGAACATACAATGTTCCTAGGAAATCGCACTGCCGCTACTCTAACATATCATGTCCCCAGGATCCTCCTGGCAGCCCACGCAAATTAGTCTGTGCTAATGTACAAAGGGCAATTGTAAGGCTCTACTACACTTAAGTCGCCCCAATGGGCCTAGATTAATAGCTTGTAATCATGTTACGTTTCTTGTATTATAGCTCCATTAGAGAGCATTTTTCATCATATCTTCTTTGGGTCCGTATTAGTTTAGCCCAAGCCACATTCATGCACTGTAGCGAGGATCCCGATTTTTTCTTGTATGCAAAAACGCTGCTGAACTTGCAAAAAACCTCCATTGTTAAACTCTCTAAAGCTCAATGCTAGTGACTCGTTGACTAAGGCTCATTCATGCCCCAACCACGTAAAAACTGTGATCTTGTTCATTTCTTAGCCTTTCTTTCTAGCTCTTATTCCTCAATATATTTATAGTTTCTAAAAAACTAGGTAAACATTTTGGTTCTTTCATTGAGAGTTGAAGAAATCTTGAACCAGTCCTTATCGTCTTATCATCTACAAAGATGGTGAACACCAGACATACCGTGTTTGATTTCGCTCAACAGCAATAGCAACAAGACAATAGAGAACCATTGCAAAACCAGCAACTTCCTCAAGACCAACCAGATGATGTGCCTTATCACGGGCCCTTACCTGATAACTCCCAGAACTTTGGAGAAGGGGGTGAATACGATGAAGACTATTATGAGGAAAACGGAGAGGGGTATGAAGATCATGAGGCTGAGAATCTCGTCGATCCCGACGAGAATGATGTCGAACCTGAACAGGAAGATCCGAAAGTGGTCCGTCTGAGACAACAGGTCCTCAGCAAAGAAGCAAGGATGGCAGAACAACAAGAGACCACCCACTAGATGTAAGAGTCCCTCCTAGCTCTTCAAGCTTTTGTTGCTACTCAGGGATTTACAGTCAATCCCTTAGTTGTTCCTCCCCCAGGAACTCAGCCGCCTGTCCCACCTATAGGGACTGGCGTACCCAACAACGCTACAACCCCTACTCCTCCTCCGGGACGATCCCCTCATCCCGGAGCCGGTCCTTCAAACCCAGCTCAAGAAAAAGGGAAAGCCAAAGCGGCCAATCCCATTGAAAAAGCAAACTCCCAAAAGAAAACTCCTCCCGTTCCAAAAACTAGGGTGGACCCAGGGAATTTCCCTAGGAAAGAACAAGTGAATCCTTTCCCAGGATGGACTCATCTGAACAATCCGCAGGGGAAATTCCCGTAGAGTGCTAAGCCCCAGAATGTTCTGAGACAAGATGAATAGGGAAGACATTTTTATCCCAGCACTTCCGTGAATAAGGATCACGGAGGGCGTAAACGTGAAGAGGAGCCAGAAGCTGTTAGTTTGGGAGACGACACATCCCGCGTCGATTTGTGAGAAGATCTCAATGCTCGAAAGGAGAGGGCTCAAAAAGAAAAGATTCACCCTCGAGGAGGTGACTTGAGGATAACATCAACGATAGGAGGAACAAAAAAAGTTCCCCTTGATGTGGAATGACCAGGCAATTCATGGAGCAGCTAGCCGGTCTCAAAAAGGTCACAAACCATTTGGTCCGAAAACAAGAAGGTGGAGAATCCAATTCAGAAGACGAAGAAAAGGAACCATGTACAAAACACATCCTAGACGTCGTGTTGCCGAAAGGGGTTCAAGATGTCGAATTTACTTGCCTACACCGGGAACACCGACCCAATAGACCATCTATCCCGATACAATCGCCTGATGACTCAACAATGGCAAATGCCTGTGTTTTTCAATCATCTTGGCCGAACCCGCCAAAGAGTGGTGGAAAAGGCTCAAGACAGTATCGATCCAATCTTGGTCCAGATTGCAGTCAGCTTTCCGCAAACAATTCGTGGCCGCCCAAAAGTTAGACATGGAGGTCAATGCGCTGGTCAACACTAAGCAACATCCCATAGAAACCCCCAGGACTTACATCCAACGCTTCACGAAGGAAGCTTCAAAGATGAAGGTAGACGATGGGCAACGCTTGGTAGCCATCCAGTTCGGAATTAGAGCTGGATCCCCATTCTGGGATGACATGCAACGAAGTAAGGTCGCCATCCTTTAAGAGTTTATAAGAAGGGATCAAGGCTTCATCAACTGGGAAGAGGCTTGAATCCAAGCCTTTGGATGGTAGCCAGTACACCAACCAATGACACAAACCCTTCCCGGGTATGGAGCGCAGTACCTAGAAAATCTTTATCCAGCACCTCCAGCAATGTCTGGACCAACTGGAACCCTCAAGATGCAGTTCATGACCATGACCGTCTATGCGCCCACTCCATCAAGATATGCTCCAACTTCTTCTACACCTTTATCTAGGTACAGAGTAGCACCACATGGATACATTGTTGCTACTGGAGTTGTTCAACCATCCCAGACTGAAGCGGTCGAGGCAAGCATAAACCCTTCTCGGGGAAAATGATTCAGCAAAAATTAGAGTCGGACCAAGCCCACAAAGAAGGGAAAGAGGGGATACGAGCCCCAGTACACAGAATACACAAACTTGGTGGATACTTGGGAAAATATATACCTTGCAATGGGCAACGTAGTCCACTACCAAAAACCAAGCCCCATGTTTAAAGGGGGAAAGAACCAGAGGGACGCGAGCAAAGATATGCCTATCAAAAGAACATATGCCATACAACTGAGGAATGTCGTCAGCTGAAGGATGAGATCGAGAATTTGATCAAGCTGGGCCACCTCCACCAATGGGTCAGGATGCCAACTGGAGTTCCAAGACTGCCCACGGCCCCCAGACAACCTTTGGCCCATGGAACACAAGTACCACAAAACTCCTCAATGAGGGTACTATAATGCCCCAAAATCCCTAATGAGGTTTAATGGTTGGATTAGGAGGTGGGGAGGGCCATAATTGATTTATTATGCCATTAAATGATTATTTGCATGTTTATGTGAATTATATTATAATATGATGTTAAATGCATGCATGTGGGTCCACATTTCATGATAGGGGAATTTTGGTAATTTGACCCGTTGAGGGAATAATTGTACATTTGTATGCATGTTGGCGAACTATTGATGAGGCCACATTATAATGTGGATTTTTTCAAGCCATTCGACATGAGAAAATCTTTGAGTGCAAGTTAGCAGTTTGGTCATAATGGGATTAAGTTCGCGGCTCGAGGTGAGTCTCGGGGTAATTTGGTGATTAGAATGCTACTGGGAATAAAAGGGTAATGGGATATGATTTATTGGTATTTGAGAATTTTGGGAATAACAAGAATTAGAGGGCGTTAATTATAATTAACTAAATAGGCGAGAAATGACGATTTTGCCCATGGAGGCTGTTTAGGGTTGTAATTAAGCTTAGGGGCAATATGGTCTTTTCACCCTAAGGATAAATATAACCATTAAAGCTGTAGAAACTTACCAAAACAAATCCCTTCTCTTTCCCTTCTCACGACCATCATCCTCTTCCTTTGGAATTTTTTAACTTTATTTGAAGAACCAAGCTAGGAAATCAAGGTTTGAAGCTTAGAACTTTAGTTCATCCATTGAAGAGGACTCAATTCAAGCTTGAGGTAAGAATTCAGCCATGAAACTTTGATTATACTATGTTTTTCTATTAGTTTTCAGTTGAGAATTTTGAAGTGGTTAGTTGAGTATTCATGGAGGTTTTTGGGAAAGTTTGTTTGGGTTTTGATGAGGTTGTGACGTGGATGAACTTTTGGGGTTAAATGGTATGTTTGGATGATGTTTGGGATTGGTTTGGAAGCTTAGTTTTTAGGGGAAATCGCAGGGGAGAAGACCAGAAAAAATCTAGTCAATCAGTGGCGCCCTAGCGCTTGGCAGAGTAGAGAGTGGGCCTCTCTCTAACTTGGGGCAGCGCCCCAGCGCTAGGTCATTCTCATCAAGGCCAATTTTTAGTTCTTGGGATGACTTTGGGGGCTCAGGGGATGGTTCTACTACCCCGTTTGTGTGGATTGGGAGTCTCAAGAGCACGGGATTGATCCCAGGAGAGAGGTTTTAGATTATGAACCTTTTATTGATTTACTATATTGATGGATTCCAATTGGTTATGACTAGGTGATCGCAAAGGAGCTAAAAGACAGATCTTTTTCAAAGGTCATTCTTTTACTAATTCTCACTCGAACAAGAGGTAAGAAAATTGCACCCCATATGTGACATGCATGGTTATTCATGAGGCATGTTGAGTGTTTAAATGTGGACATTGATTTCATATCAAATGCTTAGAAAATATTGCTTACTTGTGAATGGCACTGACTTAATAGTCATAATCGGCAATGGTGTCAGTGTTAACTATGAAGCTGTGACTTACTAGTCAAGTTTGGCAGTAGTACTGAGCACTGGTCGTATGTTATTGGCTTAAGAGTCAAGAATGCTATTAGCGTGTTTAAGGCAAGCCAAAAAGATTAGATCTAATTGACATAAGCATTGAATGACTCATCATGAGCATTAATGCTTGACCGACCTCAAGTTCGATGAAAACTAAAAGTGCTTGTCTAGTCTCATGACAAGTCACTTAGAGTCAGGGCCAGAAGGCCTAGGTGACTGCATCGTCACATGGCTAGGGTGCGAAGCCCAAGTTAGTGACTCACTCATTGGTCACTCATCTGATTCAAGTTGTGACTCCATGGTCACTCATCTGATTTCAAGTTAGTGACTTATTCATCAGTCACTCATCTGATTAGAGCTACAAGCCCCAACAAGGTTACCAAAACATTGAAGTGATATTCACTCATCCGTTTAGAGCTATAAGTCTTGTATGATTATCATGCTCATCATTTGATATTATATACATGCAGTAATGAGTTTTCTTGTTGAGCCTTGGCTCATGGGTGCTATGTGATGCAGGTAAAGGGAAAGAAAAGCTCACCCAGCCTTGAGTGGAGAGCTTAGGTGGCGATGTGTACATATGCGGTCGCTTGACCACCACGGCCAAGGAGTTTCTCGGAGGAACTAGGGGTTAACCCTATTTTTGCCGCTTAGGTCGGAAGGTTTTAATTTTTACACTGTAATGACCATTTTGGATTGTAAATAACTTGTAAATGCTTTTATGGGCCCATGAACAGTTTTATGTTTTAAATAAAAGATATCCTTTCCTTTTGATCGGTTTTTCACCTTAGCCTGTTAATAACACTTAGATGCACGTTTATAACCAAATGACTATTAGCGAGTTAAGCACGATTCAATGTTCACAGTAATGGTCTTGGGATAACTAGGGCATTACAGGTACACTCCAAGATCGGGAGCACAAGCCTTTCAGGGGGGCCCAATAGTGCAACTGCCTGAGGCCCTATGGCTCCAGGACCCGGGATGCCATATCCACCCGGAATCACGCCCCCTCAAGTAGATGGCCACGTAGCCCCCATATCTAGAGGATTGAACCTGGAAGGACCATCCCAGAATGACCAGAAGAGGTACCTCAGTGAACTCGACCACAACCATGAGGTGTGTGCGTTGGTCTAGACTTTGACCCAGCACCCAAAGCTGATGAATCTGCCGATAATGTTCACAGGGGAAGATGCCTAGAATGTTCACTTCCCACATCACGATCCCTTGGTAATTGATGCCCAAATTTCCAACAAAAGAGTATCCCGAGTATTGGTAGATAATGGGAGTTCTATCAATGTTCTGTTCAAGCCAGCCTTCACAGCAATCGGCCTAACAAAGGCGGACCTACCATCGTGTCCAACATAGATCTACGACTTCAATGGGGATTCATTGCTCCCAATGGACAAGATACAGCTCCCTATCACGTTGGGGAATGATGTTCAAAATTCGTTCAAATACTTCACATTCATACTGGTGGATTGCCCCCACTATGTATAATGTAATTTTTGGGCGCCCCGCTCTGGTTGACTTTGGTGTCATCACCTCCATCCACCATTTATGCTTGAAGTTCCCGTGTGATAACAGTGGAGTAGGGATAGTACGTGGAGATCAAAAGAGTGCCTGGAACTGTTATCACGTCTCTGCCCGACCAATCTTCATGGTCTGTGAAGAGCCTCTCGAAGAGGAAAATGTTGTTCCAATCCCACCACCACAGCCAGCATGAAGGATGGTCCAGGAAGACGACAAATTGGATCCTTGAATAGAGGCAGACAGGGCATTAGAGTGCATGGAGGAAATTGAGGAGGTGTGCATCAGTGACACTGTTCTAAGAGTAATCCGAGAGGGAAGAAATTTGAATCCAAAGAACAGGACTGCCATAATTTCCCGAGTAAAAGAAAACTAGGACGTTCTGGCTTGGTCCCACTCGAATGTGACCGGACTTGACCGCAACATCATATGTCAAGCCCTGAACATCAATAAGAATGCAACTCTCGTCCGACAGAAGTGAAGGCCATTGGGCACGAAAAAGGGCAGAGGCCCTCAAGCTAGAAATCGAGAAGTTATCCTTAATTAACTTCATCTGGGAAGCACTATGCCCCGTTTGTCTTGCCAATCTAGTGTTGGTGCCAAAACCAAATGGAACATGGAGGACTTACATTGACTTCACGAAACTTAAAAAGGCATGCCCAAAGGACTGCTTCCCTCTGCCCTGAATACACCAGATGGTGGACTGCTATGTCTAGGTACAAGTTACTAAGCTTCATGGATGCCTACTCCAGCTACAACAAGATTTTGATGCATGTAGCAGACTAGGAACACACCAGCTTCCAGGCGGACAAGGGTGTATACTGCTACATTTGTCATGCCCTTTGAGCTCAAGAATGTCAGTGTAACGCCCTGGGTAACCAAGACCATTACACTGTGTGTTTAAAATAGTGCAAGACTTGTTAATCAAGTCATTTAAACAAAATGTGAATCTAACGTCATCAACGGATTAGGAATAAAATATTTTGGTCATAAACATGTTATTTTACTAAAAATGACAGTTTAGTACATGGAATCTCAAAACAGGGTTTAGATGACATATTTACAAAAATTCCAGAAGTTATAAACAACTTAGGCCATTCTAATGGCAAAATACACATTTTAGGTTTTCGTCCCTATACAATCCCTCGACCGTGGCGGCCGAGCAGCTGACAATGTACACCTTGCCCCCAGAGCTCTCCAACTCATGGTTGAATCTACATAGCCTTGCCTTTACTTGCACCACGTAGCACTAGTGAGCCGAAGCCTAGAAGGAAAACATAACAACATAGCATGATCAATATCAATAACCAACTATTCCACAAAGCATAACCAAGTATTCAACAATTCATAACATTCACCTATTCAATGATAACAATCGACAAATTAACAATTTTTCATCCAGATAATCAGCATATCATATTCAACAGGTTAACAACAATAATCACATTCATAATCAACAGTTTATCACAACCATCAAATGATACTCAGGGTTGAAGCCCTTAGGTCGCACCCCCCACTGTCTTCGGCTCACTTAGGCCACCCCCAGGGTTATACCGTCCAACTTAACCGAGCTCAGTGATTAATAAGTTGTCCTCAGCTACCAGTGGCTGAGCCGTGCCCTGTGCGCAAATATTGATCTTGGCACTCTTAGGCCAATTATCATATGTCCCCATGGCATAATACCATCTCATGACATCATATTCGAGTATAGGGAGCTCTTAGTCCCTTTATCTTCACATGGTTTATCACAATCACATAACAATGCATACAAACATAGGGAACACTTAGTCCCAACCTAACCACATAACCGGGTGCATTTTTCTTACCTCTTGTTCGGGCGAGAAACATATTACGAAAGACCCTTGAGAATGATCGATCCTTTGATCCCTTAGCGGTCACCTAGTCATAACCAAATATGGAATCCAATTAATGAAAACTTCAATGAAAGGGGCTTCACCTAAACCTCACTCCCGGGACCCCAAATTGTACCCAAACAGTGAGTAGATTCGATCTCGAGCCCTAAGGATTGAAACCCTGAGCCAAAAACCCTTTAAAACACCTAAAATGAGCATATGAGGAAACAGGGTAGCGCTACCCCCCTAGCACCCCAGCACTACAACCAGGGACATTTTGCCCCGGCTAGCGCTGTAGCGCTACCCTCTGGGCGCTATAGTGCTAGGATCAGGCAGACATGGCCCTAGTTCTTCTTCTTTCGAATCCTCTATTTCCAACCTGATTCAAAAGCTTCCAAACACCATTTAAACCCCCAATTAAACCCAAATACCATATATACTAGTCCTAGGCATCATATCCTACCCAAGCTTTGCCAAAAACCCCAATTAATTCTCTACTTTCAAACCCAAAATCTCAACTGAACAAAATAAGAAAATAGAGCAGAAAACCAGAGTTCTAATGGTTAGAATCTTACCTTAAGCTCAGTATGAACTCCTTTTCAATGGTGGAGCAATACCCTAGATCCTCAAAACTTGATTCCCTAGCTTGGTTCCTCAAAAGAAGCTTCAAAATCCAAAGAAAAATGGAAGGGAGATGATGTACGGGAGAAGAGGTGAAGTGCTCTATTTTGCTTCCTATTTTCTACAGCCTTCCTTGATTCATATACATCCTTAAGGTAAAAAGACCTAAATGCCCTCAAGTCTAATTAAAATCCTTAACAGCCACCAAGGGCAAAATTGTCCTTTCGCACCTATCTCATTAACCATAATTAACACTCTCCAATTCCCGTTATTCTCAAAATTCTCAAATACCAATAATTCATATCCCATTACCCCTTAACTCCCGGCAACGCTCTAATCACCAAATTACCCCGGGACTCACCCCGAGCCCCGAACTTAACCCCGTTATGACCAAACCGTTAACTTATACCCAAAGATCGTCTCATGCCGAATAGCTCAAACAAATCCACATTATAATGTGACCTCAACAATAGCTTACCAATATGCACACAAATATACAATTACGCCCTCAGTGGGCCAAATTACCAGAATGCCCTCATAACAAAATATATACCCATATGCATGCATTTATTATCATATAATAATATGATCCACATAATCAGGCATATCATCATATAATGGCATAATAAATCAATTATGGCCCTCCCGGCCTCCTAATCGAGGTCCTAAACCTCATTAGGAAATTTGGGTCGTTACAGTCAGAGCCACCTATCAAAGACTAGTCAACAGAATGTTCCAGAACCTACTCGGGAAGAACATGGAAGTCAACATAGACGACATGTTGGTCAAGTCCAAGACATCGGCACAACACGCGGACGACCTAGTGGAAGCATTCGCCATTATCCGGAAGTACGGGATAAAGTTAAATCCCAAGAAGTTCACTTTTGGCGTGGCATCCAAGAAGTTTATGGGCTTTATAGTAAGCTCAAGAGGGATAGAAGCCAACCCGGATAAGATTAGAGCATTGATCGACATGCCATCCCTATGAAAACATAAAGATGTTCAGAGCCTGACCGATCGAATAGCGGCTTTGAGCCGCTTTATATCGAAGTCCACGAACAAGTGCATCCCATTTTTCAACATACTTCACAGAAACCAGAGATTCGAGTGGACGACCAAGTGTGAAGAGAGGCTTTTCAAAAATTAAAGGAGCATCTAGCCCAAGCACCAATCTTGTCGAAGCCAGTGGATGGGGAGTCACTGTACCTATATTTGGTAGTGTTAGAACATGCCATAAGCGCTGCCTTAGTGCAAGAAGATGGAAAGGTCCAACTCCTGGTCTATTACGTGAGCAAAAGGTTGTTGGGCGCAAAGTCCAGATACCCTTTGATGGAGGAATTGACATTTTTCTTACTGAAAGTTAAGACCTTACTTTTAGGCCCATGTCATCAAGGAACTAACAAATCATCCCCTACAACAAGTATTGCAAAAACCTGAATCATCGAGGAGACTTTTGAAGTAGGTCATAGAGCTAAGCCAATTCAATATCGCCTACGTCCCCAGAATATCCATCAAGAGACAGGCCCTAGCCAACTTCATCGTAGAATGCACCGAGATAACTAAGGACAAAGAGCCAATTGACCTTGTAGTGCCCTTTTGGAAGATCTTTGTTGACGGAGCGTCCAATGAGAATGGGGTCGAGGCTGGGATCATTCTAATATCCCCTTAAGGTCACTAGTTTCAAAGCATCCTATGCTTCCAATTCGAAGCGTCAAACAATGAGGCTGAGCACGAGGCCATGCTGGCCAGGTTGCACTTAGCCCAGGAAGCGGGGGCAGAAAACATCGAAGTCCATAGTGACTCCCAGCTAGTGGTCAAACAAATTTTGGGAGAATACCAAATGAAGGGGAAGAAGATGGTTGCCTACGTGGCGTGAACCCAGGAGTTACTCCAATCTTTCAAAAGATAGGTTATTTTCCAGATCCCAAGGGAACAGAATGTGTTTGCGGACGCACTGGCAAAGCTGGCCATGGATGTTGAAGCAAAACTCTACGGGGTAGTCCCAATCGACCATCTACCTGCGCCCAGTATTCAAGCCCCTGCAATCATAAACACCATCGATTACACAATGTCCTGGATGGGGCCTCTCATCCAGTATCTAACCACAGGAGGATTGCCCACAGGCAAAGTCGCTGCTAGGAAGCTTCAGTACCAAGCCCCAAGATACATGATGATGGATGGCAAGCTCTATCATAGGGGTTATCCATGCTGTATCTTCAATGCGTATCCGGGACTAAAATGAGTGCAATCATGCACGAGGTGCACGAAGGCTTTTGCAGAGATCACACAGCCGAACTCAGCCTGTCCAAGAAGATCCTAAGGTAAGGATATTTCTGGCCAACAATGAAGAAGGACTGTGAGGATTACGTCTGCAAGTGTTAACAATGCCAAAGGTATGCATAGATCCCACGAGCTTCTCCCATGGAGAAAACCTTGATGACCAGTCCCTTGCCTTTTCTAGTTTGGGGAATTTATTTGGTAAGATCCCTCCCAACCGGGAAGAGTGGAATGAAATATGCCATTGTAGTTGTTGACTATTACACCAAGTGGGTCAAAGCAGAACCAATGAGCACCATTACCTCCAAAAAGGCCATAGACATCGTCATCAACAATATTGTGTGTCGATACGGCCTCCTTCACAAAATCGTCTCCGACAACAGGAAGTAATTTGATAGCATCCATTTCATCGACTTCTGTGAAAGACATGGAATCATCAAAAGCTTCTCTGCAGTTGCAAGGCCTCAAGAAAACGGGAAAACAGAGGCCATGAACAAGATTTTGAATGGGACACTAAAGAAAAAGCTACAAGCTTGCAAGAGCAAGTGGCCCGAAGAAGTTACCCCACGTCCTATGGGCATACCGGACCACAGAAAGAACTTTGACTGGACATACTCCCTACTCAATGGTGTACGGATGCGAAGAAGTCATCCTAGTAGAAACTACGGTCTCGTCCCACAGACGAGATACGTACGATCCCATCCAAAATCACGCCTTACTCCAAGAATCATTGGATCTCATCGAAGAGATTCAGGAAGAATCACAAGTGCAACTAGAGATGTATCAGGGAAAGATCACAAGGCATTTTAACTCGAAAGTTAAGAGCCGAAGGTTCAGAACCAGTGGTCTAATCCTGAGAAGAGTCTTTCCTGCATCTCAAGATTTGAGAGTGGGGGTTCTAGGACCTAAATGGGAAGGATAGTATGAGATCCAAAATGAAGTATGTTCGGGAACATATCGCCTAAAGTAGCTAGAGGAAACAGAGGTCCCAAGGGCCTGGAACGCTGAACACCTCCACCGGTACTATCAGTAGTCAGGAGGATTTAGCTCTACTCTTTTTAACATTTTTACTTTCAAGTAATGTATGCCCTAGGGCCATTTCTTATTTAATGAAAATGGTGTGAACAAAACACCACGAGGAATGTTTTAAGGAAAGAAAAAGTTCATGTCCGTCTTTAATTTTTAAACCAACAAGTGACCTAAGATTACACTCTTTGGTCACTTTGGGAGTAGGACCATCTATACAATCCAGGATTAAAAACAAAAGAGGATGCAATGCTCAAAGCCTAGTCTTGATCCAGATTCCTATAAAAAGGATGCAAGGCGCAAAGCCCAGTCCAAATCAAGATTTGTAGTTCTAGAGAGTTCAAAACTGAACTCCCAAAAGATTGGTCCAAACCGAACATGGTCCAGGATAATCTAACCTTTATTTATTGTTTCCTTGTAATGGTCCAGGATCGGTGGAACTTGAACATATGTTTAAATTGACTAAATTTAGTTTTTTAAACGGTACAGGCTGTTGGAACCTGAACTTCAAATTCAAGACAAATTAAGCATATGACATTTGATAATTCCTTAATGGTCCAGGTCGTTGGAACCTGAACCTCATGTTCAGGATAAGTTAATTAACTAAGTCATATCTGAGAAATCCATAACGATTCAGGTCGTTGGAACATGAACCATGGAGTCAGGATAAACCAGTTAAGTTACATTTGGTAAGTTCAAAACGATCTAGGCCGTTGAAACTTGAACCTTGGTTTCAAAATAAATTAATTACCTTCCACAATTTTTCCCTGATGGTCTTGGCCATTGGAACCAAGATTCCACACAAAAAACTCATGCATGGTGGTAAAACACTTAGTGAATTTTTAAGGAAAATATAAATGAATATAAAGCGAGAATCATTGTGCAAAGACAAAAATCAATATAATAACAATATAGTAAGATAAGAAATTGTCATAAGCGCATCCACACCCGTAAAAAATATGTTTTAAAAAAAGGAGAGAGGAAGCCCTAAATAAAAGTACAAAGGCTCAGGCCTAGGCTTCATTTTGATCCAGGACATCTGGAGCGTTTTCATCCTGTTGATCCCCAACAAGGAGCTCCGCGTCCTCTTTCTCCTTGGCCTCAAATTTGGCCCTTTTTGCAGCTGGATTCAGATAGAGGGGGAGATTCATATTCTTGTCCTAGAGCCAAGCCATGTAAATGGCTTCGTCAAAAGTGGCCACTAGCAACTCATCAGCTTGCTCCTTCTCCTTACGAGTCTCCTCGCTCCATTTCATTTCTAACTGGGCCTAGACTTCCAAATCCTGGATCTGGGCCCCGAGAGATGCCACCTTTTCTCGCTCTTGACGAATTTGGGCCTCAGCTGCCTCTAAGAGTGCCTTGGTCAAGGCTTCCAAGCCATGGGCATGCGATAATTCCGCCTCCAGAGTGTCCACCACTTTCTTTTGGTCAGCTTCCTTCCTGGACAAAACTTCCTCATGCTGAGCTTGGACCCGGGCAGTCTCCTTGGCAGCTTCTCTTTGGTTGATGGCCCCCTCCAGCTCCATCTGAGCTGTCTCAAGCTTCATGGCCATCTCGGCCACCAGGTCCACATTTCTATGAGCCAGCAAGAAATCCTAGAACAAAGCAGAGTTAGAATCAACAAAAAAAGACAACAGCAGTAAAGAAACAAGACGAACAAGTGGCTTACCGCTGTGGTTTGATGACAGATGGCCTGGGAGATGAAGAGGGCATCATTGTTAGCCAATGTGGCATAGCGTTTGAGCTAAAGAGTTGACATGGACGTCCTCACTTGGGCGGGCAAGTCCACAGCAAATGGGCCCACATCCTGCCCTAACCTAGGTTGAAATCCAATCTTGGCTCCCAACCGATCCACGATTAGCTGGGGGCATTAAAGGCCTCTAGGCATCCGGTAAACTCCACTTTGCGGTGAATGATTAGGGCCCAAGCTACCTCGTCCCATTTTCCGTGCCCCTTGTCCCAGGCCTAGGATACCTTCTTCATCCTCTCCTCCAAGATGATTGACTCCCTTTTTTCAGGAAGTGCTGGGTTAATGGGAAGCTCGGGAGACTCTGGGAACTCCGACATAATGATAAGATTGTCACTAGAGAAATGCTTCTCTACCACAGTGAAGTCTTCCTTTATCCTGGCCTTCTTTGCCCGCTCTGCGAAGTGGCAACAGAGTTTGCCTTTCTTTTACTTGTCCCACCTCCTTTCGAAGGCTCCTGCTCCAAGTTTATGATTTGGAGAGGAGCAGGATGGGATAGATGTTGCTCAACAGGCGCCATAGGGGCCGAGGTGGTAGCTTGAACTCCCTCAGAAGCCCCTGAGGCCGGTTCTGAGTCCCCAAGTATCATATCAATGATCTTCTTCTTGACCATGCCCCTGGAGGCCTTCTTTGTTGATGCCTTGGCCTCAACAGTCCTAACCTCAATCATTTCCTTCATTTTGGCCATGGGATCAAACATGTCTGGTTCACTTGAAATATGAATAAATATGAGTTAGTAATGGAATGGGAAAGACATGCAAAAGAAATATGTAAGTCTAAGTCCTTCTAGATGCACCCTTATCTATGGAATGGACCCGACATAACTCTCCTAGGGAAAAAGCATGAATTTGATCCCCCATGTCATCTGGGTCCAAAAATCTATCATATTGTAGGAACCAAGACAAATGCATGAGGGTCAGCGTGTCCACGGCTATGGGGCAAGGAAGCCCCACGTTGCCAACAGTCCTGGTCAAATAATCCTAGTACCGTTGCCTATTCCTAACAAAGCCCCCAATATGAGGGGCATAAGTTAAAATCGGAGGCGTTTTACCTTGCCCTGAGATGTGGCTCTGGGATCTCTAGTGTTGGGTTGCCTCCCCTCGAGCAAGGCATCTAGCTCCTCAAATTTGGCTCGTTCCGCAAGGTGCGCATGCTCCTTCTTCAACCTCTTTGCGTCCGCCTTGATCACGGCCTCCACCGCCTCAATGTGAATGATGGCTAGTTTTTCCCTCAAGGCAGGTCCCTCTTGCACTACAAACCCTGGAGATTGGGGGCGTGTATCGAATGATGGGCAGCAATCAGTTTGGCCAGTTAAAGATTCTCTGTGGTCACGAACCCCCCACGTCCAAATCTTCGGCACTAGAGGTGGCATATACCTTCTTTTGGTCCAAGATGAACTTAGTTAGCCGGGTTTGAGCGTACGGACCTATTCACAGGAACGTGAGTATCTAAAAAATGAAACAAAGGACGAGATGAAGAATGAGGAAGAATAACTTACCCACACGCTGAAAGTCCTGCACCAGAGTGGGGCTCTTCTCCAGGAGGAACCTGGATGTCATAAACCAGTAGTGTCTGAGATCCGAAGGATGTTTCCAAGAGTTGTATGGAGTAGGACTAACCCCACGACTCTTCAACAGATAGAATCCATTCCTTATTTTATCCTTGGAGTTCAGCTGCGGCTCCAATCGATAGTAGTACAACACCTCCACTGGGATGGGCTCCGAGATCTGCTTCCAGTTGCAAAATATACGCCACCCTGCTAGCAACTTGTACGCCTGGGGTATGAGCTAGAATGACGCGATCCCCACGAACTTGAGGAATTGCACAAAATAGTTGTGAAGCGGGAGAATGGCTCTCGTACTGATATGGCTTGTGCTCCAGGCCCCGAATATGCCCACTCCAATATGGGCCTTCTCTTCCTTCCTGGCCAGTCTGTTGAAGAAAAGCCCTAGAGTCGATTCTATCCCAAAGGATTTTTCCAACTCTTTCAACATCTGGTAGTTCCAGAACTCATTTACTTCTGCATCCATTTCCCACATGTTGCCAGTGGGAAGCTTGTGCCCCTCTAGGACAACGGGGCCCGCATTCACTACATCTTTCGCATAGAAGGCGATGCCATGACCCATGATCAAAGACTTGGAAACGACAAGAAAAGCAAGAACAAAGCAGTCAGCACCAAAACCAAAAATTTGGTTAAGGTACAGGGATTCTCCTAAAACTTCTTGGAGAGGTCCCCTCTGGACACATAACTGGGAACAATTAAGGTCCTAGGAGCATAAGTCAGAAACTAAAGGCTAAACATTGTTGCAAAAGGAAACTAATTCACCTAGACAATTTTGAGGCATCTGGGTTCAATGATTTAGAGCAATCCAGCCTGCTCCATCAATCAAGTTATCTACATAATGGAGTATCACCTATAAAGTTCCCTATTGTTCATCACTACCACTACCTAGAACCACCCTACATGGTGGTTGCGACCCTAACGACTACATGGTCGCGGAAACAACATGGTGACAAAAATGATGAAAAGAAATAAGGAAATGACTAGAAAACTTACTGAGTAAACGTGGATCTCAAATTTGTTGGTGTACAGGCGACAACGCCAGTAGAAGTTTAGCCTTAAACTCGAGGAGGCAATACAAAAGTTCGTCGATGTTCTCAGAGGGGTCGGTTGGGACAAATTTATCTTCTTGATGAACGAAAGAGGGCTTCGCCAGAAATAGGTGGGCTCGAAAATGCAACAACCATCAGAAAAGATCATCTGCGATTTCGGACATTCACAGTTGTTGCTCTTTGGTTTGAGAATTTGGGATCAATAAAAGTGTGGAAGGGAGCCTACTAAGGTATTTATAGGAAGAAAATCTCATGTTCAATCCAAAGGTCCACAGTGAGAATCCCAAGACAATCCTCATCCAACGGTTCCGGATGGCACAGGCGCATTAACTAGCCCAATCAAGTGCTAAATCGTTGATTCATCAATCCACGACCCACGCCTCCCTCATCCAACGGTCCAAATTGAAAATCCGAAGACAATCCCCATCTGACGACTCCGAATAATGTAGAAGCATTAACACAGCCCCCCGAGTGCTCAAAGCACCTTTTCATATAGACGGAACGCTTTGGGAAATGCGTTGACATCCATCAGTCGCCTAGGACATCAAAGGATTTACCCCAGATTATTTGGGCACGAATGGCACAGACGTACCATTTACTTGGAGACATGTTTCTAGGATAGAGAGAATTCAAGTAAATGAACCTAGACTTCGGTAAATGAACACGGGTCTTGGTAAATAAACCAAGATTTAGGTAAATGAACGAGGAAACAGGTGATTGATCCGGGATGAAGAAGGCAAGTCTCCACCGCGCGAACGTGGATGAAGACTTGGGGGGTAAATGTTATCCATATTTTCCACCTTGGACACGTGGCACGACCAAACAAATTTCATGGGCTCTCGAGGGAGGCCTGGGAACAACTAGGGACCAGCGGACAATGAGAAACCAAACCCTATCGGCTCAGACCATGTCGAGCCCAGTAACTAGCGAGTAGCACGAGCATAGTAAGGGGCTGAAAATGGCATGTAGGCCCGAACTACCATTCCAGGGGGACCCAATCTCTATCCATCGGGATTCAGATTGTGGTGGCGGATGATCCATTCCAGGAAGTAGATCCCATCAAGTAGGATCCATATGAAGTCTTCGGGTCCATCCCCAACGATCTAATTGGCCATCAGGATGTCCTTCGATCCATCATCGCTAGCCGATGTTCGCCCTGGTAAATGAACCAAGACATCAGTAAACGAACCCGGACCATATGTTTGGATAAACCAAGCTCAGTCCTTCCTATAGCTGACGTGTTCCCGAGAAATCCAGCAGTTGGTGTCCCTAACTAACTTGCAGAATGGAGTACGCACGGAACATACAATGTTCCTTGGAAACTGTACTGCCACTATTCTGACGGAACCTGTCCCCAGGATTGTAATGCCCTGGTTACCCCAGAACAATTACAGTGATCGGTGAACCAGAAACTTGACCCGCTACCCGAGTCCTTTGGTTAAAAACGTGCTCTAAATGTGATTAACAGGTTAAGGTGGAAAATCAATAAAAGGAAAGGATATTTTTCATTATAAACTGCTCTGCAGAGCTAATCAAAACATTTACAAGTTGTTCTCAGTACAAAATGGTCATTACTATTTCAAATTTACAATTCCGCCAACCTAAGCGGCAAAATAGGGTAAACCCCCTAATTCCTCTGAGAACTCCTTGGCCGTAGTGGTCAAGCGGCCGCATATGTACACATCACCACCTAAGCTCTCCACTCAAAGCTGGGTGAGTTTTTCTTTCCCTTTACTTGCACCATATAGCACCCATGAGCCAAGGCCCAGCAAGAAAACACAATATAGCATGATATAATATCAACAATGATCATAATAATCATTTAGGACTATCAGTCCAAAATAGATAGGTGACAGTCGCAAAAGTCACTAAAGTGGGTACAGCGCCCTCTAGCCATGTGACGATAGGGTCACCAGGGCTTAACAGATAAGTGAACCTTTCTTAAGTTTGAACAAGATAGGTGCATGGTGACTAGCCACCAACATAACCTTCCTCATGACCATAGAGTCATAACCCTGGAACATCGTTCCCTAGCTATGTGACAACAGTCACCGGGGCCTTATGCCCTGGCTCTGAGTAACTAGTCTTAGACTAGCCAAGCGCTTATAAGTTTCATTGACCTTAGGCTCGGTCCAGCATTAATGCCATAGAGCCGTTCAATGCTGATATCGATTAGATCTAATCTTCATTTGGCTCGGCGTTCATGGCGCTGTGCCATTTCTGACTCTTTAGGTCAGTGTCCCTGACTAGTCAGTACATATACAAGTAAATAACATTCGCTAGCATTTGATAGGCAATCCATATACACATTTACCAATCAACATGCCTCAATAGCAATCACGCATGTCATATATACACAGGGTACAGTTTTCTTACCTCCAGTTCGAGCGAGAATTAATAATAAGAACAACCCCTGAGAACGATCAACCTTTTGATCCCTTAGCGGTTACCTAGTCATAACCAATTATGGGATTCCATCAATAAAATAAATAATAAAGGGTTCCCAAACCAAAACCTAGCCTCCGAGACATCAAATACTACTAAACCGGGTAGTAGGATCGATCCCGAGGCCCAAGGCTAGCATCCCCGAGCCAAAAACCCATTTCTGGCCAAAATGCACTAAGGGTCGCGGTCTTCCTTGGCCATGCCGCGGCCCGCCCCTCAAATAGAGGCAGCCTCCTTCAAGGGTCGCGGCCCTCCCTGGCCATGCCGCGGCCCAACCCCCAGTTCAGCCAATACCCTGGTTTTTCTTCCCCTGTGATTTCCCTTGGAACCAACCTTTCAAACCAAGATCAAACACCACTCAAACATCCAATACAACCCCTAAACTTGATCCATAACACTCCCTCATCAAAACCCAAGTTAAGCCCCAACCAAAACTTCCATTAATTCCAACTATCCACAAAGAAATCACAAGCTGAAAACTAACACCAAAACAGAGCATACCAGAAACTAATGGCTGGAAACTTACCTCAAACTCAGGTTGTGATGCGCTTCAATGGTGGAACACTCTCCCAAACTCCCAAGGTCTACTTCCCAAGCTTGATTCCTCAACAAGTGCTTCAAAAATCACAAAGGAAAAAGAGGAGAAAGAAGGTACGGGTAGGCTCAAGAGCTTGCTCTGTTTTTCTCTCTGTTTCACAGCCTAAAGGGTTTATATCTATCCTAGGGGTAAAAAGACCATTATACCCCTAGGTCAATTAAGGGTTTCTATAGCTCCCAAAGGCATATTTGTCCTTTCCAACCTATCTCGTTAATCATAATTAACGCTCTCCAATTCCCGCTATCCTCGATAATCCCAAACACCAATAATTTATATCCTGTTACCCTTTACTACCCGGTAATGCTCTAATCATTAAAATCACCCCGAGACTCATCCCGAGCCCCGAACTTAAACATGTTATGACTAGACCGCTAATCAATAATCCAAGATCGTCTCATGCCGAATAGCTCGAACAAACCCACATTATAATGTGGTCTCAACAACATATCACCGACATGCATACAAATATACAAGTATGCCCTCAACAGGCCAAATTATCATCACACCCCTTTAATTAAAATATGGACCCACATGCATGCATTTAACATCATATTATAATATAATTCACATATACATGCATTCTATCAATTAATGGTATAATTAAGCAAGTATGGCCCTCCCGACCTACTATTCCCGCCATTAAACCACATCGGAGAATTCGGGGCATTACAACTATCTCCTCCTTACAGAAATTTCATCCTTGAAATTTACCTGAACAGCTCGGGATACTGACTCTGCATATCTGACTTCAACTCCCAGGTCGCTTCCTCGACCTTGCTGTTCCTTCACAATACCTTAACCAAAGGTATCGTCTTATTCCTGAGGACCTTATCCTTTCTGTCAAGTATCTGAATTGGCTGCTCCTCAAAAAAGAGATCTGGCTCAAGCTCCAGATCTTCATAACTCAAAATATGACTCACATCAGATACATACCTCTGAAGAGCTGAAACATGAAATACATTATGCACAGCCGATAACGCCGGTGGCAAAGCCAACCTGTAAGCCACCTGACCAATCCTCTCCAGGATCTAAAATGGACCTACATATCTTGGGCTTAGCTTGCCCTTCTTCCCAAACCTTCTCACCCATTTCCATGGCGAGATTCTAAGGAAGACATAGTCTCCTACCTGGAACTCCACGTTCCTGCGTTTGGGATCTGCATAGCTCTTCTGTCTACTCTGAGAAGTAAGCATTCTAGCTCTAATCTTCTCAATGGCCTCACTGGTCCTCTGAACTGCCTCAGGACCTAAGTATCTCCTTTCACCTGTCTCATCCTAATGAATGGGAGATCTACACTTCCTCCCATACAGCATCTCATAAGGTGCAACTCCAATGGTAGACTGATAACTATTATTGTAGGAGAATTCTATCAAAGGTAGATACTTACTCTAGGATCCACCAAAGTCCAGCACACATGCTCGCAGCATGTCTTCCAATATCTGGATCGTCCTCTCAAATTGCCCATCTGTCTGAGGATGATAAGTAGTACAGAACTTCAACTGTGTCCCCATGGCTTTCTGCAAACTTCCCCAGAACTTGGAAGTAAAGGTATGGTCCCGATCTGACACGATCGACCTAGGCGCACCATGGAGCCGCACGATCTCTCTCACATAGAGATCTGCATACTAATCAACTGAATAAGTAGTCCTCACTGGCAGAAAGTGAGCTAACTTGGTGTAGCGATCCACTATCACCCAAATAGAGTCATGCTGACCAACAGCCTTGGGTAAGCCCATCATGAAATCCATCGTGATGTCTTCCCACTTCCACCCTGGGATATCCAGAGGCTGTAATAACCCTGCCAGCCTCTGATGCTCAGCCTTGACATGTTGACATGTCAAGCACTTAGCCACATACTCTACTACATCCATCTTCATCCCCGGCCACCAATACAACGATCTCACATCCTGGTACATCTTCGTGGTGCCTGGATGCAAAGAGTAAGGTGTAGTATGAGATTCATCCAGAATCTCTTGTCTCAAAGCAGTGTCTAACGGAACACATATCCGCCCCTTATATCTCAACAAGCCCATCTCAGACACGGTATAATCTTTAGATGCTCCAGCCAGAACATCCTCTTTGCTCTTGATTAGCTGTGGATCATTCAACTGACCCTCTTTAATTCTCTCCAACAGCGTAGACTGCAGCGTAATATTAGCCAATTGGCCCACCAGCAACTCTATACCAGCTCTGGTCATATCATCTGCTAATTCTCTGGCTATCAGCCTCATACCATAAATCTGTCACGGACCCTTCCGGCTTAAAGCATCAGCTACCACGTTGGCCTTTCCTGGATGATACAAAATCTCACAATCATAATCTTTTACTAACTCCAGCCAACGCCTTTGCCTCATATTAAGATCTTTTTGGGTGAAGAAGTATTTTAGGCTCTTGTGGTCTATATAGATCTCACACTTCTCTCCATAGAGATAATGCCTCCATTTCTTTAAAGCAAAAACCACAGCCGCCAACTCTAAACCATGAGTAGGATATCTCTTTTCATACTCCTTCAACTGACGAGAAGCATAGGCAATTACCTTCTGTGACTGCATCAAGACACAGCCCAAACCCTGATGAGAAGCATCGCAGTAAATCACAAACTTCTCCTGATCTGTCGGAAGACTCAGAATCGGAGTTGTAATCAACTTCTGCTTCTGTTCCTGGAAGCTATTCTCACACTTATCTGACCACACAAATCTCTGGCTCTTGCGTGTCAGCTCAATCAAAGCACTAGCTATCTTTGAGAACCCTTCCACGAAACGCCTATAATAACCTGCCAATCCAAGGAAACTTCTAACCTCAGAAGCATTCTTTGGCCTTGGCCAATCTCTGACCGCTTCAATCTTCGTTGGATCTACCTTAATCCCCTCCTTACTGACAATGTGCCCAAGAAAGGATACCTGAGATAACCAAAACTCACATTTCTTGAATTTTGCAAAGAGCCTATGTTCCCTCAGTCTCTGAAGAACTAATCTCAAATGATACTCATGTTCTGACTCTGACTGAGAATATACCAGAATGTCATCAATAAAGACAATCACAAATTGGTCTAGATAATCCTTGAACACTCTGTTTATCATATACATAAAAGCAGCATGGGCATTAGTCAGTCCAAAAGACATAACTAAGAATTCATAATGCCCATACCTGGTATGAAAAGCAGTCTTCGGTATATCTCCTTCCTTGACCCTCAACTGATGATAACCAGAACAAAGGTCGATCTTTGAGAATACCTTCTTACCTTGCAACTGATCGAACAGATCATCTATCCTTGGGAAAGGATACTTGTTCTAAATTGTCAACTTATTCAGTTCCCTGTAATCAATACACATTCTCAGAGAACCATCCTTCTTCTTTACAAACAGAACTGGTGCACCCCAAGGTGAGAAGCTAGGTCTGATAAAACTCAAATCCAACAGTTCTTGCAACTGCACCTTTAATTCTTTCAACTCAGCTGGGGCCATTCTGTAAGGTGCTCTAAACACTCACTCCGTCCCTGGTGCTAGTTCTATAATGAACTCAATTTCTCTATGCGGTGGCAACCTTGGCAAATCTTCTAGAAACACATCCAGAAACTCACATACAATAGTAGTATCTTATGGTCTCGTTGGCATGACCTGAGTGGTATCAACCACACTGGCCAAGAATCCAATGCAACCTTCTTGCAATAGATCCCTAGCCCTCAGTACAGAAATCATAGGTATGTGAGGTCCATGCATAGCACCAACAAACACAAAAGGATCCTCACCTTCAGGCTCAAAGGTGACCATCTTCCTTCTACAATCAATGGTTGCCCCATACTTTGCCAACCAATCCATACCCAATATCATATCAAAGTCAATCATAACCAACTCTATCAAATCCACTGATAACTCTCTGCCCTCCACTGTCACTGGCAAAGATCTGACCCATCTCCTGGATACCACTAACTCTTCAGTGGGTAACAAAGTACCAAACCCCACAGCATAAAAATCACAAGGTCTACACAGTTTATCAATAACACTACTAGCAACAAAAGAGTGTGTAGCACCAGAGTCAATCAAAACATTATAAGGGGTTCCAGCACTAAGAAGCTGACCTGTAACAACTGAGAGAGAAGCCTCAACTTCTGCTTGAGTCAATGCGAATACTCGAGCTGGGGCCGAGCTGTCCGCTTTTCTGGGTTCTTCCTTTCTTGCCTTAGGGAAATCCTTTTTAAGATGACCCACCGCTCCACATGAGAAGCAGACCTTTGCCCTACACTCTCCCAAGTGATGCCTCTTGCATCAAGGACACTCAGGATAAGACTTCCAGGCTTCACCACCACCTGGACGACCCATTGTAATACCACGGGGCCGCCTATCAGGTCCTGGAACTGGGAAGGTGTCAGGAACCTTTCTCTTCTGATCACTGGGGCCTCCACCCCTACCTAAACCCACAAATGGAGGACCTGGTCTCCTGAATTCCTTTATGGCTACACTATCACGCCAGATTCTGTTCTCTGCACTCTCAGCTGGGAGTACCTTCTCAACCACCTGTGCATAGGTAGTAACCCCTGCCACAGTGGTAATACGTACATCTCGGGCTAGTCTGGGTTGTAGCCCCTGTAAGAATCTCTCTCTCCTGGTCCCATCAGTGGGCACCAGCTCCATGGAAAACTTTGCCAAATGATCAAACTTCAAGGCATACTCAGTGACTGATAAGTTCCCCTGAAGTAGCCTGATGAATTCCTTAGCTTTAGCTGCCCTGATGGCATCATTATAATATTTTTCATTGAATAGAGTCTGAAACTCTTCCCAAGTCAGGGCATTCACATTCTTGGTCTGGGTAATCACTTCCCACCAAATCCGGGCATCCTCCTGAAACATATAAGTGGCACAGACCACCCTTTCATTACCAGTTACCCTCATAAAATCAAGGATGGTGGTAATCATGCTCATCCACTGTTCAGCTTTGGCAGGATCAGCACTGCCTTAAAAAACTGGAGGTTATTGCTTCCTGAACCTTTCATAGAGAGGCTCCCACTTATTTCCAACCTCAGGCAACTGCCCAGCTGCTGGCACCGACACAGGAGGTGCCTCTGATACACTGGCCACTGCAGGCCTTTGCTGTTGCTTCATAAGACGAAGCTCTTCCCCCTATTATAATATTGTAGCCTACTAATCACTGACTATTTGTTGCCAGTTTACAGGAGCTGGCTATGGAATTTGAGACTGGTCATTTTCCTGACCCTGATTGTTATTGTTATTCTGGCCCAGATCACTCTGGCCAGCTGAAGTATCTATCTGCCCTGGATTCATTCTTATCTAATACCTTGTTGAAACAATGGTCAATACGGTCAGTCAGGTAGTAATAACTAAACCTCTTGTCGCCTTACGGTCCAAGAACAAACAAACAATTATCACATTCCACAGTCATACAAATATATAGACAGATACATGTTTATAGCATTTAGCACTCAGCATGTATCACATAATAGTTCATAATCAACCATACTTATAAGTATGTTCCAGCAACTTCAGTACTAATAAGCACACAATTGTTGATGATATAATATTTCAGGGCACGGGTTTAACATAGTGCCTCATGCGTACAGGTAAAGCACATATACTATATTTAAGCAGTTATACATATAACTACATAAATAGTTACCAAACCATGAGTCGAGCTTGACTTCAGTGAAGTGTGTACATGCCCAGCCAGTCTACAGGAACCCTAACCTTGGCACCGCTCTGATACCAAGTTGTAATGCCTTGGTTACCCCAAAACAGTTACGGTGATCGGTGAACCAGAAATTTGACCCGCTACCCGAGTCCTTTGGTTAAAAACGTGCTCTAAATGTGATTAACAGGTTAAGGTGGAAAATCAATAAAAGGAAAGGATATTTTTCATTATAAACTGCTCTGCAGAGCTAATCAAAACATTTACAAGTTGTTCTCAGTACAAAATGGTCATTACTATTTCAAATTTACAATTCCGCCGACCTAAGCGGCAAAATGGGGTAAACCCCCTAGTTCCTCTGAGAACTCCTTGGCCGCAGTGGTCAAGCGACCGCATATGTACACATCACCACCTAAGCTCTCCACTCAAAGCTGGGTGAGCTTCTCTTTCCCTTTACCTGCACCATATAGCACCCATGAGCCAAGGCCCAACAAGAAAACACAATATAGCATGATATAATATCAACAATGATCATAATAATCATTCAGGACTATTAGTCCAAAACAGATAGGTGACAGTCGCAAAAGTCACTAAAGTGGGTACAACCCCCTCTAGCCATGTGACGATAGGGTCACCAGGGCTTAACAGATAAGTGAACCTTTCATAAGTTTGAACAAGATAGGTGCATGGTGACTAGCCACCAACATAACCTTCCTCATGACCATAGAGTCATAACCCTGGAACATCGTTCCCTAGCCATGTGACAACAGTTACCGGGGTCTTATGCCCTGGCTCTGAGTAACTAGTCTTAGACTAGCCAAGCGCTTATAAGTTTCGTTGACCTTAGGGTCAGTCCAGCATTAATTCCATAGAGTCGTTCAATGCTGATAACGATTAAATCTAATCTTCATTTGGCTCGGCGTTCATGGCACTATGCCATTTCTGACTCTTTAGGTCAGTGTCCCTGACTAGTCAGTACATATACAAGTAAATAACATTCGCTAGCATTTGATAGGCAATCCATATCCACATTTACCAATCAACATGCCTCAATAGTAATCACGCATGTCATATATACACAGGGTGCAGTTTTCTTACCTCCAGTTCGAGCGAGAATTAATAATAAGAACGACCCCTGAGAACGATCAACCTTTTGATCCCTTAGCGGTTACCTGGTCATAACCAATTATGGGATTCCATCAATAAAATAAATAATAAAGGGTTCCCAAACCAAAACCTAGCCTCCGAGACATCAAATACTACTAAACCGGGTAGTAGGATCGATCTCGAGGCCCAAGGCTAGCATCCCTGAGCCGAAAACCCATTTCTGGCCAAAATGTCACTAAGGGCCGCGGCCTTCCTTGGCCATGCCGCGGCCCGCCCCTCAAACAGAGGCAGCCTCCTTCAGCACCCTTCAAGGGCCGCAGCCCTCCCTGGCCATGCCACGGCCCAACCCCCAATTCAGTCAATACCCTGGTTTTTCTTCCCCTGTGATTTCCCTTGGAACCAACCTTTCAAACCAAGCTCAAACACCACTCAAACATCCAATACAACCCCTAAACTTGATCCATAACACTCCCTCATCAAAACCCAAGTTAAACCCCAACCAAAACTTCCATTAATTCCAACTATCCACAAAGAAATCACAAGCTGAAAACTAACACCAAACACAGAGCATACCAGAAACTAATGGCTGGAAACTTAACCTCAAACTCAGGTTGTGATGCGCTTCAATGGTGGAACACTCTCCCAAACTCCCAAGGTCTACTTCCCAAGCTTGATTCCTCAACAAGTGCTTCAAAAATCACAAAGGGAAAAGAGGAGAAAGAAGGTACGGGTAGGCTCAAGAGCTTGCTCTGTTTTTCTCTCTGTTTCACAGCCTAAAGGGTTTATATCTATCCTAGGGGTAAAAAGACCATTATACCCCTAGGTCAATTAAGGGTTTCTAAAGCTCCCAAGGGCATATTTGTCCTTTCCAACCTATCTCGTTAATCATAATTAACGCTCTCCAATTCCCGCTATCCTCGATAATCCCAAACACTAATAATTTATATCCTGTTACCCTTTACTACCCGGTAATGGTCTAATCATTAAAATCACCCCGAGACTCATTCCGAGCCCCGAACTTAAACATGTTATGACTAGACCGCTAATCAATAATCCAAGATCGTCTCATGCCGAATAGCTCGAACAAACCCACATTCTAATGTGGTCTCAACAGCATATCACCGACATGCATACAAATATACAAGTATGCCCTCAACAGGCCAAATTATCATCACACCCCTGTAATTAAAATATGGACCCACATGCATGCATTTAACATCATATTATAATAATATTCACATATACATGCATTCTATCAATTAATGGTATAATTAAGCAAGTATGGCCCTCCCAGCCTACTATTCCTGCCATTAAACCACATTGGAGAATTCGGGGCATTACAAGGATCCTCCTGGAAGCCCAAGCGGATCAGTCTGCGCCAATGTACAAAGGGCAGTTGTAAGGCTCTACTACACTTAAGTCAGCCCAATGGGCCTAGATTAATAGTTTGTAATCATGTTACATTTCTTGAATTATAGCTCCATTAGAGAGCATTTGTCATCGTATCGTCATTGGGCCCAGATTATTTCGACCCAACCCACATGACTGCCTATAAATAAGGTCATTCGTGCACTGTAGCAAGGATCTCATTTTTCTCTTGTATGCAAAAATGCTGTTGAACTTGCAAAAAACCTCCATTGTTAAACTCTCTAAAGCTGCTAGTGACTTGTGAACTAAGGCTCATTAACGTCTTAACCACGTAAAAATTGTGATCTTGTTCGTTTTTTAACCTTTCTTTCTAGCTCTTATTCCTCAATATGTTTATAGTTTCTGAAAAATTCGGTAAACATAAAAATTATAAAGCGAAAATGTTAAGTATTTTTAACACTGATTGCCATTATATATACTGATGATATATCTTATAAATTATTATTGCAAATTTTGTTATAATACCTTTATTTGCTATCACTTCGAGAGAACTATTATTTTCTGAAGAAAAAAAATTATTGACTAAATTTGTTTCTCACAAAAAAAAATTGTAAGTTACAGACAATTTATATTTTCTTAAAAATAATGTGTAGTACTTAAAAAAAATGTATAATTATTTTCAATAGGAAAAAAAGAAAAAAGAAAAAAAAAACCAGGTACAGAAATAGTAGTGTGAGTGAGTGGGTGTGGCACCTAAAAATGGCGGGAGCGTGAATGCACGCGCACCTTAAGGGTTGGGGGCGCAACTATCAAATTGGCGAAGAGGAAAGACCACCGTGTCTTCTCAATGAGAGGAATCACGCTCTTTCAGTCTCATTTTCATTGTCTTCTTGTTCAGCTTTTTCAGTCTTAATTATTCACACTCACATTAATGATTTCACCACCATTTCTTTGACCCCCAATTTTCTGACCCAAAAATATTTGCCAAGAGGAGCTTCACCCTCTCTCTCTCTCTCTCTCTCATCCAGAGAGCTTCAATCGAAGACGATCCAGGTTAATTCATTTTCACACACTTTTACTCGATTCTTAATCTATACTCCATTACTCTTATCTATAGTTCGTGCATGTTCTTCTTTGGGTGAGCTAATCCAACGTGCATTGGCGTTTTCGGGGTCTGCTTCGCTTGGCTTTGAGTTTTTGGAACATATTTTTCCGTTTTGGAATGATCGTTTAGGGTTTTAAGTTATCTGTTTGGCTGCCTACTTTACTGTTGAAGTGTTTATTGTCTTGTATTTTTGGTTATTGTGTTGCTTTGCATGATCGCCTTTTTGAATATAACCGTGTTGTGGAGTGTGGATACTGGGTTTAGCTGATCTTGATATCGATTTAGATATATAGATACATGTTTTATAGCTCTTCATTTGTGAACTGTGTTTGATTATTAATTATTCCCTGTTGTAATTTCCGTATATGTTGGATTAATGCGAATTCTTTAGACTATACAATAGAATGGCCGAGTTCTCTAGAAAAAGCCTCATTCTAATACCTAAAAATAAAATTGTCTTGAAAGTCGATTTTCGCACAGAGGTTGGACAGAGATGATTTTCATGTACATTTTATTATTATGATGAGTTAAATGGGATGTTTGGGTGTTTTTGACCGTAGTTTTCTGATTCTAATTAAGGATATTTAATATTGCAGATGTAAGATAAATTAATGGTGTTCATAATATGTAGTCAGTAATGTTCTCTTTTTCGAATTTGCATTGATGGAATAATGGGTATTATCCTTACAATTTTCCTTTTGGTAATAGTCTCTGCATATTTGAATTTTCAGGTCAGTCTCTTGAAGTTCATGGGCAGTTCGACGAAGGACAACTCTGAAGATTCAGAGATGAGTGACACTGAAGTGGAGGAGTATGCAGAGAAATCTTACGAGGAGCTAAAGAATGGAAAACATCAGGTGAAAGTTTCAGATGAGACTTTCAATTGCCCATATTGCCCGAAGAAGAAGAAGCAAGGATATCTTTATAAGGATATACTCCAGCATGCTTCTGGGATTGGAAAGAGTACTTCAGACAAAAGAAGTGCACAAGTAAAGGGTAATCACTTGGCTTTGGCAAAATTTTTGGAAACAAATCTAGCTACTGGAGCTAGTCCTTCGAAACCCACAGAACATATTGCTGTTGATGTTAATAATTGTGACAATGGTGAGAAGTTTGTGTGGCCTTGGATCGGGATAGTTGTTAATCTTCCCACTAGGCAGGCTGATGATGGGCGTTATGTTGGAGAAAGTGGGTCCAAACTGAGGGATGAATTCACTAGGAGAGGGTTTAATCCCATAAGAGTCCGTCCTTTGTGGAATTACCGAGGTCACTCAGGGACTGCTCTAGTAGAATTTAATAAAGGCTGGCCTGGTTTGGAAAATGCTCTATCATTTGAGCGAGCCTATGAGACTGATCAGCATGGTAGAAAGGAATGGTTAGCCAATGATGATCAAAAATCTGGTCTCTACGCCTGGGTTGCACGTGGAGATGACTATAAATTGACAAACATAGTAGGGGAGCACTTAAGGAAGATTGGAGACCTTAAAAGCATTTCTGACATTATGCAGGAAGAGGATGTGAAACAGTCTAGACTTGTATCGACTCTTACACAGATCATTGAGATGAAAAACGAACATAAGAAAGAAATGTCTATTAAGTGTATGGAAACCACTATGTCCTTTAACCGTTTGGCGGAAGAGAAAGATAAGCTCCTTCAAACGTATAATGAAGGTATGTTGGTCAATTCTTTTGTCTTGAAACTGAAGTGAGAAAATCAATCTCTTATATTTTGATTCATCAGGTATCTAGCCATTGCAATATAAAGATGTACAATTACTAGGATAGAAGGGTAACTGCAACCCAATTTTCTCTTCTATTTTATTTGGTTATCTTCCTTTATATCTTTCCTCCTTTTTTCCAAAATATTTTGGGCTTATTTTTATTTTTTCCATGTTATCTTGTATTCAGAGATTAAAAAGATTCAATCAAGTTCACGAGATCACCTTCAGAAAATTTTTAACGACCACGAGAGAGTTAAGTCTCAATTGGAATCTCAAAAAAAGGAGCTTGAGTTGCGTCGCACAGAATTGGAGAAGCGTGATGCAAATAATGATATTGAAAGGAAAAAGCTCACTGAGGAGATTGAAAAGGTTTGGTATTTCACATTTTGTGGTGTTTTAATTCAGATTATAAATGCTAGTGAAGTACAATCTCTAGGGCAAAAAGAGAAAAAAAAATGATGATTAGTGAGTAGACTTTATTAAATGTTATAATTCAGGAGGAATGTCTAAATGCCTTGACTCTTTCTTCTCACATGCCAAATGCAAACCACCAAAACGGTTTTTTTTTTCTTCTCTAGATATTATGTCAAGTTGAAACTAGTAGGTGATAAAAAATTAGTGAAAGTTTCTGTAAATTAGAACACACATGTTAGTGATCACGATCCTTCATTTGTCTTGTTTGTTCTGGTGAAATATTTACCATCAAGTTTGTCATTAGAACAGGTTATATGATGGACACCATTTAAATTTACATTAATTTTACCTATGCAATTTATTAATTATTTAGGAAAGTTTGGTGCATTTTAGACCCTAAAGTAGTGATATTTACAACATTTTAGGTTTGACTACTGCACAACTGCCTCTACTTCTGTTTGTGGGGTGCACTTGTTCTGACAAAAAAAGTTCTAAGCATACTTTTTCTTTGACGCTAGGCTCCCTGCCTATCCCTATAATATTAGTATGCCGGAAACCATGGCAATTGCTATGTAGGTACCCAGGAGGGACTCAAACCTCACACTTTGTGGGAGAAAAGTTCCAAGTATATTCTTTTATGATTATTTATTACAGCAGCATGAGCTACAAACTTGTCTTTATGCCGTTTGATGTTGCTATCTCTTTGAGATTATTTACTACAGCAACATGAGCTGAAAACTTGTCTTTATGATGCTGATTGATGTTGCTATACATCTGATAATACTGATTTCATTGTTCTTTCAGAATGCCATAAAAAATAGTTCTCTTGAAATGGCTGCTTTGGCACAACAGAGGGCTGATGAAAATGTGACTAAACTGGCTGATGATCAGAAGGTTTTGTAACTTATTCTTGAGTAATTAATAGAAATAACTTATTTCCTTGAAATTTTATTGGGAAGAAAATCAACAATTGTGTTCAAATTTTATCCAGAGGAAAAAGGAGGAGCTTCACAATAGAATAATTGAACTGGAAAAGAAGCTGGACGCAAAGCAAGCACTTGTATTAGAAATTGAAGGACTACGAGGTAAATTAAATGTTATGAAACACATGGGAGATGATGATCTAGAAGTTCTAGGAAAGGTGGAAGCAATACACAAAGTTCTGAGAGAGAAGGAAGGAGAGTATGAAGATCTAGAAGCTTTGAATCAAACTCTAATTATTAAGGAGCGGAAGTGCAATGATGAGCTTCAGGAAGCTCGTAAAGAAATGATTAGTGTAAGTGCTATTGTTTTTTCCCTGGTTTGCGTCATATTTAGCTTATTGATTGCAGCTAAATGTCTGTCTCATGAGATAATCTTTCTCCTTATTATTCGTTCCTCCTTTATTATGCCTACTACAAGTATCTCTAGTTTGAATGGAAAGTAATCTTTGGACTTGTAGGGCTTGAAAGAAATATCAACTCGTGCATTAATTGGTGTGAAAAGAATGGGAGAATTAGATAGTAAACCATTTATGGAAGCAATGAAGAGAAAGTATAATGAGGAAGAAGCAGAAGATCGAGCAATGGAGCTGTGCTCATTATGGGAGGAATATCTTAAGGACCCAGACTGGCATCCTTTCCAAGTTAAATTGATTGAAGGGAAACATCAGGTTTGCTTTTTATGGTACTTTCTTTCATAGTAATAATTTTTCTATGTTCTCTATTGTGATTATGCAGAAACGTTTTACATAGCATCCATTTGTTATCATTTTGACAAAGCCTAACAACTACCTGGCAACTTCATTTTTTCTTTCTTTTTTATTTTATTTATCTATTTTCAAATTTAAAAGATTACATTAGTTTTGTTTGTTTGTGTATCTTCCCATTTACATGGAGTTGGACTGCTCATATAAATAAATTGATTAATTTGTAATTCTGGTAGCAATAACAGTAATATTAGTTTTATTTATATTTGTTAATTCTTCTTTGTTTTCTGTTATCTTTGTTTGATTTTAATGAGAGAGACCCAAAATCAATATTCCTTTTGATTCAGGAGCTGATCAACGATGAAGATGAAAAATTGAAAGGTCTGAAGAAGGAACTGGGTGACGAAGTTTTCAAAGCTGTGACATCAGCTTTGATTGAGATAAATGAATACAACCCGAGTGGGAGGTATATAACCTCAGAACTGTGGAACTATAGAGAAGGAAGGCGAGCTACTCTAAGGGAGGGGGTTGAACAAATGCTTAGGATGTGGAGATCAAAGAAACGCCTGAAAGAAGATGAGTGAAGGTTAATCCTTAACAATTTTCTTTAAGAACATTATTTACAAGCATCTATATCTTTCATTATTTTGTGAAATGGCTTATAGTTCATTGGCATTACCATATGATGAGGTTAGTAGTTTCGTGTTGATGTAATTTTTTGCTTTATTATAAATCACAAATGTGTAATTTGTGTTATAACTACATTTAAATTACCTCAGATTTTCCGTAATCTACTTTGTGCAAACAAAACAGTACTGTTTAATTAGCATTTTCACGTGGAAAGGTTACTTGTTTTTGCAGATGAAATATTAATAATGTTCCTGAATGCTGGAATAGAAGGAAGGAAGACATGAGCAGCCTCCACTCCATGTCGTTTGGCGGTCACATATTTTAGTTTTCAGGCATCTATTTTCTGTGTAGCATATTAGGTGCAGATTTCTGAATCTGTGGAACTGACTTTGTGCCAAGCAATCCTGCTGCTGTACGTGCAGGAATAGACGTGGTTGGAAAACCTGTTTCACCATCTACTCATAAGTGCATTCTGGAATTTGGAGTAAATCATGGGATTTCTTTTTAAAACTTCTTTAGGACCGTCGTTTAAGGTACTTATCCTTATAAAAGAAAACACAATTTTAAAATATTTAATAATTACAAATATAAAAATATTTAAAGAAGAAAATAAAAAAATATATATTATTTAAACATTTTTTACAATTTAATTTTTATTTTTAATATTATATTTAATTTTTTTATATATTTTGTTTAAAAATATATATGTATAAAATAACTATAGATTTTTCTATAAGCTAAAAATCTGAAGTTGGATTATATCTCTTTGTTTATTAAATAAATAAATTTATTGTGTAAATACTTGGTCTAGACTCAGTATCAAGTCAAATGGACTTCATATGACTGGTAATATGAGTTTAAAACTTGGAAATTTATATGAGCCATGAGAATTATTGTTGACCTCCATTGTGTGGTTTTCGCTGGCCCATACTCCCTTCATTTTTCGTCTGAGGCTGAGGTCTTCTCCACTACCTTCTTATACTAAGGGTGCAAGTAGAAATTGCCCAACTCCTCGGGTACTTGCATAGGAGGGCATAGCAGTGAAGAAAATTCACAATTGTGAGATCTAGAGGTTGATCCCAAAGTAGACAAGCAGCTTTTTTTAGCAGAGGATGAATAGGGATCCTTAGCCTCGCAGAAAAATACCTTTGGAAGATTATCATCGACCCCTCCAGAAGGTCGTTCTAGTATATCTGGATAGTCCTGGAGATGGGGTATTGAGACTTGTCTTTTGGCAATGGTTGCATGTGTGAGTCGGGTGGAGAGACTCATCTCAAGGATGACGATAAGCATCTTAGGGTCAAGGTCCTTGCCTTCAACAACTAAGACCACCTCGGGATCCCCCTCTCCATCATCTTCCAAGTAATTGAAGCCTAAGATAGAAGGCTCCTTGTCCTTGGTCACCTTTCTTAGTTTAGTTGTGGTCGCTTAGGTTCCCTTCTCAACATAGTCTCGTCCTCGAGGTCGAGAGATTCTCTAGCTAGGGCACCATGCCTGGGTTTAATCTCTAATTATTAAGGAGGAAAGCAAGCACTTGAATTAGAAGAACTAAAAGGCTCATTAAATGTTATGAAACACATGGGAGATGATGATCAAGAAGTTCTAGGAAAGGTGGAAGCAATACACAAAGTTCTGAGAGAAAAGGAAAAAGAGTATGAAGATCTAGATGCTTTGATTATTAAGGAGCACAAGTGCAATGATGAGCTTCGGGAAGCTCGTAAAGAAATGATTAGTATAAGTGTTATTTTTTTCCCTATTGGTTTGCATCACATGTAACTTATTGATTGCAGCTAAATGATTATCTCATGAGATAGTCTTTCTCCTATTTTTCATTCCGCTTTTTATTATGCTTAATACAAGTATCCCTATTTTTCACTTGCATGGCTTGAAAGAAAAATCAATTCGCGCATTAATTGGTGTGAAAAGAATGGGAGAATTAGATAGCACCATTTCTTGAAGCAATGAATCAAGTATGATTGGATCCTGGATTTTACTCTACCAGGACGTAGGTTATATAATTATGCAAAATATAGATAAAAAAATTAATGTGGATATATTAATACAAATATAGAACTATTAAGAGGTAAAATACAAAAATGTAAACATGAAAAGTGGCATATTAAAAGAAATATAGCAGTAAAGTACTAAAATATAAATAAAATTACCTTTGAAAAAAAATACACGGGGTTGTGTCCCCTTGGACTTATGTAGGTCTGCCTATGAAGCAAAAGTATAATAAGGAAGAAGCAGAAAATTGAGCAATGGAGCTGCTCTTATTATGGGACAAATATCTTAAGGACCCAAACTGGCATCCTTTCCAAGTTATTTTGATTGAAGGGAAACATATAATAAGGTTTGCTTTTTACGATATTTATAAAGTTTGGTTGTCTCAGTTTAATTTCTTAAGAGTAATGATATGTGCACTCAAAATATACACTCAAACATTATATACGGTAGTGTGGTAGTTTAACTTAGTCAATCACATTTATTAAAACTGAGACTCGCTGTTTTAAAAAATAGACACGTTAATGTATGTAATGTTTGAGTGCATATTTTGAGTGCACATATCATTACTCATTTCTTAATTAGTGATAGTTTGTCTTTTTATTGTGGTGTTTCATCGACAATCTTACTTGGGAGAATTATATATGATATTATTTTATGTGACACAGTTTTATTTATTCAACAAATAGTATCTATTATATATATTAATATGTGTTTATTCTTTGTTTTTGGCGTTTGCTTTTGTTTATATTGGTTTAATTTCAGTAAGAGAGATGTTAAAAAATGTATTCAAAATGCTTAGTTTTGCTATAACATTATCTTTGCTTTAATGAAAAATATACAACATTGTTTGGCGTTGGGGCTATGATGTAATTTTATTGGGGATGCAGCCTGGTATTTCAGAAGGTTGGAGCCGCAGCCTAGATGCATTCTTCAGTCCAAGTGTGGAATTGGACTGGGGCTCACCCTTGTGGGGCCGCTCTGAGTTCCTCTCTTGTTTCAGCTTTGCTTTGGGGTTGCGACTTGGTTGTTTTGGGTTGCAGTCAAAAGCTTTTAAATTATCTAAATTGTGTTTGAATTTCTGCTGGTGTGTTAAGAGTATTGCATGTTGGAAGGATAAAGAATCATCTTTGAGTTTGATGAGGTTTTGACCTAGAATTCTTGTTAGGTTTTATTGCTGAGTCCATGATATAACTTCTGTGATGGTTAGCTTGAGTTGTTGGGTTGATTTTGGGGTTAATTGGATGGGTTTTCATGGAAAAAATGGAGGATTTTTCTGGGTTCGAAGGGTCGGGCCGCGGCATTGTTCTTGCTGAGTCACGGCCCTCTAAAGCATTTTGGTGGGCAGGATGAAGGGCGGGCCGCGACATGCCCTTGCTTGAGCCGCGGTGCGCCTGCCCTGTTTTGGGGTTGGTCTCTAATTGGGGGCGGGCCGCGGCATGGCCTCATGGGGTCGCGGCTCTTAGTGCATTTTTGGGCTTTAGAGAGATTTTAGGCTTGGGAATCCAAAGGGTAAGGCTCGGGATTGATTTTATCACCCGAATTGATAGAATTCAAGGTCTCAGAGACTAGAATTATGACCCAAAGTTATTTAATGGATCAGAATTTGATGGATGGATATTATTGGTGAGTTGTGACTAGGGTTTCAGCGAGGCTCGGACTAGGGGACTGTGCTTGGGACATCGGTGCTTGGAAAGCTCGGGACACAGGTAAGAAAACTATTGTAGCCGTAGAGCTTGTGTTGCAGGGCACGACCCTATATGTGATTGTGTTGCAGGGCGTAGCCCTTTGATTGAGTTCATTCATGTTTAAGTATATGTCTAATTATGTTATGTGCGCATATATGTGAATGAATGGTAAGTGCCAGGAACGGCGAGGGCCGGGAACGGCGAAGGCCGAGAACAGCAAGGGGCCGGGAGCAGCGTTAGCACACGGAGTGCGAGTTGCCAGGGCGAGACCCTAAAGGATACCTAGGATATCCTCACGGTGTGGACCTCAAACCCAGGGCTTGGTAAAACGCCTGGGACGACATGGCTATATGTGGTTAGCTTGATGATGGCTTGTTTATATGTTAAGTGTGTAATGTGCATATGTTATCTGCTTGTGAGGGTTTTCTTGCTAGGCTTCGGCTCACGGGTGCTATGTGGTGCAGGTAAAGGCAAGGGAAAAGTCGACCAACCATGAGTACGGAGAGCGTGAAGTGGCACGTACATGTTTGGCCTGCCTGGCTGCCACGGCCAGGGGTATTTTAGGAGATGATTGTACTAAACCTAGATTTCTTCGTTTAGCCGAATTTGGTTATATTTTTGAGTTGTAAATATTTCTAAACAGTATATTTGGGATCCCAAATGTTAAACGCTTTATGATTTTCAATAAATGGAATTATTTTCAAGGCTTATGACTCTATTTATGGTTTATTTACACTTTTGTCTTAAAACCTCGATTAGCGAGTTAAATGCACGTTTTCAACTCACTTAGTAACGTCTCTAAGGAGGTAGGGCATTACAACTTGGTATCAGAGCGAGCCAAGGTTTATGGTTTCTAGAGATTGATCGAACATGTACGCCCACTATCAGTGACAAGCTCGACTCAGGGTTGGTTGGTCATGATTGACTTATATGCTTGAATATGTGCTTGAATGGCATGTTTGCCTGCTTATTTCATATAGAGTATGATGAATGAGTTAACATATGCATGATGCCAGGGCATGGCCCGTTGTGTGTTATATGCTATATGTATGTTATGTGGACTGTTGTTTATGGTTGACTGGTATGATTTGGGAGGTGGTTTTGGATGTTGTTATCATGCCTGATGAGTGGCGTCATTGATTGCAGGTATATTTGTTGAGATGCCTCGACAATCATCTAGACTCTGCGACAGTAGGGCCGAGGATGACAACCAGGGTCAGGACCCTCCACCTGCCCCACAGAATTGGCAACAGATGTTTGCTGAAATGGAAGCAAGACTGCAACGAACAGAGGAGGAACTTCGACAATTGAGGCAGCAGGCCCGTCCACAGGTCACTGGGATGCCAGTTCAGCAGGTTGTGGCGCTAGTGCCGGTTCAACCTGTTGTGGAGAACGGGTAGGAACCTTTATATGAGAGGTTCAAGAAGCAACATCCTCCCACCTTTGAGGGTGGATCAGACCCACTACGAGCAGAGCAGTGGATGAATATGATTTCCTCTATTCTAGATTTGATGAGGGTTGAGGGGAACGAGAGGGTAGCTTGTGCTAGCTACATGTTCAGAGAGGATGCCCGCATCTAGTAGGATGTAGTAGTTCAGAGGAGGAATGTGGCAGTTATGACCTGGGAAGAGTTCAAAAACATCTTCAACAAGAAGTATTACAGTGTAGCAGTCTGAGCTACAAAGGTTAACGAGTTCATCAACCTGACTCAGAACCAGTTGACAGTTACTAACTATGCTTTGAGATTTGACCGGTTGGCGAAGTTCGCGCTGGATTTGGTGCCGACTGATGCGACAAGGAGAGACAGATTTGTACGGGGATTGAATGCTATGATCGCCCGCGATGTGAAGATTACCTTAGATCCAGAAACTACCACCTATGCTCAGGTTGTGGACAAGGCCCTTACAGCTGAGGGGGCCGAGGACCAGATTTGGAGAGAGAGCGTTGTTAGGCACGATGCCAGGAGGACGGTGCCTCATTTTATTAGATCCAGTCGGGGTAGTGGCTCCAGTGAGCAGAAGAGAAAGGCCCCAGATTCTTTTGTTCCTCCTGGCTCGGATAGGAGGGCACAAGGTGCTTTTGGTGGCCGTCAGGGCGAAGGTGACAATTGGAGGAGTTTTCCAATGTGTCCATGGTGCAAACGACGACACCAGGGTGAGTGCAAGATTAGGGCATGCTTTATATGTGGGAGTGCCAATCATCTGAAGAAGGACTACCCATAATCCATGAAAGAGGAGTCGAAGCAGGGTGACAGTCTCGCTCCTACCAGAGTGTTTACTTTGACTCAGACTGAGACGGAGGCTAGCCCCTCGGTTGTGACAGGTCAGATTTCTAGTGCTGGTTCTTCTTATACTGCATTGTTTAATTCGGGAGCTACTCATTCGTTTATGTCTGCTAGAGTGATAGATCAGCTGTGTAGACCTAGTGTTTTGTATACTAGAGGTTTTTAGACTTTGTTGCCAACTGGGGAACTGGTAGTCTCTAGGAGATGGATTAGAGCTTTACTAGTAGAGGTAGATGGTAGGGAGTTATCTGTTGATCTGATTGAGCTTGAGATGGATTACTTCGATATGATCCTAGGGATGGATAGGTTATCAAAGTATGGGGCGACAATTGACTGCAAGCGTAGGATGGTGACTTTTGAACCAGAAGGGGAGGTACCCTTTGTATTTGTGGGGACAGTTGGTGGACCGTGAATACCTATGATTTCAGCACTGAAGGCTAGGGACCTGATGCAGGAAGGTTCCATAGGATTCCTAGCGAATGTTGTGGATACCTCTAGGGTTGTGCCGGTTGGACCGGGTGAGACCAGATTGGTATGTGAGTTTCCAGATTTGTTTCCATCGGATCTTCCAGGGTTGCCGCCGCAGCAGGAGATTGATTTTGTTATATATATGGCGCCAAGGGCGGAGCAAGTATCTAGGACACCCTACAGAATGGCTCCAGCGGAGTTGAAGATTTAGTTGCAGGAGTTACTGGATTTGGGGTTCATCAGACCGAGTTTCTCTCCATGGGGTGCTCCGGTGTTGTTTGTCAAGAAGAATGATGGATCTCTTAGGATGTGTATTGACTATAGGGAGCTGAACAAGTTGACTATTAAGAACCAGTATCCACTACCTAGAATCGACGATTTATTTGATCAGCTACAAGGAAGAACAGTGTTTTCCAAGATTGATCTTCGATCAGGTTACCATCAGTTAAGGATTAAAGAGGTGAACATACCAAAGACCGCTTTCCGAATGAGGTATGGACACTATGAATTCCTGGTTATGTCCTTTGTATTAATCAATGGCCCAGCAGCTTTTATGGATATGATGAACACGATTTTCAAGGACTACTTAGACAAGTTTGTGATTGTGTTCATCGATCATATTTTGGTATATTCTCAGTTAGAGACAGAGCATGAGCAGCATCTGCGATTGGTATTGCAGCAGTTGAGGGAGCATAGGTTATATGCTAAGTTCAACAAGTGCGAGTTCTGGTTACCGCAAGTTACATTTCTGGGCCATATTGTTAGTAAGGAGGGGATTCTGGTTGACCCAAGTAAGATTGAGGCAGCGAGAGATTGGCCTAGACCGAGCAATGTTCCCGAAGTGAGGAGTTTTTTGAGATTGACAGGGTATTATCGACGGTTTGTTGAGGGGTTCTCCAGGATAGCTATGCCATTGACAGAATTGACAAAGAAGAAGACAAAGTATGTTTGTACAGACAGATGTGAGAACAGTTTCAAAGAGTTGAAGCGGTGACTGATCACCGCACCAGTATTGAGTTTGCCGACAGATAATGAGAAGTTTGTGGTTTATTGTGATGCTTCTAGACAAGGTTTAGGGTGTGTGCTGATGCAAGCTGGTAAGGTGATAGCTTACGCATCGAGACAGTTAAAGGAGTATGAGTAGAGATATCTCACGCATGATCTAGAGTTGACAGCGGTGGTATTCGCACTTAAAATTTGGAGACATTATCTGTATGGTGAGAAGTGCGAGTTATACACCGACCATAAGAGTTTGAAGCACTTTTTTACTCAAAAGGATCTGAATATGCGCCAAAGATGGTGACTGGAGTTGGTTAAGGATTATGATTTGTGATATCCTATACCATCCTGGGAAGGTTAATGTGGTGGCTGATGCATTGAGTCGGAAAGGCCCAGGACAGTTGTTCGGTTTGAGAGAGATATCCGATAAACTAGCGGATGAGATGACTAGAGCGGTTGGTGGTTGGCCGATTAGCCAACATCACTCTTCAGTCTACACTCCTTGAGAGAATCAAGGAGGCACAGGGGAAGGATTCCCAATTGAGAGGTCACAGAGAGAACGTCTTAGTCAGAGTGGCTAAGGACTTTTCTATCTCGGAGATGGGGTTACTGAAGTAGAAAGGTCGGATCTGTGTTCCAATGGATTTTGATATCCGGTGAGAGATTTAGATGAATCGCATACCACTCCCTATTCCTTACATCCAAGTACGACGAAGATGTACCAAGATCTAAGAACCTTGTATTGGTGGTCGGGCATGAAGAGGGATGTGGTGGATTATGTGGCCAAGTGCTTAACTTGTCAGTAGGTCAAGACTGAACATCAGAGGCCAGCAGGGCCACTGTAGCCTCTAGGGATTCCAGAGTGGAAGTGGGAAGATATCACCATGGACTTCGTGGTTGGTTTGTCGAGGACCGTGGGACAGCATGACTCGGTGTGGGTGATTGTGGGTAGGTATACCAAGTCCGCCCACTTCTTACCTATCAGGACGACTGATACTGTAGATTAGTATGCTGAGTTATATGTGAAGGAAATTGTTCGACTTCATGGGGCTCCGAGGTCGACAGTATTTGACAAGGACCCCACCTTCACCTCCAAGTTTTGGGAGAGTCTGCAGAAGGCTATGGGCACGCAGTTACGGTTTAGTACTGCTTATCATCCTCAGACAGATGGACAGTCTGAGAGGACGATTCAGATACTAGATGACATGATACGAGCCTGTATGCTAGATTTTGGGGGATCTTGGAATAAATATCTCCCTCTGATTGAGTTCTCATATAATAACAGTTATCAGGCGACTATCGGAGTGGCTCCGTATGAGATGCTTTATGGGAGGAAGTGCAGATCACCTATCCATTGGGATGAGATGGGTGAGAGGAGTTATTTGGGGCCTGAGATGGTTTAGAGGACCAATGAAGCAATTGAGAAGATTAGAGATCGAATGCTCGCCTCCCAGAGTTGCTAGAAGAGTTATTCGAACCTGAGACGCAGAAGCGTAGAGTTTCAGGTCGGTGACCATGTGTCTCTTAGGGTTTCACCTTTGAGAGGAGTGAAATGTTTTGGTGTTTGGGGCAAGCAGAGCCCTAGGTTTGTTGGCCCCTTCCAGATTTTGGAATGGGTTGGAGAGGTATCTTATAGGTTGGCAATGCCTCTAGCCTTATCAGGGGTTCATAATGTTTCTCATGTATCCATGCTCCGGAAGTATGTATCAGATTCAACCACGTTTTGAGTTATGAGAATTTAGAGCTGGACCAGGATTTTTCTTATGAGGAGAAGCCGGTTCAGATTCTTGACCGGAAGAATAAAGTCTTGCGGAGCAAGACCATCGCCTTGGTAAAGGTGTTGTGGAGGAACAACAAGGTTGAGGAGGTGACATGGGAACTTGAATCAGTGATGCGGAAGCGGTATCCCGAGTTGTTCAGGTAATTTCGAGGATGAAATTTCTATAAGGAGGGGATAGTTGTATTGGCCCAATTTGCTAATAAGGCTTAAGGCCTTGATTAGCATGTCTGGAGGGCAATAAGTGATTTATTGTTATAATATGTAAATTTGTGTGAATATATGATTAGAGATGTGTGTTTAGTTGAATTAAATATACATGTGGGCCCCTTTTGGTTATTAGGAGCATGATTGTAATTTTAGCCCGTTGATGGCATAAATGTGATAAATGCGATATACTTGTGATATAACAGTTGCACGACCCGAGACAGTCCTAGGGAGCAGTTTAGCTAGAAAGTCACAACAGGGTTGAATATCCGACTCAAGGCGAGTCGAGGGGTATTTTGGGTATTAGACGTTTTATGGGGTTATCGGAATATGGAAATAAATATTTGGAGATTTATTTGAGGTTAGAATGTTTAGGAGAGAAAATTGGGGAAATTTACCATTTTGCCCTCGGGGACGTTTTTGGTACCCCGAGCTTTGAGGTAACCTTAGAAACTTAAGTTAAATAAAAAAAAAATAGAGAAGTGTTCAGAAGCTAAGGAAACCGACTCTTTTTCTCTATCTCTCTCTTATCTTCTTCCTTGGAAGCTCGGAGGTTTTTGGTGAAAACTAATTGGAAACTAAGGAATCAAGTTAGAATTTTGGAGGCTAGGAGCTTGGAGCTTAGGAGATTAACTCAGAGACTCAATTAAGCAAGGGTAAGATTTTAAATTATGTGAATTGTGTTTGAATTTCTGTTGGTGTGTTAAGAGTTTTACATGTTGGAAGGATCAAGAATCATCTTTGAGTTTGATGAGGTTTTGAGCTAGAATTCTTGTTAGGTTTTATTGCTGAGTCCATGATATAACTTCTGTGATGGTTAACTTGATTTGTTGGGTTGATTTTGGGGTTAATTGGATGGGTTTTCGTCGCAAAAATGGAGGATTTTTCTGGGTTCGAAGGGTCGGGCAGCGGCATTGTTCTTGCTGAGTCGCAGCCCTCTAAAGTATTTTGGTGGCCAGGAAGAAGGGTGGGCCGCGGCATGCCCTTGCTTGAGCCGCGGCGCGCCTACCTTGTTTTGGGGTTGGTCTCTGATTGGGGGCGGGCCGTGGCATGGCCTCATGGGGCCGCGGCTCTTAGTGCATTTTTAGGCTTTAGAGAGATTTTAGGCATGGGAATCCAAAGGGTAAGGCTCGGGATGGATTTTATCACCCGGATTGATAGAATTCAAGGTCCCGAAGACTATAATTATGACCCAAAGTTATTTAATGGATTATAATTTGATGGATGGATATTATTAGTGCGTTGTGACTAGGATTTCAGCGAGGCTCGGACTAGGGGACTGTGCTCGAGACATAGGTGCTTGGAAAGCTCGAGACACAGGTAAGAAAACTGTTGTACCCATAGAGCTTGTGTTGCAGGGCACGACCCTATATGTGATTGTGTTGCAAGGCATAACCCTTTGATTGAGTTTATTCATGTTTAAGTATATGTCTAATTATGCTATGTGCGCATATATGTGAATGAATAGTAAGTGCCGGGAACGGCGAAGGCCGAGAGCAGCAAGGCCGAGAACGGCAAGGGGCTGGGAGTAACGTTTAGCACGCGGAGTACGAGTTACCAGGGCGAGACCCTAAAGGATACCTGGGATATCCTCACGGTGTGGACCGCGAACCCAGGGCCTAGTAAAATGCCTGGGATGGCATGGCCGTATGTGGTTAGCCTAATGATGGCTTGTTTATATGTTAAGTGTGTAATATGCATATGTTATCTGCTTGTGAGGGTTTTTTTGCTGGGCTTCGACTCACAGGTGCTCTGTGGTGCAGGTAAGGGTAAGGGGAAAGTCGACCAACCATGAGTACGGAGAGCGTGAAGCGGCGCGTACATGTTTGGCCTGCCTGGCTGCCACGACCAGGGGTATTTTGGGAGATGATTGTACTAAACCTAGATTTCGTCGTTTAGCCAACTTTGGTTATATTTTTTAGTTGTAAATATTTCTAAACAGTATATTTGGGATCCCAAATGTTAAACGCTTTATGATTTTCAGTAAATGAAATTATTTTCAAGGCTTATGACTCTGTTTATGGTTTATTTACAATTTTGTCTTAAAACCTCGATTAGCGAGTTAAATGCATGTTTTGAACTCACTTAGTAACGACTCTAACGAGGTAGGGTGTTACAATTACAGCTTTGAACACATCATTTGCAGCTAAAACCACGTAGTCGTATGGACATGTCAGGCAATGCATCACCTGCTGTGTCTCATTACATAGTTCATACTTTAGGCGATGAAACGCCATACAAACAGGTTTAACTTCTCAAAAGTGACCTTAAACACCTCCAATCGCTCCCAAATTTTTTGGGCATGCTTAGATACCTCATTGTATCACTTTACAACCATAAAAGTTAGTTATATATATCTACTACAAAATCTCATATTTTCACTTCAACTTAAGTGAAAAAACGATAAGTGTTTTGCACCACAATGTGTAAACAACTTAACCATTATATTTAACCAATCTCTACATTCTCCCACTTTGTTAAATATAATCATCTCTTTTTAGCTCAGACAATATTAGTGCATAAAGTAAAGTATCTTTCGATTTGAACTTTACCTTAATGAAAGCATTACAAAGCCTTATTGAAGTTATTGGTGTCTTAAAGATTGAACCAAGTAATCTTTAGTGATAAGACCGACAACACCTCACAACCTCCACTTGATAATTTATTTTCCCACTTTTCTCGCTTAGCACTCATATGGCCATATGCTCATCCACTTCATGAAATTTTCAGGGAGAAACTCTAACTCCCATGAGAGACGTCACTACCTTTAAGTTTGCACAGGCGAAGTTATTACAACATATTTGCTATCTTTAGAGATGCTTGTTGCACACAACTGAACTTCATAAAAATCCATAGGCTTAACCCTCACTCGGTAGCAACCAACACTAACCATCCTTGGATGGAACTCACGATTATGTTAGTGTTGAAAATATTCACTTATTAATGACTTGTTCTTACCCATTGAACTCTTGCCCTTGATGTTCACAAGTTTGGAGTTAGGTTTCCATCATTGTTGAACTTCTTTATTCTAGGAGTTTCAGTCCCATCCCTCTAGATCTAGAACTTACTAACATCTTCGCAAGAGATTTTGTAAATGGATCTGGTATGTTCTCACTAGATGCTTTGAATCAAGCTGTAATTATTAAGGAGCACAAGTACAATGATGAGCTTCAGGAAGCTCGCAAAGAAATTATTAGTACAAGTGTTATTTTTTCCCTATTGGTTTGCATCACATAGCTTATTGATTGCAGCTAAATGATTATCTCATGAGATAGTCTTTCTCCCTATTTTAACCCTAGCTTAGATGGAAAGTAATCTTTTCACCTGGTTTGAAAGAAAAATCAATTCATGTAAAAAGAATGAGAGAATTAGATACAACACCATTTCTTGAAGTAGGCACGTTCACATATTGGTTTGGTCTGGGTTGTCGTTTTTTTTAAACCAAACCAGTATAGCGGTTTTTTTAAGATGCAAAACCAAACCAGACCAATAAAATGCTCAAACCAAACCAATCCACTTAATAACAGATTGGTTTGGTTAGGAACCACGGTTTAAACTTTATAATTGTTCAATTTTTTTTTTGTAGTAATTATTCTATTTATTACTTAACAAGTCCATAACACATAAATAACAATAAAAAAATCTCAAAACATAACATAAACTCTATAATTGTTTAATCCATGCAATTAATCTTCAAAGTGTTCATACAAAATATAACTCAAAGTCTCAAATAACAAGCTAAAAGAAAACATAATAAAAAAATTAATCCTTCAAACTTGAGTCAAACAATAATGTGGCAAATTAAGTGGTGGAAGATAATACTCTTTAACCGTCAGTCCTTCAATCTACAATGAGAACATAATAATAATATTATGAGTAAGTATATGAGTGAGTTGTCAACTAAGAAAATATTATAATTAATATTATTTTTACTCAACCACTTTCAAAGCTTGTGTAAGACAGGAAGCCTCATCTAAACACAAAATAAATAAAGAAATCAAGTTAGCATATAATAAACATAAATAAATATGAATGAAATAAAATAAAATAAAATTTGACAATTGGAGGACTATAACCTGGAAGAATTTCAACACAATCTTTGTAACCTTCAACTTCATCCATATATTCGTGAATGACATCTGGTTCACCATCAGAACTTAACCAGTTCTTTGAACGAATTGATGCCTCAACCATCTTAGGAGATAATGAAATCCTAAATGGATGAAGGATTCTACCTCCAATAGAAAAGGCAAACTCTGAGACAACTGTAGAAACGGGAGTTGCAAGCACATCCATAGAAATTCTTGACAACACTTTGTACCTACTAGCATTTTGCTTCCACTATGCTAGTATATCAAAGTCATCAGAGTCTGCATCCAAGTATCGATCAACTTCGTTCCTTTCACTCCCACCTCGCTTTACCACCTTCTGCCTCATAAAGGTAGAATGAATCTGTCTTTTAGTGCCCAAGGTAGAAGCTTATGTTGACTGTGTAGGTTGAGAAGCTTTTTGTATTGATCTTGTGTAGGTTGAGAAGCATCTTCTATTGATTTTGTGTAGGTTGGTGGGGAAGAGATATCATTGTATTCATGGAGCATCCTACGTAATTTATCCTCAATAAATTTCAACAAGTTTTTTGCAACTATTTCCTCATAGATATAGCTAAAACACACAACCACATAATCCAAATAATTTGTGGGTCAAGTACTATACCAAGAAATAAGACAACATTCATCTTTTTAGGATCCCCCAATATACTTGTCAAACTTCCTCTTCATGCTAGCTGCCATATTGCCCAACAAATTATCTGAGTCTTCGGATAGGACATTCAACTCCTGTTTCACCTCACAAATTTCTAAGAAATAAAGGTTGCTAGTGGAATACAGTGATCCACTGAACTTGAGAGTCAACTGATAAAACTATTCAAAAACTTGAGAAACATAGTTGCATTATCCCAATCAAACTCACTTGGTGGGCCATCTAGATTTTTACCATTCAAGGGTTCGTCAAAGTAACTAGTGAAATTCAAATCCCCTTCTAATCTACTGAAAGCTTTCTTAAACTTCAATGCATCCTCAAGCATCAAGTACGCCGAGTTCCACCTAGTTGGAACATCCAAGGACAACAATGCCTTGGATTTAATGTTCTCTTCCTTTGCACACTCCTTGAACCTTGTAAGTCGTGCCGGTGAAGATCTAACATATCTCACTGTGTTTTGAATACTACATATAGATAAGTGCAATTCTGTAGTGTCCCAGAATTTTTATTTAGCTAGATAGTAGTAGTAGTTAGTAGTAATTAGTAGTAGTTTGTAGTATGTTAGTTTCCGTGGATTTTGGTTCAAGCCGGGACTTAGTTGGAAACTCATAGCAACAGTTATGGATTTTATAAGTTTAACATATAGTTTAGAAATATTAATTATAGCATAAGGTTTGATTAATATTGCTATTCCTAGAAATATTAATTATTATAACCTAAGGTTTATATAGAATTATTAAGAATGTGACACTTGTCATAATCATGTTTATTAAGGATTTAAGTATTTTTTATGAATAGTTTAAATTAAAAGAAAGATCCAGAAGCTCTAGAACCTTCCAGCAGCTGTTATAATAACGTTTTGACTCAGTCAAAGTTGTTTAATCAATTCAAAATATCCTAAAAAATTTCAAATACGTGTTTGATATATCAACATATGCCGATATATCGTAGCTATAGGGGCCAATATATCGCCTACAAGAGATACAGAAAATACGTCGACTTCGCACGAATGAATGAACGAGACTCGAGATATAGGTCTAGGCAATATATCACCCAGGGTAGGTGATATATCGCCCCTGGGAGTGATTTTTTTGAAGCTTGAGGTTTTTAAACTTAAAAAAAGCCTTAACCACTTGGACCTGCCCTTGAACGATTTTGACTGAGTTCTGGGCATTTTTTGAACAAAAATTCAAATCTTTTTCATTTTATATTCATTTATTTATTCAAATTAAAAAGGATTAGTTTCACTCCTTGAACTCTATAAATATGACCTAGTACTCAACCATTTCATTCATCATTCAAGTATTGTTCAAATCCTCCAAGTTGCTAAGTTTACTATAGAGAGAAACACTTGGGTTTTGGGATAAAAGCTTTTCCAATCTAAGCTTTTCTAAACACTAGGGAAGTAAGATATATAGTTATTTCAGCATCAAGGTATAGATCAAGTCATAAGATCATTCAAGGTATTCCTATCCTTAAGTTTAGTTCTTCATAGTTCTTTTATTCCATTTTCTTTCAGATCCTAACTCTTGTTTATGATTCTTGGTTAGGTGTATAAGTTCCTTGAACATTAAGGTTTTCGGTAAGTTTCTACTTGGATGGTTTAATTCTCTTTTTCATCTCTTTTTCTTTAGAAGCTCACGATTCTTATTGTTGGTGTTGACTGCGTTTTTAGCCAACGACGTGAGAACGTCAATAACGACAAGCCTTCAAGAGAAATAAAAACGACAACAGACGGTATAAACAAGAAAAGTAAATAACACAGGAAATTTTTATAGTGGTTCAGCCCCGATTGTCGGTAATAGCCTAATCCACTTAGAGTTGTGATTTATAGATCCGTACTCAAGATCAGATGGACTGAGCCAACTGAGTTTCTTCAGTACAGATTGCAAAACTACAAGAATTCTCTCTTATTTCAGCACTTTCTCTCTCTAGAATAGACAGTCCCAATTTTCTCTCTCTAGAAAGAAACAGCTCAAGGTCCTCTCTCTCATCCCATCAGCTCTCTATTTATAGGTCTGGGATCCTCAACTGATATCCCTTTATGATAGGGATATTTTATTATATTTATTACATTTAAACATTCAAAATTCGAAATGTAACAAACCCCCCATTTGTGGGAAGAATGAGAGATTCCCGCGTATGTTGTTGAAGCTGTCTCTGGGAATCTTGACTTAGTCTCCTCTAGCTAGTTGATCCACCTCCTACTGACCACTCATGCAAGTGTTGGTCGGACGTGCATGGTGGTAGGACATGCATGGTGGTAGGACATGTTTTCGTGGGTTGAACGTGCATGGTGGTAGGACATGCACTACTCTCCTCTAGCATGCCATGTTCCTCCTTGAACCAATCTCCTTGGCTTCTCCTCGGACCAAGGTGGTCCAAGGCAACCTCCTTGGCACCTCACCTTGGACAACATTGAGGCAACCTCCTTGACACCTCACCTTGGACAACATTGAGGCAACCTCCTTGGCACCTCACCTTGGACAACATTGAGGCAACCTCCTTAGTACCTCACCTTGGACAACATTGAGGCAACCTCATCCATAACATCTCACCTTGGACAAGATCAAGGCATTCTCCTTTAACATCTTCCAAACATGTTCGATCGAACATTGTATAGGCTCTCCTTATCAAAATCTAAGTCTCCTTCCTCTTGCATGAGACTCCTCCTCCTTAGCTACTTACCTTGGACACGTTCGAGCCAACACTTAGGAAACCTTGGGAGGCTTGCCTCCTACACACCCTTGGGGTCTCTTAGGACCACATCCTCCTTGGGGTCTCCTAAGACCACTTTCTCCTTGGGGTCTTCTAAGACCACTCCCTTGGGGTCTCCTAGGACCACATCCTCCTTGGGGTCTCCTAAGACTACTTTCTCCTTGGGGTCTCCTAAGACCACTCCCTTGGGGTCTCCTAGGACCACATCCTCCTTGGGGTCTCCAAGGACCACTCCCCTTAGCTCTTCTAGAATGCATTCTCCTTAGCCTCCTAGAATGCATTCTCCAATTTTTGGGTATAACAGTTGGTTTTAGGAGTGTTCCAAATCTCGTTCTTGTCTCCATATCCCGGTTTTTTGTAAGAAAAATAGGATATATTATGTGTGTTTATATCTTTTGATATGTTTTATGCTATGATATGTGCTATGTATATATGTATAAACATGTTTTGTAGTCACTTGGGGCTTATAGTTGTTTAGATAGCAAACCGCAAGAATTTTTTATCATTTTCATGGTTTAGAGTTATGATTTACCCTACCTCAATTAGTAGATAGATGACCTAGATGGGTTATCATATACTATAGTTTTGATTAAACCTACCTCGTTAGTAAACAGAGGATCTAGATGGTTTTATCACATACATGCTAATGAGTTATTGGCCATAAATATTGTAGTCCTATATGATATACGTTTTTAAAATCTTATGTTTTATAGTATATGTTTATGATTTATGTTATATGTTGTTAGTAGATTTTCCTTGCTGGACATTAGGCTCATTCCTTTCTTTTTAAATGGTGCAGGAAAATGAACATGGAAGGCGGGGAGGATTCGTGGCAGCTTGGCATGTGTGCTGCGGATGAATGGACTGAGTAGACTTCTGGAAGATTAAGGATGAAGTCTTTTGTTTTATGTCTTTATGTATTTCCGCACTTAGTTTTTAAACATTTGATTAAAGTTATGATGTTTTTCTTGATGTTTTTATGTACTAAACAATGGGTACCCATACTGTATTTTATATTTCATACTTACTTTGTATTTTGCACAATATTTTGGGTTTTAAATAAATATATGTTATTTCTTATGTATGCATTCAAATTAGTAGTTATGTCTTAGTAGATTTTAATGGTCTGAAGTCTTAGAAATAGTCGGATCATTACAAATTCCTTCAAACCATCACCAACTACTAGATTAATGATGTGACAACAACACCTCATGTGTAGCAAGTCGCCACAAATAACTATCCATCCTCTCTTCTCACCCAATTTATTTTTTAACCTCTGAAGAGTTGTGTCATTAGACGATGCATTGTCAACTATCACAATAAACACCGTCCATATTCCCCAATCTTTCAAACATCTCATCATTTCATTTGCAATTGTCTCCCTTTTATGATTGGAGACTTGAAAAAAAGCCAATTATCCTCTTATGCAATTTCCAATATTCGTCGATCCAATGTGATGTCACACACATGTAATTGATGTTCTAAATGGAAGTCCCTGTGTCTGTAGTCAGACATACTCTCTCCCTACTCATTACACTTTTCAATTTCTTCTTCTCATCCATATACACATAGTAAATGTCTCTAGCAATAGTAATCCTAGATGGAGGGTCAAACTTTGGATTCATGTAATGGGAGTACTGCCCAAACCCTTCTCCTTCCACATGTCTAAAGAGAAGCTCATCCAATATAATATATTTTGCTAAATGTTGCCTGGCACCCTCTTTAGTCCAAGACATAGCTACTAGGCTATTAGAACCCTCTCCTTTTGAAGAGAAAGATAACAATTTATGTTTCCTATCCTCTTTTCTTCCTAGAAACTTCTTACATTTCTTCAAATGAGCCCTTATTGTAGAAGTCCAATTCCTTGTTGGATTGTAAGCGTAATTAGCCCCACAATGTATACATACACACCTATGATTCTAAGGATCACCTCCCTCAACTGGCTTAAAATGCCCCCAAACATTTGAAGTTTTCTTAGGCTTTGTGTTTTGTGCATTAGTTTTATTAGTGGTGGTGGGAGTATCATTTTGAGATGGATTGGGGGGTTCTTCGATTTTGGTTGGATTAGGTTTTTCAGCTTCCATATCTTAATCAAACCTAAAATTCATTAAATTATGAAAACTTAACTCAACTTCATTCCACAAACTTATAAAAAAAAATTAAAAAATCAGCAACATAATATAATAATATACTAAATTATAATACCAAATATATATTATATTCATTATCCAACATAACATATAAACAAATACACGTTCAAAAATTATATATAGCTTATTATGTATTAAATTCTCCTCCTTTTTTTCAACTCTCTACATTTTTTTTGTTAAAAAATTCTTCATAAATACAATATTATTATTAAATGATATTATTATATAAATATCTACAACATTAGAGTACATGAATATATATATATATTTAAATATATACCAATGGGGAAAGGCACGTGCGTTTATCTCAGTCATATTAGTAGTAAAATGCTTTTAGGATAAGATAATTATAATTCATTATACAAAAATTATAGAATTTTGATGAGGAAGAAGTTGAAATGAAATGTTAAAACTAAGGTTCTTATATACATGCATAGTTTTTTATGATTTTAAGTCAAAATTACTAATGTGATAAAAAAAAATTAAGGTCATTACAGTAAAAAACTTGTTTATAATTAAGAAAGTCGATCATTTCATCACAATCTATCAAAAAGTATTTACATTATTGGCATCTATATAGACCAAAAGATATTTATATATGAAAAGAGAAGATGTTGATGTTGTTAGAACTATTATAAGCAAAAGAGTGTCTTTATGCACCTTCTGGCTTCTACAACGTGTAGTGCATCTACAATATATTTGCATTTAAGCTCCACAACATATTTAATAGATTAATTCTTATAAATGCTTTGAGCAAGCTGCCTGATCTCATCTAGTTGGAGAGCATTGATAAAGGTTTCAATGATTCTTATTAGAAACAATCAAGGAATTACGTACAACTAATCAAATGTTGATAATTAAAAAACATCTTAAACTAAACAATTAAAAACTTTTTTTTATTCTTTTCTTTCAAGAAATAATAACATTAATCAATATCCTTAAAAGAATGTGATATATAATCTCACTTGCAAGTGTAGAACTTTTAAGGTTGGCCATATTTGAAAGTTGCAACACCATTTCTCTTAGCAATTAATCAATTCATGAAACGACATCAATTTATGATAAAACTGTGATAAATAAAATAATTTTAAAGCTTCACAAAAACTATTGTTCGTTTCAGGAATCCACTTCCTTGTTAGTCGAAACAACAACTTGCTCATAAAACTTGAGGGATTAATAACAATTACTAACAACATAAAGGTATAGGGAAATGAACTATATAATATACCCAAGGAAAACAAGCATGTTAGTATAGTTACCACTAGAATTTAGACACCAGGAGAGGTATTAAATGAGGTAACTTATGAGCAATCTTATCACATATAAGTATTTACAATACAATTACCTTAAGCACAAGTTAAAAAAAATTACAAGATTTTGAATATTCCTTCAAAAGTAATCTATCCATTAAACAGGTAAAATTCTAACAACTCATAAAAATACATTTACATAATGTCATACACAATCTTACTAAAAGGTAACAAAATGAATTTATTTTCTTCAAATAGTTCATGCATCCAGTTGGAAAGACGAATAAATTCCTAGCACCTACACAGTATAAAAACCACTCATATGGACCATATAATTTGGTAGTGAAAACAAAGGATAAGAACCATTTGTAAACAACAAATGGATCTGACATTTTATCTAATATAGACAAAAAAAATACTTCAACATCTGACTTGCTATCAGGCTTTCAACTTAAATGAAATAATAATATATTTTTGTGTTTTTTTTTTTGCAAGAAATAAATGGTAAAGTTAATGTTATAATAATTAATTGTACCAGCCTATACTACTTGCAGCAAGTGACAAAGATAACAGTGGAAAATAAACTACACGACTTGCAACAGGTCACAAAGATATACCAGCGAACCTGCACATGCGTGCCACAACTCTGAATTCAACATTTCTTTTCCCTAGCATATAGTTCCCACAAAGACATTAATATGCATGAAATAATATATCCATATCATTCAATTTTCATCATCCCAACAAACAATACATACAAGTCACAATTAAAATTAAAACTACGAAACATGATGCCACAACATAATAACATTAAAATATTTAGGGATTATTTCTCAATACGGACAATGTCCTCATCCACATCTTATCCATTTTTAGATAAACGTCCAAACAACCATGAGGTTACCAGATAGAACATAAAATAGTATAATGATTAAATAAATTAAAATAACAAAGGGTAACCTTCCCAAGCTTGAAAATTAAACCTGGAATATAAAAAAGAGTCTCTCATTCATCAGCATTGGAAATAAAAGCAGAAGAAAAACAAAATTTTCTACATAGAAGTACAACCCTGAGTTGCTGTTCTTTGTTGCATTGTGTGATTAACAGAAAAATGAAATGTTATAGTGTTAGAACTCAGAATTAAGGTATCATGTTCAATACAAAAATCAAGGCTATATGAAAGCGACATGAGATCAAAACAAATTTTTCTAAACTAATTCAAACTCTCTAAGTGGAAACATTTTACTCTTGCAAAACAATTTCTTAATCTCAAATGTCACCGTTAAAGAGGAGAACCATCTTGTGAGTTTTTTTTTCATCTTAAAGAAGATCCTTAAAAACCACTTACAAAATACAATTTTAATTATCACAATCAATATATGAGTTAGTAACAGGTCAACTCCAAACATTAGAGAACAAATTATGTATGCACAATTAGAACCGCCTCAAAAACATAAGATCGCCATCCCAGGTAAATACTAAGTCATACACCAGAGAAAGAAAAGATTAAATAAATTAAAATACTAAAGGGCTAACCTTTATGAGCCTCATGATTAAACCTGAAGAGGATGGCGAAGAAGAAAGTCTCATTCTTCAACAATGGAAGAAAAAACATAGAAAAAAAAAAGATAATGTTACCTAAAACCGCCTGAAGCTTTAAGCAAAAAAAGAAACCAATTTTTACGTGATTAGTAAGCCCTAATTACCACAGCCATTACACACAAATTTGGGTTTGAGAGCTATGGAGCAGTAGAGAGAGCAAAAGGCAATGTGAAGAGATAAAGCAGGAGATTTGGGTTTGAATGTGTGTCAATTTATGGAGAAAAGTAGCATAAGTAGGTGAAGCATGAGGAGAGAAGCAGATGAAGACCAACAAAAAAAAAATGATGTAAGAAGATAAAAACAAATTTTACTATGGAAAATACACAAAAGCCCCTATGAAGCAACTGAAAAAGAAGGTTGTAAAAGTCAATCAAGCGGGACGCGAACAAGGCCTTTAGTATATGTAAGATATATATTTCTAAGAATTAATAAATGAAACAAAAATTTAAAACATATTACATATGTATGGTGATTCAAATTAATATATAGGTTATATTATATGATTAATATATAGCTTATATTATATTATATGTACAGTGACCTCAATTTATAACTTTATATATATAATAAATTTATAGTTTTATATTTATCCAGCATGCACAAAGAAAATAAACCAAACATACAATGTTATATATATTCTGTTATATTTTTTTTAATCATTTACTGTTGCACTAAATGTCGTTCATCTATATGGTGTTGTTGTTTATTAAGGGAAATTTGATTAATCATGCTTATATTAGCTTAATAATTAAAATTTGAGCCAAAGTTAACTACCATATGAAACCAATGCTCATCTTTCATTTAATACCAAAAATATCATTCTCATAACACATTTCCTCTCTATTCTCCATCTTCCTCTCTACCTCTCTTCACCATACGTTCTTCTCTCACTCTCTCTTCACCATAAGTTTTACACACAAGATTTCCATACTAAAATCTTGCAAGAAAGATACACATTCGGAAATTGAGGATTGTTTGAGGAGAAACACTAAGCTTTGTGTTATTTTTGCTCATAGTGAAGAGATTAAATGGGTAAGTGATTTTCTTTGATCCTTGTTGTTGTTGGTTGTTTTTATGGTTTAGAATGCTGTTTAGATGTTTGATCTGTAATTTGTTGATATTTTTTGCTGTTTTTTGGGTGAAAATCGTGTTCTATGAAAATCTGCGTTTTTTTTTGTTACCTGAGTTTTTTCTAAATGCCCGATAGTGTCCGATAGATGCCCGATATGGGCACGATAGTTGTTGAGTTTCAAGGTTAGGGACGAAGTTCCGATAGCAACCCGATGGTTGCTCGATAGTTTTGGTTCCCCGATGGTCATAAAGGTCCGATGGTTGCCCGATTATTAGTTTGAATCTATACGCCCTACGATAATGGATCGATAATAGTCTGATATATGCCCGATTTTTGTTTTTAAGCTACTACGGACCTTATAGTACGATGGTACACGATGGTACTCGATACTTGCCCGATATTAGTGTTTTACGTGATCAAAAACATAAATAAGCATTTGCCCGATACCGCCCGATATGGCCCGATACTGGTACGATGATAAAAAAATGTCGAACTAAATTTCGACATTTTGTTGCCATTTACTGATTTTTTTTTCTTTGTACATGATAGGGTCAACTTTGTTCGCATACTTGATGTATAATGGTGTTTGGGAGCGTGAAGGTAGAGATTGGGTTTTTAATGGAGCCGAAAATTTAACGTTCGAGTTGGAGAAGGACATAACTTACTCACAACTTGTTGAACTTTTGTACTCAAAGCTGGAGGTTGACAAAGTGCAGTATGACCTGAAATTAGAAGTGAATTATAAGTACATGAAAGGGCTAATGTATCGACCTGAACTTATAAGGAATGACAAGGGTGTAAGCTTATATTTGTCAATGCTTTTGAAGAAGCCAGATGAATTTGTTCCCCTTTTTGTGACTTTGGTGGAGAAGAATATCATTGTTGATCGTAATCCTCCACCAAGTACTGTTAAGGATACTCGTAGTGAGGTTGGGACTTATGTTCCAGAAACAAATCCGGAGGTGCTGGTAGCCACTGCTGTACCTGAATCAAACCCTTTCATACCGACAGTTGATCATGTAGCACAGATGCCATTTCATGATGATTTTCCTGATTGTCCTGACCCTGAAGATGATTTTGATTGCAATGATGATGTAAGAGACAACCAAGAAACAGAGGTCCGTTCTCAAGCTTTGAGCCTGAGTCCATTGTCGTACCAAATACCGAGGCAAACAACATGTAGAAGTAGACCCCGTAGAGAAGATCGCCAAACACCTAGTACTAGTAGTAGTCGTCCAGACGGAACAAATGATGCTAGAGAATTTAGTGATCCACTCTCTTCTTCGACATATTATAGTAAATTCAAAGCTCAGATGTTTACAAGAGAAGACATTGAGGATAATAGTCACTATATATCTATGGGTGGCACATCGGGCGGGGAGATTCATTTAGGAAAGTGTTTCAGAGACAAGGAACATTTAAAGAAGGTTGCTGGCTTGTTTGCAATGAAGAAGGGATTTGACTTTATAGTTAAGAAGTCTGGTACTGATGTTTGGTACATTACATGCAAGGATCCTGATTGTGGGTGGAGGTTAAGAGGGAAGAAGAAACAACTTTCTAACATGTTCGAGGTGACAGCATTTGAAAATGTACACACATGTTCCCTCGATGTTCGAAAAAAAGATAACATTCAAGCATCACCTTTGGTAGTTGCCGAACTGATCAAGGATAAATTCTCAGTTAACGGTTCAGATTATTTAGCCTCCAAAATAAGAGAAGATATGAAGAATTCTTTCGGGATCGAAATTAGTTATGAGAAGGCTTGGAGATGCAGAGAGAAGGCACTCCACATAGTTAGGGGTATGCCTGAAGCTTCATATTCGAAGTTACCTGGGTACTTGCACATGCTGCAGTTGAACAATCCCGATTCCATTATTGATTTCAAGGTAGACGAGGGTTGCTTCAAGTATTGCTTTTTTTCTCTAGGTGCTTGTAGGCAGGGATTCAAGTTTTGTCGACCTGTTATATGTATTGATGGGTCCTTCTTGAAAACTAGGTATGGTGGCCAAATGTTGTGTGTCGTGGCATTGGATTCAGACAGCCACATATTTCTGATTGCTTTCGCAATAGTTGACAGTGAGAACCACGACTCTTGGACCTATTTCATGAGGAAGTTGAAACAAGCGATTGGTGATGTTGAGAACTTAGCATTCGTATCGGATAGGCATCAAAGCATTGTTCATGCTTTGGAACTTGTCTTCCCTGATGCACCCCACGGCGCATGCTACCACCACATTATTATGAACGTGGCTAGCAAGTTCAAGACTGATTGCTTCACGGATCATATTTACAGTTGTGCATACTCGTATAAGAAGACAGATTTTGAAAGAGAATTTGAGAAGATAAAAACAATGGATGTTTGAGTTGCACTATATCTTGAGGGCATTGGATTTGAAAGATGGGTTCGTGCGTACTTTCCAGGGGACCGTTACAATATAATGACAAGTAATTGGGCTGAAAGTTTCAACAGCAAAACTAAGGACGCAAGAGCCTTCCCGATCACTGCTTTTGTTGAATTCATCAGGTTTACTATTCAAACATGGTTTCCTACTCGAAAGGAAAACGCTGAAAAGTGTAGCACGTCTCTATCACCAGTTATGGAGGGGGACTTGTCATGTCAATTTGAGAAATCTCGGTTCTTAAGCGTCGATAGAGCTGGACCTTATACATTTAATGTCCACCCCGGAGGAACAGTTCAGAGTGGTGGTATAGTTGATTTGGAGGCACGAACATGCAGTTGCGGCCTATTCCAAATCATGAAGATTCCTTGTCCACATGCATGTGCTGCTGCTCAAGAACGAAATATTAGCATGTACGCATTGTGCTCTCAATATTACACAAGAGAGTGTTGGAAGAGCACATATGAGGGGACAATTATGCCAGTTGGTGATGAGGATGATTGGGAATTGCCTGAAGACATTAAGAACATCCAAGTTGGAGTACCGATTGAGAAGAAACCTGTAGGCCGACCGAAGAAGCAAAAGGTCGGACGAATTAGGAAAAATCGATATCCTTCTAATGGAGACAAGGTTGTGATACAACGATGTTGTAGCAAGTGTGGTGGTAAAGGGCACAACAAAGCGTCTTGCAAGTACCGAGGTTAAATTGTTTTGTTTGTATTCTAGTTGACCTATTATGTTTTATTTCTGCTTGAACTAGTAATATTTGTTATGTGCTGGATTTTGCAGGTTTTTTTTTCTGTTTTTTTCTCCATTATGAAACTCTTAAATATGTAATAATCCAGTGTTGGTCCGATAGTGCACGATGCCGGTACGACAATGCACGATATCGTTTGTTGTATGATTATTTAAATGCATCTTACAATATGGTACGATGTTGCTCGATGTAGTGCGATAGATAATGTACAACATTAGGGTACGATAATGTACGATAGTGGTCCGATGGTATGGTTTCAGTACAGTTTCGTGAAATTTGTGAGACATGTGAGGGTACGACAGAGTCAGATAGTGATCGATGATAGTACGATGCAAAGATTAAACACATTAAAATGTAGTAATTACAAAAAGAGCAATCAAAAAAATTATACAATTCAAAAAAATTAAGACCGTTTAACATAAGTTTTGGTAGAATAAGTCTACACACCACCTTTGCCTAAAAAGTTTCATATTATTGTCAGTTACATTATCAAATGGTAGTTGTAGAAGCTTATGTTCAATATGCTCAATTACGTAACATCCGCAATCGCCACTGCATTAGAAAATAAATAATAATTTAATAAAGTTTTGTAATTAAGAAATAATAATTAATATGTGATATTTAATAAAGTTCACCTGGATTTTGTTTGCGGTTCGAATTCACGTGGAGTGAGTTTCCAATCGAAGGGTCTGACCTGGCTCTCTGATGCTGTCAACTGAGGCGCGAGTATAACGTCATGGTTCTCAAATAAACCGGACTGTCGCAAGACCGACGGGAAAATGGTACACCAGTCAACCATCAAGCTGATCAAATCGTTTTCGGAAATTGATCCAATACTGGAATGAAAGATGTTGAGCATCCACCCATTCAAGTCTGCCTCTACAGCTACCCAATGCAATTGGTCTTTCAAGAAGAGGGCAAAATAAATGAACTCCTTGTTCTGCCAACTCGGTAAGAACTGGACTGCATCACCCCTAACCAGGTCCAATATACTGTCATCCCAACTAAAGCTAGAGTAGTCAGAACCTGGAAAAGCGTCCCACCAAGCCTTCAATGATTCGGGAAAAATTGTAGGCATAACAACACAGTTCTGAGGGTACACGTTAGGATAAAATTCTAGAAGCCTCCTCATGAGATGGAATGCTGCATCTAAATGCTACATTAAAGGAAAATTAAGTCAGTAACCACATTATCGTACCCCAAAAAACTATCAAACATGAATATAGTCACTATCGTACCCCAATCGTACCATAATCGTACCCCAATCGTACATGAATATATAGTAACTAAATAACAACAATAAAACCTTCTATCGTACCCATATCGTGCTAATGTCATACCATCATCGTAACTTTATGGCAAAAACTACGGTAGTATACACCATCATACCCACTAGCGTCCCACTATCGTACCATTGACAAAGTAAGTTAACATATAGAAACTAACTATTATCGTACTACCATCGTACCTATATCGTCCCACTACAAATTCTAAAATTACGATGTTAATAGTAACTACTTAACAAATTATATCGTACCCCTATCGTGCTAGTGTCGTACCACCATCGTACCATTGACAATATAAACAGTTTATAATTTGACACTTATAAATATCTTACTACCATCGTACCTATATCGTACCACTACATATAGAAACATTTAAATAAATTTTCAACATTTTTTAATTATGAAGTTATAGAAAACTTACAGAGTCAGAAAGCCATGTCCTTGGAGTATGCAGTTTCAAGAACCAAGCAGCATCATGTGTCCCTGAGAAGCATTCCCTCGGATATTTATTCCCAATAGTGCCAAGCAACCACTTGTGAAAGGTCATAAGTAATTTTCCATCAACAACCCTCAATGGATCCACATTCACTGCTGTCTTCGTTTTCTTATTCCTTTTCTTCATTGCAGTGTACTCATCGAACCACCTAGGCCTCTTTCTTTCTCTCCTCTTCTCCGGTGCTGGTGGAGCTATGTCAAAGAATTGTACCTCAGAATCTTCAGTATCTCCGATTACAGTAATTTGCATATCCTCTGGTGTGCGAAAAATGTGATCATCTACATCATCAGGTCTGTAATCGTTAGGGAGAATGTCTTCATCTACAGGAGACTGAGGGCCTTCTTCAGTGGACTGAGGGTGTGGATCTGGAGCTGGCCTACTAAGATCTTCCATCATTGTCATCAGCTTCTGCAATTGACCGAAGATCTCGGACTGACCTTTAATAAGGGCACTTTGTTGCCCTTCAACCTTTTCCAACCTGGCCAAAATCATAGAGTAGCCTGGTTGCTCAGCTTGGGAGGAGGTGCTGGCATGAGGTGCTGATGGGGGAACCTCAGGTGCCTCAGGTGCTGGAGGTGGTGGAACCTCCTTAAAAATATTTGCTGCTTCTGCTTGCTCCGCTAACTTTTCAGCAAGCTTTTCAGCCTGGCTCTGTAATGCTTCCTGTGTAGGCTGTCCATCGGCACCCACCTCTAGTTCCTATAACCCCATGTCCACATACAATGGGGCTTCATTGTCTGTAAGGGTCCTCACATACTGTTCTTCAGCAAGTCGGGCACACAGGTAGGGGTATACTGTCAACTGCCACCAAAAATAATGAATATTTAGATTGGAAAGTAAAACAATATAAAAAATAAGTAATTGTCATCGATGAACAATGGTAACCTATCGTACCCCAATCGTACCTCAATCGTACCATATCGTACCCATATCATGCAAATATCGTACCAATATCGTACCCATAACATAACAATATCGTACCCGTAAGTGAGAATTACTTGCTAACTATCGTACCATCATCGTACCATTATCGTACCTCTACAACTACTTTAATAAAGAATACATAATACATATCGTACCCCAATCGGACCATCATCATACCAAATCGTACCCCTTAGCCAGTTTTCAAACAGTTGACAAAAAACCACAAAATAACCCCACAATCGTACTCAAATCGTACCCTATCGTGCAGTACCCATAGAATTGCATATCTAGAACAAAATATAGAACATTCAAAATATTTAAAAAGTAAAGTAAAAGCTCACCTTTTTGGCAAACAACTTAATAAGTTGCTCTTTGTGTATCTCTACTCTCTTCTTGCTCTGCCACTTGATCATTCTTGGAATGCCTTGGCCCAATCTTGCAGCATAATCCTGACCCAACTCAATGATGGACTCAAAAGCCCAATACTGTAATGCTGTAGAATACCCATAAATAGAGTACTTGGCCTCCTTCTGAGTCTTTTCTTTCTCAATCTTTTTCTGTAAATGCTTCTTCATTTCTACAAAGTCTTTTTGACAAGTTTGTAACAACTTCTGGTATGATATCTTTCCCCACGGGTACTGGAAAAAGAAGTCAACGTCATCTACCATCTTCGGCATGTCAGTCCAAACCATCAACTTCTCCTCACGACCTTTCAAAACACCCTCTACTAATAAACACAAACCCATCTTGTACACATCATCAACTATTTGACAACTCTCAAAAGTTCTGCGCAGTTGCCCTATGCTCACTGGGGAATGACCATTGAAGTACTCAAGAATCAACCGATCTGAAGTGGTCTTCGCTTTAATCTCAGCTTCAGACGGTCCGGCCTCGAAATTTAAACCAGTAACTAAAGCGAACTCCAATTGGCTAAATCTACATCGTTTTTTCCCAATATAAAACTGGACTTCGTCAATCTTCTCCCCTCTGAATTTGTGCAACAACAGCTGATGGACTAAGGCACCAGAAAAATTTAATGGCTCCGCCATGAAGAACTGTTTGAAAGGGGATTCCTTCACCCTATCCAATAAACCACACTGTATAAATTTTGCTTTAATCTTTGGAAAGTACCAACTGTCACGCCAAGTGATACGTCCCGTAAAATGTTCCTCTACTGGAACTATCAGTTGTGGAGGTCTTAAGTTCTGCATAAAACAAATAAATACCCAATTAAATATAATAACAAAAAAAAAACATCAAATTTTATATTCTGCAATCTACTATCGAGAAACTATCGGACACTATCGCACCATTTCGGACACCAATGAAAAAAAAAAAATTGGAACTATAACATTATCGTTCACTATCGTACCTCACATCGTACACCATCGGATTATAACAACACAACAATTTGTTCCCAATATCGGGCACACATCGTACCCTATCGTACCTTCATCCTCAACCTCAAGTTATCAGAAAACACAAAACTATCGTACCCCTATCGAACCACTATCGTACCCCTATCGTACAATCATCTTCAACCTGAAGTTATGAGAAAACACAAATACTATCGTACCCATATCAACCCACTATCGTACCCTATCGTACCTCTAAAAATCCCAGAAATTTTTTTCAAAATTTTACGGTTTACCAGATTTCACACAGTCAGATTTCACACAGTCAAATTCAATAATACATACTATAACATTTTCCAATGGAAAAGAAATTGAAAAAAAACACATACCCTAGACATTTTTGCGTAATGGGGTGTCGGTTTTTCTTCGGGGTTTGAGTTTTCCTTCGTCTTCGTCTTCGTCTCCGGTGAGGCTTGGTTTTCCTTCGTCGGGTGGTGGGGGTTTTTCAGACCGTCGGGTGAGAGGAGAGATGCGTCGGGTGAGGGTAGTTATGGGTTGCTCGATGGTTTTTTGGGAGTGAAGTTTTGGCAGAGAGAGGGAACGAGAAATGGGTAGGGGAAAAGTTACAGTTTTTATTTATGTTTTTTTATCACTATCGTGTACCATCGTGTACTATCGTGTACCATCGTACGATCGGGCACGTATAGGTACCATCGTGTACCATCGTACTATTAGGTCCGCAGTAACTTAATACCAACAATCGGGCATATATCGGACTACTATCGTACCATTATCGTACTTAAAGGGTGTATATATTCAAAATAATTATTGGGCAACCATCGGGTAGACATCGGACTTGAATGACCATCGGGTAACAAAACATATCGGGTACCATCGGGTTGCCATCGGACCTTCACCCCTAACCTTGAAACTCAACAACTATCGTGCCCAAATCGGGCCTCTATCGGACACTATCGGGCTTTTAATCAAGGAACCAAAAAAAACGCAAATTTTCACAGAACACGATTTTCACCCAAAAAACAGCAAAAAATACCAACAAACTACAGATCCAACATCTAAACAGCATTTTAAATCATAAAAACAATCAACAACAACAAGAATCAAAGAAAATCACTTACCCATGTGTATCTTTCTTGCAAGATTTTAGAGAGGAAAGGTATGAGATTTTGTTATGAGAGGGGTATTTTTGGTATTAAATGAAAGATGAGCATTGGTTTCATATGGTGGTTAACTTTGGTTCAAATTTTAATTATTAAGCTAATGTAAGCATGATTAATCAAATTTCCCTTTATTAATTGCTTTGCTGGCGGTCATTTTCTTTAATTGCAAGTTATTTACTTGTTATCGTCATTTATTTCATTATACATTTGGAATCTGAACGTGAACGATACAAAGTATTGTGTTCTCTAATCTCTATACATAGGGATATACACACACATAGGAATATATATACACACAGTACACATTCAAATGTATTACACATGGATATATATATATACACAGTACACATACATATATATAGAGAGAAAACAAAGAAGAACAAACCTGTTTATGAGCCGACACTTGGCGAGAAGAAGAAGCTACAGGATCTACACACTTCTGGTGAGCCCTACTCATGAGCTTTGGTGGAAGAATTTGGGGCAATTTGCAGGTAGGGCAGACAAACTCCAACAACCTCAAAGTTACTGTAAAGATCGTGACAACCGGCGCACCGGTGGTGGGCTGTTCCAAGGCTAACAGCCAGCAGTTGCGGCAGAGCGGGAGGTTGGTGCTAAGGCTGGGTCATGGGCGATGTGTTGGGGGAGAGGATTTGGGGGTTTGGGTTAACAATGGTGAATTGGAAAACTTATTTTTGGAGAAGGGTGATTTCAGGATTGGGAGCTAATTAGGCGCCAAATGTGAGAATTTCTTTTCTTTTCTTTTTTTACGATGATTCATATTAAAATGACATATTTGCAGTGAAATTCCTTTAACTTATCCATTTTTTTTGTATTTTCTTCTTTACTGGAAATTTTTTTATGAAGCTACATGGTGACCATTTTTTTTTTTTAGAAAGGGAAATATTTCATTGCACAAACAAATTACAATGGAATAGGCATGTCTGCCAAATTGACATCACATGCACAAGAGGGTAGCACCTCATTCCACCTAGAAGAAGTCTTATTGTTCAAGGCATTATTTGTTAAACAATGAGCAAGACCATTAGACACTATAGACTCCAACTTGAAACCCAAAAAGCCTGATAAGGGGACTAGAGTTTTGATACATAGAATCACCCCATCCATATCAGTACAAGAATTGGTATTGTTGTTCAACAAGTTTATAGCAGCAAGATAGCCAAACTCAATACAAAAGTTTGATAAACCCAGCTCTTCAGAGATATGTAAGCCTCTTTTAATTTCCATCAATTCTGCAACAAGAGGTTCTGAAGGTAGGTTGACAAATTCAGCTTCAACAATAAGAAAAACTCTATTCAAATCGTGTACCACTACTCCAACACTGCAATAGCCTTTCACATTGTCCACTCTTGCATTCACGTTCACTTTGATGGAGCCAGTAGCTGGTGCTTTTCAGCATTGAACTTCTTTGATGCTCGTCAGTCTTTCTACCTCACCATTGAAATTAGCAAGCAAGCTAGGACACCAATCAATAGCAGCGTTAGCATCAGAAGTCGCTGTTAGGAAAATATAAATTTGCCTCAATGGAAATTGATAATAATATTACAACTCTATGCAATATATTACAAATAATAATGATTGATTTAAAAAGAGTTACATCTCTATAACTGAAAATTACAAATAAAAGTAGAAGGAGATGTAAGATGATAGAAATAGAAAATACAACTCTATTACAAAAGATACAAATAAACTACAAGTGTTTGAACAAAAGGAAATAAAAAGATTACAACTCTTAAACAAAAGGTACAAGTAAATAGAACAAGAAGAAATAGTAGAAAAGCAAATGGAAGAAAATAAGAACAAGAATAAAAATAATAAACTTTCACTCACACAATCAAAGTGAAGAGTGTTGAGGATCACCAACTTGAACAAGGTTTGAAACCTTTGTCCAAAAGCTTATTTCCCCCTAACTCAAGCACTAAGGGATCTCTCACAGATATTGGAAAAGCTTTCTGGAATTATCAAGCCTCAAGGTGTTTCTAGCCAAGTGCTCTAATGGATAGAAATATTGTGTCTTACAAGTGAGCTATAGGCTCCTATTTATAGAGTTTAGAGACACCCTTTGAATTTCAAATTCCACCAACCCCCATGGCTGTTGCCAATGTTTAATTGGATTAATATGGAATTAAAAAAGAGATTTGGGAGTTATTTGGGTTTTTTGAGTCGTTCAACAAAGATTGAAAAAACTGAAAAATTGTTCAATTTTTGGCCTGTGGCCGCGGCCAGAGACATTAGTGGCTGCGACCACTAGTCTCTGTCCCACAGGCCGCGACCACCAACATTCAGTGGCCGCGACCAGTGACCAATTTCAGCACAAAAAATGTGTTGTTTTTCCAAACAATTCCAAACCCTCCCAAATGATTTTGTAACTCCCAAAACACATTATTGGGGTTAAAATCATATCTCTAACAGTCATTTCAAATATGGCTTTATGAAATTCATCTCAATATTGTGTAACGACAAATTTACACAATAAAGGGTAATATTTGGAAGTTACAAATTTGTAACACCAAATATGTTACATTATTTGGATATATCTCATATATATGAATATTGTAACTCTCTATTATATGTTACAATATGTGACACTCTTTGTCACATTTAGTTAATCTAAAACATTATATTATAATATAATATAATATTACATTATATTATAAAATAATATAACATTCCCCCACTAGATTAAATAGTTATCTATTGTATCACTTACTTAATAGATCATTATATTTTGAAATATAACATATCTCCCACTTAATTAAATAAGAACTCTCTCTTATAGGAGTCATTGCATTAGTGCATAAAGCAAAGTGTTTTTCAACTTGAACTTTACTATAGTGTAATTATCACAAAATTTGTCGAAAATTTGGTTGCACTAGGCATTGAACCATCTTTTCATGATAACAAATCGGTGATAACACAAACACCTTTGCGATGTTCACTTGAGACCTCTATGTCTCGGTTTGCACCGTTAATGGCCATGTGCACTTTCCATTCATGGACGTTCTTGAGAATACTCCCAATTCTCATGAGAGGCGGCACCACCCCTAGGTCCATATAGGTAGAATTCTTACAATATTTTGTTACCAAAAATACTTGTCTTTACAAGACTGAATTCTATTAAAAAACCTTTCGGTTTTAACCCTCCACTTGGTAACACACAAGTACTCAATATCTCAGATGGGACTTGTTTTGAGTACAACTAATATTCACTTGATTGACTTGTTGTTACCTATTGAACCTAACACTAGTTGAATAACTAATGTTAAGATAGGCTACCATCAATCGTGAATCTCTTTAGGGAGTTTAAGTCCCATCCCTTAAGATGATGCAGCCACTAAATCCCTCGTTAGTGGCTTAGTGAAAGGATCTGCCAGATTTTCACTTGTTCTCACATAGGATATTGAGATGACTCATCTTTGAATCAATTCTCTTACATATCCACGTCTTAGACTAATGTGTCTAGACTTCCCATTATACACTCCGTTGTATGCTCTAGCCAATGTCGCTTGACTATCACAATGTATCGATATAGTAGATACATTCTCTTTGATTAGGGGAATCTCTATCAACAGATCCCTTAACCATTCGACCTCTTTGTTGGTAGTAGCTAGAGCTATGAACTCTGCTTCCATAGTGGAATGAGATATACAGGTTTGTTTCTTGGAACCCCAAGAAATTGCACCTCCACTAAGTGTAAATACCCAACCAGTTGTGGACAAGTTGTCCCCAAGATTGGATATCCAACTTGCATCTGTATATCCTTCTAATATCGAATAAAATTTGGAGTAGTGAAGGCTTAGTCCTTTGGTTTTCTTGAGATAACCTAGGACTCTTCCAATTGCCTTCCAGTGATCCACACTTGGATTACTTGTAAACCTACTAAGTTTACTTACTGCAAATGCTATATCAGGTCTAGTACACTGGGCAGCGTACATTAGACTCCCTATAGCACTAGCATACTCCAATTGAGCCACCGCTTTTCCTTCATTCTTCTCTAGTTTTACACTATGATCGAATGGAGTATTGGCATCTTTAACCTTGAGATGGTTAAATTTGTTCAATACTTTCTCAAAATAGTGGACTTTCCCTAACGCAAAACCCCCACTATGTTTCTTTACTTTGATACCGAGTATGGTATCAACTTCTCCAAGATCTTTCATCTTGAAGGTTGATGATAGAAACTTCTTAGTTTCTTCTATCCCTTTCATGCTATTACTTAGAATAAGCATGTCATCCACATATAAGCAAAAAATGATCACATATCCCTTACAAGTTTTGGAATACAAACACTTGTCTCCATTGTTATGTCTAAACCCATTAGACATGATGGCTTGATTAAATTTCTCATGCCATTGCTTAGGAGCTTGTTTCAATCCATATAAGGATTTTACAAGTCTACAAACTTCATGTTCATATTTTGGTAGGACAAACCCTTCTGGTTGTTCCATATAGACCTCCTCATTGAGGTCACCATTAAGGAATGTCATTTTGACATCCATTTGATGAATATACAAGTTGTGTATAGAAGCTAAAGCGAACAAAATTCTTATAGAAGTTGTTCTTGCAACAGGCGCATAGATATCGAAATAATCGATACCCTCTTTTTACCTAAACCCTTTAGCTACTAATCTAGCTTTAAAGGTTTGGATAGTGCCGTCAGTGTGGTATTTTCTCCTAAATACCCACTTACACCCAATTGGCTTAGACCCCGGTGGGAGGTCTACCAATTCCCAAGTGTTATTGGAAAGAATGGAATCCATCTCATCATTGATGGCTTCTTTCCAAAATGCACTATCTCTCGATTGCATAGCTTCTCTATAAGTCTTAGGATCATCCTCAACGAGAAGTACAATAGGAATTTTCCTAATGACTTCCTCTCCATTTCCTTCTACCATGTAGAATGAAATTCGTTGAGAATCTATCTCATCCACTACTAGACTTTTATGATTTTTAAGCCTTTGACTTCTTCTAGGTTCAGAGGGTTGCTTTACATCCTTTTGAGAATTCTCTTCTTGAGAATCAACTTTGGATGTAGAAGCTTGAGAATTGTTCTCATATAACAAATTCTCCTTCAGAGATGTTGATGCTTGAGAATTGTTGTCACATAACATATTCTCAAAAAATTCAACTTCTCTAGATTCAATCACAATATTAGACTCTAAGTCTAATAGCCTATAAGCTTTACTATTGTTGGCATAACCAACAAAAGCACACTTTATAGCTCTTGAACCTAACTTTGTTCTATTAGGTTCATTTTTCTTGCAATCTGCAAGACACCCCCACACTTTGAAGTACCCTATGTTGGGTTTTCTTCCTTTCCATAAATCATATGGAGTATCTCATTTTTCTTCATCGGTATTTGATTAAGAATGTGACAAGCGGTTAAAAGTGCTTCACCCCATAAGTTGAAATTCAACTTAGAAAACGCCAACATAGAATTTATCATCTCTAGATAAGTCCTATTTTTCCTTTCGGCAACACCATTGTGTTGTGGTGTATAAGGTGCAGTGCACTCATGAATTATACCATTTTCTTCACAAAATATATTGAATTCATTAGAGAAGTACTCTCCTCCTCTATCACTTCTTAGCACCTTAATATTTTTATTTAGTTGATTTTCAACTTCTAATTTATACAATTTAAAAGCATTAAAAGTTTCATCTTTATGCTTTAAAAGAAACACATAGGTATATATACTAAAATCATCCATAAAAGTAAGAAAATACCTTTTACCACCTCTAGTTAAAACACCACTTAATTCACAAAGATCACTATGGATTAAATCTAGTAAATTAGATAATCTTTCTACACTAGGAAATAGTTTCTTAATCATTTTTGCCTTAACACATGTTTCACATTTACCATAGTTTTTAATATTGCATGCAATCATACCACATTTTACTACTCTTTTCATGGTTAAAAAACCTATATGCGATAGTCTAAGATGCCACAAAAATAAAGAATCATACTCAACAATATAGGCGAAATTAGTATTTTTATTGATAACATTGAAAATTACATCATTGGTGCACAATTTAACCATTCCCTCACATGAGTACCATTTTCCCAAGAATACATTTGATTTGGTAAGTATAAGTTTACCGGACTCAAAAATGGCTTTAATGCCGGGCTTGCCAAGCAAAACATCAATTACCAAGTTTCTACTCATTTCGGGAACATAAAGTGCATTCACTAATGTAACTTTCTTGCCGTAGGTGAAGTAGACTTCAATACTACCTTTGCCAAGTACCTTGGATTTGCCCTCATTGCCCATTTGTATCTCATGGTTGCCCTTTGACTCTTCAAAGGTCTTGAACAATGATTTGTCATAGGTGACATGGACGGTGACACATGTATCATATCACCACCATTTCACCTTGCCTTGGACCGCATTCACCTCACTAAGGGTAGCAACTATATTTTCCTCTTGAGTTGCATTCACCTTAGGTCCTTGTTGGTCTTTTCTATGCCTACACTCTCTAGGATAGTGACCCTTTTTCCCACACACAAAGCAATGACCAATCTCGCCCTTAAACTTGTTTGGGTTGGTTTTTGGACCCAAAGGTTTCTCGTTACCCTTTTTCCCTTTGTTTTTGGGATGTTTTGGTTGTGACACCGCATTTGCTTTGGAAGTCTCTCCATTAGACCCCTCCACAAGTTTATCTCTACATATCGATTCCTCTTCGATTCTAATATGTTTTTGGATTTCCTCCAAAGAAGAATCCTCATTTTTATGAAAGATTCTTTTCCTATAGCTCTTCCAAGTTGGTGGTTATTTAGCCACTATAGCACTAACTTGAAAGGCCTCGGGAAGCTCAATCTTTAGCACTTTCAATTTGTTAACAATTATTTGTAATTCATGAATTTGAGGAAGAATAGGTTTATCACCAAAAAATTTGAAATCGAAGTATTGAGATATCAAAAACTTTTTGGTACCTTCCTCTTCCGCCTTAAACTTTTTCTCAAGTGCATCCCATATCTCCTTGGCTGATTTGGTCTCGGTGTAGAGGCATAGAGCCTATCGGATAGGGCGTTGAGGATATGACCCCTACAAAGGAGATTGTCCTCCTCCCTCTTCCTTCTCTTCTCCTCCTCTTCGGGAGTGTCTTTGTCGGGGCTCAGCTAGAGGTGCCAAGGAAGACTCAAGGATGTAGGCGATTTTGAGAGTGGTTAAAAGAAACCTCACCTTGTCTTGCCACCTAGTAAAATTAGATCCATCAAACCTATCCAATCTCACTAGGTCTTGGTTCATGATTTTTATTGTCTCCCCTTCCATTGAAACAAAAAGGGATAAGCTTTTAAATGTTAAGAAAATATAAATTTGCCTCAATGGAAATTGATAATAATATTACAACTCTATGCAATATATTACAAATAATAATGATTGATTTAAAAAGAGTTACAACTCTATAACTAAAAATTACAAATAAAAGTAGAAGGAGATGTAAGATGATAGAAATAGAAAATACAACTCTATTACAAAAGATACAAATAAACTACAAGTATTTGAACAAAAGGAAATAAAAAGATTACAACTCTTAAACAAAAGGCACAAGTAAATAGAACAAGAAGAAATAGTAGAAAAGCAAATGGAAGAAAATAAGAACAAGAATAAAAACAATAAACTCTCACTCACATAACCAAAGTGAAGAGTGTTGGGGATCACCAACTTGAACAAGGTTTGAAACCTTTGTCCAAAAGCTTATTTCCCCTTAACTCAAGCACTAAGGGATCTCTCACAGATATTGGAAAAGCTTTCTGGAATTATCAAGCCTCAAGGTGTTTCTAGCCAAGTGCTCTATTGGATAGAAATATTGTGTCTTACAAGTGAGATATAGGCTCCTATTTATAGAGTTTAGAGACACCCTTTGAATTTCAAATTCCACCAACCCCCATGGATGTTACCAGTGTTTAATTGGATTAATATGGAATTAAAAAAGAGATTTGGGAGTTATTTGGGTTTTTTGAGTTGTTCAACAAAGATTGAAAAAACTGAAAAATTGGTCAGTTTTTGGCATGTGGTTGCGGCCAGAGACATTAGTGGCCGCGGCCACTAGTCTTTGTCACAGGCCGCGGCCACCGACCAATTTCAGCACAAAAAATGTGCTTTTTTCCCAAACGGTTCCAAACCCTCCCAAATGACTTTTGTAACTCCCAAAACACATTATTGGGATTAAAATCATATCTCTAATAGCCATTTCATATATGGCTTTATGAAATTCATCTCAATATTGTGTAACAAAAAATTTACACAATAAAAGATAATATTTGGAAGTTACAAATTTGTAACACCAAATATGTTACTGTGGATGCCAAAAATCCACCAAATAAGAAATCTCTAGTCCCTGATTAGAACAGAGGGATAAAGGCCACTTAATCATGCAATTGGACTCGAGCCTGTAGGCCTTTTTTGAATACAGGAGATTGTCTCATGAGAAATGTGGATGCTCAAAATTCAACAGTTATAAAAAGGCCAAAAGCGCATGATAGGCTCCCATAAACGCCTCGTGGGTACGCCCGATATGCTACGGGCATATTGCACCAACTGTTTTAGGGACCCATCTCGCGCCCATGCATGACACGGCCTCGCGTGCTCCCGCATCACGACCTCGCCCACCACCAAGGCCCCGCACCACGGCCTCACGCAGCCACGCTCGCACAACAGGCGGCCTCGCGCCCCAGCAGGCCCTCGGCCTCACACAGCCACGCCCGCACACCAGGAGGCCTCGCGCCCCAGCAGGCCCTCGGCCTCGCGCAACCACGCCCGCACACCAGGCGGCCTCGCGCCCCATCAGGCCCTCGGCCTCGCGCAGCCATGCCCGCACACCAGGCGGCCTCGCGCCCCAGCAGGCCCTCGGCCTCATGCAGCCACGCCCACACACCAGGTGGCCTGGTGCTCCAGCAAGCCCTCGACCTCGTGCAGCCACACCTACACACCAGGTGGCCTCGCGCCCCAGCAGGCCCTCAGCCTCGCGCCCCAGCAGGCCCTCGGCCTCGCGCAGCCACGCTCGCAGCATCAGGTGGCCATACGAATGGGGGCACGCGTCAAAGGAGCCATACCCCCAAGGGCCACGCATACCTAGTGGCCTCGTGTGCCTCGCCTTGCGCACCGACCACGTCAATGGCCTCAAGAGACATAGCCTCCACTAAACACCCTTCGGCCATATACCAGGGGCCTCGTAGTGTGGGGGATGCAAAGTGATGGTTTCATAAGATGAGAACCTCATCCCATTTGTAGGCGTCATGCTTCATCACACACGCAGCAGGCCCCGTTGAAGAGGCCTTACCTCTCTTCCTGAGGTAAGTGCCACCAACGGGGCACCACTCTCCCTATGAGTCACATGAGATGAAGAGAAATAGGAGAGACCCAATAACTATTAGGTATGGAGCCAATAGTGGAATAGATGACTGAGTATATCGTTCATGTCAACACACTAGCTTCCCTACACTTAGTAGGACGTGGAATAACCTTGAGCAGATACATGCCTTGTAGAGGCGAGAATAACCATCGGGTACATGGTACCCGTACGTGTATGGGTGCATGACGTACAGCCATGAGGAGGACAGAAGCACGACTCTGACACCTGTATCACACAAGTAGTGGAGGTACGAATTTGTACAAAGAGTGGAGGCACTATATGCATGCCTCTGACTATGTACCAGGCTGACACTATGATCTTCTGCTCCACCACTCTTCCCATACCACTACCTCCTGTGTTATTACCCTGACAGTGTACTTATGTACTATTTTGTCCCAAGGGACCACCATGTATAAGGGGCCATTAGAGCCCAGCTATAAAAGGAGCTTGACCCCTCAGAATGAGGGGTTGGAAAATTCATTGTAAGCAGAGGCTATTGAGAAATATACCAAGACTTGCTCCATCATTTATCTATGTTTACTTTTCCTTAAAGTTTATTCTCAGTTCTTATATAAACATCACCTGACTTACCTTTGAGTTTTCCGATCTAATTTCGTTGATGAGATTTCACCGTCAACAGTTTGGCGCCGTCTGTGGGAAGAACAAGCACCAAGCCAGTGATCTTCCATCACTTCCAAAAAAGAAAGATGCTAAGACATTCAAAATGCCTACGGCAAGCACAAGAGGTTGAGGTTCGTCGAGACGAAGTAGAGCAGAGGGCTTCCAAGAAAGACCCCCCTCCGCCCGAGCATGGAGGTGGACCGGAAGAACCTCTTCCCCCAGGGGAGGAGAGGGGAGGAGAGGGAAGCAGCGTCCCTAGCTATCCAGTCCGACGGAGGTCATTCAGAGCCACTAGTATATCCACTTAACCGGCCCCGGTTGACCCCACGCCCAGGCCACCAGGACCCCAGTCCATCGACGCACTGGCCAGGCAAGGGTCCCAGGGTACGCTCGGTAAGCTCCAGCTCAAGGACGCGCCTCTACAAGGACGAGATTCGCGAGTTGCATAAAAAGACTCGAAGGCTGGAAACCATGATAGAGAACATGCAGGAGGTTTTAAATGACCTACTGCAAGGGAAGTCAAGCATACCCCTCCCTAAGCGTAAAGGGAAGGGGCATGAAAAAGGGGAAAGCACTGTCCCTATAGACGATGGGGGAACCCAACTTTCCACCAGTAAAACCCCCCAGACAAAGTACCAGGGGGGACCCAGGCCAACAAAGTATCCCCAGGAGCAGAGGCGGAGGGAAGGTGATGGTCGTAAGAACGAGGCCGAAGTCCCCTCAAAAGAGGCACCCCCTGGCCTAAGAAAATAGCTCCATGGAGAGAGGTCAGAAGTGAGAGACGTATCCCCCGCGGTTCCCCCAAGGGACACAACCAAGGCAAAGGATCAGCCTGAGAACCCACGAAACTCCTTATGCAAAAAGAGGAGGGGACTAGACACCAAAATGCGAAGCCCTCAAGGCAAGACCCCCACTGCACATGGGGGGCACATGGATGACGAAGAGTTCGACCGTGATTCACCCTTCACATGGGAGATTCAAGCTGAGAGAATGCCCACTGGCTTTAGAGAGCCTCGCATGACTCCGTACGAGGGTACTACAGACCCAAAATATCATTTTGACTCCTTCAATAACTTGATGAGGTTAAGAGGGGTCAACAATAGGGCAAAGTGTCATTGCTTCGCCATTACACTTAAAGGAGTGGCGTACAAGTGGTTCAAGAGGTTAAGGCCAGGAACAATTGAGTCATGGTAACAATTCTCTGATGAATTTCTTCAGCAACACCATGCAGCGTGTGATTACGTCATGTCAACTACCAGCCTCGCTAACATAAAACAAGGAGAGAACGAAAGTCTGAAGGACTACATCCATAGGTTCAATATAGAAGCAACAAAGGTGGGAGGTTTGACCAAAGCAGAGCACAAGATGGCTATTATAACTGGAGTTCGTCCAGGAAGCAAGTTGTGGGGGAGCATGCTCAAAAGAGAAGTCACGAATCTGGATGACTTCGAGAGAGAGCACAGAAGTACATACGTGTGGAAGAGGGCCATAAGAACTTCTATGTGGAAGAAAGCGAACCTTCCTCCAGTTTCCCTACTACTAACACGTTCGAAGATTCCATACAGAAGGGGGCGTCGCGCTAGAGGGGTCGCTAACCAAGTTTGAGATTGAACAAAGACCATCTAGCCATGAAAGTCGCGACCCGAGGGGAGATCACCTCAAAAATAGACGCTTGAGAAAAGGGTCTCAAAAGTAGACGCTTGAGAAAAGGGTCTCCAAAAATAGACGCTTGAGAAAAGGGTCTCCAAAGTAGACGTGAGTAAAAAGGGTCTCAAAGTAGACGCTTCCAAAAAGGGTCTCAAAGAAAACGCTTGCAAAAAGGGTCTCAAAGAAGACGCTTGCAAAAATAGTACTATGCCTAATGACGAGAAGGACGCTTCTCGCAAAAAATAATAAGCGCGCGCAAAAGTATGTAAAAGGATAACCAGAACCTAAGGGGTCAACATATCCTTATAGATACGATCAAGGTGCACTAAAGAGAGACCTATCGAACCCCCTTTCGCGTGGGTTCCAAAGGACCTCGAGCATGATAAATGCCAAAAAAAAAATGAAATGAAAAAAGAGGGATAATAAAAAGGAACGGAAGAGTCTACAAGAACGCCTAAGGGCCTCCCTATAGATTGGGGGGCAAGTGTGGATGCCAAAAATCCACCAAATAAGAAATCTCTAGTCCCTGATTAGAATAGAGGGATAAAGGCCACTTAATCATGCAATTGGACTCGAGCCTGTAGGCCCTTTTTGAATACAGGAGATTGTCTCATGAGAAATGTGGATGCTCGAAATTCAACAGTTATAAAAAGGCCAAAAGCGCATGATAGGCTCCCATAAACGCCTCGTGGGTACGCCCGATATGCTACGGGCATATTGCACCAACTGTTTTAGGGACCCATCTCGCGCCCATGCACGACACGGCCTCGCGTGCCCCCGCACCACGGCCTCGCGCAGCCACGCTCGCACACCAAGCGGCCTCGCACCCCAGCAGGCCCTCGACCTCACGCAGCCACGCCCGCACACCAGGCGGCCTCGTGCCCTAGCAGGCCCTCGGCCTCGCGCAGCCACGCCCGCACACCAGGCGGCCTCATGCCCCAGCAGGCCCTCGGCCTCGGTCAGCCACGCCCGTACACCAGGCGGCCTCGCGCCCCAATAGGCCCTCGGCCTCGCGCAGCCATGCCCGCACACCAGGCGGGCTCGCGCCCCAGCAGGCCCTCGGCCTCGTGCAGCCACGCCCGCACACCAGGTGGCCTCGCACCCCAGCAAGCCCTCGCCCTCGTCAAAGGGGCCTCGCCCCCAAGGGTCACGCATACCTAGTGGCCTCGTGTGCCTCGCCTTGTGCACCGGCCACGTCAAAGGCCTCAAGAGACATAGCCTCCACTAAACACCCCTCGGCCATATACCAGGGGCCTCGTAGTGTGGGGGATGCAAAGTGATGGTTTCACAAGATGAGACCCTCATCCCATTTGTAGGCATTATGCTTCATCACACATGCAGCAGGCCCCGTTGAAGAGGCCTTACCTCTCTTCTTGAGGTAAGTGCCACCAATGGGGCACCACTCTCCCTATGAGTCACATTAGATGAAGAGCAATAGGAGAGACCCAATAACTATTAGGTATAGAGCCAATAGTGGAATAGATGACTGAGTATATCATTCATGTCAACACACTAGCTTCCCTACACTTAGTAGGACGTGGAATAACCTTGAGCAGATACATGCCTTGTAGAGGGCGAGAATAACCATCGGGTACATGGTACCCGTACGTGTACGGGTGCATGACGTACAGCCATGAGGAGGACAGAAGCATGACCCTGACACCTGTATCACACAGGTAGTGGAGGTACGGATTTGTACATAGAGTGGAGGCACTATATGCATGTCTCTGACTATGTACCAGGCTGACACTATGATCTTCTGCTCCACCACTCTTCCCATACCACTACCGCCTGTGCTATTACCCTGACAGTGTACTTATGTACTATTTTCTCCCAAGGGACCACCATGTATAAGGGACCATTAGAGCCTATCTATAAAAGGAGCTTGACCCCTCAGAATGAGGGGTTGGAAAATTCATTGTAAGCAGAGGCTATTGAGAAATATACCAAGACTTGCTCCATCATTTATCTGTGTTTACTTTTCCTTAAATTTTATTCTCAGTTCTTATATAAACATCACCTAACTTACCTTTGAGTTTTCCGATCTAATTTCGTTGACGAGATTTCACCGTCAACAGTTACATTATTTGGATATATCTCATATATCTGAATATTGTAACTCTCTATTATATGTTACAATATGTGGCACTCTTTGTCACATTTATTTAATCTAAATCATTATATTATAATATTATATAATATTACATTATATTATAAAATAATATAACAGTCGCAACTCCATGGGTCCAATTATTCCTAGCATTCCACAAATACCAAGTTACAGTCACAAAGAATTCAAATTCTTCCCTTTTTAGGTACAATGACATCTTGTTAAGTAAGGAGATACTGTCAGCCTCTTTGCAATCTTTCAATTTCTTTCATAGCCTCGTATTCTTCAGCACCACTTGTGAATATGAGTATCGCCAAAGAGCATGGAAACAATTTTCATCAAGCCCACCACTGCGCCTATCACAAAAATATTGAGTTGGAACACCCCTGCAAAAAAGCACATGGTTAGTTGGAAGCATTTTATTTTCTTGTGAATTTTATTATAATACATTTTTACAGAATTTTGTATGAGAGGTTTAAATTCTAAGCCTACTTTTCTTAGAAAAAATTTGTATTGTATAACTTTTATGTTTTATTATCATCAAAGTATGTGATATCTTCGAGAGGAAAACGATACTTCTTTAAGTGAATATGTAAGATATTAATATATTAAAGAGAGTTAAAGCATCTAGGATCACAAAAAGATGGGGGCTAGCCAAACTTGAAAGTGAAGGTCCCGATGTCGTTCAACGGATCGGTTGTTCCGTCGTACGTAGGCATGTTGGGTGTTTTGAAGCCCATGGGATAGGGAGCTGCTGCGATGTGAGGAGCAAAAGGCTCGACCTCCTCATTAGAATCGCAACTGTACACATTTTTCCCGGACAAAAGTCTCTTCATTTGTTCCTCCTTCAAGGTCAGTCATTGATGGACCCAAAACGGGTATGTTTTAAATATTTATATCGCAAGCGCACAAATCCTTCATATAGAATAGTGATCATGTAAGAAAGGATGTCGAACCCAAATGAGTTGTCTAAAATAAAAAAAGAAAACTATTTTAAACCAAAATTAATAAATTATAACCTAGCTCCAAAGATTAATGAGATTTTTGTATCAAGACAATAAAATAATTGATAATAATAATGATATTAAAGACAATATATATAACTAAATTAATAATTGTAAAAAAAATGGTAGAAGAAAGATTATTAAGATAATAGAATCCACAAAACATAAGTTCAATAATATTTATAAGTACATTGACTCCCAAGTTTTAGCAATAGTAGAAATTAATCAAATCATCACTTGTTCAAATTAGATATTCTATTTAAGCATAAGTTATTTTAGAAATATATGATTTATCTTCACTTTTTAAGATATAATTTCAAAGTATTTGTTGTGAATCACTCTAAAGAAACAACAAATAAATCAATGAATATTATTTTTAAGGCAAAACATAATATTTTTGTTCTAAGCATTTGATGTGCACAATTTAATGGCACACCTTAATAAAAGAATATTGTGATTTTGCACTAATGAAAAACAAAGTGTAAATATGTGCTAACAATAAAAAATGCATGATATTTAAGATGAAAGAAGATATTTGAAGAAGAAAAATTCATAAACTTTGTTGCGTTAATGGGAAATCAACATACAAAATAAATACTATCTAGTTACATATTGTTTCATCATCACCTTAATAATCTTAAAAATATTAGAAACTCATAGCCAGAATAGAAATTACAAAATGAAGAAAATACATACTTGAAAAATGCTCTTGAAAAACACTAAAATGGAAGAGAGAATGGTAGAAAAGAATATGGTAACAAAAAATTTAGCACCAAAAAATGGTCTTGAATTTACATATTTATAGCCAAAATAAGAGTATTAAATTAATCAACTTAAATTAATTAGATTAATTAAATAAAATAAATATGGCATGTAGAGGTAAATTATAGGTGTAATGATGATTTTGTGGTGAAATATGTAAGAAAGTTGGGTAAAAAATAGGCTTTTTCAGACATAGGGAGACAAGGGGACAAGGAGATGTTGGGCTCAAGAAAAAATGGCATGGCTGCTGGCAGGCAGTTGGGTTCGGGCCTGGGCTGGTGGCGTACCCATGGTGTGGGTAGGTGGGAGAAGGCAAATGGGCTGGGTTGGCTGACATTTGGGCTAAATGGAGCAACTTGAGGCGGGCGGGCCTGGAGGAAGGCAGGCGGGCCCAGGTGGCTGGGGAAGGCAGGTGGCTGGGATGGGCTGGGCCAACTGCTAGGCATGCGGGCTTGGGTTGCGCGAATTGGGTCTGGCGTCGTGGGCCGAATTGGGGTACTAGGGGCTGGGCTGGTGGCTTTTAGAAATACCAATTTTTTTTCCTTCCTTTTCCTTGAAAATGCCACTATTTTCTTCCTTTTTCTTGCTTTTCAAGAACCCAAAAATAACGTATCTCCTATAAAATAAACATAAATTAAATTAAAACTAAATATTAATTAAAACTTAATTTACTTAAACATTTAAGCTCAAAAGTGCATGTTTTTACTTCTAACTTTACAATACTAATTTAAAATAATTAAACTACAACATATTATAATAAAATATCTATAAAAACATATAAAAATCTAAAAAATTACAATAAGACTAATAAATTCAAAATTACTTAAAAACTTAAAGCAAAAGAAAATTTAAACACACGATTTTTTTTATTGGTGAAATCTTAAGTATTTCCTCAAAAATTGCACAATGATAATAGCTCTAAAAAACTTATGAATATAGATTAAGCTTATGTATTTAATCTAATATTCAATCTTGCTTTCTAAATTATATTTTTAAGAAAAAATATTTTTCATTTAAAATTATAAAAATTAGAGGTGTTCTATTATGAAAAACCTATATATATATATGTGTGTGTGTGTGTGTGTGTGTGATTTAAGCAAAATTGACCCAATAATTAGAAATAAAGCTTAAGAAATATTCATATTTTCAAGAGAACTACAATCACACTCAATCAAGGTTCTTATCATTGGAAATAAAAGATATCACCAACTTTTTCTTTTTTAAAAAAAAAGAAAGAAAAACAATACAAAACATAATAAAACAATTTTTTTAAAACAAACTTAACACAATTATACCCTCATATTCAACATAATGAATGGTAAACAACCATTAAACTCACTACTCCCAAACTTAATTTAAGTATTGTTCTCAATGTGTCAAAATATAAATATAAATATAAATTAAAATTGACAAGAGGTTAGAGTTTAAAATGGTCATACCTCATCGTGATGCAACGTCAAGAGAGCTAAAAACACTTAAACAAAAAGTAGAACACACAAAAGTAAACACGAAAACAAGCACACAAAAATAAACACACAAAACACATAAACACAAGTTACCAAGAGTAATTGCAAGCAGTCAAATAACTTGGTAAATAGGATCCTCAAGGAGGATTTCATCCACTTCATCGATTTTTAATTCTAAAAATGGTTTTAATTTGTGTCCATTAACTTTAAAAATATCACCATTGTTAGGATTTTGAATTTCGATAGCCCCATGTGAAAAAACGACTTGAAAAATATAGGGACGGGTCCACCTAGAACGTAATTTTCCTAGAAATAAATGCAACCGAGAGTTGTATAGAAAGACTTTCTGACCTGGACAAGTGCTTAATAGCCCAAAATACTCTATGTTCTAACTCAACAGGTAAGTGGCACGCCTTCCCATACACAAGTCTTTAGGGTGACATGCCAATGAGCATTTTTTACGCGTTACGATACACCCATAATGCATCAATGAGTCTTAAGGACCAATTTTTCCTAGTTGGATTCATAGTTTTTTCTAAAATGTGCTTAACTTCCCTATTAGACACTTCAACTTGACCACTAGTTTATGGGTGATATGGTGTTGAGGCTTTATGTGTAATGCCATATTGTTTCATCAAATGTTCAAATGACTTATTATAAAAGTGTGTACTGTTATCACTAATGATAGCACGTGGTGAACCAAAACGGGAAAATATACTTTCTTTCAAAAACTGAAGCACAACTTTGTGGTCATTAGTGTGGCATGCAATAGCTTCAACCCATTTAGACACATAATCAACTCCAACAAGAATATAAAGATTACCAAAAGAGTTAGGAAATGATCCCATAAAATCAATGCCTCAAACATCAAATATGTCAATTATAAGAATAAGATTCAAAGGCATCATGTTTCGTTTAGTTAAACTTCCTAACTTTTGGCAACATTCACAAGCTTTACAATACACATATGTATCATGAAAGATAGTTGGCCAATAAAACCACATTGTAAAAATTTAGCAGTTTTTTTCTTACCACTAAAATGTCCTCCACATGAATGATCATGACAAAAAGATATAATTTTAGATTGGTCATAATTTGGAATGCATCTTCTAATTATTTGATCAGGGCAGTATTTAAACAAGTAAGGATCATCCTAAATAAAAAATTTCACCTCTGAATAAAATTTAGATTTATCATGCTTCGACTAATGAGATGGTATTTCTTTAGTGACCAAATAATTCACAATATCAACATACCAAGGCAAAGAAGAAACATGCATCCATTGTTCATCAGGAAAAGTTTCAGTGATACGAGTGGAATCATGTATAGTTTCAACAACTAGTATAGGCAAATGATCAGCAACAACATTTTCATACCCTTTTTTATCATGTATTTCTAAGTCAAATTCTTGTAAAAGCAGGATCCAACGTATCAAACGAGATTTAGCATTCTTTTTTGACAATAGATATTTTAATGCAACATGATCAGAATAGACAATAATTTTAGATTCTAACAGATATGACCTAAATTTCTCCAATGCAAAAACAACAGCAAGCAATTCTTTTTCGGTTGTGGAATAATTTAATTGAGCATCATTTAAAGTTTTGCTAGCATAGTAAATTACATGAGATATTTTTTTCAAGTCTTTATCCTAAGACAACACCTATAACATAATCAGAAGCATCACACATTATTTCAAAAGGTGTTTTCCCATCAGGAGGTCGAATAATGGGTGCAATTGTCAACAAATTTTTCAATTTCTCAAAGGAAACATGGCAATTATTATCAAATACAAAAGCATTTTCTTTTCCAAGTAAATGGCATAAAGGCCGAGAAATTTTGCTAAAGTCTTTTATAAATTTTCTATAGAAACCGGCATGGCCTAAGAATGATCTAATTTCTTTCACAGTTTTAGGTGGGGGAAGTTTTGAAATAAGATCAACTTTTGCTTTATCAACTTCTATTCTCTCAGATGAGATTACATGACCTAAAACAATTCCTTTTTTAACCATAAAATGACATTTTTTCAGTTAAGCACAAGGTTTTTCTCTTTACAACGAATTAAAATAAGTGAAAGATGGTGCAAACATTCATCAAAGGAAGAACCAAATATAGAAAAATCATCCATAAACACTTCAAGAAATCTTTCAACCATATCAGAAAAAATTGAAATCATATACCTTTGAAAAGTTGCAGGTGCATTGCATAGCCCAAAGGGCATGCGACTGTTGACCACGATTTTGGCCAACGACGAGTAGACGTCAAAACTACAATGAACCTTCAAGAGAAAAATATGACACATATAATTTTATAGTGGTTCAGCCACAATTTGTTGGTAATAGACTAATCCACTTGGAGTTGTGATATATTTAGCCTACACTTAAGATCAGATGAACTTGAGCCAATTGAGTTTCTTAAGTGCAAGTAGAAAAATATAGAGTTTCTCTCTCTAGAGAATACAAGCTTTATCTCTCTAACCTCTCAGAAAATGCCCCAAGAATGCCCCAAGTAACAATCCCCAAAATCTCAAAACGAGAGAGTTTTCTCAGCCTAAAAAGATCAGATCCCCCAAATGATGCCATAAGCCATTTATTTATAGGCTCATGGATCGTACATAAATATCTCCCATTTACCGGGTCATTTTTTCTTCCAACAGACTTTAATTAATAAAATATAAATAAATCTAATATTACAACAATATGGCTATTATTCCGGGATATCTGAGAGATTCCCGCGGCAGTTGAGAATGATTCGAGTTGAAGCTGTTACTGAGGACATAGGAAAACACCTCTCGTCGGCAAAGCACACCTCTAGCACACTTCATGACACATTTCTGGTCTAGCAAAATGAACTGACTGGTCGGCCAAAACAGATGACCGGTCGGCCAAAATGACTGACTGGTCGGCCAAACACCTGACTGGTCGGCCAAGCACCTGACTAGTCGGACAAACACCTGACTGGTCGGTCATGACACCTGACTGGTCGGTCATGACACCTGACTGGTCGGTCATGACACCTGACTGGTCGGTCATGACACTTGACTGGTCAGTCAAACATCCTTATCGGTCTGACAGAAACTCTACCAGGTCGGTCAGATCACTTTATCACAACTCCGAAGAGCCAATACATTTATTGACTATTAATGTGTCGTTTACGGACCATGTATTGCCACTTGTCACTTCTTATTGCCATGTCATCAAACTCCAATTTTTGAGGATAACAGCGACGATAGGCAAAATTCATGAAAGGGCATGTAAAAGTAGTCTTTTCTTGATCTTTTGGGGCAATGGGGATTTGGTTATATCCCGAACACCCATCAAGAAAGCAATAATATGCATGACTAGCTAACCGTTCAAGCATTTGATCAATAAAGGGTAATGGAAAATGGTCTTTTCTAGTAACCTTATTTAGCTTTCTGTAGTCTTTGCACACTCGCCATCCCATTTATACTCGAGTAGGGATTAATTCACTTTTCTCATTTTCAATAACTGTGATCCCAGACTTCTTAGGCCCAACTTGAACTGGACTAACCCATTGACTATCAGAAATAGGGTAAATGATACCTACGTCTAATAGTTTTATGACCTCTTCTCTAACTACTTCTTTCATATTTAGATTTAGCCTTCTTTGACATTCTCGAGAGGTTTTAGCATTCTCTTCTAGATGGATTCTATGCATACATGTGGATGGGCTAATTCCTTTAATGTTTCCAATGGTCCAACCTATGGCTTCTTTATGTATTCTAATGACATCTAACAATTTATCCTCTTGTTCTTTATCTAAGACAGATGCTATGATAACAGGTGAGGTTTCAGACTCTCCTAGAAAAGCATATTTTAAATTGTCTGGCAAATATTTTAGGTCTAACTTTGGAGACTCGGAAATTGATTGAATATTCTCTAGGGGTGAAAAAGGTTCAGTTATGGTATCATTTAAGGGCATAGACTCTAGCAAAGAATTCACATCTTTCATGAAATTATCAACATGTAAGCTCATACGAAAATATGTTTCACAAAAGTCAAGCAAGTCATTTCCATCATCTTCAAAAATATTCTCAATCATGTTAACTTCATGCACTTCCTCACACTTAATAGATTTAGAGACATTAAATACATTCAATTCAACAGTCATATTTCCAAAAGATAATTTTAAAATGCCATTACGACAGTTAATGATTGCATTAGATGTAGCTAAGAATGGTCTACCTAAAATGGTAGGGATTTGAGCATGCACATTTTCTACAGGTTGAGTATCAAGAACAATGAAGTCAACAGGAAAGTAAAATTTATCAACTTTTATCAAAACATCCTCTATAATGCCTCTAGGAATTTTCACAGAACAATTGGCTAATTGAAGAGTTATAGAAGTAGGTTTTAGTTCACCAAGACCAAGTTGCTTATAAACATAATAAGACAATAAATTCACACTAGCACCTAAATCAAGTAAAGCCTTGTTAATAAAATGATCACCAATAATGCATGAAATTGTGGGACACCCAAGATCTTTATATTTAACAAGACTCTTATATTGAATAACGGAACTAGCTTGTTCAGTTAAAAACACATTTTTAGGAACATTAGTGTTTCTTTTTACAGTACAAAGATCCTTAAAAAATTTAGAGTAGGCAGGCATTTGTTTAATAGCATCTAAGAAAGGGATATTGATAGTAACTTGGTTAAAAACTTCTAAGATGTCATTATATTGACCGCCTTTTTTAATTGGAAGTAGTCTTTGTTGGAATGGGGCTCTTGGAATGAAAGGATGGATTGGAGTTTCCTCATTTGAAGAGTCATTGGCATTAGAACAAGAAGGTTGACTCTTTTCTTTTTCTTTTTCAACCTCGAGTATGTAATTAGGTTTGACAATGTTCTTTCCAGACCTAAGAGTTGAAATTGATTTGACTTCTCCATTATGACTAGACTTTCCTATCTCATATTAACCTTTTGGATTTGAGATAGGTTGACTAGGGAATATTCCTTTTTCTCTATCAGCTAAAGCAGTAGCGAGTTGTCCTACTTGTGTCTCGGGTTTGGTAATTGATTGAGACTGATTTTGTAGGATTTGCTGAGTGGATTACATAAATTATTGTAAAGTATCTTTTAAGAAAGTTTTCCTTTGTTGAGGATATGGTTGATTTTGTGGGGCATGAGTTTGGTTTTGCGTGTTGTATTGGTTCCCTTGATTTATTGGAGGTTGCTTTTGTCTCCATGAAAAATTTGGATGGTTTCTCCAATTTGGATTATAAGTGGATGAAAATGGGTTATCATTTAGTTTCCCATAAGCATGAAGAGCATTGGCCTCCTCAGAAAAGGCTTCTTGGTAGGAAGGACATGATTGGGCATTATGGCAAGGACTAGAACATATAGAAGAAACATCTTTTCTTGGTTGTATTGGAGAATTTACAGTCTGACTTATGGCTAAAGCTTCTACTTTTCTCGCTAATTTGTCTAAGAATGTTCTTAAGTATAATTCACCTTTTACTTCATACCTTCCTCCTCTTTTTGGTGAATTAGTTGACCTAGACCTAGGATCAAAATAATTCCATTGTTGTGAATTGACAGATAAATCTTCAAGGGCGTCCCAAGCCTCTTGTCCTTGAAATTTAAAAGAATTTCCAGTATGCATAGATTGAATCATTTGACGATTAGAGGGAGTTAAACCATCATAAAAATATTTTACAAGTCTCTATTTTTCAAAACTATGATGAGGACATTTTAATAATAAATCTTTAAATCTTTCCCAACATTCATAAAACTCTTCATTATCTTTTTGAAAAAGCTCAGAAATTTCTCTCCTTAGACTATCATTTTTAGACATAGGAAAAAATTTCAACAAGAATTTATTATAAAGTTGATCCCATGTAGTTATAGACCCCATGGGAAGGGAATTTAACCAAGCTTTTGATTTGTATTTTAATGAAAAAGGGAATAATCTAAGTTTGACAGACTCATCAGAAATTTTTTGAAATTTAAAGGTTAAGCAAATTTATAAGAAATCTTTTACATGCATGTAAGGATCATCTCTATCTAACCCATAAAAAGATGGCAACAATTGGATGATTGATGGTTTAAGCTCAAAATGGGTAGCAGAAGTGGTAGGAAAAACAATACATGAAGGAGCATTAGATGAAATAGGTGCAAAATATTCAAGCAAGGTTTTTTCAGGCACAACATTTTCATCAACAGGATTTCTGGTAATATTAGTGTTTACCGAGTTTTTCGGAAACCTTAATAATAGAAGATTAGAAGAAAGGATTTATGGAATTGCAAGCAAGATTTTTACGTGGTTGGGGTGTTAATGAGCCTTAGTCCATGAGACAATTGTATTAGAGCTTAGAGAGTCTATAACAATGGAGTTTTCTACAAATTTCGGCAGAGTAACTATTTACAAGCCAAGGATCCCCCTTCCTCAATGCCCTTCTACCTGTATTTATAGGTTTACGGGTGCATTGGGCTTGGGCCGGGCTGACCCGGGCCCAATAAGGGTATAAATACCGCTGACTTATGTAATGGAAGCCCAATATAAAGGATTAAAACATATAAAATACACTAATCTGAGCCCACTGGGCCAGCCCAAACCACATCTGTCATCCAAAAAATTGGAGCTTTGGTCTGGGCATCTCAGGTTACAAGGTAGATTCAGGGGACAAGATCGATCAAAGTAGTGGCGACGCGGGTCTGAACCAACGGCGTACAATCCTGAGATAGCCTTTTCTGCAGGTGAAGGGTGGGGACAACCCCCACGCTTCATGGGACGAAGTCAGGGTCATGGACACTTTACCTTGCCAACCTCGGAAAATCGACCTGGGTTCGTTTACCCACATCCCTCCATTCGTCAAGGTCCGATATCATTTACCAGGGGCCCGGATCATTTACCAGGAGCCTGGATCATTTAATAGGTGCTCGGATTATTCAACCAGGATCCCGGACCGTTTACCAGGCTTCGGGATCATCCACTGCGATCCCGACTGTCATCCAGAAGCCACGCTCATACCATCTACCGTATGATCGTCCCCAGATGACACTCCCCGGATGCCCTTTGGGCCTCATCTAGACTCGGGTTGCCAATGTCTATTTTACTCTTTGCCAAACGAGCCCGGTCTGGGCCAAAACTCATTCGGGCAGCCCGCGGGCTTGAAGCGTGGACCCGGGTGCCCGGAAGGAAACGGGGATAACATTTACCCCCCAAGCCTTCATCTGGGCTCGTGCGGTGGAGGCTTGTCTCAGTCCCAGATCTTCCTGGCATTTCCCGCTTCGTTTCCAAAGTGACGGGTCCGCGACGAGGGGCACTACGTGCTGGATGAGTATTGAGCTACCGCCTGCCACATTGACCTGGACCGCGTTCCACGAGCCCGGACTATTTTCCAGGGTCCAGGTTCGTTTACCAAGGCCTTGGTTCATTATGAGGGATACACGTGTCCCCTAGCAACTGTCGCATTGATGGCACTTGATCCTGAAAGGTCAGCAAATACCTCAAGGGTCACTATGCTAGGGCTATTATGTCAACTCGGTTCACGAAGCGTCCCATCTGCACGAGTGTTTCCCATTATTATTTCTGCGACAAGGAGGATCGTAGGATGGGGTGGCCTTTGAAGTGCTTCTCTTTCTGGGACGTTGGATCGGAGCGACGCGGATCGTACCTCGGGGGTACCGTGATCCAGTACTCGAGTGGATCCATTAATGTCTCTGCATGATCCTGGATCATCCGATAGGGGGGATCAATCCCAACTGTTAGATCAAAACCAGCACTTTGGCTCTTATAAATACCCCCCATGTTTTCATTTGAAACCTTTACATTCTCAAGCCAGAAAAAGAAACTCGAAGGATTTGTTTATGATCGAGCTTGCCGGCGACATTTTCCATTGTCTGCTCCATCTTCGTCGTCGCCTATTTCCAACGATTCCAATATCTGCACCCTCACCTGACCAGACGACACCAGCCTGCTCTCTCAACGAGCTACTAATCGCCTCCAGTAGTAAAAAACTGAGCTTCTATCGTCGCTGTCACTGGACAACCACCCTTTTTCACGACCAGCAATTTACAGTAAGCTTTCTTGACTTTCACATTTACACATCCATATATATATATATAGATTTTATGTTATTTTTCTTATCTTCTTAGGCTGATAGACCTTGCCTGTGCTTAGAATTAGAGTGTTAGGGATAGGAAACCTGGTCCGGGCTGCTCTGGACCCCTTTGGGTTTGGGTGGTTCCCGGACAAGCGGCAATAGGCCAGCTTAGGAGTGCAGTCTTTCTTTTTTGTTCCCGATTAGGATCTTGCGGATCCCTTGTCATCCCGGACCAGATCTGGAGGGGACTCTTCCAAGAAGTTCATAGGATAGCCCCCGTACCTTAACCAACCTTCTTGGGTTTTGGTGCTAACTGCTTGGTTTGTTTGTTTTATTCTATTTTTCTCCCAGATCATTAGCCATGACCTCGGGCATCACCCTTCACTCGGAGGAGCAAGTTAACGCGGCCCCTATCACTTTGCCCGAGTCCAAGACTCCCAAAGGCAACAGGTGGGAGATGGATGTGGTGCCGAACCTGTTCCAGAACTACCGGATGCTATACGCCCTAGAGAAGCGTTTGGGTGTGGATTCGACTCCTGGACTGTTCCATAATCGCCTGGCCAGGAGAGAGGAGAAGGCCTATACCTCCATGGGTGGATTCGGGGTCTGGAGCATAGGCCACATCAGTGCGGGAGCCACGCTCCCGCTCCACGACTATTTTGTGCAATTCCTGACGTTCGTGGGGATCGCACCTTTCCAGCTTCTGCCCCAAGCATTCCAACTGCTTGTGGGATGGCGCATCTTTTGTGTCACGCGAGAGATCTGGGAGCCGACCCCGGCAGAGGTCTTATACTTCTACAAGCTCGAGCCGCAAGTCAACGTCAAGGACAAGACCCTGGATGGCTTCTACAGGCTTAAACCACGGGGCAACTACCCTGCTCCTACTAGCACCTGGAAGCATCCCCCGGACGTCATACATTACTGGTTCATGACGTCTGGGTTTCCTATAGAAAAGAACCCCACACTGATGCTGGACTTCCAACGAGTGGGTAAGTGGTTTCCCGTTCCCTAGCTTCCTTTTTTTTCTTTTTTGTCTTGGTTTTTTATTCCTCATTCTCAACTCATTGTCTTGGGCAGCAGGACCCTATGCCCAGACTCCTCTCACCCAGTTCATCCTGGACAGGAAGAAATTTTACTCCAAGCTAAGCGCGGAGGATTTGGATGTGGGGGCCTATGTCAACACTGACAACCTCCGAGTGGTTGGGATGCTCGTGGCCCACCAAACGATTAAAGCCCCAAGCCTCTGGGGGATACAATGTGAGAAAGACCCTGCACTGAGGGAGGAGCTGGCCCTGGAACACATAAGGGCTGTGGAGGCCGCGGCACTGGCAGACGCGGCCAAACAAAAGAGGGACCAAGCTCAGCAGAGGGAGGCGGCCACTTCCGAGGAGCTGGAAGCCTTATTCGACGAGGCACAGCCAAATTCAGGGACCCTCAGAGCTAGCATATCAGGGCGAGGTAACTAACCTTTTATTTTGACTTATGCTCCCCAAGTTGGGGACTTAGTTAGGGATAGGCTAGCACACCGAGGCCCCATGTTCGGGGCTGAAGGGGAAATGAGACCTTCGTCTCCCATTCCCGTAGGATCACAAATCCTTTTGTACTCGTCCGGGTTCCTTCAATACGGGAACTTTCTACACTTGGATGACATGGGGGACCGAGTCTACTCTTTTGCCTTAGGAGAATTAAGTCAGGTCCGGGGACCAGATAAGGGTGCATCCCGGATCACTTTTAGTCTTGATTTCCTTGTTCGCTCATTCATTTTACTAACTTTTTTTTGTTTGTGTATATTTCAAAAGACTCTGACATGTCCAACCCGGTGGACAAGATGAGGCAGGCCCTCAAGATCCGGGCCGCCAAGGTGAGGGTCGCGGCCAGGAAAGCCGCTAGGAACGCGCCTAAGCAGATGCCAGTGCCGGAGCTTCAATCCACCGAGGTGGCCCTGGCAGCGGTTCCAATCACTACAGTTGACCCAGCAACTATCTTCGATCTTCCCACTCATCCTCCGGTGATTAACCTAGAGCAGGAACCAACGACGAACAAGAGCTCCGGGAAACGAGCCGCGGACTTGGGTGTGGCAGAGGCGGAACCAAGAACCAAGAGGGCCAGGACTAGACGCGCTGGTTCGGCCTGGGAGTCATTCGGGGAGAGTCGCCCTACCACCAAGGAACTCTCGATAGCACCGACTCTCCCTATCCATCCAGCCTTACCTGAGGAGGGGGAGGAAGTCCTGTGGGAAGAGTAGTCCAAATTAATTTCCTGAACCTGGGAGAGTGGTCAAGAAAGAAGGGAGGAGGTTTACAAGGCCCCGATGATTCGTCATCAGGTTGAATTTACTGAGCGTCCAGCAACATTCAGTGCCCCCTAGCCAATCGTGGATCAGCTGGTCACCGAGATGGGTTTCCGCCCCAAACTGAGGTAGGACACAGCCCCATTCATAGCGGACTTACTGGACTAGGTGGGGAATACCATGTCCAACCTCCAACTGAAGTTGTATGCCACCATCGCCAATCAGGACATATTGTTCATCTCCCAAGCTCTCCGCCACCAAGCCACTGCTGTAAGTTTTCTGTGCATCTTCTTTTTCTTCTTCTTCTTCTTTAGTTAGGACTCTTTCTAACTTTGCTTTGTTCCAGGATGCTCTACTGGCCCACCGGAATGCCGATCTGGCGGCCGAGGCTGCCATGAAGATAGAGATGATCCTGCAGGATCTGGAGGCGGCCGTGAATCAGCGGGAAGCTTCCAAGGAGGCCCTGGCCAGGGAGACAGCCCAGGCCAACGCGACCCTGGCCAAAATGGCCGCTCAGGCCGAAGCGGACTGTGCACAGTTCACCCGGGTTAAGTCCCAACTCGAAGAGGCTATGTCCCGGAAAGAAACTGAAACTGGTGAGCTGGTGGCCAATCTGGAGGCAGAGCTTCTTCGAGTAAAGGCTCTGCAGGAGGCGGATGACTTGCTGGAGGTGAAGGCACACGACGAGACCCACCGCGAGAAAGAACAGGCGGATGACTTGCTGGAAGTCACCTTCGATGAGGTCATCTACATGGCCTGGGTCTAGGACAAGAATATGAACCTCCTGCTCTACCCTGACCCCACCGTGAAGAGAGCTAAATTCGAGGCCAGGAGAAGGCGGACTCAGAGCCTCTGGGTGATGAAGAGGCAGATGGAGCCATCCCGGAGGCATCAGGACCTGGCGAAACCTAGACCCGAGTCTTCTTTTTGTTTTTAACTGTGTAATACTTTTACGAACGCGGATGCGTCTAAGACAGTTTTTTTTGTGCTTTACCCATGTTATTTTTTTGCATATTGCTTTCCCATTCTCATTCGTTTAAACTTTCTCTAAGTTTTTTACCACTATGCATGAATGAGTCGAGTGTTTGGTCCTGGTTCCAACAGCCGGGAACTCTCCTGGTGATTCGTCTTCGGACCTCCACGGCCTGGGCTAGATTACTCTTGTTTTTAACCTATTAGCTTGCTTTAATCATGTTGCTCAGGTTCCAACAACCTGGGCCATTAGGGAGTTGATAATTATTCATGAATTTCTTTGCCCAGTTCCCCGTGTTGAAAGTTTGACGGTCTGGACCGTCGGAGATTAGTTGATTAGCTTGTTTTGAACCCTAGGTTAGGTTCCCATGGCCTGGGCCATTTCTAAGACTAATTTTAGACAACTTATACCTGGGGGTCCGCGTTCTTATAATCCTATGCTGTTGTAGGAGTGACACGGACGGGTATTTAGTTATTTGGGACCGCGTGCGGTCAACCAAGTTTTAGGTATTTTATATTCTCGGGACATGCATGTCTGGGCCGAGACCAGGTCTGAGCCTTAGGTCCTATATATTGTACCAACAAACCGTGTACGTCCGGGCCGGGACCAATCTGAGCCTTAGGTCCTGTATATTGTACCCCTGGACCGCGTACGTCCGGACCGGGACCGGGCCTTGTTGGTCCGGGTTGGGACTAGGCCTGAGCCTTTGTCCAACTGGGTTTGTACCCTCCAAACCTTGTCGGTCTGGGTCGGGACTAGGCCTGAGCCTTGTGTCCAACTGGGTTTATACCCCCCAGACCTTGTCGGTCTGGGTCGGGACTAGACTTGAGCCTTGCGTCCAATTGGGTTTGTACCCCCCAGACCTTGTCGGTCTGGGTCGGGACTAGGCCTAGGGCTTTAATTTCCTGCTTTGTTTTTGTTCTCGTATTTGTTCATATCGGAGATACCCCCCCCCCCCCTCAAGTGAGCGAAGACTGGTCTTGGGTCACTTGATTAAGGAAGCAGATTGGAATTTTCATGGTTTGATAATATTTCTTTACGACGTTTTGTACACGCCATTTTTATTATTCAAGGAATCGCCCTGAAGCGTACATTGTTTACAACAAGAATATAAAACTGAAACATGTTCTCCTAACTACTAATACTACTTACAGAGATGTTCCGCGTTCCAGGCCCTTGGGACTTCCGTGCCATCGAGCCATTATAAACGGTATGTTCCCGGGCACACTTCGTGTCGAATTTCATACAACCCTTCCCAATTCAGGCCCAGAACCCCTACTCCCGTATCTTAGGTTGCAGGGAAGACTCTTCGCAGGACCAGATCGCCGGTTTTAAATCTTTGACTTTTTACTTTTGAGTTAAAATGTCGAGCGATCTTGCCTTGGTACATCTTCAACTGAACTTGTGACTCTTCCTGGATCTCCTCGATGAGATCATGGGATTCATGGAGTAAGGCATGGTTCTAGGCAGGATCGTACGTGTCTCTTCTGTGGGACGGGATGGCCATTTCTACTGGGATGACGGCTTCGCGCCCATACACCATGGAGTAAGGAGTGTGTCCGGTGGATGTTCTTTCGGTGGTCCGGTATACCCACAGCACGCGGGGCAACTCTTCGGGCCACTTGCCCTTGCAGGCTTGGATATTTTTCTTCAATGTTCCTTCCAAGGTATTGTTGATGGCCTCTGCTTGCCCGTTCGCTTAAGGCCTTGCAACTGCGGAGAAGCTTTTGACGATACCATGTCTTTCACAGACATCCGTGAAGTGGATGCTGTCAAACTGCTTTCCGTTGTCGGACACAATCTTGTACGGAAGCCCGTACCGGCATACGATGTTGTTGATGACAAAATCGAAGGCCTTCTTCGAGGTGATTGTATTCATGGGCTCCGCTTCGACCCACTTGGTATAGTAGTTGACGGCCACGATGGCGTACTTCACCCTTCCTTTCCCGGTCGGGAGCTATCCTACTAGGTCGATCCCCCATACCGCGAAAGGCCAGGGACTTGTCATCAGGGTTATTTCGGTTGGAGGGGCTCGCGATATCTTCGCATACCTTTAGCACTTCTCGCATTTGCGGACGCAATCAACACAGTCTTTCTTCATGGTTGGCCAGAAATATCCTTGGCGCAGGATCTTTTTGGACAAACTGAGTCCGGTTGTATGATCTCCACAGAAGCCTTCGTGCAATTCATGCATGATTGCGCCCAGTTCGGTCCCGGATACGCACCTGAGGTATGGCATGTATAACCCTCTACGATAGAGCTTTTCGTCTATCATGACGTATCTGTGGACCTGGTACTGAAGCTTCCTGGCTACGGCCCTGTCTGCTGGCAACCCTCCGGTTGTCAAGTAGTGGATAATGGGTCCCATCCAGGACGTGGAGTGGTCGATGGTGTTAATTGTGGAGGTTCGAATGCTAGGGATGGGGAGATGGTTGATCGAGACCATCCCAGACAGATCCATCTCGGCATCGGTTGCCAATTTTTCCAATGTGTCTGCAAACACGTTTTTCTCCCTGGGGATCTGGTGGATGGAGTGCCTCTTGAACGTTTGCAGCATTTCTCTCATCTGGGTCACGTAAGCAGCCATCTTTTCCCCTTTGGTTTGGTATTCTCTCAAGACTTGTCTGATAACTAGTTGGGAATTGCTATAGATCTCCAGGTTTGCGGCCCCTACTTCTCGGGCCAGACGCAATCCGGCCAGCATGGCCTCGTGCTCAGCCTCATTGTTCAACGCCTTGAAATGGAAACGCAAGGCATCTTGTAACTGGTGTCCTTGTAGCGACACTAGGATGATTCCGGCCCCTGCTCCATTTTCATTCGAGGCTTTGTCCACGAACACCTTCCATACAGGTGTCGCGGGGGCTGGGGGATCGTCCCCTTCGGTGATCCTGGAGCACTCCACAATGAATTCGGCTAGGGCTTGTTCCTTGATTGAGACTCTAGGTATGTAAGCTATATCAAATTGAATAAATTCCATATCCCACGTCAAGAGTCTTCCTGATGATTCGGGTTTCTGCAAAACTTGTCGCAAAGGATGGTTGATCAGAACTTTTATGGCGTGGGCCTGAAAGTAAGGCCGAAGCTTCCGGGATGCCATTAGCAGAAAAAATGTCAATTTTTCAATTACCAGATACCGTGACTCTGCCCCCAATAACCTCTTGCTCACGTAGTACACCGAGAGTTGGGTTTTACCGTCCTCCCGCACTAGTGCGGCGCTAATCGCGTGTTCGGTCACAGCCAAATAGAGGTATAGCGGTTCCCCGTCCATCGGTTTTGCCAATATTGGTGCTTGGGCTAGTTGCTCCTTCAGCTTTTGAAAAGCTTCTTCGCACTCGACTGACCATTCAAAACACTGGCTTCCCCGAAGAACATTGAAGAAGGGGATGCACTTGTCCGTGGCCTTCGAGACGAAACGACTTAAAGCGGCTATCCGCCCGGTCAGACTTTGCACGTCTTTATGCTTTCGGGGAGAGGGAATTTCAACCAATGCCTTAATCTTGTCCGGATTGGCTTCTATCCCCCCAAAACTCACTATGAAACCCAGGAACTTCTCAGATGCCACGCTGAAAGTGCATTTTTTGGGATTCAGCTTCATCCCATACCTTCGAATGATCGTGAAGGCCTCGGCCAAGTCGTCAGAATGTTTGCCGGAGGTTTTGCATTTGACCAGCATGTCGTCAATATAGACCTCCATGTTCCGCCCCAGCTGGGCCCAGAACATTCTATTGACTAGCCTCTGATAGGTGGCTCCGGCGTTTTTGAGCCTGAAAGGCATGACGATGTAGCAGTATACCCTCTTGTCGGTCTGGAAACGGGTATGCTCCTAGTCTGCTACATGCATAGAGATCTGATTGTAGCCTAAATAGGCATCCATGAAACTCAAGATCTCATACCCGGACGTCGCATCCACCATCTGATCGATTCGAGGAAGCGGGAAGAAATCTTTAGGGCGAGCCTTGTTGAGATCCGTGAAATCGGTGCATGTCCTCCAGGTCCCGTTCGACTTTGGTACCAGAACTGTGTTGGCTAGCCATACGGCATATATAGCTTCATAGATGAAGTTGATCGAAGACAGCTTTTCAACTTCTAGCTTGAGGGCCTCTGCCCTTTCCGCTCCTAGGGGCCTTCATTTTTGCTGGACCGGGGTCGCATCTTCGTCGATGTTCAAGGCATGGCAGATGATGTTGCGGTCGATCCCCGTCTGTAACGCCCTACTTCCTTAGAGCCGTTACTAAGTGAGTTTTTAAGACAAAACAGTGTGCAATGAACTCGCTAACCGAGGTTTTGAAACAAAAGTGTGACTAGTTAAAAGTTAAGGCTGTAATCTCTGAAAATGCGTCGTTTCATTAAAACTTCTATTATTAAACATTTGGGATCCCAAAATAAGGTTTGAAAACTAATTACATCTTGAATTAAGGTTACAGTTGAGAAATCATAAAATCATAGGTTATTACAGCCATTTTTGAATAAACCCCCAACCAAAGCAGTCGGGCAGGCCAAACATGTACGCGTCGCTTCACGCTCTCCGTACTCATGGTTGGTTGACTTAGTCCTTGCAACTACCTGCCACACGGAGCACCCGTGAGCCGAAGCCCAGCAAGAAAACCCAAATAACACATAACATATGCAAATCAAATAGCTGGCATAATTCACTGACACATAGGAAAAACCATCATAATAAACAAGTACGGCCATGCTGCCCCTAAGGCCTTACCAAAGCCTGGAGTTTTGGTTCTCACCGCGAGGATAACTCATGTATCCCTTGGGTCCCACCCTGAATATAAGCATCCCATGTGCTGTGTGTTACTTTCGGCCCCACGGCCGCCCCGGCCTACGCCGTACTCGGCCCTTGCCGTTCAATTCATCATAATCACACATATAGTACATTCAAAATAAACATTCACACACATCACGGTTCATTTAAGGTTAAGCATTTGCACGTAATACAATCCGGGGCCATGCCCTACAATCACATAGTGGGGCCATGCCCTAATCTCGGGTGTTACGGTTTTCTTACCTGTATTCCGTGCTTCCCGATGCACCACGATCACGAGCACGGTCCACTAGCACAAGCCCCTCCGAAATCCTAGTCACAACACACATAAAACACTTTCAATACTAACCAAGCCTAGAACCACTTCCCGGGACCAATCCCGCACTCCCGGGACCTCTAAATCCATAAAGCGAAGTATCGGAATCATCCCCCGAGTCCCCGGGCAAAAGCCTTAAAAACTCAACTTTTGGGCTGCCAAAATGGCCTAGGGCCGCGGCACACCCCTCAAGGGCCGTGGCGCCCAGCAACAAACCCCTCTCCCGATGCAACATCGCGCCGCGGCGCCCAAGAACAGGGTCGCGGTGCTCATACGCGAACCCAGAAAATCTGGGTTTTCTCTTGTGTTTTTCCCGAACTTAAACCTTCCAAATCACACCAAACCAATACCCAAACCCCAAAATCAATTTAAAACCTCAAATGAACCACCCAACAACTCATAAACTCTAGATTCAAGCTCAAAACACAAACATACCCAACAATCCACCCTTAGATTGCAAAAATCAGCAACATCAAACTCATACATTAAAAACTTAACTCAAGCTAAAGATTTCACAATTCAAAACAGAAATCAAACTTAAATGCTCATAAAATCCATACCTCAAGTGGAGAATCCACCCTACAAGCTCCCTTGATTCACCTCCTAAGCTCCCACTTCAGCCCATTTTCCTCTTCTTCTTCTTCTTCTTCTTCTTCTTCTTCTCATTGCCCTAACTCTCCCTCTCTTTATTTTTAGCAAAGCCATCATATAAACCAAATGCCCAAACCTTGACCCACTAAAACCCAGCTGAGAATTGCCTATTACCCTTGCCAAATGACCATGCTACCCCTCTAAATGATCCTTTCCCAACTAAGTCCTCAAGGGTACTCTAGTCCTTTCACTAATATTTCAATTCTACCATTTTCTTTCTAAAACTTGTTACTCTCAGCAGTAACTAATGGTTACCCAGGTTACTAAATCTCCAATAACCATTACCCGCTAAATCTCAACTTAACCATAAAATTCCCGAGGTACCCCTAGGCTCCTCCCGAGCCGGGTATAGAAATCCCGCTGTGACTCTTAAGTTAACTAGCTCTCAAGGACCGTCTCGGCACGTGCATCACAACAATAACACCACACTCACGTGGTACAATTCACAGAATACCATTATCACATATATGCCCTCAGCGGGCTAAAATTACCAGTTTACCCCTATCATGCAAACGGGGTCCACATGCATATCATTTCACCTAACATGCATACTAACCACATAGTCATGCGCCTCAATGTTCAATTAGTCATATAACATGCTTTAAATCATAACCATGCATTTATCTCAAAGAATCACACATAAATCCCATTATGCCCTCCAGGCATGCTAATCAAGGCCCTTAAGCCTTATTAGCGAATTTGGGTCGTTACACCGTCATATCCGAATGAGACCAGGATAGGATGTCCTGGTTCTCCTTTACCTAGGCCATGATTGCGGCCTGGACCTCTGCCGTCAGATTCTCCCTGACTTGGATTACCCTGGTCGGGCCAGTGTCACTGATGCACACCTCTTCAATCTCGTCCATGGATTCCAGAACGCGGTCGTCTCCTATCTGCGGGTCCAGCTCATCCTTTTCCCGAACAATCCTTCCAGCTAGAGGAGGTGGAACTGGGCCGACGACTCCCTCGTGGGGTTCTTCTCGGACCATGTAGATAGGCCGGGCGGACGCGTGGTAGCATTTTTGGGCACTCTTTTGATCTCCCCGGAATGTTCCCACTCCTCCATTATCGCAAGGGAACTTCATGCATAAGTGACGAATGGAGGTGATAGCCCCAAACTCGACCAATGTAGGCCAACCGAAAATGATATTATAAGCAGTGGGACAGTCCACTACTACAAACGTACAGAACTTGAACGAGCATTGCATCTCGTTCCCCAAAGTTACGGGCAACTGTATTTTTCCCATAGGGAGTATTGCGTCCCCTTTGAATCTATAGATCTGGGTTGGGCATGAGGCCAGATCTGTTTTGGTTAAGCCAGTCGCGACGAAGGCGAGCTTGAACAGAATGTTGACGGAGCTTCCGTCATCCACTAGCACCCAGGACACCAATTTATTGGCGATCTGGGCATCTATGACCAGAGGGTCATGGTGCGGGAAATGGACGTTACGGGCATCGTCTTCCGTGAAGGTGATAGGGAGGTTCATCAACTTCGGGCGCTGAGCCGGGGCCTGGACCAGAGCGCATACCTCTTGATCATGGTCGAGCTCGCTAAGGTAACATTTTTTATCGTTCCGGGACGACCTTCCTAGATGAGGCCCGTCTGAGATGGTGGCCACATGGCCATCTACTCGAGGGGGGGGGGGGGGGGGGGGCGCGGTCCCGGACGAATAAGGCATTCCAGGCCCGGGTGCTTGCACAACGGGGGAGTGATGTATTTCTATGCCAGAAACTGTACCCCGTATCCCGGAAATGCTTGCGCATTGGGCTGAGGTGCCGGCTGCCATCCAAACGCTTGAATTTGGGCCTCTTCCCAGTTAATAAATCCTTGGGCCCTCCTTATGAACTCCTCTAGGATAGCCGCCTTTCTATGCTGCATATCGTCCTAGAGGGAGGATCCGGCCCAGATCCCGGATTGCAGCGCCACCAGGCGTTTCCCATCGTCCACCTTGGTCTTGGAGGCTTCTTCAGTGAAACGCTGGATGTAGGCTCTTAATGCCTCTATGGGGAGTGGTTTAATGTTGGCAAGGGCACTGATTTGCATGCCCATTCTCATGGCGGCCACAAATTGTCTGTGAAACGCCGACTGTAGTCCTGACCAGGATTGGATCGATCCTGGCTTAAGTCTCTTCCACCATTCTTTTGTAGGCTCGCCTAGAGTGATTGAAAAACAGAGGCACTTGTCATCGTCGCTGACATGGGCCATGGTCATTAATTAGTTATACCAGGACAGATGATCCCTGGGTCAGTGCTCCCAGTGTAGGCGGTTAGACTCAGCATCTTGAATCCCTTGGGGAGCACGACACCCAGAATGTGCCTCGCGCAGGGTTCCTTATCCTCCTCGTCGGAATCGGTGTCCGCTCCTTCCTGTTTTCGGAGTAGGCGGTCCGTGACCTTTTTCAAGGCGGCCAACTACTCCATGAGCTGCCTGGCCACACCATCTTCTAATGGAACCCTCCCGTCCCTCCTGTAGTTGAGGTCATTTCTAAGGTCGCCATCTCGGGGGCAGATATTTTCCTTGCGGGCCTACTCCTTTCGAGCATCCAGCCCGTCGCGCAGGTCTACCCAGGACATATCGTCCCCAGAGCTGAGGGTGTGATGCTCGTTGTTATGTGGGCGCTCCCAGCGGCTTTTGTTCACTGAGGCCCTGGGATGTAAAGACTGTTCCCGTCTAGCCTGCCCTGGGGCATACTGGGGCCTGGTACCATGTGGCCGCGTCCCTTGCAGATTGGTCGGGTGGCCCTGTCCCAAGACAGGGCACACCTTCTCTTTCCTAGGGAGCGGCCGAGGACGAGTCTCGGCTTTCTGGATGGGAGGGTTTTTCCCCTGGGGGATTTCCCCTGTCTTCCTCTTCTCTCAGTCTGGGTTTCCCGGGCCTTGCTCGGGAGCTTGTCCCTGAGGAGGGGCCGAGCTCGCGTCCTCAGGGGCACCATTTCTATCCTACGAAGCTGGCAGTTGCATTCCCGAAGGCGAGACAATTGGCGGATTATCCGCCGAACCCTGGGCAGCTATGAAAGCTTGTAAGGTTCGGAGGGACTCTTGCATCCGCCGAGTAGCCTCCTTCTGTTCAGCAATCCTGGCTTCTTGGTCCAGAACTTGCTGCCTTAGTTTAGTTACCTCCAGATCCTCCTGGTTGAGGTCCACTCCAGGGATCTCGGGATCCTCAGGCTCTAGGTCGTGGTATTCTCCCTCGTTTCCCTCTTCCTCATAGTAGTCCTCCTCGTATTCTGATCCACCTTCATAGTTCTGCGACTCGTCGGGTTGGGACATCTGATGGGGAGTGTCCTCAAGTGGACTCTGAGGAAGAGGTTGGCTGGGCAGCGGCTCTTCATTGCCCGTCTCTCGGTTAGTAGGATCGAAAGTGGTGTGTCTTGTGTTCACCATTGTTGCAGATATTCGAGATCAACTCTAGCTTTCTCAGACTCTCAATGAAGGCACCAAAATGTTTACCAAGTTTTTCGGAAACCTTAATAATAGAAGATTAGAGAGCTTAGAAGAAAGGATTTATGGAATTACAAGCAAGATTTTTACGTGGTTGGGGCGTTAATGAGCCTTAGTCCATGAGACAATTGTATTAGAGCTTAGAGAATCTATAACAATGGAGTTTTCTACAAATTTCGGCAGAGTAACTGTTTACAAGCCAGGAATCCCCCTTCCTCAATGCCCTTCTACCTGTATTTATAGGTTTATGGGTGCACTGGGCTTGGGTCGGGCTAACCCGGGCCCAATAAGGCTATAAATATTGTTGACTTCCCTAATGGAATCCCAATACAAAGGATTAAAACATAGAAAAAACACTAATTTGAGCCCACTGGGCCAGCCCAAACCATATCCGTCATCCGACAAATTGGAGCTTTGGTCTAGGCATCTTGGGTTACGAGGCAGATTCAGGGGACAAGATCGGTCAGAGTAGTGGCGGCGTAGGTCTGAACCAACAGCGTACAATCCCGAGGTAGCCTTTTCTGCAGGTGAAGCGTGGGGACAACCCCCATGCTTCATGGGACGAAGTCAGGGTCACGGACGCTTTACCTTGCCAACCTCGAACAACCGACCCGGGTTCGTTTACCCACGTCCCCCTCCGTTCTTCAAGGTCCCATATTGTTTACCAGGGGCCCGGATCATATACCAGGAGCCCAGACCGTTTACTAGGTGCTCAGATTATTCCACCAGGATCCCGGACCGTTTACCAGGCTCCAGGATCATCCACTGCAATCCCGACTGTCATCCAGAAGCCACGCTCATACCATCTCCCGTATGACCATCCCCTGACGACACTCCCCGGATGCCCTTTGGGCCTCATCTAGACTCGGGCTGCCAACATCTATTTTACTCTTTGCCAAACGGGCCCAGTCTGGGCCCAAATTCATTCGGGTGGCCTGCGGGCTTGAAGCGTGGACCCAGGCACCCGGAAGGAAACGGGGATAACAATTAGCAATTGGTTCCATGATGCTCAAATTTTTACTAACACTTTCAATTTCAAACAAAGATAAACGTATTTTTACTAATCGATTTTTAGAGTTACGTTCCCAATGATGCATACAATTTTCAAAAACACGGCAACAAAGATAATCTCAAACAAACAATTTTCTGATATGGAAGATTAGTTAAAACCGCAACCACAGAGCATACTTAGAATTTTTAGAGATTTCACAACAAAATAATTTTTATGGTTTACTTGTCCCTAGGCCTATATGATTCCACTTACTCGCACACTACTAACAACTCCCCGAGGTTAATTAGTAGAGGCAGATTGGGAATTTTTTTCAAATTTCCTTTATGAAAAAATTTCTTGTGGTGAAATGACAAGATTTAGGTTTTTTTTCAAGTATTTTTCACAATTATACAATAATATGATAAGAGACAAAGAAAAATAAGGTAAAATTAAATAAGGCTATAAAAATTAGGCAAGAGTAGGGAGGCATATCATGCCATCAACCATAATAATAAGGTAAAAATTAGGAGGTACAAGTGCCATCAACTAATACATAAGGTAAGAGACTAGGAGAGAAAATTGCCATCAACTAGCTAGGAGGCAAAATTGCCATCAACTAGTAAATTGCACAAAAATATAACAACAAGAATGTACGCCCTGATTTTCCCACGGGCTGATTAGCAGGCCGAGTTATTGACTAATCACGATTAGTCAGTGAACATCCCCAAGACTGGAGCTCCCGCTTTGAGGTCGTACCTTCATAGCTCGAGCAATCCCTAAGGACACGCCAAGGTTGCCCAGGACTGAGGGAAAGAGCCTGAAGGCCGAAGGTCGGGTCAGGGGAGCAGCTCGTGGTACGAGCTATATAAGGAGCTCTGACCCTCTGTAAAGTCAACACACGCAAGATAAACGTGCATATATCTGACATCATGTGTCCGATATCTCCCTGACTTCTCGGACATACAGCAGGAACGTGCATGTTCTGAAACCCACGGCTGGGTTGGGCCATGCGGCCCATTATCTTCTTACCTATCGATTTGACTATACTTATGTGTCAGGTTTAGTAATTAATCATGAATGTCACAGAGTTGATATGACAAATAATAAGGTCACGGGATGACCTCCTTACCAACTTCCAGGTGCCTTCTCCTATAAATATGGAGAACCTGGGAGTTGATAAGGGTTGGAAAAAATAGTCTCTGAATAGATATATGCTTTGTAACCAAATACCCAAAATATATCAATAATATTGACTAGTGGAGTAGAAGGATTTTAACCTTCGAACCACTTAAAAACATGTCTTGAGTCACCTAGTTCACTCTCTAAGATTCTATATCTGTGACGATTTTATATTCAGCACTAATCCCTTTCTCTTCTTCTCTTAATTACCTGTTGGCGAAGAACCGCGTCAACAAAGATAAATAAAGAAAATTACAACAAATGTTAGGAGGCACAAGTGCCGTCAACTAACAAAAATATACCAGGAATAAAAATTACAACAAAGTTATAACAAAATTAGGAGACACAAGTGCTATCAACTATAAAAATTAAAAAGATAGAAAGGAGGCACAAGTGCCATCAACTAAAAAAAACAATAAATATATAGGTAAGTTTTTTTTATATGGGTGGTAGAACTATCCCAAATTTTCATTTTATCTTTTTTTTTTTAGTTTTTATATAAATATATATTTTTTTATATTTTTGTATATATAGTTTTTTTTAAGTGCAAAAATTAAAATAACTAGTAGATGAATTCACTAACCTTAAGAAAAAGTTCGTTTCTTTTCTTGCAACTCCTCGACAACGGCGCCAAAAACTTGATGGGCCCAAAATGGGTATATTTTAAATATTTATATCGCAAGCACACGAATCATTCATATAGAATAGTGATCGCGTAAGCAAGGATGTCAAACCCAAAGGAGTTTTCTAAAATAAAAAAGAAAACTATTTTAAACCAAAATTAATAAATTATAACCTAGCTCCAAAGATTGATGAGATTTTTTTATCAAGAAAATAAAATAAAATAAAAGATAATAATAAAGATATTAAAGACAATATATATAACTAAATTCATAATTGTAAGCAAGATGGTAGAAGAAAGATTATTAAGATAATATAATCCACAAAACATAAGTTCAATAATATTTATAAGTACATTGACTTCCAAGTTTTAGTAATAGTATAAATTAATCAAACCATCACTTGTTCATATAAGATATTCTATTTAAGCACAAGTTATTTTAGAAATATAGGATTTATCTTCACTTTTTAAGATAGAATTTCAAAGTATTTAGTGTGAATCAATCTAAATAAACAACAAATAAATCAATGAATATTATTTATAAGGCAAAACATAATATTTTTGTTCTAAGCATTTGATGTGCACAATTTAATTGCATACCTTAATCAAAGAATATTATGATTTTGCACTAATGAATAACAAAGTGTAAATATGTGCTAACAATAAAAAATACATGATATTTAAGATGAAAGAAGATATTTGACGAAGAAAAATCCATTAACTTGGTTGTGCAAATGGGAAATCAACATACAAAATAAATACTATCTAGTTACATATTGTTTCATCATCACCTTAATAATCTTAAAAAGATTATAAACTCATAACTAGAATAGAAATTACAAAATAAAGAAAATACATACTTGAAAAATGCTCTTGAAAAACACTAAAATGGAGGAGAGAATGGTAGAATAAAAGAAGATGGTAACCAAAAATTTAGCACCCAAAAATGGTCTAGAATTTACATATTTATAGCCAAAATGAGAGTATTAAAATAATCAACTTAAATTAATTAAATTGATTAGATTAATTAAATAAAGTAAATATGGCATGTAAAGGTAAATTATTGGTGTAATGATGATTTTGTGGTGAAATATGTAAGAAAGTTGGGTAAAAAAATTGGCATTTTTAGACATAGGGAGACTGTAATGCCTCAAAATCCCTAATGTGGTTTAATGATTGGATTTGGAGGCTGGGAGAGACATAATTGATTTATTATGTCATTAAATGATTATATGCATGTTTATGTGAATTATATTATAATATGATGTTAAATGCATGCATATGGGTCCACATTTCATCATAAGGGCATTTTGGTAATTTGGCCAGTTGAGGGCATAATTGTATATTTGTATGCATGTTGGTGAACAATTGTTGAGGCCACATAATAATGTGGATTTGTTCGAGCCATTCGACATGAGACGATTTTTGAGTGCAGGTTAGCGGTTTGGTCATAACAGGATTAAGTTCGGGGCTAGGGGTGAGTCTCAGGGTAATTTGGTGATTAGAGTGTTGCCGGGAATTAAAGGGTAATGGGATATGAATTATGGGTATTTGAGAATAACGGGAATTGGAGGGTGTTAATTATGATTAACGAAATAGGCGGGAAATGACGATTTTACCCTTGGGAGCCTTTAGAAGACTTTAAATGACCTAGGGGCAAAAAGGTCTTTTCACCATAAGTTATATTTAAGCAATTGAAGGCTGTAGAAGCTTGCCAAAAATAGAGTATCAAAACTTCCTCCCGTACATCATTTTCGTCTCCTTTTTCCTTTGGATTTTTGAGCTTCTTTTGAGGATTCAAGCTAGAGAAGTGGACCTTGAGGGCTTAGGATTGTGGTCCACCATTGAAGAGGGTTCTAAACTGAGCTTGAGGTAAGTTTCTAGACATTAAAACTCTAGCTTTGCTCTGTTTTTGTTCTGGACTTCAGCTTGGATTTCTAGGTTGGATATTGGGAATTGATGGGAGGGTTACTTGGGTTATGATGCCTAGGACATGTGTAGATGGTTTTTGGGTTCATTTGGGACTTAAAATAGGTTTTGAAGCTTTTGGTTCAAGTTGGAAATTTTGGTGTCGAAGGGGGGAAGAACCAGGGCATTTCTGCCTGGTTGTAGCACTACATTGCCCATCAAAGGGCGCTACAGCGCTAGCCTAAGGGTTTTCCAATCTGCCAATAGCGCTAGGGGGGTAGCGCTACAGCGCTACCCTGCTTTTCTAAATTCATGTTTTGGGCATTTTTAAGGGTTTCTGGCTCGGAGTTTTAATTCCTAAGGCTCAGGATCGAATCTACTCACCGTTTGGGTACAATTCAGGGTCTCGGGAGTGAGGTTTAGGTAAAGACCCTTTTATTGTTGATTTTCATTAATGGAGATTATATTTGGTTATGACTAGGTAACCGCTAAAGAATCAAAAGGTCGATCGTTCTCAAGGGTTATTCTTTTATTAATTCTCGCTCGAACCAGAGGTAAGAAAATTGCACCCCATATGTGACATGCATGGTTGTTCATGAGGCATGTTGAGTGTTTAAATGTGGACATTGATTGCATATCAAATGCTTAGCAAATCTTGCTCACTTGTGCATGGCACTGACAATTAGTCTGATTTGGCAATGGTGTCTGTACGCCTTGATTTTCCAATGGGCTATTAGCGAGCTGAGATATGGCCTAATTATATCAGCCACGTGGATACCCCATGATCAGAGCTACCATCGTCAGGTCCTACCTCTTTAGCTCGAGGTAACCAAAGGTTCGTCAAGATTACTCAAGGGCTGAGTCAGGACAATGAAGGCCGCAGGTCGAGAAGGCATCCAGCTCGGGGTACGAACTGGAGTTGGAAGCTATGACCTTTTATAAAGTTAACCATGCAATGTAAACGTGCATATATCAGACATCACGTGTCTGATATATCCCTGAATTCTCGGACACGCAGCATGAATGTGCGTATTCAGACACCCACGACTGGGTTGGGCCGTGCGGCCCATTATCCCCCTTACCTGTTGATTAGACCACACTTCATTTGTCAGGGTTTAGGAATTAATCATGAATGCCACAGAAGTGACATGATGGGTAAGAAGGTCACGGGATGACCCCCCTCACCAACTTCCAAGTGCCCTCTCCTATAAATATGGAGACCCTGGGAGTTGCAAGGGGTTGGATTCTATTATGTAACAAAGTATCCTGTAAAGAATACCACAAAGATAGCAATAATATTGGTTGGTGGAGTAGAAGGATTTTAACCTTTGAACCACCTAAAAACGTAGTTGTGTCGTCAGTCCATTAAAAGATCATTCATCTATTTCGGTTCATTATTAAGCACTAATCTCTTTCTCTTATTTTCTTAATTACCTGTTGGCGAAGAACCGCGTCAACAGTTTGGTGCTTTCATTGAGAGCTAGTTAGATTGGTGCTATTGCAAACATCCAACTATGGTGACCACTCGATCAAGACACGGTAACGAGGCAGAACAACATGATGGGCAGGAGGCTCATCATGCCGCCATCTCCGGTGGGAAAAATCCTGAAGTCCAGCAGCGGCCGGGAAAGCAGTCGATAGGCCAGGATGACACTGGAAGTTCGGCACCCCGGCCACCTAATCCGAACCCGGATTTTTACACAGCGGTAGAGATGGAGAACGCTCAGCTGAGGAGCCAACTGGCGAAAGCTAGTCAGCAGATTAAGGAGGTGTTGGCCTAGTTACCCCCTCTTACATCCGACGATAACGTCGGAAAGAGGCAAGGCGAGACTCGTAAGTCCCGCCTTTTTAATCGGTCCAGGCCTAGCTGCTCGGACAGACCTCCGACGTCCAACTCTACTCCCTCATCGCACTGCTGAGAAGCAAACTTCGAAGAAATACCCATAGCCAAGCAACAGTATAGCCGCTCAGTCCGAACTTCAACTCCTAGCTCACTGCCAGCCTCGAGCGCGCCCAGGAGGGCTCGAGGGAGTTCTAGAAGGAGATCCGGGGAGGGCTCACAGCACCAGCCCGTCCCCACCAGCCATCCTGCACCTCGTCCAGATCGCCAGGCACGGGGCCCGCAGGTTGGCAGGGCCGAAAGGCCCCCACCCAACTTGATCCGCCCTAACGGAACCAGGATTGCATCCCCAGTCAGACATCCTCCATCACCAATAATATATCCTTCTCCTCCTCGGCCTATCCGAGATATTCCAGCTTATGGAAGCAGCAGGAGAAACCCACCATCCGCAGGACCTTCCCGTCGTGGCAGGGCACCCAGAGGGAGCCCGGATCCTCACCCCCAGAGGCGGACTCTGAGCTTCTCTAACGGGAGCTACTAGACCGGCAGTCGCCAGAGTGACCTTTCTGGCGGAGACCTGCGTCAACTCTTAAGCTCAGCACAAATTCATCAAGCCACCCCAAGGGGCGACCTATGAGATTGCCTTAACTCTCATAGGGGGGACCCGGTGGGAGGTGGCAACCATGCTCGCTCAGGGGGAGACCTGTCCGAGATACGTAACGGCGGGAATGTCCCAAATAACCTATCGCAAGATAGGAGGGGCAATAACCCACCAAACGTACACAATGGATCCGGAGCTGTTGAACAGCCCCGGAATAACAAAGGAGATTAGGACAAAAACCTTAAGTGCCTGGCTCAGATGGAGGAGCTAATGATGAAGCTCCTGTCGGAGAAAGAGAAAGACGAATATGATTCGGGGGACGAGCTTGAGCTCTTCACCCCCAGCATAGCAGGAACGACATACCCACCCAGTTTCCGTATGCCGCACCTGTCCAAATTCAACGGAGACGGAGATTCGTCAGATCATCTGGACATGTTCAATACCCTGATGATGGCCCACAACATTGGCCTTGAGCTGAGGTGTCTGATATTTCCCTCCACATTGACTGGACCAGTCAGACAGTGGTTCAAACAAAGCAAGAAACAATCAATCAGCTCCTGGAAAACTATCTCTGCTGACTTCAAAAGGGCATTCCGAGCCTCCCAGGCCGCCCGCGTCAAGGCCGACTCCCTGGCTAACGTGAGGCAACAACCCGACAAGCCTTTGAAGGCTTACCTGAGCAGGTTCGCAAATGTCGCTGCTCGGGCCAGAGACGCAGATGACAGCTCCAAGCTCATGGCTTTGAGAACTGGAATCCTCGTCGGAGGGGTACTCTAGAATGAAATACAAAGGAAGGGAGTCCGCTCGGTAAACGAATTCCTAAATAAGGCCCAAGGGTGGATCAACTTGGAGGAGGCCCAAGCCTCAGCTACAGGAACTAGCCAGGTCCCTGAGCAGCCCACTGGAGTGGGAACGGAGGTCGTGACAGCGACCCAGAATGTTACGCAGAATAACCAGTTCGGTGGAGGCAAAAGAAAGGGGAACGGCGAGGGCAACCAGCACGGCCCGAAGAAAAATAAGCCCATAGAAAAATTTATGCCAGTCTACGCGACTTATACATAGCTCACCCACTCTAGGGAGAACATCTTCCTAGCGAACTCTGCTCGCCTCCCCTAGAAGAAGTCGGAGCCGTTAAATCACCAGAAGAGGAAGAGAGACACCTCCAAGTTTTGTTGTTTCCACAACGACGTTGGCCACAATACTGATGATTGTAGGCATTTGAAAGATGAGATCGAAACTCTCATCAGAGCCAGCCCCTTGGCTCAGTACGCGTGAAACAGGGTTCCAACAAGCCGACCTGCTCTGGAAGCCCCGGTCAGTCAGCCCGGGTCTCGGGTAGATCAAGACGTCCCTCCTCCAGTGAAAGGAGGAGAGATAGCCACAATCTCGGGAGGTCCTCATTTGGCTGGCATGAGCAGAGGTGCCCAAAAGAGGTATGTAAATGAACTCAAGGCGCATAATAGAGTAGAGTTCATCCTGGAGCAGCATATGCCAAAGTAGCAGTGATTGGAGAGGCAGCCTATCATCTTTACTGAAGAAGATGCTGGCCACGTTCAGCTCCCTCATAACGACCCTCTGGTCATAGCAGTGCAGCTCGCTAATCGTAGGGTTAGGAGAGTGCTGATCGATAATAGGAGCTCGGTAAACCTCCTATTCCGGTCCACGCTGGAGAAGATGGGTTTGACTGTCGCCGAGCTGAAGGCGACCTCCATGATGTTGTATGGTTTTTTCGGGAGAAGGATTAGCGGCTATAGGGATGATCGAGCTGGTGCTCACCTTAGGAGAGGGACCTCGGACAGTCTCGAAACTCCTCGAGTTCGTGGTTATCGACTGCCCCGCCGCATACAATGCTATTTTGGGCCGACCCACACTTATAGCTTTTGAAGCCATCACCTCCGTTCGCCACCTCGCGCTGAAATTCCCTTCTTCCACGGGAATATGCACGGTCCGTAGCGATTAGCTCGCTGCCAGGGAATGCTACAGCATTTCCATGAAGGGAAAATCGAAACCCGAGCAGCTAACGATGGCCATCCAAGGTGGAGGAGAGGAATCTCAGGAATGATTGACTAATACTGAGATTGAAAAACCTTAAAGCACCAGGGGGAAGGTATCATCCTAAGTGAGGATATTGACCCCCGAATAGGTGAGGACAAGTCCGAGCTCCAAGCCATTGAAGAGCTCGAGGAAGTGAGCATCGATCCACAAAATCCTTCACGGATGATCAAGCTCGGGAAAAACCTCTGTGGCAAGAGAAAAGCTGAGCTGATCAAGTTTTTGCAGGATAACCTGGATGTGTTTGCATGGTCACACAAGGACATGGTGGGAATCAGTCCAAATTTCATCATGCACACCCTTCATTTGGATAAGAGCGTTCCTGCAAAGTCCCAGAAGTAGAGGCGCTTGGGAACAACTTGGGCTGAGGCTTTAGAAGAAGAAGTAGCCCGACTCAAGAGATGCAGCTTTATCCGTGAAGCCAAGTTTCCGGTTTGGGTCGCCAACCCCGTGCTGGTCCCGAAGCCCAATGGGAAATGGCGGACCTGCATCGACTTCTCCGACCTAAATAAAGCCTACCCCAAAGATTGTTTCCCCTTGCCAAGGATCGATCAATTGGTGGATGCCATGGCGGGGCACGAGCTTATGTCCTTTATGGACGCGTACTCAGGCTATAATCAGATCGCCATGAATCTGGCGGACCAAGAGCACACTAGCTTCATGACCCCGACTAACGTCTATTGCTACAAGGTCATGCCGTTCAGGCTGAAGAACGCCGGTGCTACATACCAGAGATTAGTGAATAGAATGTTTGCCAACCAGATCGGGAAGAACATGGAAGTGTACATTGTTGACATGCTGGTCAAGTCAAAGACTGCCGATAACCATGTTTCCGACCTGGAAGAGTGCTTCAAGATACTAAGAGAATACGGCATGAGGCTTAACCCTCAGAAGTGCACTTTCGAGGTTGCATCTGGAAAATTCCTGGGTTTCATCGTCAACACTAGAGGAATCGAGGCTAACCTCAATAAGATCAGGTCATTGCTTGAGCTTCCCTCACCCAGGTCGCGTAAAGACGCAAGGCCTGACAGGAAGGGTGGCAGCCCTAAATCGGTTTATTTCAAAATCCACCGACAAGTGCCTGCCATTCTACAACCTGCTCCGAGGAAACAAGAAATTCGAATGGACAGAGGAGTGCGAAAGAGCTTTCCTCGACCTGAAGGCACATCTGGCCGAGTCACCCGTATTGTCCAAGCCAAAGGCAGGAGAGCTCCTTTTCCTCTACCTAGCTGTCACCGAGGATACAGCTAGTGCCGTATTGGTCCGAGAAGAAGACCGGGTTCAGAAACCGGTTTACTACATCAGCAAGAGACTTCTCGGGGCTGAGTCTCGATACCCGTTGATGGAAAAATTGGCGTTTTGTCTTATCATGGCCTCTCGAAAGCTCAGGCCGTATTTCCAATCCCACTCAGTACACGTCATGACCGATCAGCCTTTAAGGCAGGTTTTACAAAAACCTGAAGCATCGGGACACCTGTTAAAGTGGGCTATCGAACTCAGTCAGTTCGAGATCTTGTACACCCCATGAACTGCTATAAAAAGTCAGGCCCTGGCCGATTTTGTGGCAGAGTGCATAGGATTCAGGGAGGATCCTGTGGAAGACTCACCCCAGGTCACCTCGGCCCAGACTTCTTGGAAGATCTTCGTGGACGGCTCATCCAATGAGAACGGCTCAGGGGCTGAGATCATTTTGATATCCCCGGAGGGACATAGATTCCACTCGGCACTGAGATTCGGATTCAAGGCCTCCAACAACGAGGCCGAATATGAAGCTTTGTTGGCCGGGCTAAGGATAGCCCAGGAGCTGAAGACGACCTCCGTTCAGTGCTTCAGTGATTCCCAGCTCGTGGTAAACCAGGTGCTAGGTGAATATCAGGCACGAGGAGCCAAGATGTCTGCTTACCTAGCCAAGGTAAAAATCGAACTGTCTGCGTTTGAGCGAGGCTCAATCGAGCAGATACCTCGGGAGCAGAACGCTATCGCAGACGCCCTCGCCAAGCTCGCTACCTCCGGGGAGATGGAGACGCTGGGGTTAGTACCGGTGGAATTCTTGGAAAAACCAAGTATAGAAGAGGTCAGGGCGGAGGTCGAGATGATTGACGCCAGACCGACCTGGATGACTCCCATCCTCGAGTACCTCACCAAAGGAAAGTTACCCTAAGGACGTAATGACGCACGGCGGGTACTGTACCAGGCACCAAGGTATGCGATGGTAGATGGGGTGTTGTACCGATGAGGGCATTCCCTACCTCTCCTACGATGTGTTCTGCCAGGCGAAGCAAAGTCCATCCTGCAAGAAGTGCACGAAGGTTTTTGCGGGGATCACACTGGAGGGCAAAGCCTGGCCCTAAAAATCTTAAGGCAAGGGTATTATTGGCCCACTTTGTCAAAGGACTCGATCTCATACGTCAAGAAATCTGACAAGTGCCAGCGATTCGCCACAGTTGCCTGTGTTCCCCCAGTCGAGCTGAAGATGATCTCGTCCCCATGGCCATTTGCAGTCTGGGGAATCGACTTGGTTGGCGCCCTCCCTCCTGGAAAGGGCGGGGTCCGCTACGCTGTGGTGGCCATCGACTACTTCACGAAGTGGGCTGAGGCAGAACCTTTGGCAACAATAACTTCCGAGAAAGTTCTCGACTTCGTGGTCAAGAGCATTATCTGCCGATTCAGGCTACCGAAGAAGATCGTATCCGAAAATGGGACTCAGTTCGACAGCGACCTCTTCACCGAATTTTGTGAAAGGTACGAAATTGTGAAAAGCTTCTCGTCCGTAGCCTATCCATAGGCGAATGGCCAGGTCGAGGCTGCCAATAAGACGCTAAAGGCGAGCCTGTAGGAAAAACTAATTGCAGGATCTTTATTTATTTTCATGCAATTTACATATTATCAACACAAACATGCAAATTCCTAGAACATGCTCCTATGAAATTGATACAAATACAAAGTAAAGTAAAAACTTACATTACGCAGCGGAACTGGAACAACTCCATCCTTCAATCTCTCTAACCCTTGATTCCATTCTGTAGCAGAGTATTATCAAGAGATTGAACAAGATCAGCAACACAGTCTTCCTCACCAAGCCTTTGATCAACCTAGAACTAGTGTGGGCTGGCTCTCAACACATGAGATAGAGATCTAGAAAAGAAGAAGAGATTGTGGCTAAGAAAGGATTAGAGTGTCTAGGTTTTCACTTACCCAAATCAACTGAGACTGACTTGCTTCTAAAAACCCTAGATATCATATTCCTTATATAGGCAACTTAACGGGATTTATTTAAATTTAAATTAATTAAAAATAATAAACAAAACTAAAAGCCTTGGGCTGCCATAAATGAACTTGGGCCCAATCTCTTTATTTTGAATTTAAATCCCAACTGGGCCTAAATTCAAAACCTTTTATTTATTTATTTTTTAATTAATTAATTAAATCCTTATTCAAATTAACTAATTATAATTTGAAACTTGATTTAATATTATTTATTTATATTGATACCAATTTATCAATATTAATAAATTTACCCAAATATTCTCTTTTATTCTCTAAATCTCATATCTCTGTAAATTTTCCAAAATTGACCTAGTCAACTTTAAAAATCCTAATTGATAATTAAATCAATTAATTGAGACATTCTAGATGATTTACTCAAAGGTGATGCGGGGACCATGGATCCATGAAATCAAGCTCCAACAAGTTACCGTGAATTTATTTACGAATAATTTCACTACCTTATTAATTCCTCGTGACTCCACTATAGACTCAGAATTGAACTCTTGAATTCATAGAACGTATTTTCAAAACCATAAATACGTTATCCATTGTTATAACCATTACAATCAGTCAATCCTCTATCGATGACTTACTAACGAGCTGGGTGCAAATTACCGTTTTACCCCTCATCAGTATTTTATCCTTAACTCCCACTAAGTTCCTTATAAATGATATTTCCGTGAACTTAATCACAGAAATGAGATCTCAATCATTTAACCTTTTAAACAAAGCAATTAAGGAAATCATCTTTTCACTTCTCATACAGAAGTTATAGATTTCGTATCTATGAATAATACTCCCACTCAATTACACTAATAAATCTCCAAGATGTAAGTATGGGCTAGACCGTAGGGTAAGCTGGTAACGAACAAGTCAAAAGATTTAAATAATATAATTAGCAGAATATTATCACTCAGAATTAAGATCGGCTTAATATATGGTCAACGTTGTGACATTGATTAGATTTGATAACAACGATACTTATTTATCAATCAATAATCAATATCGGTCCTAGTCCGATGTAACTAAATACATCCGATCTTATCTACTTGGTCGATGCCTTGGACAAGACATCACACCCTGAATGTGTAAGTAGATCATATCGTAGATTGCCTAATCAGTGAAAATCCAATGCACTGATCTAATCTTAGGACTCGTTCTTTTGAACATATAATTACAACTATAATCCACTGTGACCTAGTCACTATAATTGTAACTATCCATATGTTCGGGATTTTATAAATGTTTGTATTATTTCAATAATCATGTAATAAAACAAGAAAGCAACACGGTTGTCAAACTAAATGATATCTACTACTTTTATTGATAATATGAAAACATGCTACATGTCCGACATGGTTTTATAAGGGCATAAAACCCAACAGAGCCTTAAGAAGAGACTAGACGAAGTCAAGGGGGTCTGGCCAGAACAACTCCCTCAGGTTTTGTGGGCATACTGGGCCTCGCATCGGACTCCTACGGGTCATACTCCTTTCTCCCTTACTTTTGGAAGTGAGGCAGTCCTCCCTGTCGAGAGTAAGGTATCTTCGCTTCGAGTCCAGACATATGACTAGGACCGCAACCACGAACTACTTTGCGCTTCCCTTGACCTGGTTGATGAAAGACGAGAAGATTCGCAGCTTCAGCTCGCGCATTACCAGCAAAAAATCACTCGTTATTTCAACTCAAAGGTCAAAAAGCGCGCCTTTAGCATTGGTGACCTGGTCCTTAGGAGGGTCCTCTTGGCCGGTAAGGATCCCAAAGATGGAGTATTGGGACCAAACTGGGAAGGGCCATATCAAATCACCGAGGTCATTAAGGAAGGAACTTATAAGATAGCTCGGCTCAATGGAGGGGCAGTCCCACGAACTTGGAACGCCATTCATTTGAAGAAATATTATCAGTAGCACCCTTGTAAGGCTTAAAGGCCACTTTTTGTTAAGCAATGAGAATTAAATCTTTGTTTATTATTGTGTATATTTGTGGGTGTAATCTTAAGTAACCACGAAAGACCCTTTCCTAGTTACGTGGGGGGCATATGGTACCTGGATATAACCAGGTCTCCTTAAAGTCTTAGAAGTTGATTCAAATTGATTGATCGTTGTTTTTCTTAAAAAACATGAGATATTGATAAAGGATTAACGCGAACAAAGCCCTATCCTGGATATAACCAGGTCGCCTTAAAGGCTTAGAAGTTGATTCAAATTGATTGATCGTTGTTTTTCTTAAAAAACACGAGATATTGATAAAAATTAACACGAACTAAGTTTCCAAACTAACATCCTGGACATAACCAGGTCATAAAGCTTAGAAGTTAATTCAAATTGATTAATCGGTGTTTTTCCTAAAAAGCACAAAATATTAGTCAAGAATTAACACGAACTAAGTTTTTCAAAGCAATGACCAAAATGCGTAGAGGCAAAAGGAAATAAATCAATTAAGTGCAAAAATTGATAAAGCCAATTGTCTCGAGGTGGAAAAACCTCATACAAAAGTTACAAAAAAAAAATTTAAATAAAATAATAATAATAATGTGGGTGCGAAAAAGAAAGGCCCTAGGCTCCATCGGGCTGCTCTGTTGAGGTCGCCGTCTCGCCCTCCTGCTCGGCCGCTGTGGCGGTCTCCCCGGTCTCAGAGGGCGCCTCTCGTTGAAGACGAGCTTTGAACCCCTCCAGGAAGGGCTCCCAGACTTCCGCTCCTAGGAAGGAAAAATCGCCAACAGGGTTGAAGACCCAGCAGTGGTATAACATGTCCTCCATGGCGGAGCTAGAGGCCGCCTTCTCTTTTTCAAGGGCAGCCTTAGCCTCCTCGGCCTCGGCTTTTGCGGTGTCCAGCGCGGCCCGGGCAGTCCTGGCCTCCTCGAGTTCGGTCGTTATAGCGGCTAGGGCGGTCTTGTTAGCCTCGGCCTCTTACAGCTTGGGGCGGGACGCTTCCAGCTCGGCCCGCGCGGCCGCCAATGCATTCTTGGCCTCTTGTTCCTGCTTTTGGGTAGTCTTCAGGGCGGCCAAAATAGCCTGATGCTCGCCCCTCATGTCCTCAAGGTGAGCCTTGGACCTGGATATGCTCCGGTGAAGATCCAAGGCACCCTGCAAAGCAAAGAGGCAACTGCCTTAGAAAAGAAAAAAGAAGGAACGCACGATGCATGGAAACCAAAGGGTACAAAGTGTAAAACCGGCATACCATTAGAGCCATTCCCAATGAAGACTCCATCACGCTTTCGGGCTCCTTGATTTGATCGCCCGCAGGCCCCTTTCGGTGGCGCCATAGTAGTGGTCGACGGTGTAGGTCGCCGTCTCATACACCGTCCCCCGAAAGACGTCGGGAATTTTCTCCAGGGCCTAGGGGTCCACCGGAATGCGCACCTCGAGGGCTGCGGTTGCCAAAATCCCGGGCTCCACCCCCGTATCTCGAACAAAGGCCGGAGCTCGTGGAGGGGGCGGGGGCATCTTCTCCACTGCAGCAGGAGGTGGAGGTACCTTGGCCTGGGCAGCTGGGGTCTGGTCTTTCCCCTCTGCAAGGGACTTGGTTGGGGTCCCAGCGACCTTCTTCGCCACCCGGAGCTTCTTCATTTTGGGCCCAAAGGCCCCAGCAGAGGAGTTCCCTCCGGCGAACATAGCTTGCAAGTCTCTATTCCCAGGCTGAGACATTTCCTCTGGAAAAACAAAGACAACATTAATATACAAGTAAGCATTCATGCAAGAACAAAAATAAGGGGGAAAAAGCGGAACTCAAGTATATATATTGAAAGGGATCCTACCCCCCGAGCTAGAAGAGGAATCTATGGTCACGACCATCGGCCCCGGAGCTTCTGCGGGGGAATCTAAGATAATGACTTCACGGCCTGGCACGGGTTCTAGGTCCGAAACTAGCTCAGGACTAGACTCTTCTATGTACTACCTAAGACCCGGAGCTACGATGCCCTCCCGGAGCGAGGGCCATGATCTAAGATTGGTCCCATACTCCTCAAATAAGGCCGACCTAAAGGCTAAAGTGTTTTCTACGACTACGGTACCCCTAGGGTGACTACTCTCGTAATCCAGCACGAGCCGGTCGACACACTGGAGTAGGGTTACGTCGAGGTCGAGGTTGTTTCGATGGCGTTGGACGGGCTAGCTGGGATTAAACCTAGCTAACCGAGGATCGGCAGTGGCCCTATCTAAGCCCATAAACATGTAAGGATTACCTTGCCCAGAAGGACCTGCGGCTACTCCGGACCGGATCCTCTCCTCGTCCGTTCTTTGGGCGACCTCTAGCGCCCGCTTCCTCCGAGTCCTTAGAAGGGGCACCTCGTCCTCCTCGTCCTCATCCCCCGTAGCCTCCTCCTCGGGGATGGGCCTCATCTCGCGAGCTGGGGGAAGCCCCCGAGGTCTCCTCAGGGCCAAAGTCTGGCCTGGTGAGATCAGCTTGCACGCCAACATCGTCTCGTCTGTCACGAGCTAGCGATAGTCCTTTTCACTGGGGGGCAGACCCGCCAGTGTCTCGTACTGACTCCCGAGGATCACAGACTTGTCTGTCCTCGCGAAAATGGCTGCAGAATTATTCTAAGTCAGAAATGGATAAAGGGGGGAGCTAACCGATACTTAACTTACGAGCTGAGAGAAAAAGGTACTTACGAGGACGGTTGAAGTAATGCAGTTCGCATTTGCGAAACCCCTTGGACATAAAGAACTGGTCTTTGAAGTCGTTGGGGTGGCTGGGCAGCTCGATGACCGCAGCCATATTTGGAAATCGGGTCAAGTAATAGAACCTGTCGCCTCGCCCCCGCTGCTCCGGGCTGGCCTTGAGGCAGAAAAATATAGGATATCTGCTGGAGTGGGGACCTCCCACTCCTGTTTCAAGAACAGATATCTAAACCCCGCCAACAAATGGTAGGAGTTGGGGGGGGGGGGGGGGAGCTGGAAAGGAGCCAACCTCACGTAGTTAAGGAAGTCGGCGAAGTATTGGTCCAGCAGGAGGAAGGCCCCAGCCTTGAAGTGCTCGTCACTCCAGGCCGCGAACTCCTCGTCAAGTGGCGCGCAGCTCCGCTCACCTTCCTTGGGAGGTCGGGCGATCAGGGCGCCCCTCCCCAGCTCGATGTTGTGGGAAAGGAATATTCTATTCACTTTCCCTTGGTCAGTGATCTTCGAGACGATCTTCTCGGCCTCTAAGAAAGCATCGGGCGCGACCTCGAGCTCCTGCTCCACGGCCGGCCCAAAGACGGGGATTGGGGAGTCTGTCATCACCTCCTTTCCTTTGGATTGTTGGGAGGACGAGCTGCCCGCGATCCTCTTAGGAGCATTCTTCTTGGGTCTCATCTGGTCACCTAGCGAAAAAAAGAGGTGTTTCCTTTGCACGGGCTGAGGTAATCTCATCCCGTGGAGAGTGAGACCACGCGGTTCTGTGAACGCGCACCTGTGCTCCCAACAGATCCCTGATTACTCGGAATTCGTGTGTCAGGAGGGTCAGGATAGAAATTTTCCTTGGGAGGAAAGTTTCAGTAGGCAAGAGGTGCAAAACCGCCTGTGAAGCGTGTCCCCTAAGCTACCCGGTTTTCCACCCAAAGTACTGGATATTTTGAACAAGAATACCCAAAAATCTACCCAGAAGGTTTCCCCAGAAAATGCATCCTACTGAACCATGCTCCTAAATGTTTTTCGTCTACGATCGATGCCCTAAAATAAAAGCCTACACCCTTCATACCTACAAAAAACCAACAGAATATTGCATGCAGCTACAGGAACTATTTACCTAGGCTACAGTGAAAATAAAATTTAAAACATGCACAGTCAAAGAACTTACGAAGTGTTTTGTTGTGGGGGAGATGAAGGGGTCGTCTGAGTTGGGGCCTTGCCGGAGTGACTGGTTTCAAGACCTCAAAGGAGTCCTTGCGTTTTTTGAGGGTGAAAAGAGAGAAGAAGATGGGAGATTTGGAAAATTTTCAAATAAATGGGTGGCCCATGCGTAAGGTGGCCACCCCTTTTATATACATTAAAGGCCACGTGAGGAGGGCCGTTGGATTGCCCTGATGTGGGATCCGAGGCTCTCCACTCGAAAGACGAAACGACGGCTGAGTATAGGCTAGGTCATTTAATGCGGTTCTCGGAAGACGTACCGTCACCAACCACGATGTTCCACGTATTCGGTGCCTGCATAAAGGTGGAATATGGAGAGTCCATGGAGAAGCCTAAAAGCCCCTACTGTGGCCCTACACGACGTCGTGTACTAAGAGCAGGGGCTTGGGGGGCAGATGTACGCCCTGATTTTCCAATGGGCTATTAGAGAGCTGAGATATGGCCTAATTATATCAGCCACGTGGATACCCCATGACCGGAGCTGCCGTCGTCAGGTCCTACCTCTTTAGCTCGAGGTAACCAAAGGTTCGTCAAGATTACTCAAGGGCCAAGTCAGGACTATGAAGGCCGCAGGTTGAGAAGGCATCCAGCTCGGGGTACGAACTGGAGTTGGAAGCTATGACCTTTTATAAAGTCAACCACGCAATGTAAACGTGCATATATCAGACATCACGTGTCTGATATATCCCTGAATTCTCGGACACGCAGCATGAACGTGCGTATTCAGACACCCACGACTGGGTTGGGCCATGCGGCCCATTATCCCCCTTACCTATTGATTAGACCACACTTCATTTGTCAGGGTTTAGGAATTAATCATGAATGTCACAGAAGTGACATGATGGGTAAGAAGGTCACGGGATGACCTCCCTCACCAACTTCCAGGTGCCCTTTCCTATTAATATGGAGACCCTGGGAGTTGCAAGGGGTTGGATTCTATTATGTAACAAAGTATCATGTAAAGAATACCATAAAGATAGCAAGAATATTGGCTGGTGGAGTAGAAGGATTTTAACCTTTGAACCACCTAAAAACGTAGTTGTGTCATCAGTCCATTAAAAGATCATTCATCTATTTTGGTTCATTATTAAGCACTAATCTCTTTCTCTTATTTTCTTAATTACCTGTTGGCGAAGAACCGCGTCAACAGTGTCAATATTAACTATGAAGTTGTGACTCACTAGTCAAGTTCGACAGTAGTACTGAGCATTGGTCATATGGTATTGACTAGCTACTAAGTCAAGAATGGTCTTAGCGTGTTTAACACAAGCCAACAAAGATTAGATCTAATCGACAGCTGCATTGAATGACTTATCATTAGCCTTAATGCTGGACCGACCTCAAGTTCGATAAAAACTAAAAGCGCTTGCCTAGCCTATGGCTAGTTACTTAGAAGAGCCAGGGCTAGAAGGCCCAGGTGACTGCATCGTCACATGGCTATGGGTGCCGAGCCCCGTAGTGACTTACTCATCAGTCACTCATCTAGTTTACGTTAGTGACTCACTCATCAGTCACTCATCTGTTTAAGCCAGTGACTTACTCATCGGTCACTCATCTAGTTTACATTAGTAACGTACTCATCCGTCACTCATCTGATTAAGGCTATAAGCCCCATCATGGTTAAACAGAACCTTAAAGTGTTATTCACTCATCTATTCAGGGTTATAAGCTATGTATGATTATCATGATCATCATTTGATATTATATACATGCAGTAATGAGTTTTCTTGTTGGGCTTTGGCTCATGGGTGCTACGTGGTGCAGGTAAAGAGAAAGAAAAGCTCACCCATCCTTTAGTGGAGAGCTTAGGTGGTGATGTGTACATATGCGGCCGCTTGACCACTACGGCCAAGGAGTTTCTCAGAGGAACTAGGGGGTTAACCCTATTTTTGCCGCTTAGGTCAGCGGGTTGTAAATTTACACTGTAATGACCATTTTGGATTATAAATAACTTGTAAATGCTGTTATGGGCCCATGTACAGTTTTATGTTTTAAATAAAATATATCCTTTCCTTTTTGATTGATTTTTCACCTTAACCTATTAATAACACCTAGATGCACATTTATAACCAAAGAACTCAATTAACGAGTTAAGCACGGTTCAGAGCTCACAGTTACGGTCTTGGAGTAACCATGGTGTTACAGAGACAAGGGGACAAGGAGATGTTGGGCTCAAGAAAAAACAGGATGGTTGCTGGTAGGCAGTTGGGTTCGGGCCTGGGCTGGTGGCGGGCCCACGGTGTGGCTGGGTGGGAGAAGGAAAACGGGCTAGGTTGGCTGGCATTTGGGTCGAATGGAGCAGCTTGAGGCAGGCAGGCCTGGAGGAAGGCAGGCGGGCCCAAGTGGCTAGGGAAGGCAGGTGGCTGGGACGGGCTGGGCCGACGGCTAGACATGCGAGCCTGGGTTGCGCGGATTGGGTCTAGCGTTGTCAACCAGACTGGGGCAGCTGGTGGCTTTTTAGAAATACCATTTTTTTTCTTTTTTTCCTTGAAAATGCCACTATTTTCTTCCTTTTTCTTGCTTTTCAAGAGTCCAAAAACAACATATCTCCTATCAAATAAACATAAATTAAATTAAAACTAAATATTTCCAAAAATATACAACATAAGTTCCATGAAAATATTAATTAAAACTTAATTTAATTAAACATTTAAGCTCAAAAGTGCATGTTTTTACTTCTAACTTAACAATACTAGTTTCAAATAATTAAACTACAACATATTATAACAAAATATCTATAAAAACATATAAAAATATAAAAAATTACAATAAGACTAATACATTCAAAATTACTTAAAAACTTAATAAGTTACTTAAAAACTCAAAGATTAAGCAACAATTAGCATAAAAATGTGGTAAAATAACTCTACAAAGTAGAGTTATCAGTCGTTCAAGGGTTGGGTCATTCGTCTCTTGGTTATTTGGGAGCTTGTTACCAGCTCCTAACATATCTTGTGCGTTATGTGGGTTATTGTCCCTCCAAGCTAGAGCTTGGTAGGCGGGACGTTCCCATTATCGCGCACGATTAACGGATCTCACATCGTCTTAGCATAACTCAGATCATTGTAACAGGATGACTGTCCTCTTTACTTGTTTAGATGGTCATGCGGGTCGGTCTGAGGATTCAATCGCAAGCTTTGGGCCGAGCTCAACTGATTTCTCAGATCGCTCTCATGTCTCTAGGAGTGTGTGTTGCGTACACTCCCGGTTCTGCCCCCACGATGGCTCTTCATCCAATAGCTACCATTTGCGAAGCTTACCGCTCGTGGTTGAGGTCATGGGGCTTGATTGTTCCCATGAAATTGCGGGACGTATACATCTTCTGCGAGTACAGAATTTCTCCTATCATTCCTGCAAACTTATACATTCCTCTGTGGGAGAGGAGGTGTCGGATGACGTATAGACGATGGAGGATGCCTTATTGGCGAGGCAATTCGTCTCCCGTTAAGACGCACTGGAATAGGTCGCCCATTGTCTACTTCGATTTCCTGAATTGGTGGCAACAAGAATTTGTTTCTTTGTACCTGAGTTGTTGGTCGAGGTGTTGGTGGATTTGTAGGGACCTCCGCCCTTCTTGATGCGGTCCTAGCTCGCCCTATCTGGTTAGGCTGATTTCTTGTTCATTCCTGCGATTATTATTAGGTGGGTTGTTTCTAGGTGTAATGCCTGAAAATCCCTAATGAGGTTTAATGGTTGGATTAGTAGGCTGAGAGACCATAATTGATTTATTATGCCATTAAATGATTATATGCATGTTTATGTGCATTATATTATTATATGTTGATAAATACATGCATGTGGGTTCACATTTCTTGATAAGGGCATTTTGGTAATTTGGCCCGTTGAGGGCATAATTGTGTATTTTCATGTATGTTGGTGAATTATTGATGAGGCCACACTATAATGTGGATTTGTTCGAGCTTTTTGGCATGAGAGGATCTTTTAATGCAAGTTAGCGGTTTGGTCATAACGGGGTTGATTTCGGGGTTCGGGGTGAGTCTCGGAGTAATTTGGTGATTCTAACATTACGGGAAATTAAAGGATAATGGGATATGATTTATCAGCATTTGAGAATATTGGAAATAATGGGAATTGGAGAGTGTTAAATATAATTAACGAGATAGGGGAGAAATGACGGCTTTGCCCTTAGTGGCTGTTAAGGGTTTATTTAAGCTTGGGGGCAATATGGTCTTTTGACCTTGATATATGAACTAAGATAGTTGTAGAAACTTGCAAAAAGAGAGTTTCTTCTTCTTCTTCTTCTTCTCCCGTTCATCTTTTCTCTTCCTTTTCTTTTTGAATTTTTTAGCTCCATTTGAGGAATCAAGCTAGGGAATCAAACCTTGAGGGTCTAGGGTTGTGTTCCACCATTGAAGAGGGTTCCATACTGAGCTTGAGGTAAGTTTCTTGCCATTGAAACTCAGGTTTATGCTCTATTTTCCTTTTGGTTTTCAGTTGGGATTTTGATTGGATAGTTGAGAATTTATAGGAGTTTTTGGCAAAGATTGATTGGGTTATGATGCCTAGGGCTTGTATGTTTGGTTTTTGGGTTCTTTTGGGAGTTTGGTATCAATTCTTGAAGGTTGAAAGTGGTGAAATTGAAGGAGGGAAAAACCAAGGCAGTTCAGCCTGGTTGTAGCGCTACAGCGCCCAAAGGAGGGCGCTACAGCGCTAGCCAGGGCAAACTTCCCTGCTTGTAGTGTTATGGCGCTAGGGGGGCAGCTATAGCGCTACCCTGTTCTTCCTTATTCCTATTTTGAGCATTTTTTAGGGTTTTTGGCTCAGAGTTTCAATTCCTAAGGCTCGGGATCGAATCTGCTAACTATTTGGGCACGATTCGAGGTCCCGGGAGTGAGGTTTAGGTCATGAACCTTTCATTGCCCATTTTCATTGATGGAAGTTATATTTGGTTATGACTAGGTAACCGCTAAGGAATCAAAGGATCGATCGTTCTCAAGGGTCGTTCTTTTATTATTTCTCGCTCGAACCAGAGGTAAGAAAATTGCACCCCATATGTGACATGCATGGTTATTCATGAGGCATGTTGAGTGATATATATGTGGACATTGATTGCATATTAAATGCTTAGCAATCTTGCTTACTTGTGAATGGCACTGACTCATTAGTCCAAATCAGCAATGGTGTCAGTATTAACTGTGAAGCCGTGACTCATTAGTCAAGTTCGGTAGTAGTACTAAGCATTGGTCGTATGGTATTGACTTATGAGTCAAGAACGGTATTAGCGTGTTTAACGCAAGCCGAAAAGATTAGATCTAATCGACATAAGCATTATCGTCATGAGCATGAAATGCTTGACCGACCTTAAGTTCGATGAAAAACAAGAGCGCTTGTCTAGTCTAATGGCTAGTTACTTAGAGCCAGGGCCAGAAGGCCCAGGTGACTGCATCGTCACATGGCTAAGGGTGCGGAGCCCAAGTTAGTTACTCACTCATCTGTCATTCATCTGGTTTAAGTTAGTGACTCACTCATCAGTCACTCTTCTGGTTTAAGTTAGTGACTCACTCATCAGTCACTCATCTGGTTTAAGTTCGTGACTCACTCATCAGTCACTCATCTAGTTTAAGTTAGTGACTCACTCATCAGTCACTCATTTGGTTTAAGTTAGTGACTTACTCACCAGTCACTCATCTGATTAGGGCTACAAGCCCCAGCATGGTTATTAGAATCTTGAAATGATAATCATTCATCTGTTTAGGGTTATAAGCCCAGTATGATTATCATATTCATCATTTGAAATTGTATACATGCAGTAATGAGCTTTCTTGTTGAGCCTTGGCTCACGGGTGCTATGTGGTGCAGGTAAAGGGAAAGAAAAGCTCACCCAGCCTTAGTGGAGAGCTTAGGTGGCGATGTGTACATATGCGGCCGCTTGACCACCACGGCCAAGGAGTTTCTCAAAGGAACTAGGGGTTAACACTATTTTTTCCGCTTAGGTCGGCGGGTTGTAATTTTTACACTTGAATGACCATTTTTTATTGTAAATAACTTGTAAACGCTTTTATGGGCCCATGTACAGTTTTATGTTTTAAATAAAATATATCTTTTCCTTTTGATTGAGTTTTTCACCTTAGCATATTAATAACACCTAGATGCACGTTCATAACCAAATGACTCGATTAGTGAGTTAAGCACGGTTCAAAGTTCACAGTAACAGTCTTGGAGTAACCAGGGCGTTACACTAGGAGTCCGTTCAGAAGGCACAGAGCTCGGGGCTGTTGTTTTGACTGAACGACTCATGTTAGGTCGATAATTCATGTGGAATCGAGATTGGTGGGACCCACTTTGCCTCCTTTCGAAATTCTCGTCAGTTGCAGGGAGAGGTAATTAAGCCATTATCTCGTCTATTCGCCTGTTATCCTGGGCGAGGTTGCTCCTTAGCTGGGCATTCTCCATTTCGATGGCAGTCAGATACCCAGGATTTGGGTTCGGAGGGTGCAAAGCCGAACTTCCAATATCATCCTGGTTCACGTATTGTTTTCCAGGACAGCGCTGCACAGAGGTGCCTTCTCCAGTATGGTCAGTCGTACGGTAATCTCCATGATCACCAGGTCTCTCTGATTCATTGTTGCGCATAGAACGAGTTACCACCATGTTGATTGTTGTGTCGAATATTCTCTGACAAGTTTCAAGCCTAATCTACTCTCAATGAAAGCACCAATCTGTTGGTGTAGTTTTTCGCCAACATGGGATTAAGAAATCTGATTAGAGAGATTAAGCTTGCTAATAAACCGTAAATATAAACTCACAAAGTTTTAACGTGGTTAAATTCCACCTAGTCTACGAGTCACTCCTATTCTTATTTAGGAACTCTTGAAGAAATTGTTTATGAAAATTTTAGCAGAGTTTTGGCATACAAGATGTCAGTTCCTTTTACTGTCAATTCCCCTTATATTTATAGGGAATTGTGGTGGACAATATTGGGTAACCGTACAATAAATGGTAACTTACAGAATTGGGTAACTTCCCAAATTATTAAATACATTAATGCCCTAATTAAACCTATGACAGTTATATTGGGCATTAAATACATAACTTATAAACATTTATTATGTTTTCTGAGTCTATTGGGATTCTTCCATACGTGCGTCCTTGAACCACCACGAGCTAGATGCAACCCTTGGATTGGATGTGATTGGAGCAGGATGACTTAACTTAGAAAATGCTCGGGCTTGATGAGGACGATCTGGACACTTGACACCTTGATCTCTGACATTGGCATTTGAGACGATTTGGAGGATCTTGGGTTGTCCCAGACTCAGTGACACAGCCTTAAGTCGTTTGATCTAGAGTCAACGAAATATCTCTAAAGTCTTGTAACATTTATTTATTACGTGTCAGCTGTACCCCGAGCAAGATAATTGAGCTCGTATTATTAGGGTACAACAACATTCAAATCCAACCAACCACTATATATATATATATAATAAGTGTGTAGATAACGAAAATTATTGGTTTTAATGGTTTTTTATTTATTTTTCGTTAACTTTAACGAAATATTCTTATATATAACAGAATATTCTTATATTTAACGGTAGATTGTAAACAAATATTTAAACTTAAATCAAATTAAATAAATAAATAAATAATTAAACAAATTAAAATATGATATTTTACAATGATAATTATTTAAAAATAATAAAACCATACGTTTTATAACTTAAATAAAATTTAATTAAACTTAAACTTCAAGTATTAGAATAATATCATATTAAACATATAACATAATATAATCTACTATCAACTAGAAACAAACTTCTTTTTAAAAAAAAAAAAACTAGCAACAAACTTAAATTTAAAACTCATGTATAATATTAATATGATTGGGTTCTTTTCTTCATCAAAATCAAGGACATTGCGAGTTATATTAGAAACTAAAAATAGTTGATGAATTTATATTACTCTACACTATGACTTTCTCTATTATTATTTTATTATATTGTTAATTTCTTTTTAAATATTATTGTAATTTATATATATATCATGTAACCATGTAAATATATATCTATGTCAATATTGTGTTTATATGTAGATATTATTGATATAAATATTTATATATACTATAGAACTACAATTCATTCTATTATATATTGAAAAAAAAGGTGAATTAGTTTTTATTAAAATTATAGACAATCTTTTGCGCTAATTTTTTAATACATTTATGTCATACACTATACTAAACATATTTTATTTATTTTTATGATATTATTTTTTTATTTAAAATTTATATGATAATTAAAAAATAATAAAAATAAATACATGTTTGAATATGCATATTTATAACTTTAAAATTAAACAAACGTGTATTGCACGTTATTTTTAGCTAGTATATATAAATATATATATCTCATAGCTCTAACTCATTGAGTGACGGAACCATCTTTAATGCATGATGTAAATTTTGTATCAAATTTGATACAAAAAATGAGTTAATGTACTATTTATAATTGTACTCAAATATACAAAATACAAATTAATAAAAATAAAATTAATTATTATTAATGATCATTCAATAATATTTATTGAGAATATATAAAGTTTTTTTTTATTGTCTAAAATATGATAATATAGTAAATAAAGAAGGTGAATTTCATATAATAATTAGAGAATAAAAAAAATAGAATTTATACTATATCATGTGTCCAATTTGGAAATTTGACATAATATTTAGCCGGGCCAAATTTAAGACACTTTTAGAAATTGTGTGTGCGCGCTTTTTGGCAATGGGAGATGCTGTGAGTCCTTGTGCAGAGAGGGACTCAAGAATTGCCTTTACAGAATATGAAAATAGCTTCCTAGAGAAGTTTCATATCAAAATGTCTACGGTAAGTAGTACTTTTCGAATCATTGCTCATTGGTTTTAGAGCTTAAGCGTTCAGGCGGGAAATGGGAACGTAGATATTGGGATGTATAGTGATAGTATACTATCCGACTAGGCGACTAGCTTTTGGTTCTGCTCCAAAGAAGAAGAGAGTCTTCGGCTCTGCCTGACACCTTTTTCTGCCTTCTGTATTTATTTTTTTGTTTAAAAAGAGAGGGGAAAATTTTTGAAGTGTGGTGATTTGAGTTGTTGTTTATTTTTAGTTTTTTTTTTTTATTTGAGGGGATTATTTTTAGCTTTTTGGAGCTTGATTATAATAGTTAAGGGAATAATATTATCAGAGCCAAAATATAAATTGATTTAATTTTTGTGGGGTGATTTCATTTCCTTTCTGTTCTCAGATTAAGATGAAGGCCGAAGTTAATGAAGGGTTACCAAGTGAAAGCCACTTTTCTGATAAGATTGATCGCATTTATCAAGATCATTATGAAGGTGGGATTTTACCAAACTTTATATCTACCATATGAGTGATGATTCCACATTCCCACCATTGTTGTCAAAAAAAAAAGTATCAGCTTTATTTTATATTTTCCCTATCGTGGTTTTAACTTTCTTTCCTCAGGTTTATATCACCTTTTTGCATAATACCCTCGTCAAGATTATAGTTTTGACAAAAAGGGTTTTGCCTCTTTTTTTTATTATTATTATTTATAACTTGTAAAGAACTGTGTACACTTTTGATTATTGTAATTATTCATGTATTTTATATACTTTGTTAACTGATGTCTATTTTCTGTTTGTATTGCATAATGTTAATCAGCATTGAAGAAGTTTCAAAACATTATTGAGCAACAGAATTTGAAGCTTCAGCAAGTAACGGATGAAGTTGAGAAGCTGTCAGCTACTACTCAAAATGGCAATGGGAAGAGATGGTTATTTAAAGAGAGGAAAAAGGTGAGTTTTCTATTGATATGAGCACCTCAATCACTATTACATAAACAATAATGTTGTTTATTACCCTGATAAATCAGAGATTTTTATAAGTTGCTCTTTTCTTATATTAAAAGATGCTAGTCTATAGGCGTTGTTTATGATGTTTGTACAATGTTCTTTTTGGTAAAGGAACAGTAATTTAACTTGTTATTTCGATTTGAAAATTAAAATGTATGATCTCTTATGCATAGTTGCTGGTCATTTGCATTTGTTTCTTTGATAGTATTAAATTTATTTTAAATATGCATATCTTGTAAGATGGAGGCAATGCTGAGACTGTTGAGGGATGAAGCTGGAGAATCTGAAAATCATGCAGCCTCGGATGAAACACGAATTGCGGAAGAGGAAGAGAGAAACAATGAAATGCACAAAGTTCGGGAAGTTTTGATTGATGTAAGTGTTATTGCAGCCTTCCACTTTTGATTTCTATAATCAAACTCTGGTTTTAAAAGGAATGTGGATCGACACTTTGTTACTTGCAGGGTTTGAAAGACATGACAAGTCCTAATCCTTTTGGTGTTAAGAAAATGGGAGATATAGACTGTAGACCATTCTATGACATAATGAAGAGAAAACATTTGAAAGAAGATGCACTACGCATAGCTTTGAACATGTGCCAATTGTGGAATGAATGTGTCAAAGATCCAAAGTGGCATCCTTTTAAAGTTATCGAGGTTGAAGGGAAATTTGTGGTATGTTTTTGACTGAATATCTTTCTCTTAAGGATTCAGTTTAGTCATCAAATTGTTATCATGTATGTTAATTGCATGAACTTTGGTACAAACTAACTAAACTACAAAACTAGTTGAGCCAAGCCTAACAAAAAGTGTACTACTGTTAGATTTATGTAAATGACTGGATGAAATTTAACCTTCACTAATAGTTGTAAAAGGAATATTATCGGTACTGAATGGTAGGAATATATTTGCACTTTCACTTTACTGGGCTAAACAGTCTTTTAGTAAAACAATATTCGGACCGTAGTAGACATTTTCAGGTTGAATCCAATTGAACATAATAATGACAAGTTTGCCAAATTTTTACTAAAAACCATTTCACTTCCTGAGTGGATGAAATATTCACATCTGGCTAACTTGTTTCTTGTTATGATAACCTATTCAGGAAGTCATCGACAATGACGATAATAAATTGAAAGCACTCAAGAATGAACTGGGTGGAAAAGTACTCAATGCTGTGATCAAAGCTTTGATGGAGATTAATGAATATGATCCAGTGGGTCGTTCCATAGTTCCAGAGCTTTGGAACTTTGAGCTAGGCAGGAAAGCAACCTTAAAAGAGGTCATTGGGTTTGTACTGAATCAATGGGAACAGAAGAAACGCCCAAGGTTGGTCTCTACTTAATCACACCATTAAATAACAAGTGACGGTTATTTTTTTAAAGAGTTGTATACATATTTATATGTAGTACTTTCAACTTTGCAGGCTTCTACCGTAAGGAATGTTTGAAAATGAAAGGCTATTTTTGGTTCCTGGTGGACTTGGAGACATGCATATGTTCTTATAGTTTTAGTGTAAGGTTTCTTTTGTAGCACGGCTTCATATGGTCGTTGTTGGGGAAAACAATATGTTAATTATGTTATGTAGTTCTTTGTTTAGTTTTTGATTAAATCACTTTTTGAAAGATCTATAGTGTAGAGTTTACATACTTGGTCATCAACAGGGTACTTAACATCATCTTTTTGTACGAATGAGTAAGACTTAGAATATATACCAGCTTGAAAAACTTTAGATTATTATATGGTTAATCGAAATTCGGCACAACTATTAAGTATTAAACCTTATCACGTACTTAATCTGTTTGTTACGGATGTGGAACTACATAATTATGTGGCTGTAACCGAACTTTATATTTTTAAAATAGAGTATGGTTGTCACCAAACTGATATTTGTTATTGTTTTTATTTTTTATTTTTAAAGTTGTGTTTTACTAAATAAGAAAATCTTGAATAAAAAATTAATGAACATTTAAAATATTTTAATAAATAATGAGATAAAATAATATGAAATAAAAAGTAATGAAGAATAAGGAGTTAGAAAATAAAGGGAGAAAATTTGAGGAAAGAAAAAGTGATGAAAGAGAAATTGAGAAGAGAAAGTTATGAGAGAAAGTGATGAGAAAAAAAATGAGGAGATATGAAGTGAGAAGAAAGAAAGCGGTTAAAGAAAAATAAGAAAATAGAAAGTGAAAAGAGAGGTAATGAGAGAGAAACTGATGAGACAGATATATGTGAAAAATTGATGATAAAAAAAGTGATGCGACAATAAATGATGTGAAAAAAAAAATAGACAAAAAAATTGAGAATAACAAAAAAATAACTTTTTGTTCTCAAAATTTTATATTCCTTTTGTTTCCGAAAATAATATCAAACACCTCTATTTATTTTCAAAAAAATAATTTTTTAGATTTTAAAAACAATAAACTGTTTTTTCTAAAGGGTCGAAGAAGGTCGTGGTATTCCATCTTTTGCATATAATGTTTTTTTTATAATGCATTTGCATATAATGTTCCCTACATATAAAGTGCATCGTTATATGATAACAAAGTAATAGAATATAAATATTTTAGGGACTTTGTTATACCTTATTATGATCTCATTAACCTATAAAATTTTAAATTATAAAAAATATGTAAGTTATTGTAACGCCTACTATCCAGGGACATTTACACTGTATATTTAAAAAAGTGATAAACTTGCTAAACGAGTCATTGACCATAATCGTGTAACTAAATATGATTAACAGTTTAGGATTAAATTTTTTTGTCAAAGATACAAACATTTCACTAAAACATTTATTGTATACATTGGGATCCCAAAAATACATTTAAAGGGTTAATTACAATAAAAGAGTTACAATCAGCCGACCTAAGTGGCAAAATGGGGTTTAACCCTAGTTCCTCTTTAAACCATCGGCCGTGGTGGTCGAGCAGCCGCATATGTACACATCGGCACCTAAGTTCTCCAACTCAAGGATGGTCCAACCACCACATAGCACCCGTGAACCGAGGCTCAGTAAGAAAACTTAAACATGTTCATAAGCAATTAATAATATGCCATCAAATCATAATAGTCATGCCTAGCAGTAATAACCATATTTATGCATGCAGGCAAGTATAAATAAAATATTAGGGAATCATTATGGATCGACGGCCTAGAACATGGGACTAATAAGTCACCTTGGGGCTCTGCCCTGTCCTTTGTATAACCAGCTTTCTAGCTGATCTAGCGTACTCGACGCTAGGTTGTCTTCGACCAATAGGTCGGTCAAGCGTATGATGCACTTCAAGTTAGGCTAGATCATATGGACCAGCGCTTATCGCGCTAATGCCCTCCTTAACTAATAAGTCAATGCCTTACGACCAACATTCAGTGTGTTATTGCCGTACTTGACTAATAAGTCAGTGCCTTTTGACCAACACTCACTATGCTAATGCCGTCCTTGACTAATAAGTCAGTGCCCTTCAACCAGCACTCAGCGCTATTGTCGATCTTGACTAATAAGTCAATGCTAGGATATGAGACTAATAAGTCACCTTGGGCCCCATTTCCCTATCCTCTGTATAAGAGCACTTGGCGCTGACCAACATTCAACATGCTAAAGTCGTTCTTGACTAATAAGTCAATGCTAGGATATGTGACTATTAAGTCAACTCAGGTCTCTTAGCCATATCCTCTGTATAAGCGTACTTGACGCTTCTAGTTAGCCTAACCAATACGACCAGTGCACCGCACTATTGCCGCTCTTGACTCATAAGTCAATTCCATACGATCAGCACTCAACACCATTGTCGTTCCTGACTAATAAGTTAAAGCTTCATGATCAGTGCTCAACACTATTGCCGCTCTTGACTAATAAGTCAATGCTCTTCGACCAGCACTCAGCACTCAACACCATTGCCGCTCATGACTGATAAGTCAGAGCATTACGACTAGCACTCAGTGCTATTGCCATTTCTAATTGATAAGTCAGTGCGTTTCTCAAGTAAACAATACAACTACACATTCATGATGCAACAAGTATCCATATATAGAGCACTCAACATGCTTCATCAATAATCACAAGCATAATCATAATTATGCACATTTACAGAGACTCAAACTCTGATTTATTCCATATTCAATAGTCAAGCCATACCATATTCACATGCATCACATGCTGGGTGCAGTTTTCTTACCTTTGGTCCAAGCACAGGTTACCAATAAACGACCCTCAAGCATAATCATGTTCCCAAGCTCCTAGCGATCACCTAGTCACAACCATAATATAGAATCCCGTAAAAAATGAGTAAATAAAGACTTCCAGACCGAGTCCTAGCCTCTGGGACGTCGAATCCTACCAAACTGGGTAGTAGGATCGATTCCAAGCTCGTAGAGTTAAGTTTCCACGACTAAAAACCAAACTTGGCCGAAAATGTACAGGCGGGCCGCGACTTGGCCCTGGGGGTCGCGGCGCGCCTCCTTGATAGAGAGCCCTCAGCCTGGGCTTCAGGGCACGAGCCGCGACTTGCCCTCTAGAGTCACGGCGCACCCCCCAGGCAGAACCCTCCTGGTTCTGGGTTAACACAGGTCGCAACTTCCTAGAACAAGGTCGCGACCCAACCTCGAAACCAACCATTTTCTATGTTTTCTCCATTTAAAAACCTTCCAAAAACCTATCCAAGCATATCCAAATCCCAAAATCAAAGTCCCAAACATCTCAATCTCCCAAACCCATTATAACCTAAGTCCCAATCAAATAAAATCCTCCTCAAAACATAAAATCCAATCAAGGCTTAGAAACTTGAAAACTCAAAACTTAAAACTTGGATTACCTCTAATTGAGTTGTTTCCCAGCTAAATCCTTCGGCTAAAAAGCTTCTAATCTTCCCTAGAATCGCTATGACTCGATCCTTGCTTGAATCTGAACCCTAAAACTCGAGCTTCCTTTAAAAATGTGAACAGCGTCAAAAAGGGATAACGAGAGAGAGAGAGACAATGCACTGAACGTTCTTTTTATGTTTCTGACAAATTACTTCAAACTTAAGTAACATCAAGCGAATCCTAATGCGTGGGGTCCCAAAAATGCCCTCCGGGGTAAAATAATCAAAATTCCCAGAATTCCCTCCTGATCTCACTAACTCCCAATATATCATCAAATGATCATTCCCATTGCCCAATATCTCGGTAATGTGCTAAATACTCAATATACCCCTAGACTCACTCTGAGTCAGGTATTGATCCCGTTGTGACTTTCCCACTAGCTTGCTCCCTAGGATCGTCTTGTGTCGAGTAACCCAAATATATATCCACATAATAATGTGGTCTCACACACACATATATCACATATATGCCAAATTTACCCAAAACGGGCCAAATTACAACAATTACCCAATTAAACAAAAATGGGCCCACATGCGTATTTAATACACCAAACACATGCATATCAAGTCATATTATAATATAACTCACATAATCACATATATATATATCATATAATCACATAATTTCCATAATTTTCCATCCTGACCCTCTAATCAAGGCCCTAAGTATTATTAGGAAATTTAGGACGTTACAACTATCCCCTCCTTACAGAAATTCCGTCCTTGAAATTTTATCTGAATAGCCCGGAATATCAATCCTGCATATCTGATTCCAGTTCCTAGGTCGCTCCTTTGTCCTTACTGTTTCTGTAAAATACCTTAACCAAAGGTACAGCTTTGTTCCTCAGAATCTTGTTCTTTCTGTCTCATATTTGGACTGGTTGTTCCTCATAGGATAACTCAGCCTCCAATTCCAGATCATCATAACTCAACACATGAGCCTCATCTAACATATGTTTTCTCAACATGGAAATATGAAATACATTGTATACGGCCAATAGTGCCGAAGATAAGGCCAATCTATAGGCCACCTGACTAATCCTATCCAGGATTTCCAACGGTCCTACTAATCTAGGGCTCAACTTGCCCTTAACTCCTCACCCATTTCCATAGTGATCCTCTAAGGAAGATATAGCCTTCCATTTGGAACTCCATGTTCCTTCACTTTAGATCAACATAACTTTTCTGTCTATTCTGAGAAGCGGGCATCCAAGCTCTAATCTTTTCAATTGCCTCAATGATCCTTTAAACTACCTCAGGATCCAAATATAACATCTCACTAATCTCATCTAGATGAATGAGCAATATACATATCCTACTATACAACATCTCATAAGGTGCCCTTCCAAAACTGGATAACTCCCTCTGATTTACCATCAATCTGAAGATAATAAGCTGTATTGAACTCCAACATCTCATCGCCTTTTGCAACCTTCTCCAAAACTTGGAAGTAAATATAGGGTCCTCATCTAATAAGATAAACCTCAAATTCCATGAAGGCGTACTATCTCTCTCACACAGAGATCTACATAACCGTCAACTGTATCATTCATCCTTACTGATAAAAGTGAGCTGGCTTTGAATATCGATCCATAATGACCTAGACTAAATCACACTACATAATCCTTAGCTATTCTGGCTAAGACATTCTCATCAATCCTTCCCCTCTGTGGGTCAATCAAATGTTTTCCTTTGAACCTCTCTACAAGAGTAAAATCAAGCATAATGTTAGCCAACTAGCCCACCAATAACTCTGCTCCAGTTCTGGTCTAATCCTTCAACTAACATGATGCATAGGCAACTACCTTTTCCTGTCAATGAGGCGTCATAATAACCTACAAACTGGTTCTGATCTATAAGAAGACTCAGAGCTCTTCTACAAAGCATATGTAATATCATGCCCGTCCCAGGAAACTCTTGACCCCTGAGGCATTCCTTGTCCTTGGCCAATCTCTAACTGAGAGTATACCACAATATCATCAGTCAAGACGATCACAAATCTAATTAAGATAATCTTTGAATACCCTGTTCATCTAATCCATCGAAATAACCAGGGCATCAATCGAATCTACAAGACATAACTCAGCACTCTTAGTGCCCATATCTAATATAAAAGGCAATCCTCTACTTATCCTTCTCCCTGGCCTTCAGCTGGTAATAACCAGATCGAAGATCCACCTGAGAGAATACCTTCTTACTCAAACATTGAACCTTTAGTTCCTACAGCTCTGCTGAAGCCGTTCAATACTGTGCCCTCGACCTGGTTCCGACCCTGGCACCAACCTAATCACCATTCTTTCTCTTTATGTAAAGGTAAACTTGAAAAATTCCTGGAAACACATCCAGACACTCACAGACTAATCCAGTCTGTCCTGGTCCCACTGACACGACCTGAGTGGTATCCGCCACACTAGCTAAGAGTCCTATGCATTCCTCCTGCAATAGGTCTCTAGCTTTAAATACAGATGTCATAAGTATGCGGGGTCCATGCACAGTGCCAAAAAATACAAGGGTTTCTCATCCTCAAGCCCAAGAGTACCATCTTTTCCTTAGAATTTATTGTTGCCCAAAACTCGGCTAACCAGTCCATATCTAGGATCATATTAAAGTCAGTCATAACAAACTCTCTCAAGTCAATAGATGAGTCCCTTTCCACAATAATCTAACCCATCTCTTAAAATTACCAATAGAGTATCAAATTCCCATCACAGCATAACCATGTAATCCATATATCAAGTCTATGCCTTTCTAGATGCAACAATCAAAGAACAACATGGCACCAAAAACGGTTAATATAATACAAAAATCAGAACTAAAAAGCTGCCTTGCCACCATTGAGGAACCAGCCCCAGTCTAAGTCTCTAACTAGAGTTGAGTTGTCTGCCCCCTTTGGCTCTTCCTTCCTTTGCCTTGGGCAATTCCTCTTACGGTGCCCAAACACCCCACATAAGAAACATGCCCTTGCTCGACATTCTCTCAAAATGGTGCCTCTTACATCGAGTGCATGTTGGGTAGGGTTTCCAATCCTCATTCTTGCCCGATCCAATAAATGGAGGTATCACCGCTTGAGCTCTGCGCTCTTCGACACTCCCCATCCCAATCTCATTTCCTGTGCTCTAAAAAACAAGAGCATTCCCTACCACCTTAGCGTCGGTAGAGATTTCATGTACTGGGGCGACTCTAACGCCCTGAGCTATTATGGGATTCAATCCCTGGATAAACCTTTCCTTTTGAGCTACATCCGTGGGTACCATATCAAAAGAAAACTTGGCCAACCCATCGAATCTGTTAACATACTCTGTTACTGTTGCATTTCCTTGAACCTGGTTCATAAACTCATTTGTCTTAGCAGTCTTGACTGCATCACAGTACTATCTTTCATTAAACAACTACCTAAATTCTTTCCAGTTCATCGCAGTTGTATCTCGTGTCTGGGATACCACTTCCCACCACGTTCGGGCATCTTCCCATAATACATATGTAGCACAAATCACCATATCGTGACCTACCACCCCCATACTATCGAGGATGGAAATAATCATGCTCATCCATTGCTCAACCCTGAATGGATCTAGGTCTCCCTAAAAAACTGGAGGGTAATATTCATGTAATCCTCCACACAAAAATTCCCACCTGTTCTTAACCCTAGACTGAGCCAATATTGGTGCCATTCATGGCATAACAAAGGAAGATGGGTTCCCTGACATAACATATTGTTGTTTTAAACACATAATCTCTTCCTCTTGCCTCTTGTAATTTCATATCTGTAAACACCTGCTGCAAATTCTGAAGGGCAGGCAAAAAGCTCAGGCCTTGGATGCAATTCCCAGCCTCGGTATAACTACAATCGGGTCCCATCAACTACCTTGGGTACATAACCTCTGATTGAGTCTACAGTCAATAACTTGACCCATTAATCATGATAAGCACATTCAAAAGCCTTCCCCCACGGGAACAATCACACAACACATTCATATACCATTTCGGTGCTAAAAACATTCCCACAACATTCATACCTCAATTCATAACCCCTGCCCTTCCAGCATACATACCATGCTCTCAACTCCAGCATGAAAATAACACATTCGTATATTCACTGAGCAGGTAATCACATAATCAAATCAATAGTTAAGGGCTAAGCCTTAACAACATCGCATGCTCCCTAATAAGGTATGCAGATAAAGCATTTACATTCTATTTAAGCAGTTAAGCACATAACTACATAAATAGTTACCATACCCTGAGTGAAGCTTGCCTCTAGTGACGAGTGTACATGCCTAGCTTGTCTACAGGAACCCTTAACCTTGGCTCGCTCTGATACCAAGTTGTAACGCCCTACTACCTAGGGACCGTTACACTGTGTATTTAATATAGTGCTAAACTCGCTGAACGAGTAATTTGGCCATAATCATGTAACTAAATATGAATAACAATTTAGGATTATTTTTTTTTTTTGTCAAAGATACAAACATTTCACTAATATGTTTACTATATACATTGGGATATCAAAAATACATTTAAAGGGATAATTACAATAAAAGAGTTACAACCTGCCGACTTAAGCGACAAAATGGGGTATAACCCTAGTTCCTCTTTAAACCCTCGGCCGTGGTGGTCGAGCAGGCGCATATGTAGACATCATCACCTAAGCTCTCCAACTTAAGGATGGTCCAACTTTCTTTTACCTTTACCTGCACCACATAGCACCCGTAAGCCGAGGCTCAATAAGAAAACTTAAAAATGCTCATAAGCAATTAATAATATGCCATCAAATCATAATAGTCATGCTTAGCAGTAATAACCCTATTCATGCATGCAAACAAGTATAAATAAATGATTAGGGAATCATTCTGGATCGACGTCCTAGAACATGGGACTAATAAGACACCCTGGGGCTCTGCCCTATCCTTTGTATAACCAGCTTTCTAGCTGATCTAGCATACTCAATGCTAGGTTGTCTTCGACCAATAGGTAGTCAAGTGTATGATGCACTTCAGGTTAGGCTAGATCATATGGACCAGCGCTTATCGCGCTAATGCCCTGCTTGACTAATAAGTCAATGCCTTATGACCAATATTCAGTGTGTTATTAGCGTACTTAACTAATAAGTCAATGCCTTTCAACTAACACTCACTATGTTAATGTCGTCCTTGACTAGTAAGTCAATGCCCTTCAACCAGCGCTCTACGCTATTGCCGATCTTGACTAATAAGTCAATGTTAGGATATGGGACTAATAAGTCACCTTGGGCCCAATTTCCCTATCCTCTGTATAAGTGCACTTGGCGCTAACCAGTAATCACATGCTAAGGTCGTTCTTGACTAATAAGCCAATGTTAGGATATGTGACTATTAAGTCACCTCAGGTCTCTTTGCCATATCCCTTGTATAAGTGTACTTGACGCTTCTAGTTAGCCTAACCAATATGACCAGCGCACCGCGCTATTGCTGCTCTTGACTCATAAGTAAATTTCATACGACCAGAACTCAGCACTATTGTCGTTCCTGACTAATAAGTCAGAGCTTCACAACCACACTCAACACTATTTCCGCTCTTGACTGATAAGTCAATTCTCTTTGACCAGCACTCAGCCCCATTACCGCTCATGACTGATAAGTCAGAGCATTATGACCAGCGCTTAGTGCTATTGTCGTTTCTGACTGATAAGTCAGCGCGTTTCTCAAGTAAACAATGCAACCATGCTTCCATGATGCAACAAGTATCCATATATAGAGCACTCAACATGCTTCATCAATAATCACAAGCATAATCATAATCATGCACATTTACAGAGACTCAAGCTCTGATTCATTCCATATTCACATGCATCACATAATGGGTGCAGTTTTTCTTACCTTTGGACCAAGCACAAGTTACCAATAAATGACTCTCAAGCACGATCCTGTTTCCAAGCTCCTAGCGATCACCTAGTCATAACCATAATATAGAATCTCGTCAAAAACGAGTAAATAAAGACTTTTGGACCGAGTCCTAGCCTCCGGGACGTCGAATCCTACCAAACTGGGTAGTAGAATCGATCCCGAGCCCATAAAGTTAAGTTCCCACGACTAAAAATCAAATTAGGCCAAAAATGCACTGGCGGGCTGCGACTTGCCCTCTAGAGTCACGGGGCGCCCCCCAGGCGGAACACTCCTGGTTCTGGGTTAACACAGGTCGCGACTTCCTAGAACAAGGTCTTGACCTAAGCTCAAAACCAACCATTTTCTATGTTTTCTCCTTTTTAAAACCTTCCAAAAACCTATCCAAACATCTAAATTTTCTAAAACCATCAAAACCCAAGTCCCAATCAAATCAAAAACTCCTCAAAACGTAAAATCCAATCAAGGCTTAGAAACTCAAAAACTCAAAACTTAAAACTTGGATTACCTTTGATTAAGTCGTTTCCCAGTTGAATCCTTCGGCTAAAAAGCTTCTAATCTTCCCTAAAATCGCTATGACTCGATCCTTGCTTGAATTCGAGTCCTAAAACTCAAGCTTCCTTCGAAAATGCGAACAACGTCAAAAAGGGATAATGGGAGAGAGAGAACATACTAAATGCTCTTTTTATGTTTCTGACAGATTTCTTCAAGCTTAAGTAACCTCAAGCAAATCCTAATGCTCAAGGTCCCAAAAACACCCCCCGGGGTAAAATAATCAAAATTCCCAAAATTCTCTCCTAATCTCACTAACTCTCAATATATCATCAAATGATCATTCCCATTACCTAATATCCCGGTAATGTGCTAAATACCCAATATATCACTTGACTCACTTTGAGCCAGGTATTGATCCCGTTACGACTTTCCCACTAGGTTGCTCCCTAGGATAGTCTCATGCCGAGTTACCCAAATATATATTTGTTAGGAAAATATATATTTTCCTCAATGGAAATGGTAAGATAATACAATTCTTAGCAATAATATTACAAATAAATAATGATTGATTAAATAAAGTTACAACTCTATAACTGAAAAAATACAAATAATCAAAGAAAAGGAAGAATATGATGAAGAAGAAGTGAATAGTGAGAATACAACTCTAAGCAAAATATTACAAGTAAAGTAAAAGTGTTTGAAACAAAAGAAAGGAAGATTACAACTCTAAACAAAAGTTACAAGTAAATAGAACAAGAGAATTAGAAGAAAATCAATAGAATAAAATGTAAGAACAGAAACAAAAGTAAACTCTCACTTACACAACCTAAGTGAAGAGGGTTAGGAATCACCAACTTGAACAAGGTTTAAAAACATGTCCAAAAGCTTATTTCCCCTAACTCAAGCACTAAGGGATCTCTCTCAGATATTGGAAATGCTTTCTGGAATTATCAAGCCTCAAGGTGTTTCTAGCCAAGTGCTCTAATGGATAGAAATGTTGTCTTTCAAGTGAGCTATAGGCTCCTATTTATAGAGTTTAGAGACACCCTTTGAATTTCAAATTCCACCAACCCCATGGCTGTTACCAATGTTTAATTGGATTACTATGGAATTGAAAATGAGATTTGGGAGTTATTTGGGTTTTTTTGAGCCGTTCAACAAAGATTAAAAAAAACTCAAAAAATTGGTCAGATTTACACCTGTGGCCGCGGCCAAGGACATCAGTGGCTGTGGCCACTGCTCTCTGTCCCACAGGTCGTGACCACCAACATTCTGTGGTCGCGGCCATTGACCAATTTCAGCAGTTTGAAATGTGCTGTTTTTCCAAACGGTTCCAAACCCTCCCAAATGATTTTGTAACCCTCAAAATACATTATTGGGTTTAAAATCATATCTATAACATCCATTTCACATATGGCTTTATGAAATTCATCTCAATATTGTGTAACACCAAATTTACACAATAAAGGGTAATATTTGGAAGTTACAAATTTGTAACACCAAATATGTTACATATTTGGATATATCTCATATATTTAAATATTGTAACTCTCTATCATATGTTACAATATGTGACACTCTTTGTCACATTTATTTAATCTAAAACATTCTATTATAATATAATATAATATTACATTATATTATAAAATAATATAACATTCCCCCACTACATTAAATAGTTATCTATTGTAACACTTATTTAATCAATCATTATATTTTATAATATAACATATCCCCCACTTAATTAAAAAAGAAATCTCTCTTATAGGAGTCATTGCATTAGTGCATAAAGCAAAGTGTTTTCCAACTTAAACTTTACTATAGTGTAATTATCACAAATTTTTTTGAAAATTTGGTTGCACTAGGTATTGAACCATCTTTTCATGATAACAAATCGGTGATAACACACACACCTTTGCGATGTTCACTTGAGACCTCTATGTCTCGCTTTGCACCGTTAATGGCCATGTGCACTTTCCATTCATGGACGTTCTTGAGAATACTCCCAATTCTCATGAGAGGCGACACCACCTCTAGGTCCATATAGGTAGAATTCTTACAGTATTTTGTTACCAAAAATACTTGTCTTCACAAGACTGAATTCTATTAAAAACCTTTCGATTTAACCCTCGACTTTGGTAACACACAAGTACTCAATATCTCAGATGGGACTTGTTTTGAGTACAACTAATATTCACTTGATTGACTTATTGTTACCTATTGAACCTAACACTAGTTGAATAACTAGTGTTAAGATATGTTACCATCAATCATGAATCTCTTTAGGGAGTTTAAATCCCCTCCCTCGAGATGATGCAGCCACTAAATCTCTCGTTAGTGGCTTAGTGAAAGGATCCGCCAGATTTTCACTTGTTCTCACATAAGATATTGAGATGACTCCTCTTTGAATCAATTCTCTTACATATCCATGTCTTAGACTAATATGTCTAGACTTCCCATTATACACTTCGCTGTATGCTCTAGCCAGTGTCGCTTGGCTATCACAATGAATCAATATAGTAGATACATTCTCTTTGATTAGGGGTATCTCTATCAACAGATCCCTTAACCATTCAGCCTCTTTCCCGGTAGCAGCTAGTGCTATAAACTCTGCTTCCATAGTGGAATGAGATATACAGGTTTGTTTCTTGGAACCCCAAGAAATTGCACCTCCACCAAGTGTAAATACCCAACCAGTTGTGGATAAGTTGTCCCCAAGATTGGATATCCAACTTGCATCTGTATATCCTTCTAAGATTGAAGGAAATTTGGAGTAGTGAAGGCTTATTCCTTTGGTTTTCTTGAGATAACCTAGGACTCTTCCAATTGCCTTCCAGTGATCCACACTTCGATTACTTGTAAACCTACTAAGTTTACCTACTGTAAATGCTATATCAGGTCTAGTACATTGGGCAGCGTACATTACACTCCCTATAGCACTAGCATTCTCCAATTGAGTCACCGCTCTTCCTTCATTCTTCTCTAGTTTTACACTATGATCGAATGGAGTATTGGCATCTTTAACCTTGAGATGGTTAAATTTGTTCAATACTTTCTCAAAATAGTGGACTTGCCTTAACGCAAAACCCCGACTATGTTTCTTTACTTTGATACCGAGTATGGTATCAACTTCTCCAAGATCTTTCATCTTGAAGGTTGATGATAGAAACTTCTTCGTTTCTTCTATCCCTTTCATGCTATTACTTAGAATAAGCATGTCATCCACATATAAGCAAACAATGATCACATATCCCTTACAAGTTTTGGAATACAAACACTTGTCTCCATTGTTATGTCTAAACCCATTAGACATGATGGCTTGATCAAATTTCTCATGCCATTGCTTAGGAGCTTGTTTCAATCCATATAAAGATTTTACAAGTCTACAAACTTCATGTTCATATTTTGGTAGGACAAACCCTCCTGGTTGTTCCATATAGACCTCCTCATTGAGGTCACCATTAAGGAATGTCGTTTTGACATCCATTTGATGAACATACAAGTTGTGTATAGAAGCTAAAGCGAACAAAATTCTTATAGAAGTTGTTCTTGCAACAGGAGCATAGATATCGAAATAATCGATACCCTCTTTTTGTCTAAACCCTTTATCTACTAATCTAGCTTTAAAGGTTTGGATAGTGTCGTCAGTGTGGTATTTTCTCCTAAATACCCACTTACACCCAATTGGCTTAGACCCCGGTGGGAGGTCTACCAATTCCCAAGTGTTATTGGAAAGAATGGAATCCATCTCATCATTGATGGCTTCTTTCCAAAATGCACTATCTCTCGATTGCATAGCTTCTCTATAAGTCTTAGGATCATCCTCAACGAGAAGTACAATAGGAATTTTCCTAATGACTTCCTCTCCATTTCCTTCTACCATGTAGAATGAAATTCGTTGAGAATCTATCTCATCCACTACTAGACTTTTATGATTTTTAAGCCTTTGACTTCTTCTAGTTTCAGAGGGTTGCTTTACATCCTTTTGAGAATTCTCCTCTTGAGAATCAACTTTGGATGTAGAAGCTTGAGAATTGTTCTCATATAACAAATTCTCCTTCAGAGATGTTGATGCTTGAGAATTGTTGTCACATAACATATTCTCAAAAAATTCAACTTCTCTAGATTCAATCACAATATTAGACTCTAAGTCTAATAGCCTATAAGCTTTACTATTGTTGGCATAACCAACAAAAGCACACTTTATAGCTCTTGAACCTAACTTTGTTCTATTAGGTTCATTTTACTTGCAATCTGCAAGACACCCCCACACTTTGAAGTACCCTATGTTGGGTTTTCTTCCTTTCCATAAATCATATGGAGTATCTCATTTTTCTTCATCGATATTCGATTAAGAATGTGACAAGCGGTTAAAAGCGCTTCACCCCATAAGTTGAAATTCAACTTAGAAAACACCAACATAGAATTTATCATCTCTAGATAAGTCCTATTTTTCCTTTCGGCAACACCATTGTGTTGTGGTGTATAAGGTGCAGTGCACTCATGAATTATACCATTTTCTTCACAAAATATATTGAATTCATTAGAGAAGTACTCTCCTCCTCTATCACTTCTTAGTACCTTAATATTTTTATTTAGTTGATTTTCAACTTCTAATTTATACAATTTAAAAGCATCAAAAGTTTCATCTTTATGCTTTAAAAGAAACACATAGGTATATCTACTAAAATCATCTATAAAAGTAAGAAAATACATTTTACCACCTCTAGTTAAAACACCACTTAATTCACAAAGATCACTATGGATTAAATCTAGTAAATTAGATAATCTTTCTACACTAGGAAATAGCTTCTTAATCATTTTTGCCTTAACACATGTTTCACATTTACCATAGTTTTTAATATTGCATGCAATCATACCACATTTTACTACTCTTTTCATCGTTGAAAAACCTATATGCGATAGTCTAAGATGCCACAAAAATAAAGAATCATACTCAACAAAATAGGAGAAATTAGTATTTTTATTGATAACATTGAAAGTTACATCATTGGTGCACAATTTAACTATTCCCTCACATGAGTACCATTTTCCCAAGAATACATTTGATTTGGTAAGTATAAGTTTACCGGACTCAAAAATAGCTTTAATGCCGGGCTTGCCAAGCAAATCACCAATTACCAAGTTTCTACTCATTTCAGGAACATAAAGTACATTGACTAATGTAACTTTCTTGCCGGAGGTGAAGTAGACTTCAATACTACCTTTGCCAAGTACCTTGGATTTGCCCTCATTGCCCATTTGTATCTCATGGTTGCCCTTTGACTCTTCAAAGGTCTTGAACAATGATTTGTCATAGATGACATGGACAGTGGCACATGTATCATACCACCACCATTTCACCTTGCCTTGGACCGCATTCACCTCACTAAGGGTAGCAACTATGTTTTCCTCTTGAGTTTCATTCACCTTAGGTCCTTGCTGGTCTTTTCTATGTCTACACTCTCTAGGATAGTGACCCTTTTTCCCACACACAAAGCAAGGACCATTTTCGCCCTTAAACTTGCTTGGGTTGGTTTTTGGACCCAAAGGTTTCTCGTTACCCTTTTTCCCTTTGTTTTTGGGATGTTTTGGTTGTGACACCGCATTTGCTTTGGAAGTTTCTCCATTAGACCCCTCCACAAGTTTATCTCTACATATCGATTCCTCTTCGATTCTAATATGTTTTTGGATTTCCTCCAAAGAATAATCCTCATTTTTATGAAAGATTCTTTTCCTATAGCTCTTCCAAGTTGGTGGTTATTTAGCCACTATAGCACCAACTTGAAAGGCCTCGGGAAGCTCAATCTTTAGCACTTTCAATTTGTTAACAATTATTAGTAATTCATGAATTTGAGGAAGAATAGGTTTATCACCAAAAAATTTGAAATCGAAGTATTGAGATATCAAAAACTTTTTGGTACCTTCCTCTTCCGCCTTAAACTTTTTCTCAAGTGCATCCCATATCTCCTTGGCCGATTTGGTCTCGATGTAGAGGTCATAGAGCCTATCGGATAGGGCGTTGAGGATATGACCCCTACTAAGGAGATTTTCCTCCTCCCTCTTCCTTCTCTTCTCCACCTCCTCGGGAGTGTCTTTGTCGAATGGCTCAGCTAGAGGTGCCAAGGAAGACTCAAGGATGTAGGCGATTTTGAGAGTGGTTAAAAGAAACCTCACCTTGTCTTGCCACCTAGTAAAATTAGATCCATCAAACCTATCCAATCTCACTAGGTCTTGGTTCATGATCTTGATTGTCTCCCCTTCCATTGAAACAAAAAGGGATAAGCTTTTGAATGTTAGGAAAATATAAATTTGCCTCAATGGAAATTGATAATAATATTACAACTCTATGCAATATATTACAAATAATAATGATTAATTTAAAAAGTGTTACAACTCTATAACTAAAAATTACAAATAAAAGTAGAAGGAGATGTAAGATGATAGAAATAGAAAATACAACTCTATTACAAAATATACAAATAAACTACAAGTGTTTGAACAAAAAGAAATAAAAAGATTACAACTCTTAAACAAAAGGTACAAGTAAATAGAACAAGAAGAAATAGTAGAATAGCAAATGGAAGAAAATAAGAACAAGAATAAAAACAATAAACTCTCACTCACACAACCAAAGTGAAGAGTGTTGGGGATCACCAACTTGAACAAGGTTTAAAACCTTTGTCCAAAAACTTATATCTCCTAACTCAAGCACTAAGGGATCTCTCTCAGATATTGGAAATGCTTTCTGGAATTATCAAGCCTCAAGGTGTTTCTAGCCAAGTGCTCTAATGGATAGAAATGTTGTGTCTTTCAAGGGAGCTATAGGCTCCTATTTATAGAGTTTAGAGACACCCTTTGAATTTCAAATTCCACCAATCCCCATGGCTGTTACCAATGTTTAATTGGATTAATATGGATTAATATGGATTTAAAAATGAGATTTGGGAGTTATTTGGGTTTTTTTTTAGCCGTTCAACAAAGATTAAAAAAACTGAAAAATTGGTCAGATTTACACCTGTGGCTGCGACCACTGCTCTCTGTCTCACAGGCCGCGGCCACTAACCAATTTCAGCACCTGAAAATGTGATGTTTTTCCAAATGGTTCCAAACCCTCCCAAATGATTTTGTAACCCCCAAAACACATTATTGGGGTTAAAATCATATCCTTAACAACCATTTCACATATGGCTTTATGAAATTCATCTCAATATTGTGTAACACCAAATTTACACAATAAAGGGTAATATTTGGAAGTTACAAATTTGTAACACCAAACATGTTACATATTTTTATATATGTCATATATCTGAATATTGTAACTCTCTATCATATGTTACAATGTGTGACACTCTTTGTCACATTTATTTAATCTAAAACATTATATTATAATATAATATAATATTACATTATATTATAAAATAATATAACAATATCCACATAATAATGTGGTCTCACACACATATATATCACATATATGCCAAATATACCCAAAACGAGCCAAATTACAACAATTACCCAATTAAACAAAAATGGCCCCACATGCATATTTAATATACCAAAACATGCATATCAAGTCATATTATAATATAACTCACATAATCACATATATATATATATCATATAATCACATAATTTCTATAATTTTCCATCTTGGCCCCCTAATCATGGCCCTAAGCCTTATTAGGAAATTTGGGACGTTACAGTTATACTCTATTACTTATATATTTTTATTGTTTTTTGTAATTTAAAATATTTAATTATTATACTTTTTTGGGATATTTGCAGCAAAACCCCATATTCTTTAGGGTTGGTGACACTTGTGTGCCTAATAAAAATTTTGGTAGCAAAACCTCCTTTCGTTAATATTTTGTTGTAGCCGCTAGGTTTGGCTGATAAGTGTCAGCAATGACATACGTTATTTGCGACAAAACCCCCTATTCTTTAAAATTTTGGTGACAAAACTGCTCTCATTAAAAATTTAATTAACTAAAAAAATTATAATTAAAATCTTCTTGAATAACTTTTAAAATAAAATAAAAGTTAATAAATTTAAAAACTTATTTAAAACTAATTAAAAATCTAAGCAATTATTTTTATAATAATAAAAAGTATATTTCTTTATTTTATTTTTTCCTCACCTTCATTTTTTTTTCATTTTTTCGAGTGTTGCGAAATATTTTTTCATTTATTTATTTATATTTTTAATTTAGTTTTAAATCAGTTTTTAAATTTATTTATTATCAATTTTAGAATTAGTCCATAAGATTTTAATTATAATTTTTTTTAATTAATTAAATTTTGAGTGAGGACACTTTTGCCAACAAAATTTTAAAGAATAAGGAATTTTGCAGCAAATAACCTAGGACTTTGCTGGCACTTAACGGCCAAACCTAACAGCTACAACAAAACATTGACGGAATGAGGTTTTATCACCAAATTTTTTTATTGGGGGCATAAGTTGTTGGGAATTTATGGTTTTACACTTTATAAAACAACAATGAATAATATGAATAGTTCAATATTACAAACTCTAGATGCAAATCAAGAACATTATTCAAAGTATGAATGCAAATCTTGATAATAAAGAATTAAATGATTAAATGATGGTAAGATGAACTTAAAATCATTGAATCAATACTAAACACAATAGAGCAACACAAATATAAAGTTAGGGTTTAAAGAGATACAACCTTTGATTTTGAGAAACCTGAATCTTCAAACTTGGGGAACATCTAAGGATTATACACAATAAGTATATTGTTGTCCAAAATCTCTATTGCAAGCCTTCCCTTATTGCTTGAAGTATCAACAAAGTGGAATGAGAAGTGGGATTAAACAAGCCTTGAAACTCATACATATCAAGCAATGCTTGATGAGTTTCTTGGAGAAAATGAATGTTCTTTGAAAGCTAGAAAGAGAGAGAGGTTAGAGAGAGAGTTGAAAAGTGTGATCAGGCTTTACAACTCTAATAACCATTATATATATAGTGTAGGCATTGCCATCAAGTCTAACCAATAGGATTAGAGCATTTAAACACATCATTTGTAGCTAATTCACATAATTGTACGGTCCCGTACGAACTTCCAAACGATGCGTCACCTACACCAAGGCGATGCGTCGCCACCCATTGCCTACTAGGTGTTTTGTCTCCTAGGCAGTTCTAGGCATTGCAACACCTACCATAGGCGATGCAACGCAAATGCCTCTGCAAAACCACCCCAAGCATGAACTAAAAATGTCTTCAAATGCCTCCAAACTTTTAGGGAATGTTTAGATACCTCATTGTATCACTTTAGACCCATAAAATTCAATTGTAGATGCATACTACACATTCTTATGTTTTCACTTCAACTTAAGTGAAAACTGTTAAGTGTTTTTCACCTCATTATGTAAACAACTTAACTATTATATTTAACCAATCTCAACATTCCTCCACTTGGTTAAATATAATCCTCTCTTCTTAGCTCATACAATATTGGTGCATAAAATAAAGTATCTTTCAATTTGAACTTTATCTTAGTGAAAGTATTACAAAGCCCTATTGAAGTCATTAGTGTCTTAAATATTGAACAAAGTACTCCTTAGTGATAAGACCGGTAATACTTCACACACCTTCACTTGATCATTCATTTTCCCACTTTTCTCGCTTTGCACTCATATGGCCATGTGCTCATCCATTTCATGAACTTTTTAGGGAGAAATTTCAACTCCCATGAGAGGCGGCACCACCTCTAAGTTCACATAGGTGAAGTTCTCACAACATCTTTGCTACCTTTAGAGATACTTGTTGCACACAACTGAACCCTCACTCGATAGCAACCAACACTAACCATGCTTGAATGGAACTCACGATTATGTTAGTGTTGAAACTATTCACCCAATGACTTGTTCTTACCCATTGAACTCTTGCCCTTAATGTATACAAGTTTGGAGTTGGGTTTCCATCATTGGTGAATATATTATTTGAGGAGTTTTAGTCTCATCCCTTTTTAAGTGGAACTTTCTAACCTCTTCGCAAAAGGTTTTGTAAATTGATTCGTTAAGTTTTCACTTATCTCAACATATGAGATTGATATAATTTCATCTTGAATCAATTGTCTCACATATTCCATCTCATTATGGTTAATTTTACAATTATCACATCTCACATGATGATCAATAATTTTGACAAGCCAAGAAAGTATAACAATAGCCCTTGAATTGTTCATTAACATTCACCATTGTACTATTCACATAAAAAATAAATTCAAACTCACAAAATTATGACAGCAAACACATTTAGAAATAAGGAATTTGATGGTACCAATCTCCTTAAGTATATAATCTCATTTAGTTGTCTCATCCTTTGTTGATGAAGACTTTGAATCGATATCAAACATTCATGTAGCACATATCCAAATAGAGTTTTCTTTGATCTCCCATGGTTGTGTGTTCAACACAAACCAAATCTTGAAGCAAGAATTTGAAGGTTGTAGAAGACGAACACATTTTTCTCATTGTAGATTATGCAAAGTACAAAAAAAAGTAATTAGAAAATAGAAATTTTGATTATTGTGAATTTATGGCTTTACACTTTATAAATCAACAATGAATAATAAGAATAGATCAATATTGTCGTTATCCCTGTTTTCCACCCATGACACGTGGCATGACCCAAAGGGTCCGTGGGCCCTCTTAAGAGGTCCGGGCCCATCATGAACCTGGTGAACGGGGAAGGATGAAACCCCAGATAGCCTAAGCACCATGGAGCCCAACAACACTCAATGGGCGCAAGCATAACAGAGGAACCGAGACTAAGATGTAGGCCCGACTCATCTTCTTGGCCCCGACCAACCTATATCCTCGGGAACGCCAACTGAGGTGGCAGACTAACTAGTCGATGGAGATAGACCTTATCAAGAATCTAGGGGAGATACTCAGTGTCACGATGTCCATCTTGGCAAATGAACTTGAGTCCTGGTGAACGAACCAGGACTCCGGTAAATGAGTCGGGACATTAGTAAACAAACCCGAACTAGACTTCCGGATAAAGCAAGCCTAGCTAGCCCCAATGCTGACCTATTCCCATAAAATCTGGCAGTTGGTCTCCTCAACTAACCTGCAGAAGAGGGTACGCACGGAATGTACACTGCTCCTCGAAAACAATAATGCCACTACTCTGACAGATCTTGTCCCTAGGATCCCCTTAGAAGCCCACTTAGACCAGTCCGAGCTAATGTACAATGGCAAGCTGTAAGGCTTGGCCACGCCTGAACCGGCCCAATGGGACCAGATTAACTACATTTTATTATGTAACATTCTTTGTATTATGGCTCCATTAGCAAGCAAATTGTGATTACATTCCTACTGGGCCCGGATTAGTCCGGCCTAAGCCCACTACGCTTGACTGCCTTTAAATAGGGCCAATTGTGCACTATAGCAGGGATCCCATATTTTCTCTTGTAATTAATTACTCTACAAAATCTTGTAGAAAACTCCATTGTCAAAATCTCTCTATGGCCTAATACAACTGACTCGTGGACTAAGGATCTTTAACGCCCCAATCACGTAAAAACTCTGATTGTTCATCTTTAATTCTTTCTTTTCAACTTTTACTTCTTAATATATTTCTAGTTTTTGAAAAACTTAGTAAACATTTTGGTGCTTTCATTGAGAGCTGAAGGAAGCTTGAATCAGTCTCGATCATCTACGAAAATGGTGAACACTAGGCATACCATGTTTGATCTTGCTCACCAGCAACAATAAGACAATGAAGAACCATTGCCCAACCAACTATTTCCTCAAGACCAACCAGAGGACAGGCCTTATCAGGGGACTCTGCTCGACGATTCCCAGAACTTCGAAGATGGGGGTGACTACGATGAAGGCTATTGCAAGGAAGATGAAGGAGAATATGAGGATCACGAGGCTGAAATCCCCGTTGATCCTAATGAGAAGAATATGGATCCTAAACAGGAGGATCCAGAGGTGGTCTGCCTGAGACAATAGGTCCTAGATCAAGAAACCAGGATAGGTGAACAAAAATAAGCCACCCGCCAAAAGCCTTTATTGCTGCCCAAGGATTGGTAGCCAACCCTTCAATCATTCCTCCTCCATGAATGCAGCTGCCTGTCCCACCTATTAGGACTAGCATACCAAACGACGCTAGCCCTATTCCTCCTCCAGGACCATCCCCGCATCCCGGAGCCGACCCATCGAATCTGCTCATGAGAAAGGAAAAGCCAAATTGGTCGATCCTGTTGGAAAAACAAACCCCTAGAAGAAAGCTCACCCTGTTCCAAGAAATAAGGCTAACCCCGGTCAATTCCCTAGGAAAGAACGGATGAATCATGTCCCAAGACGGGATCATCCGAACGATCCATAGGGGAAGCACCCGTAGGGTATTAAGCCTAGGAACGTCCCTAAACAGGATGAACGGGAACGACACTTTTATCCCAGCACCTCCGTTGTAACGACCCAAATTCACTAATAAGGCTTAAGGGCCTTGATTAGTGTGCCTGGAGGGCATATTGGGATTTATGTGTGACTTTAATGAGTAAAATGCATGGTTATGATTTAAAGCATGTTATATGACTATTTGACTATTTGAGATGCATGACTATGTGTATTAGTATGCATGTAGGCCCTGATTGTGTTAGAAGGGCATAATTGTAATTTTGGCCATTTTGGGCATAACTGTATTGATATGTGCTGATTGTTGAGACCACATTGTGATGTGGATGTATCTGTGATGTGTGACTCGAGACGATCCCAGAGAGAGCAGATTAGCGGAAAAGTCCAGGCGAGAATTTATACCCGGCTCGGGGCGGGCCTGGGGGTATAAACAGGAATTTAGAGAATATATTGAGATTAATTTTGATGATGAGGAATACATATTTGGTGATTTATCAGGTATTGGGAAGCAACGGGAAAATATTAGAGACACTTGAGGAATTAGCAGGAATTGGGTAAAATGACTAAAATGGCCCTACGTGGACAAAAAGGTTTAGAATTAGTAGGGAGGGCATTTTGGTCAATTGGCTTCTTAGAGATAAGTTTTTTGGGGCTTTATATACTTAGTGGGATTGTTAGAGAGAGTGAGAAGGCTGTGGAAAAGAAAGAAAAAGGGAGAAAAAGAAAAGAGAGAAAAACATAGGGGTTTTGTTTCAAAAGGGGCGGTTTGTGGTTCTCCCACCATTTCTCTTCAAATTTCTTGGAGAAAACCTCAGTGGAGAGCTAGGATAGGCTGAGCATCAAGGATCCTAAGCTAGACTTGAAGATTTGGCAAGGGATTAGCAGGAACACATCAACTTTTGAGGTAAGTTTTTAGGGTTTTCAGTTTTTGGGTTTGGCTGGTTTAAGTTGTGTAATTAAGCTGAATGATGGGAACTTTAGGGGAATTTTTGGGCAAGCTTTGAGGAAGAGCAAGCTAAGGAGGTCTAGGAATTGAATCAAGGTCGAAATTGCATCAACGGTATGAATTCTAAGCCTTTAACTTTGATGTTTGATTGAATTTCTGGGTTTAGGGTTAATCATGGTAAATTTTGTGATTTGGGATGAATGTGCTTGGGTTTTGAGGATTTGGGATGCTTGGGATGAGTGGAGAGTGTTTATAAGCTTGATTTTGAGTTTGGTAAAGATTTGGGGAAGTTTGGGTTGAGATTGGCTCAAAGAAATCACAGAAAAAGAAAATGAGGGTTGCCTGCCTGCAACTAGCGCTACAGTGCTAGTCTTTGGGCGCTGTAGCGCTAGGCCCTGTTTCTGGGTGGTGCGAATCTGCTTGTAGCGCTATAGCGCTCTCTTTTGAGCGCTGTAGCGCTACCCTGTTCCTAGAAAGGGGTTTTTGGGTTATTTTTAAGGGATTTTGACCTAGGGTTCGGGGTTCGATTCCACCATCTTGTTTTGTGGATCTAGGACTTCCCGGGGGGCTCGGGATTGGTCCCGAGGCTAGGTTTTCGGACTTGAGGTTCGGTGATGACTTTGACCTATGGCTGTGTTTAGGTGTGCGCTAGGGCTCAAGTGGGATCGTGCTCAAGGAGTCAAGTGATGAAGCTATCAAATTGACAGGTAAGAAAACTATAGCACCCGTAGGACAGGGCATGGGCCCATAGTGTGATTGCAGGGCACGACCCTATATTGCATTACATGTTAGAGTGCAGACTTAATTGAATTGATATCAGGGCACGACCCTATATTGCATTACATGTTAGGGTGCAGAATTAATTGAATTGATATCAGGGCACGACCCTATATTGCATTACATGTTAGGGTGCAGACTTAATTGAATTGATATATGTTTGAATGTTATTTGAGTTATGCTATTTGTGATTATAGTAAGAATGAACGGCAACGGAGCCAGGAACGGCAAAAGAGCCGAAACAGCAAGGAGCCGAGAACGGCGAAAGGCCGAGAACGACAGTGGGGCCGGAAGTAACACTTAGCACGTGAAGTGCTTGTAGACAGGGTGGGACCCCAATGGATACAGGGGATATCCTTACGGTGAGGACCGAGACCCTAGGCTTAGGTAATGCCTTTGGGACGGCATGGCCGTGTTTGTTTAGTTTGATGTAATACTCATTTATCTGTGGATAATCTGATATGTTAACTATATAATCCGCATATGTTATATACTGTATGAGTTTTCTTGCTAGGCTTCGGCTCACGGGTGCTCTGTGTTGCAGGTAAGGGCAAAGATTGAGTCAACCAGCCATGAGTACGGAGAGCGTGAAGCGACACGTACATGTTTGGCCTGCCCGACTGCTTTAGTTGGGGGTTTATTTGAGAAATGGTTGTAATAATCTGTGATTTTAATAATTAATTGACTGTAACCTTATTTTTAGTTGTAAATAGTTTTTAAACCTTATTTTGGGATCCCAAATGTTAAATACTAGAAGTTTTCAATGAAACAACGCATTTTTAAAGATTACAGCCTTAACTTTTGCTTAGTCACACTTTTGTTTTAAAAACCTCGGTTAGCGAGTTCATTGCACATTTTTTCGTTTTAAAACTCACTTAGTAACGACTCTAAGGAAGTAGGACGTTACATCCGTGAACAAGGATCACGAAGGGCGAAAATGCAGAGAGGAGCCAGAAGCAATCAGTTCGGGAGATGATACTTCCTGAGTAGACTTGCGTGACGGCCTCAACGCCCGAAAGGAGAGGGCCCGCAAGGAAAAGATTCGCCCCCGAGGAGGCGACTTGAGGAATAACCTTAACGACAGGAGGGACGAGAAAGTCCCCCTAGACGATGGAAGGGCCAAATAGTTCATGGAACGGCTGGCTGCTTTTAAAAGAGTCATGGATCGCTTGGTTCAGAAACAAGAAGGCAGAGGTTTCGATTCCGAAAAAGAAGAAAAGAAGGCATGCGCCAAGCAAATACTGGATGTTGTGCTACCAAAGGGGTTCATGATGTCAGACCTACTCGCCTATACTAGGAGCATGGACCCCAAAGATCACTTGTCCCACTACAATTGCCTGATGACTGTAGATCACGTCTGCGACAATGACAAGTGCCTATGTTTCTCAATCACTCTAGCGGAACCCGCAGAAGAATGGTGGAAAAGACTTAAGGCAGGATCAATCCAGTCTTGGTCTGGATTACAGTCAGCATTTCGTCAACAGTTTGCGATTGCCATAAAGCTGGACATGCAAGTTAGTGCGTTGGCTAATGTCAAGCAACATCCCACGAAAACCCTTAGGGCTTACATCCAGCACTTTATGAAGGAAGCCTAAAAAACTAAGGTGGACAACGGATAGCGGTTGGTGGCTCTCCAAGGTATCATCAACTAGGAAGAGGCCTGAATCCAAGCCTTTGGGTGGCAGCCAGCAACCCAGTCGACCGCCCAAACCTTCCCCAAATATGAAGGCAGTATCCGACAAATATCTATCCGACACCCCTAGCAGCGTCCGAATCCGCTGGGACCCTTGGGATGCCATTCATGACCCCGACAGTCTATGGGCCCACTTCAACAAGGTATGCTCCGACTCCATCAGTCCCATTTTTTGGGTACGGAGTGGCACCCACCGGGTACAATGCCGCTCTCGGCGGTGCCCAACCACCTCAAGACAGAGGACCTAAGGCAAGTATATGTAAGAAAAACTCATTGCAAGATCTTTATTTATTTTCATGCAATTTACATATTATCAAACAACCACACAAATTCCTATAACATGCTCCTATGAAATTGATACAAATACAAAGTAAAGTAAAAACTTACATTATGCAGCGGAACTGGAACAACTCCATCCTTCAATCTCTCTAACCCTTGATTCCTTTCTGTAGCAGAGTATTATCAAGAGATTGAACAAGATCAGCAACACAGTCTTCCTCACCAAGCCTTTGATCAACCTAGAACTAGTGTGGGCTGGTTCTCAACATATGAGATAGAGATCTAGAAAAGAAGAAGAGAATGTGGCTAAGAAAGGATTAGAGTGTCTAGGTTTTCACTTACCCAAATCAACTGAGACTGACTTGCTTTTTAAAACCCTAGATATCATATTCCTTATATAGGCAACTTAGTGGGATTTATTTAAATTTAAATTAATTAAAAATAATAAACAAAAATAAAAGCCTTGGGCTGCCATAAATGGACTTGGGCCCAATCTCTTTGTTTTGAATTTAAATCCCAACTGAGCCTAAATTTAAAACCTTTTATTTATTTTTAATTAATTAATTAAATCCTTATTCAAATTAACTAATTATAATTTGAAACTTGATTTAATATTATTTATTTATATTGATACAAATTTATCAATATTTATAAATTTACCCAAAGATTCTCTTTTATTCTCTAAGTCTCATATCTCTGTAAATTTTCCAAAATTGACCTAGTCAACTTTAAAAACCATAATTGATAATTAAATCAATTAATTGAGACATTCTAGATGATTTACTCAAAAGGTGATGCGGGGACCATGGATCCATGAAATCAATCTCCAACAAGTTACCTTGAATTTATTTACGAATAATTTCACTATCTTATTAATTCCTCGTGACTCCACTATAGACTCGAAATTGAACTCTTGAATTCATAGAACGTATTTTCAAAACCATAAATACATTATCCATTGTTATATCCATTACAATCAGTCAATCCTCTATCGATGACTTACTAACGAGCTGGGTGCAAATTACCGTTTTACCCCTCATCAGTATTTTATCCTTAACTCCCACTAAGTTCCTTATAAATGATATTTCTGTGAACTTAATCACAGAAATGAGATCTCAATCATTTAACCTTTTGAACAAAGCAATTAAGGAAATCATCTTTTCACTTTTCATACAGAAGTTATAGATTTCGTATCTATGAATAATACTCCCACTCAATTACACTAATAAATCTCCAAGATGTAAGTATGGGCTAGACCGTAGGGTAAGTTGGTAACGAATAAGTCAAAAGATTTAAATAATATAATTAGCAGAATATTATCACTCAGAATTAAGACCGACTTAATATATGGTCAACGTTGTGACATTGATTAGATTTGATAACAACGATACTTATCTATCAATCAATAATCAATATCGGTCCTAGTCCGATGTAACTAAATACATCTGATCTTATCTACTTGGTCGATGTCTTGGACAAGACATCACACCCTGAATGTGTAAGTAGATCATATCGTAGATTGCCTAATCAGTGAAAATCCAATGCACTATCTAATCTTAGGACTCGTTCTTTTGAACATATAATTACAACTGTAATCCACTGTGACCTAGTCACTATAATTGTAACTATCCATATGTTCGAGATTTTATAAATGTTTGTATTATTTCAATAATCATGTAATAAAATAAGCAAGCAACACGGTTGTCAAACTAAATGATTTCTACTACTTTTATTGATAATATGAAATCGTGCTACATGTCCGACATGGTTTTATAAGGGCATAAAACCCAACAGTATAAACCCTTCCCGGGGAAAGAGATCGGGCAAGAGTCAGAACCGGTACGAGCCATCAAAGAAGGGAAAAAAAGGGGTATGAGCCCCCATACATGGAATATACCAACTTGGTGGACACTCGGGAAAATATCTACCTGACAACGGGCAACGTAGTCCATTACCGAAAGCCAGCCCCCATGTTTAAAGGGTGAAAGAATTCAAGGGACACCAACAAAAGGTTTGCTTACCGCAAGGACGTGGGTCACACGACAGAAGAATGTCGTCAGCTGAAGGACGAGATCGAGAACCTGATCAAACTAGGGCATCTTCACCAATGAGTCAGGATGCCAACGGGGGTTTCGGGACTGCTAGCAGTTTCTGGACAACCTATGGCCCTAGGTGCACCTAGATCATACCGACCTCCTTAGGGAGGGTACGCTACAGGTTCGGGAGCACAAGCCCCCAAGGGGGCCCCAATAGTGCAAGCACCTGGGCCTGAATGCCATATCCTCCTGGAACCGCACCTCCACGGGTAGACGGCCATGTGACCACCATATCAGGAGGCCCGCATCTGGTAGGTCCATCCCAGAATGATCAAAAAAGGTACCTCAGCGAGCTCAATCATGACCATGAGGTATGCGCCTTGGTCCAAACTCCGGCCCATCACCTGAAGTTGATGAACCTACCCATCACGTTCACGGAAGAGGATGCCCGGAATGTTCATTTCTCGCATTATGACCCCTTGGTCATTGATGCCCAAATCTCCAGCAAAAGGGTATCCCGAGTGTTGGTGGGTGACGGGAGCTCCGTCAATGTACTGTTCAAGTCAGCATTCACAACAATTGGATTGACAAAGGCAGATCTGGCCTCATGCCCAACACAGATCTACAGCGTCAATGGGGATTCATTGCTCTCAATGGGTAAGACTCAAATACCCATGATTTTGGGGAACGAGGTTTAGGGCTCGTTCAAATATTTCACTTTCGTAGTGGTGGACAGCCCCACTGCATACAACGTAATTTTTGGTTGTCTCACTTTAGTCGATTTCGGTGTCATCACCCCCATCTGCCATCTCTGCATGAAGTTCCCATGCGATAACAGAGGAGTGGGAACTGTGGGGAGAGATAAAAATAAGTGCCCGAAAGTGCTATCACGTCTCCGCTTGACCAATCTTCATGGTCCGTGAAGAGCCTCTAGAAGAGGGAAACACTGATCCAATCCCACCACCACAGCCAGCACTGAGAGTGGTCTGGGAAGAGGACGAATTGGATCCATGGATAGAATTGGATAGTGCATTATAACCCACGAAGTAGGTGGAAGAGGTGTGCATTGAAGACACCGACTCGACCAAAGTGATCCGAGTCGGGAGAAACCTGAACTCAGAGGTCAGGGTTGCCATAATCGCCCGGGTGAAAGAGAACCAGGATGTCATAGCCTGGCCTCATTTGGATATGACCGGGATCGACTACAACATCATATGTCACGCCCTGAACATTGAAGAATTTGCAACTCCCGTAGCGGAGACCGCTAGGGGAGGAGAGGGCAGAGGCCCTCAAGTTAGAAGTCGAGAAGTTCTCATCGATCATCTTCATTCGGGAGGCCCTGTATCTCGTTTGGCTGGCCAATACGATGTTAGTACTGAGGCCAAACAGGACATGGAGGACTTGCATTGACTTCATCAATCTTAACAAGGCCTGTCCGAAAGATTGCTTCCCTCTGCTTCGGATTGACCAGATGGTGGATGCTACATCCGGGTATAAGTTGTTGAGCTTCATGGATGCTTACTCCGGCTACAACCAGATCTTAATGTATGTAGCAGACCAGGAACACACCAGCTTCCAGACAGAAAAGGTTGTATACTGCTACATCGTCATGCCCTTTAGGCTAAAGAACGCTGGGGCCACTTATCAGAGGCTAGTCAATAGGATGTTCTGGAACCAACTAGGGAAGAACATGGAGGTCTAGATAGACAACATGTTGTTCAAGTCCAAGACCTTGGACGAACACGCGGATGACCTGGCAGAAGCATTCGCCATTATCCGGAAGTATGGGATGAAGCTGAACCCCAAAAAATGCACTTTTGGCGTGGCATCCGGGAAGTTTCTGAGCTTCATAGTAAGCTCGAGAGGAATATAAGCCAACCCAGACAATATCAGAGCATTGATCGAGATGCCATCGCCATGAAAGCACAGAGACGTTTAAAGCTTGATGAGAAGAATAGCAGCCTTAAGTCGCTTCGTCTCGAAGTCCACGGACAAGTGCATCCCATTCTTCAATATACTTCGCTGAAGCCAGAGGTTTGAATGGACGGTCGAGTGTGAAGAGGCCTTCCAAAAATTGAAGGAACATTTGGCCTAGGCACCAATCTTGTCGAAACCAGTGGAGGGGGATCCATTGTACCTGTATTTGGTAGTGTCGGAACACACCATCAGCGCTGCTTTAGTGCAAAAAGAAGGAAAGGTCCAGCTCCCAGTCTATTACGTAAGCCAAAGGTTTCTGGGAGCGGAGTCTAGATACCCATTAATCGAGAAGCTGACATTTTGCTTACTGACCGCCTCCAGGAAGCTGAGACCTTACTTTCAGGCCCACGCTATTAAGGTACTGACGAACCATCCCCTACGACAAGTACTACAGAAATCCAAATCGTCGGGCAGACTTCTGAAGTGGGCCATGGAGCTTAGCCAGTTTGACAAAGCATATGTCCCCAGGAATCCTATCAAGGGATAGGTCCTGGGCGACTTCATCTTAGAATGCACTAAAGTAACCAAAGATGAAGAACCTGTCGACCCCATAATGCCTCTATGGAAAATCTTAGTAGATGGAGCCTCAAATGAAAATGGGGTCAGGGCTAGGATCATCTTGATATCCTCTCAAGGTCACCAGTTGCAAAGCGCCCTATGCTTCCAGTTTGAAGCATCAAACAATGAGGCTGAGCACGAGGCCATACTGGCTAGACTACGTTTGGCCCGGGAGGTAGGAGCAGCAAATATAGAAGTCCATAGCGACTTCCAACTGGTAGTCAGGCAGATTTCGGGGGAATACCAAACGAAGGGGGAGAAGATGGCCACCTACGTGACACGAACTCGAGAGTTACTCCAATCTTTCAAGAAATACTTCATTCGCTAGATCCCCAGGGAATAGAATGTGTTTGTAGACACATTGGCAAAATTGGCCACGGATGTTGAAGTAGAACTCTCCGGGATGGTCCCAATCAACCATCTACCAGTGCCTAGTATTTAATCCCCCGCAATCATCAACACCATCGATTACTCTACGTCCTGGATGGGCCTTCTCATCCAGCACCTAACCACTAGGGAATTGCCCGCGGATAGGGCTGCCGTTAGGAAACTTCAGTAGAAGGCTCCCAAATATGTCATGATGGATGGAAAACTCTATCGTAGGGGGTTGTCCATGCCCTGTCTTCGATGTGTATCTGGGACAAAAATGAGTGCAATCATGCACAAAGTGCACGAAGGTTTTTGCGGGGATCACACAGTCGAACTCAGCTTGTCCAAGAAAATCTTGAGGCAAGGATATTGCTGGCCAATGATGAAGAAAGATTGTGTTGATTACGTCCGCAAATGTGAACAGTGCCAAAGGTATGCGAAGATCTTGCGAACCCCTCCAATGAAAAATAACCCTGATGACCAGTCCCTGGCTTTTGAAGTGTGGTGAATCGATTTAGTAGGATTGCTCCCCACCAGGAAGGGTGGAGTAAAATATGCCATTGTAGCCATCGAATATTACACCAAGTGGGTTGAGGCGGAACCAATGAGCACCATCACCTCCAAAAATTCCCTGGACTCCGTCATCAACAACATTGTGTGCCGATACAGCCTCCCCCACAAAATCGTGTCAGATAACGGGAAGCAATTTGATAGCGCCCACTTCATCAATTTCTGTGAAAGACATGACATCTTCAAAAGCTTCTCCACAATCGCAAGGCCTCAAGCAAACGGGCAAACAGAGGTCGTGAACAAGATTTTGAAGGGGACACTAAAGAAAAAGTTACAAGCCTACAAGAGCAAGTGGCTGGAAGAGTTGCCCCGCGTCCTATGTGCCTACCGGACCACAGAAAGAACGTCAACTGGACATACACCCTATTCAATGGTGTACGGATGTGAAATGATCGTCCCCGTAGAAATGGCGGTCCCGTCTCCAGACGAGACACATACGATCCCGTCTAGAACCACGCCTTACTCCAAGAATCCCTAGATCTCTTTGAAGAGATCCAGGAGAAATCACAGGTGCAGCTGAAGATATATCAGGGAAAAATCGCCAGGCACTTCAACACTAAAGAGTCGGAGGTTTGAAACCAACGATTTAGTCCTTAGAATAGTCTTCCCTTTAACTCAAGATCCAGGAGTGGGGATTCTGGGACCAAACTGAGAAGGACCCTATGAAATCCAAAATGAAATATGTTCGGGAACGTATGGCTTAAGGTGACTAGAAAGAACGGAGGCCCCAAGGGCCTAGAACGCAGAACACCTCCGCCAGCACTATCAATAGTCGGGAGGATCTAAGTCTGTTCCTTTCTAATCTTTTTTTCTATTTCTAACAATGTATGCCCCAGGGCCATTTCTTGTTTAATGGAAATGGTGTATACAAAACATCATAAGAAATGTTGTAAGGAAAGAACAAGTTCACGCCCGTCTTCATTTTTTACACAAACAAGTGACCCAAGACTACACTCTTCAGTCACTTGGGGGGTAAGACCGTCTATACAAGTCCAGGAATAAAGACAAAGGAGGATGCAAAGCTCAGAGCTTAGTCCTAAGGATGAAAAGCTCAGAGCTTAGTCCTGATCCAAACTCGTATAGACTGGGGGTGCAAAACCCAACTCCCAACAAAATAGGATGCAAGGGTCAAAGAGCAATCCTAACTCGAATTTGTGTGATTCGGGGGGTTCAACCAAAATAGGATACAAGGCTCAAAGCCCAGTCCTAGCCCGGACAACATTGTCCGAGAGGTTTGAAACCTGACTCCCAATAAAAAAGGGTGCAAGGCTCAAAGCCTAATCCTAACCCAGACCTGTATGCTCCGAGGATTAAAAACCCAACCCCTAAAAAATCGGTCCAGACCTAACGAGGTCCCACATAACCAAATCCCTATTCATGTCTTGTTTACAATGGCCCAGAACCATTGAAACATGAATCTTAGGTTTAAATTGGATAAAGTTAGTTTTATAAACGGCCCAAGTCATTGGAACCTGAACCTTAGGTTCAAAATAAGCTAATTAACTAATCTTTGATGGTCTAGACCATTGAAACCCGAACACCAAAGTCAGGACAAATAAATCAGACGAAAGATTATAACTCCTTAACAGTCCAAGTCATTGGTACTTGAATCTCTGGTTCAGAACGAGTTATTTAATTAAGTCATATCTAAAAAATCTATTACGGTCCAGGCCATTGGAACCTGGACCATAAATTCAGGATAAATCAGTTAAGCTATATTGGTTAAGTCCAAAACGGCCCAGGCCATAAAGACCCGAACTTGGATCTCAGGACAGGTTAAATACATTCTACAATATTCCCCTAATGGTCCTGGCCATTGGAAGCAGGACCCAATATTCAACTTGGATTCATACAGAGTGATAAAACACTTAGTAAATTAAAAAAATCAAATATAAAGTGGGAACCATTCTGCAGAGAAAAAACAATATATAACAATATGTAACGACCTCCTTTCTTAACATACATATATATAGTGTAAAAACAAAGTTTAACCTGAATATAACAATACTGAAATTCTGAATTTACAAAAACTTTATTAAACAATACATAACTAATGTTCATAACCTCAAACCATACAATACTCACAACTAAATAAAATTTTTATCTTACATACAAATCTTAATACTTTTATAAATAATTTTCGTGGCGTTACTACACCTTAACGTAGAAATGAAGATGTATCCAACCGATAAATTGAAAAGCTTTCTGTAAATTACAACGTTCATAAAATAATTTTAAAGCTTTAAGTAAATTATAAAGTTCACAAAATACTTTTAATAAAATATAATTATAAAATCAAGTTTCTCGTTTATTTATAAAATAGCATAGCAGAACTCCACTCCCTTCAGGTCAGCCCCATATGTACAGTCATGTTGGCTCCACGTATACTCATCAACAATTTATATTTGGGGCCTCTTACCTACAATACAAAACATTATCTGATGAGCTAAGGCTCAGTAAGAAGAATAACTACCTCATATGCATTAAAATAAACGTGCAACATGTTATGTATTTTCTTTCTTTCACTTTCCTTTCTTTTGGGCCCTAGAGGATGCTGCTGCCGGCATTACATAGGGAATCACATTCCCACCTGAACATAAACATGATAATAGGGAATTTCTCCCTCAATAACATTCATTATATAGGGACGTACATCTCCCTCCTTACATTTTTGGGACGTAGGTCTCCCAAGCAGCACCTCTACTTTAATGCTTTCAATAACTTGTTTATGAACATTAAGCGTGCTTATGCATAAGAAATATAACATTCTTAAAAATAACTTATGCATAACAACATGTCAGAATAACATATAAAGCATATAAATGCACATAAGACACATAAAAGACTTGTATTGTAGATGAGGATTCTACTTACCTTGCGTCTTGATAAAACAACCGAAATTGTTAGCTTCCTGATAAAAATACAAACTATTAACTTACATAAAATCTACATGATGTAATCTTTGTTTATAGTTGTTGTTATTCTATTTTTCTTTTCTTCTTATTTTATTGTTTATTTTATGTCCAGGCATATGGTCATACTATAATTGTCCATGGCAAGATCCCGGTCTAAAAGTCATGGTCATACGGAAATGTCCAAGTCATAGTATCAGTCCATAATAATAGGGAATAAGGTCATATAATAAAAGTCCAAATAGTCCAAAGTGTGACCATAGCCTATATAAGTTTAGTATTATAAAGATACATAAAAAAATAGTTTATATTTCAATTTTGGCATTTGTAAAATATGACGACATGATAAAATAATCCATATATAAATTTTAGCATTTTAATGGCATAGTAAAGTAATCTATATAAATTTTGGCATTATAATGGCATAGTAAAATAATCTATATATAACTTTTGGCATTATAACGGCATAGTAAAATAATCTATATATAACTTTTTGTATTATAACGGCATAGTAAAATAATCTATATATAACTTTTGGCATTATAACGGCATAGTAAATTAATCTATATATAAATTTTGGCATTATAACGGCATAGTAAAATAATCTATATATAAATTTTGGCATTATAACGACATAGTAAAATAATCTATATATAACTTTTGGCATTATAACGGCATAGTAAATTAATCTATATATAAATTTTTGCATTATAACGGCATAGTAAAATAATCTATATATAACTTTTGACATTATAACGGCATAGTAAAATAATCTATACATATATAATAACTAAATAACTGAAAAGAAAGGCTCGGGAAAGAGCTTACCTAAAAGGTTTTCGTAGGCTAGCGTTTCGGACAGAACTTCGTCTAGATCTTCAAGTTTTAGAACTTTAGAAGAGTGTTAAGAAGATTTTTGGGTAGAGTAAGAGAAAGAAAATGAGGATTTTGTGATTCAAGATGAGTTTTGGAAGGGCTATTTATAGGAAAATTTTGGGTTACTATGCTAATAAAATATTAAAAATATAAAGCATAGTGGAATAATAAAATATTCAAAATATAAACATAGTGGTTTGCTAAAGTCATCATTATATCACTACTGCATCATCATGTGGGAACCATGGGGTGGACCCCGTTGTGGGACCCATGTGGACCCTACTGTGGGACCCTTGCAGACCCCACTGTGGGACCCACTATGAATAGTACCCGGTGAATAGTAAAAAAATGAAAATTTCCCAATCTTCTTATATTACTTAGTTTAACATTTTTTACTCACAAACTTTTTTGAAAATGTTTCTCTAACACCCATAAATTAATTATTCCCACCTGTAGGTTACTTCAACACCTTAGAATTGTTAAAATCCCAAAATAGAAAACAACTATATCCCCAACGGTCAGGATCACTATTCACCAACGGTCATAAACGGCTAGTTTTTGTCCTATAAATACTTGTTCCTTCAACCATTTACTTGCAAACTTCTTCATCTCTTATCCTTCTAGATAACATTCATCATCAAATCATGAATTTCTCTTTATTTTTCATAACTTTAGTGATTGTTTGCTTGTATTTAGCATCATTCTATGGGTATTATACTAATGAAATGCCCATGAATGTTATAGTTGCATATTCATTAGTTATTCTTCCACTTTACTTAATAGCTCTAGCATTCGGTTAGCATTGTAATGCACTCAAAAGTATGAATAAAAATATCTTCTCTTATTTTTCATAATTGTTGTAATGTATTTGTAAAAAGAAATGGGAGTTACACAATATGAATGATACAAAAACATAAAGGAAGCCTTAACTAAAATACAGAGGCCCATAACTCTGGGGAACGAGATGCAAAGCTCGTTCAAATTTTGTACTTTTGTGGTGGTGGACTACCCCACCACTTACAACATCATTTTCGGTTGGCCCGCATTGGTCGAGTTCAGGGCCATCACCTCCATCTGCCACTTATGCATGAAATTCCCTTGCGATAACGGGGGAGTGCGAACCGTTCGGGGAGATCAGAAGAGTGCGCGGAAATGCTACCACGTATCCGCCCGACCCGTGTGCATGGTCCGCGAAGAGCCCCTTGAGGAAATCACCAATCCAGTCCCGCCCCCTCCCCTGGCAAGACGGTTGGTCCGGGATGAGGACAAGCTGGATCCGCGTATAGGGGAGGACCACGTCCTAGAGCCCATGGAGGAGATTGAAGAAGTGTGCATCATTGACATCGACCTGACCAAAGTAATCCAAGTTGGGAAGAAACTGAAAGCGGAGGTCCGGGCCACAATCATCGCCCGGGTAAAGGAAAACCAGGACGTCCTGGCCTGGTCTCATTCGGATATGACTGGGATCGACCGCAATATCATCTGCCACGCCTTGAATATCGACAAAGGTGCGACCTCGGTCTGGCAAAAACGAAGGCCCCTAGGGGCGGAAAGGGCGGAAGCCCTCAAGCTAGAAGTCGAAAAGTTATACTCGATCAACTTCATCCGAGAAGCTTTGTATCCTGTGTGGCTAGCCAACCCAGTTCTGGTGCCTAAGCCAAACGGGACCTGGAGGACATGCATCGACTTCACGGATCTAAACAAAGCTTTCCCTAAAGATTGCTTCCCACTCCCTCGGATCGATCAGATGGTGGACGCAACGTCCGGGTATGAGATCTTGAGTTTCATGGATGCCTACTCAGGTTACAATCAGATCTCTATGCACGTAGCGGACTGGGAACACACCAGCTTCCTAACGGACAAGGGGGTGTACTGCTACATTGTCATGCCCTTCGGACTTAAGAACGCCAGAGCCACCTATCAGAGGCTAGTCAACAGAATGTTCTGGGCCCAGCTGGTACGAAACATGGAGGTGTACATCGACGACATGCTAGTCAAATCCAAAACCTCTGGCGAACATTCTGACAACCTGACCAAAGCCTTCCCGATCATTCGAAGGTATGGGATGAAGTTGAATCCCAAAAAATGCACTTTTGGTGTAGCATCCGGAAAGTTCCTGTGGTTCATAGTAAGCTTTCGAGGAATAGAAGCCATTCCAGACAAAATCAAGGCACTGATTGAGATGCCCTCGCCCCGGAAGCACAAAGATGTACAAAGCCTGACTAGAAGGATAGCCACTTTGAGTCGTTTCGTCTCAAAGGCCACGGACAAGTGCATCCCGTTCTTCAACATCCTTCGGAGAAGCCAGCGGTTTGAATGGTCAGTCGAGTGCGAAGAGACTTTCCAACGACTAAAAGAGCACCTATCCCAAGCACCGATACTGGCAAAATCGGTGGAGGGGGAACCGATATACCTCTATTTGGCCGTGACCGAACATGCGATTAGCGCCGCCCTAGTACGCGAGGACGGGAAGGCCCAACTCCCGGTCTACTACGTAAGCAAAAGGTTATTGGGTGCAGAATCACAGTATCCACTAATCAAAATGTAAACATTTTGTTTACTAATCGTGTCCCGGAAGCTCAGGCCTTATTTCCAGGCTCATGCCATAAGAGTTCTGACCAACCATCCTTTGCGGCAAGTGTTGCAAAAACCTGAATCATCAGGGAGACTCTTGAAGTGGGCCTTGGAACTGAGTCAGTTCAACATTGCATACATCCCTAGAACCTCAATCAAGGGGCCGGCCCTAGCCGACTTCATCGTGGAATGCTCCAGGATCACTAAAGAAGACAATCCCGCAGACCTCGCGGTGCCCGTGTGGAAGGTGTTCGTAGACGGGGCCTCAAATGAAAACGAAGCAGGAGCCAGAATCATCCTAGTCTCGCCTCAAGGGCACCAATTACAAAATGCCCTGCGTTTCCAGTTCAAGGCTACGAACAACGAGGCCGAGCACGAGGCCATGTTAGCCGGGTTGCGCCTGGCCCGGGAAGTAGGGGCTGCAAACCTGGAGATCTATAGCGACTCCCAGTTGGTTGTCAAGCAGATCTCAGGAGAATACCAAACTAAAGGGAAAAAGATGGCAGCTTACGTGACTCAGACGCGAGAGATGCTTCAAACTTTCAAGAAGCACTCCATCCGCCAGATCCCCAGGGAGCAAAACGTGTTTGCAGACACGTTGGCAAAATTGTCCACGGATGCTGAGGCAGAGCTTTGTGGGTTAGTCCCGATCAACCATCTCCCCGTACCAAGTATTCTGACCTCCATGATCAATGTTGTCGACTACTCCACGTCTTGGATGGGACCCATCATCCAATACTTGACAACCGAGGGGTTGCTGACGGACAGGGCGGCAGCCAGGAAGCTTCCTTACCAGGTCCATAGATACATCATGATGGACGGAAAGCTCTATCGTAGAGGATTGTCCATGCCATACCTCCGATGCGTATCCGGAACAGAAATGAGTGCAAATAATTAAAAAAAAAATAGAGAAAGAAGAAAAAAAGAAAAATAACAACAAAATAAAATAAAATAAGTTACAAGAAAAAAAAACTAAATAAAATAAAGTAAAATAAGCTACAAGAAAAAAGACTAAATAAACACACAACAAGTTACCAAAATTACAATAAAAAAAGAAATAAGTTACCAAAATTAAATTAACAAGAAAAAAAAAAACTAAATACACCACAACAAGCCCTTTTTTTTTACAACAAAAATAAATAAAAAGAGAAAAAAAAACCAACAAAAGAAAAATAATAACAAAATAAACTAAGAATAAAACTAACAAATCCTAGAAAATTAATGATAACAATTTTTTACAACAATGACAACAAAAAATGACAAACTAACTAAAAATGAGCAATAAAAAAATGATAGTGATTTTTTTTTTACTTTTTTTTTTAAGTAAATAAGATAAATCTAAAAAAAATCTTAGAGAAATATACACAAAAAGAAAATGATAGAATTACTCACCTCTTTTGCAAAATTTATTGAATTTTTTTTTTCACTATTACCTCCCCGGCAACGGCGCCAAAATTTGTTTAACGTCCAAATGTGACTTCCACTTAGCAGTAGTCGTAGTATAGATGGGCGGTCGATTCCACAAGGAGGTAAAGAAACAAGTTAATCAATAAATAAATGTTAGAGATAAATAATGTGAGGAAAATAGAAAGAGTGATATTTTTTTTGTTTGTTTTTGAGATTTAAAGACTAGAAATAAAGATAGAATAAAGTGTGATGTAACAATAGGTAACAAGTAGGAAGGATCAAGAATCACCAATATGCATACTTATTTATTTGGATCTTTGATTCACAAAAATTACACAAATGGATAGTTCACATCCCAACTATTCATTTGGAAGATTTAACATTGAAGAACAAATATATTTAACAAAAATGTATTCAAGTGATTATTATTCTTTACCATGAAAAGATGAGATAAATCTTATGAGAAATCTAAAAATGACATTATACCATTGGCAATAATGCAGTAAAAGATTGGACATAAAACCTAACACAAATATTACTTTTACCATTTATAAAATACATAGAAAGAGCATGACTAATTCTATATAGATTTTAGCAAAAGTAAATATATATGGATGAGATGGAGAAAATGATAAAGATATCATCTATATTATTTTCACTAATTTGATAATACATAGAAAATGCTTGACAAAATCTATATACTATTAGTAAGCATATATATAGATAACAAGATGAAGAAATGGAGATGAAAGAAAATAAATCACTCAAATATATAAACTTTAAGCATATGGTGAATCAAAAATACCAAACAAAGTCATAGTGCATATATGATCATCCTAACCTTCCCAAGAAGGTTAGCCTATTATGCTAGACATTCTCATAAAATTCTAGAGAGAAAATATGAGAGATGAGACTAAAATTTGGTAGAGTTTTGCTACCTAAAAATTACATAGAAAATGTGAAGAAAGTGTCCCTATTTATAGATGGAGAAAATGACTAAAAAGAAATTAAACAACAATTTGGGGTTTACAAAATAAATCTGAAATATTAATAATAAAATATGATTTTGAAAAATCAAATCTTATTATAAATATTAACCTAGTTATTTTGGTGTATGGTCAAATGCCCTTTTTTCAAAAATACCAAAAAAGATGAGTTTTAAAGCTCAAAATGGAAATTTTGCAAGGCCCAATACCCACAAAATATGGGTTGAAAGTGGCTGTGGCAGATGAGGGTTTTGACCCACTCCCAGCCAATCAGAGGAGGCCACGTAGGCAGCTGAAGCTGGGCCAAGTTGGGCTTTCGTATGCGTTTGGGCCGCTGGAAGAGGAGCTGGAGAAGGCTGAGGAAAATGGGTCTTCGTTTGACCACGTTGGGCCTGCTGGGCCGCTGGGGTCTTTGGTTCTTCATTGGGGTAAAGCAGCATTGGAGGTTGGATGGTGAAGTGAGGCTGGGCGTGAAGGCTTTGGAGAGATGCTGATCCGCGTCGCACGCGGGTCACGGGTCGGGCCACCAGGTGGGGCGCGGGTTGCCTGGGACGCGTGGCGCGAGGGAGCGGTGACACCTGGCGCTGGGAGAGAGGGATGAGGAGGCTGGGCTTGAGCTTTTGGGCCGAATTCTTGGGCCTATTTTCTTCAAAATGCCACAATTCTCCTATATTTTCAGTTATAATTCCTTCTCTTCTTGCTTTTTGCTTCCAAATGCCAAAATACACTTTTAATTCCTACAAAATAATAATAAATTAAATCATAATCAAATATTTTCATTTATAAAATAAATCATATTAATTCCATGAAAATATTAATTAAAACTTAATTTATTTTGACTATTAAAATCAATAAATGTGTATTTTTCACTATTAATCACAACCCCCAACTAGCTTATTGCTAGTCCCTAGCAATTCAAGCGAATAAAAATTATTATCAAGATGAATTAGTGAGCTAAATTATGCAAAATCATTTAACAAAATTTTTAGTGAGAATTTAGAAAATGCTATTTAAAACTATCAAAGTTGTAATTCAAGAGTTTTGTGTGTGTGCACCAAACCATATCGTTCTTTCCAAAATTTTCAACACAAACAATATTGAAAAAAATCACCAAAGAATAAAGTCTCAATTCCAAATCCTCACAAATGTATTGAAAGTATTTTTATGGGAGATGGTTGACACTCTTGGAGTTGGAAATTTATCAATTAACACTCAAAAATAGATATTATCGTTTTAGGACAAACAATGTTAACGAATATTGATCAAAAGATAGGCTAATCAATTAATTAGAATCTAAATGACATAAGAACTTTCGGGATTTTTCAAAATGATATTAAGAGGCAAAATAAAGAACAAAACAAAAATAAAATACACAAACCTTTTATTTCTTTCTCTTTTTTTTTTAATGACATAAATTGAAAACAAAAGTAGTAATGTTGATTTTTTTTATTTGACAAATTTTTTTTTCAACAAAACTACAAAAAATGAAGATGAAAAATGTTGCTCTTGTTCTCCCTTTTTTTTTCTTCATTTTTTTTTTCATATAATTCTTCTTTTTCTTCTTTTTTTTTTCCTTTTTTTTATAATTTTTTTTGGACAAGAGACAACATAAAAATACAATAAATTAAAAGGAAAATTAAAATACAACAAAGACTCTTTAAAACAAAAATATATCCCTCTAGTAATAGTCATGTTTTAAATCCCAAAAATTAATTTTACCAACTCAAATGATCAATAGAAGTTTTCAAAGTTGTTTTCTCATTCTCACTTCTCACAAAAATTAAAAGCTTTAAACTTTAGGATTTTTCTCAATTGAATGTGTGTCATTTTTTTTTCCAATGTTTGGTTGTGCATGAAATTACTCTAAAAAATTACTTCCTAATAGTAAAAATAGCAAAAACTATCTCCCCAAGATTTTGTTGTCATGAATTTTGCAAAAAATTAACTCAAAATTTCAAAATGGTAATCAAAATATATTTCAACGCATGAATATGCATACTACCCCCAACTTTAAATGAGACATTGTCCTCAATATCTAACGTTAAGCGCATTGTGCGAGAAAAAAGGAATAGGATCACCAAAACCCCAAAAAGTAAAATTCTCAAAATAACGACACAAATTAAAATAAAACACACTAAAATGAAAGATAAAACCTGATCAGTCTTTGGTAGACAAAAGCATCGCTCTCAGATAAGTCTACCAACTGCAAATTTGCGTACTATCCTGTATCAAAAATGAATTTTCTTTTATCCTGCGTCTCAAAAATAGAAGCGTTAGTAACATTTTCAGGATAAAGAAAATGTTTGGGTGCAAAATCGTGAAGGAAATTGGGTGAAAGTTTCATTGCAAATATGTTTATGATTTCCTCAACGATTAAGTCTATCACATCAGTATGATAGCTTCCATTTTTCTTTGGAGTGGTTGGAAGAATTTTGGTATGGGAAAGAGTTTCACTCCAAATGGTAATAGCATCATCCTCATTGGGTTTAGAACTAAGAGTAGGGGATGGTGTTATAGCCGCAAGTTGGGACGGGAATTGACTTAAATTATGTGAAATAATAGTGTTGGTCAATTCTGAGAGTTGAGTACTAGTTTCCCTAAAATCTTCCACAAATTGTCTATGGAATTCTCTTTGGTCCTCTATAAATGTGTGTAAAGTGTCCTCTAAGGAATTCGTATTAGTGCAGACATTATATAGAGGTTCATGTGGGAAGTTAGGAAAACTTTGCTCAAAATTCATGTGAGGCAGTGCATGGTAGTTGTACTCAGGTTTCCAACTAAAATCAACGAGGTTGGTCCAACTATAATTATGATTCCTATGGCCGACTCTTTCAAAGTCACAATAACGTTCATCATAATCTACCTCGGGAACCTCGTAACTTTCTATTTCAAACTTAGTTTCTAAGACCTCAAGTTCTCGGTATTCTCTTATACTACATTTAAATGCACTCCTAAAATAGCTAGTACCCTCAGTAGCACTAGAATTACGATTATTTCCGAATGAAGAATAATACATTGGAAAATACATCTCGAAACGTTTCTTTTTTTCTTCATTCATTTTTTTTTATTTTGCTTTTGTGATTTTTGTTATTTTTTGATTTTTTGAGTTTTGATTTTTTTTTTTACCTGTTTCCAGGTCGATTTGAGGTTTTTAGAACGGTCCCACTTAAAACCCACACTTTATCTATAACTCCCCGATGTTACTAGATAATTGTGGAGGGGTCACAATTCATAAAAACGGCCCTCTTACAACCAATACTTACTATAACTCCCCGAGGTTACTAAATAAGCATGGAGGGAACTTTGACTCAAATTGACATTTAAGCAAAAATTGCTTATGTTGACAAAACAAGCTTTGTTTTTATTATTATTATTCTTTTGAATTTTATGTTTTTTTTTTTGTCTTTTAAGATTTAAAACCTAAAAATTAAAAAAAGACTAATAACAAAAAAAAATAGAAAATAAACAAATAAAATAAAAATACAAATCTAACAATAGAAAATAACACAAAAAAAAATATTTAAACAAAAGAAATATTTTACCAACAAAACTAAACTAACCAAATATAAGCAATCAATAAACTAAGGAACCAATAATTAAAAGAAAAAAAAATTAAAACTAAACTAACAAATAGTTAGGCAACCAATATATATATATATATTTTAAGTTTTTTTTTTATGATTTCTTTTTTACTACAATAAAAAAAGAAAAAATATAATAAAATAAGATACCAAAAATAAATAAAAAAAAAGAAACTAAATACACATACAAGTTTTTTTTTTTAATTTTTGTTTTCAACAATAATAATAAAAATAGAGAAAGAAGAAAAAAAGAAAAATAACAACAAAATAAAATAAAAATAAGTTACAAGGAAAAAAAACTAAATAAAGTAAAATAAGCTACAAGAAAAAAGACTAAATAAACACACAACAAGTTACCAAAATTACCATAAAAAAAAGAAATAAGTTACCAAAATTAAATTAACAAGAAAAAAAAACTAAATACACCACAACAAGCCCTTTTTTTTTTACAACAAAAATAAATAAAAAAAGAAAAAAAACCAACAAAAGAAAAATAATAACAAAATAAACTAAGAATAAAACTAACAAATCCTAGAAAATTAATGATAGAAATTTTTTTACAACAATGACAAAAAAAAAATGACAAACTAACTAAAAATGAGCAATAAAAAAATGATAGTGATTTTTTTTTACTTTTTTTTTTTGAGTAAATAAGATAAATCTAAAAAAAAATCCTAGAGAAATATACACAAAAAGAAAATGATAGAATTACTCACCTCTTTTGCAAAATTTATTGAAAAACTTTTTTTCACTATTACCTCCCCGGCAATGGCGCCAAAATTTGTTTAACGCCCAAACGTGACTTCCACTTAGCGGTAATCGTAGTATAGATGGGCGGTCGATTCCACAAGAAAGTAAAGAAACAAGTTAATCAATAAATAAATGTTAGAGATAAATAATGTGAGGAAAATAGAAAGAGTGATATTTTTTTGTTTGTCTTTTAGATTTAAAGATTAGAAATAAAGATAGAATAAAGTGTGATGTAACAATAGGTAACAAGTAGGAAGGATCAAGAATCACCAATATGCATACTTATTTATTTGGATCTTTGATTCACAAAAATTACACAAATGGATAGTTCACATCCCAACTATTCATTTGGAAGATTTAACATTGAAGAAAAAATATATTTAACAAAAATGTATTCAAGTGATTATTATTCTTTACCATGAAAAGATGAGATAAATCTTATGAGAAATCTAAAAATGACATTATACCATTGGCAATAATGTAATAAAAGATTGGACATAAAACCTAACACAAATATTACTTTTACCATTTATAAAATACATAGAAAGAGCATGACTAATTCTATATAGATTTTAGCAAAAGTAAATATATATGGATGAGATGGAGAAAATGATAAAGATATCATCTATATTATTTTCACTAATTTGATAATACATAGAAAGTGCTTGACAAAATCTATATACTATTAGTAAGCATATATATAGATAACAAGATGAAGAAATGGAGATTAAAGAAAATAAATCATTCAAATATATAAACTTTACGCACATGGTGAATCAAAAATACCAAACAAAGTCATAGTGCATATAGGATCATCCTAACCTTCCCAAGAAGGTTAGCCTATTATGCTAGACATTCTCATAAAATTCTAGAGAGAAAATATGAGAGATGAGACTAAAATTTGGTAGAGTTTTGCTACCTAAAAATTACATAGAAAATGTGAAGAAAGTGTCCCTATTTATAGATGGAGAAAAGGACTAAAAAGAAATTAAACAACAATTTGGGGTTTACAAAATAAATCTGAAATATTAATAATAAAATATGATTTTGAAAAATCAAATCTTATTATAAATATTAACCTAGTTATTTTGGTGTATGGTCAAATGCCCTTTTTTCAAAAACACCAAAAAAGATGAGCTTTAAAGCTCAAAATGGCAATTTTACAAGGCCCAATACCCACAAAATATGGGTTGAAAGTGGCTGTGGCAGATGAGGGTTTTGACCCACTCCCAGCCAATCAGAGGAGGCCACGTAGGCAGCTAAAGCTGGGCCAAGTTGGGCTTTCGTATGCGTTTGGGCCGCTGGAAGAGGAGCTGGAGAAGGCTGAGGAAAATGGGTCTTCGTTTGGCCACGTTGGGCCTGCTGGCCCGCTGGGGTCTTTGGTTCTTCATTGGGGTAAAGCAGCGTTGGAGGTTGGATGCTGAAGTGATGCTGGGCGTGAAGGCTTTGGAGAGATCCTGAACCGGGTCGCACGCGAGTCAAGGGAGGCTGGCACGCGGGTCACGGGTCGGGCCACCAGGTGGGGCGCGGGTTGCCTGGGACGCGTGGCGCGAGGGAGCGGTGACTCCTGGCGCTAGGAGAGAGGGATGAGGAGGCTGGGCTTGAGCTTTTGGGCCGAATTCTTGGGCCTATTTTCTTCAAAAATGCCACAATTCCCCTATATTTTCAGTTATAATTCCTTCTCTTCTTGCTTTTTGCTTCCAAATGTCAAAATACACTTTTAATTCCTACAAAATAATAATAAATTAAATCATAATCAAATATTTTCATTTATAAAATAAATCATATTAATTCCATGAAAATATTAATTAAAACTTAATTTATTTTAACTATTAAAATCAATAAATGTGTATTTTTCACTACTAATCATAGCCTCATCGAAGGTAACCTCCAACATGGCATCTGCCTGTTATTTCTCACGACGGGTCTCATCGTGCGCCTTCACCTCCTGCTAGAGCAACTCGTCCAATTCATGGACCCGAGGACTCCAGACCGGTGATCCTCTCCCGATCCTGGGTAGACTGGGTTGCGGCCGCCTCCTGCAGAGCCTTTACTCGGAGGAGCTCCGCCTTTAGACTGGCCACCAGCTTGTCGGTCTCGACTTCTCTCCGGGACATAGTCTCTTCAAGTTGAAACTTAGTTTGGGCAGCCTCTTCAACCTCCTTGGCCAGGGATTCCTTAGCGGCTTCCCGCTGGTTCATGGCCGCCTCCAGTTCCAGTTGGATCATCTCCATCTTCATGGAAATCTCGGCCGCCAAGTCGGCATTCTGATGAGCCAGTAGAGCCTCCTGGAACAAATTGAAGTTAGAAAAATCTGAACTAGAAGTGCAAGGAGAAAAAGGAGATGTAAACGGATAACTTACAGTCGTGGCTTGATGGCGCAGGGCCTGGGAGATGAACAACATGTCTGGTTGGTGATGGTGGCGTACCATTTCAGCTGAAGGTTGGACATGGTGTTCCCCACCTGGTCCAACAAGTCCGCCGCGAACAGAGCCGTGTCCTGCCCCAGTTTAGGGCGAAATCCTGTCTCGACAACCAGCCGGTCCATGATCTGCTGGGGAGCGCTGAATGCTTCCGAACGCTCCGAGAACTCAACCTGACGGCGAATCATCAGGGCCCGGTAGACCTCCTCTCTTTTCTCCCGACCATTCTCCCAAGTCCGGGTCACCAGCTTGGACTGCTTGTCCCGCAGGACTGCCTCCCTCTCTTCGGGTAGAGCCGGATGGACTGGGAGCCCGGGCGCTTCCGAGATTTCCTTGGCAGTGAGATGACTCTCCCGGGAAGATTCCTCGGCCGAGCCAACACCTTTGGTCTTGGCCCTCTTAGCCCCTGCCGCGACGTCGCTCGCACCCGACTCTGCAGCTCTCTTCACAGAACTCCAACTGGGCGGCTGGTCCTGCTCCAAGTCAATTACCGGAGGATGAGCGGGGGGGAGGGGCCTGGGGTAGTTTCCGGATCAACGGTCGTGATCGGGACCCCGGCTAAAGCCTCCCTGACAGAATGAGATTCCGGCACCGGCTTCTGCTTGGGTGCGCCTCTAGCAGCTTTCTTGGCTGAAGCCTTCGCCTTGGTAGCCCGGATCTCGAGGGCCTGTTTCATTTTATCCACGGGGTTGGACATGTCGGAATCTTCTGGAATAAACACAAACAAAAAGGGGTTAGCAAAATAAGCAGATCAATGCGAATAAGTACTAACAAAACTAAGAATAATCTGGGACGAACCCTTGTCTAGACCTCGGACTCGACTCAATTCTCCTAAGGCGAAAGAATGGATTCGATCTCCCATGTCATTCGGGTATAGGAAGTTCCCATACTGAAGGAAACCGGACGAGTACATGAGAGTTTCTGAATTGACAGTGATGGGGGACGAAGGCCTCATCTCCCCATCAGCCCCGAACAGGGGGCCTCGATAAACTAGTTTATCCCTAACTAAGTCCCCAACTCGGGGAGCATAAGTCAAAAGCAAAAACAAATTACCTCGCCCTGATACACTAGCACCGGGAGTCCCCGTGTTTGGTTGGGCCTCGTCAAAGAGGGCTTCCAGCTCCTCGGAGGTGGCGCTCTCCCTCTGCTGAGCCTAGTCCCGTTTCCTTTTGGTCGCGTCTGCCCGAGCCGCATCCTCTACAGCCCTGATGTGCTTAAGGGCAAGCGCCTCCCTCAACGCAGGGTCTTTCTTGCATTATATCCCCCGGAGGCTTAGGGCCTTGATCGTTTGGTTGGCCGCTAGCATCCCGACCACTCGGAGGTTGTCGGTGTTGACGTAGCCCCCCACGTCCAAATCCTCCGCGCTTAGCTCGGAGTAAAATTTCTTCTTGTCCAGGATGAACTAGGTGAGGGGAGTCTGGGCATAGGGTCCTGCCACCCAAGGCAATGATTTGATAATGAGGAATAAAAAGTGAAGACGAAAAAGGAAACTAGGGAACGGGAAACCACTTACCCACTCGCTGGAAGTCCAGCATCAGCGTGGGGTTATTTTCTATAAGAAACCCGAACATCATGAACTAGTAATGTCTGATGTCCGGGGGATGCTTCCAGGTGCTGGTAGGAGCAGGGTAGTTGCCCCACGGTTTAAGCCTGTAGAAGCCGTCCAGGGTCTTGTCCTTGACGTTGACCTGCAGCTCCAGCTTGTAGAAATACATCACCTCTTCCGGGGTCAGATCCGGGATATGCTTCGGGATGCAGAAGACGTTCCATCCCGCGAGCAGACGGTATGCTTGAGGCAGGAGTTGGAACGGCGCAATCCCCTTAAATTTGAGGAATTGCACGAAGTAGTCGTGGAGCAAGAGAGTTGCTCCCGCACTGATGTGGCCCACACTCCAGGCCCCGAACTCACCCACGCCGGTGTGAGCCTTCTCCTCTCTCCTGGCCAGGCGGTTATAGAAGAGTCTAGGAGTCGACTTTACGCCCAAATGCTTCTCCAGGGCATACAACATCCGGTAGTTTCGGAACAGGTTCTGCACCACGTATCCCCCACCTGTTGCCTCTAGCAGTCTTGGACCCAGGCAGAGTGATAGGGGTCGCGTTAACTTGTTCTTTCGAGTGAAGGGTGACGCCTGAGGTCATGGCTAATGATCTGGGAGCAAAACAGAACAAAACAAACAACCAAGCAGTCAGCACGAAAACCCAAGAAGGTCGGTTAAGGTACGGGGGCTCTCCTACGAACTGCTTGGAGGAGACCCCTCCGGATCAGGTCTGGGATCACTAAGAAGCCGCAGAACCTTGATCGGGAATAGAAAAAGAAAAGGAAAGGATCTGGTTGTTCTCCTAAGTCAGCCTATGGCAACTCGTCCGAGAACCACCCGAACCCGAGGAGATCCGGGACAGTACGAACTAGTTTTCTTTTCCTAACCTACTCTAAGGCACCTAGAGCCAATCTAAGCGCAGCCAAGATTTAACAGCCTAAACAAGCAAACGTGATGATATGGCAAGCACAAGAAAATAAAAGCAAAAGTCAGGAAAACTTACTATAAAAGGCTGGTCGTGAAGAATGGTGGGTTTCCGGCAGCAACAACGGTAGAATCACGGCTTTGAATAGGTGCAGGCGGCCCAAAAACTCGTCTATGGGGCAGGTCGATGTCGTTTTCTCAGGCGAAGGTGTGGATACCGGGCGCGTAGGGAACAGGCGACGGCGAAGACGATGAAAAATGTCGTCGGCAAGCTCAGTCATAAAAGATCCTTTAAGTGTTTTTCTTTTCTGAGAATGTAAAGATTTCAAATGAAAACCTGAGGCCATTTATAAGAGCCAGAAGGTTGTTTTGATCTGACAATTAGGTGCGATCCCCCCAATCGGACGATCCTGGATCGTGCAGGGATATTAATGGATCTACTTGAGTACTGGATCACGGTACCCCCGAGGCATGATCCGCGCCGCCCCAATCCAACGACCCAGAAAAAGGGCACCTCAAAGGTCGCCCCATCCAACGGTCCACCTCGTCGCAGAGGTAATAATGGGAACACTCGTGCGGATGGGATGCTTCATAGACTGAGCCAACACGCTAGCCCCTAGCGCAACAACCAGTAGGGTGTTTGCTGACCTTTCAAGACCTAGTGCCATCAATGCGCCAGTGGCAAGGGGACACGTGCACCCTTTGTAATGAACCAAGGCTCTGGTAAATGAAATCAGATCCTGGTAAACGGTCCGGGCCCTTTGGACTCAGCCCGGGGTATCGTAGCAAGGTTTAATTCCATGATTGTTCAGCACGCAGTACCCCTCAACTGCGGGCCCGTCACCTTAGGAATGAACTGGGAAGTGACGAGATGGTCCGAGAGGGAGATAAGCCTCCACCACGCGAGCCCAGATGAAGGCTTGGGGGGAATTGTTATCCCCGTTTCTTCCCGAGTGTCCGGGTCCACACTTTAAGCCCGTGGGTCGCCCGATTTGGAGTTAAGGCCCAGATTAGGCCCATTTGGCGAGAGGAAAACGAATGTTGGCAGCCCAGGCCCGGGAAAGGCCCAAAAAGCATCCGGGAGAAGGTGGTATGGTCTCGGGATTGCTCCCCCCCCCCCCAACGTCCCGAGGTGTGGCAAATAAGGTCGCGGCTCGCAAAACCAAGATGGGAGCTGGGATCACTGTGGATAGACCTGGATCCTGGTAAACGGTCTGGGATCCTGGTAAATGGTCTGGGAACTTGGTGCACGAAGGGGGACGCGGGTAAACGAACCCAGGTCGGTTGTCCAAGGTTGGCGAGATAAAGTGCCCAAGATAGTGACATCGTCCCATGAAGCGTGGGGGTTATCCCCACGCTTAATTCTGCAGAAGAGGCTACCTCGGGATTGCACGCCATTGGTTCAAAACTGCGCCACCACAACTCTGACCGATCTTGTCCCCCAAATCTTCCTCGTAGGCCAGAGAACCCAGACTGAAACTCCAGTTTGTCTCATGTCTTAGAATAAGATATTATTTGGTTTGGCCTAATGGGCTTAGCTTATTTTACGCTTCTTATTTTAATCATTTGTATTGGGCTCCTATCAGAGAAACTAATGGTATTTACGCCCTTATTGGGCCCGGGTCAGCCCGGCCCAAGCCCAGTGCACTCTTGTGCCTATAAATACTAATAGCGGTGCCCTGGGGAGGGGATCTGGATTTAATTGTAAGCAGTTACTCTGCTCAAACTTGTAGAAAAACTCTATTGTCATAGGTTCTGTAATGCCCCAAATTTCCTAATAAGGTTTAGGACCTTGATTAGGAGGCCGGGAGGGCCATAATTGATTTATTATGCTATTTAATGATAATATGCATGTTTAGGTAAATTAAATATGCATGTGAACCCATTTGTGATTAATTGGGTGACTTTCATATTTTGGCCATTTCGGGCATTTTTGGCATATATGTGAAATGAGCGTGGTGCTTTGTTATTATTTGGTTATGTCAGGGCTACCCAGCACAAGACAATCCTAGGAGGTAAGCTAGTGGGAAAGTCACAACGGGATTTAAGCTTGACTTGGAATAAGTCAAGGGGTATTTAGAGCATTACCGGGTTATTGGGTAATGGGAATTAATATTTGGTGGTAAATTGGGAGTTAGTAAGATCATGGGGAAATTCTGGAAGTTTTGACTATAATGTCCCCGGGGGTGTTTTCGAGACCCCAAGCATTAGGTTTTATTGGAAGCTACTTAAGCTTGAAGTAACCTTTTAAGAAAAATAAAAAGAACGTTCTGTACGTTCTCTCTCCCTAAAAGTTCCATTTTCGTTTCCCGATCGCATTTTCGAAGGTATCTTGAGTTCTAGGACTCGGAATCAAGCAAGGATTGAGGCAAAGCAATCCTAAGGAGAATTAGAAGCTTATTAACCAGAGGATTTAGTTGGAAACAACTCAATCGGAGGTAATTCAAGTTTAAGTTTTAAGTTTTTGAAAGTTTTTAAGCTTGAATTGGATTTTGTGAATCGTTGAGTTTTTAGTTTTTTTGAGCCTTGGGTTTTGGTGGTTTTGTACCATTGGGGAGTTTGGGAACTTTGATTTGATAATTTGGAGATGTTTGGATGGGTTTTTGGAAGGTTTTAAAGTGGAAAAAACGGAGAAAAGTGGCTGGTGCGAGGTTGGGCCGCGGCCCTGTTCTTGGGCGCCGCAACCCTAGCTTGAAGAAGATGGAGGAGGCTCTGCCAGGGGGGCGGGCCGCGGCATGGCCATGTAGGGCCGCGGCCCTTAAGGGAAAAATTGCCCAAAAATGTGTTTTTGTGATGGAAACTTAGCTCCAAGGGCCTGGGATCGATCCTACTACTTAGTTGAGTGGGATTCGATGTCTCGGAGGCTTGGGTTGGGTTTGGAAGTATTTATTTACTCATTTTGATGAGGTTTTATATTATGGTTGTGACTAGGTTATCACTAGAGGCTTGGAATCGGGATCGTTCTTGTGGCTCGTTTGTTGGTAACCTGTGCTTGGACCCAAGGTAAGAAAACTGCACCCCATATGTGACATGCATGGTTATGTTTGATGCATGTTGGATGTTTAAATGTAAACATTGATAGCATAATGAATGCTTGGAAATCTTGCCCGTTTGCATATGGTTATTATTGAGGCATGCTGGATGATTAAGTGTGATGCATGTGATGCACGAGTAACATGTGACTAGGGCATGCCAGGAATGATGAATATGAGATTGGTCAGAGCTTGAGTCTCTGTGGTTGTGCATGATCATAATTATGCTAGCAACTGTTTAGTAAGCATACTGAATGCCCTATTCCTGGATAATTGGCATATGATACACATTGATAGCATTGCTTACTTGTGCATGGCACTGACTGATTAGTCAGATTTGGCAAAGGTGCTAGTATCAACTATGAAGCTGTGACTTATTAGTCAGGTTCGGTAGTGGTACTGGGCACTGGTCACACTGTGCTAACTCACTAGTCAGGACAGCCCTAGTGTGTTTAGCATCGACCTTCTGCATTGAATGACTCAAAGAGCATTAATGCAGGACCGACCTCAAGTTCGATGAATATAAACAAGCGTTTATCTAGCCAAAGGCTAGTCATTTAGAGCCAGGGCCAGTGAGCCCCGTGACTGTTAGGTCACATGGCTATGGGTACCGGCCCCTTAGTGACATGCTTGTCAGTCACTCATTTGATAAGAGCCATTGCAGGAAAGCCTAGGTAACGGTGTTGTTACACAGCTATGGGCACTGGGCCCCTAGTGACTTGGTTGTCAGTCACTCAGTATGGTTTACCAGGACCTCAAAGTGATATTCACTCATTTGATCAGAGCTATGAGCTCTGCATGATCATTTTGATCATCATATGCATGGCTTTGGGCACTGAGGCCCCAGTGACTTGCTTGTTGGTCACTCAGCATGGTTTACCAGAACCTCTTGAAGGTTAGAGGCTTACCCAACAGCCACCCTTCCACTTGAATTAGTGACTCGCTTGTCGGTCACTCAGCATGGTTTGTCGGAACCTCAAGTGTTGCGACACTCATCTGATTAGGATTGACTTGATAGTCCTCCAATCAGAAGGCCAGGATTTCTTATCCTGGATACCCCAGCATTTGTTTGAATTCATTTACATGCTGAATAGAGCTATGATTGCTAGGCATGCCAGATATGATTTGATATCATGATATGACTGTTTATGAGCATATGAGTTTTCTTGCTGGGCTTCGGCTCACGGGTGCTTTGTGGTGCAGGTAAAGGCAAAAGGAAGCTGGACCATCCTTGAGTTGGAGAGCTTAGGTGATGACGTGTACATATGCAGCTGCTCGACCAATACTTGGGCGAGGTTTGAAAGTGGAACTAGGGCTGAACCCTGTTTTGCCGCTTAGAACGGCCTGTTGTAAACACTTTCTTGTAATAGACTCTGAAATTATATTTTTGGGATCCCAATGTATACAGTAAACGTTCTAGTGAAACGTTATATCTTAACCAAAGTTTTTAACCCCTAAACCGCTAATCACACTTAGTTACACATTTATGGCCAAACGACTCGATTAGCGAGTTTAGCATTATTTGCAATGTGCACTGTAGCGGTCCCTGGAGTTGGGGCGTTACAGGTTCTCTAAGCTCTAATACAACTGTCTTGTGGACTAAGGCTTATCAACGCCCCAACCACGTAGAAACCTTGTCTTTACTCCTCAAATCCTTTCTTCTAAGCTCTCTAATATTCTATTATTAAGGTTTCCGAGAAACTCGGTAAACAGTTACATATATAGAGTAATCTCTTGCAGTCCATTGATATAATCAATACATGTAGTTCTATCCTCCAATTACTGGTTCGTTAATTAGAGTTGGTCAAAGTTTACCGTTTTACCCTTCTAATTACCTCATGTTCCTTAAGTATCATTAATTCACTAATGAATAATTAATCTATAATCATATTATAGATTTAATAACTACAAAGTTCTAGAATTAACCCTTAACGGAACCAATATTCGATATGTTATGAAAGCTTGGATTTCATTATTGTAAAATCATGTTCCCAGTCATTCAAGTTACTGAATCTCCAAAACAAAAGTCACTAGCCTCATTATATTAAGAGACCTCAACGAATGAATCAAAACATCCAATAGAAATGAACATGAGTTCATGACTACTCAGAATTTAGATTGATCTATAAATGATCATCTTTTAAGATGTGAATTAAATCTTTATGGTAAACGGTAAGTTTATAAAAAAATTAATTCACTTCGGTCCTATCATATATAATCTTAATTATATAAAATATATTTATTAAGATGTTTATCCACATCAGTAATCTGAATTTAGATTACTTGCATCTATATATATGCTTAGTAAACCGTACTAACAACCATTGATTAAAGATTCCATACTTTAATATGTTACTGACTATTCTATTCATTATATATGATCTTAATTATCTTGTATACATACAAGATCATATTCTCATAAATGAATCTGCAATTTTTTGATATTTATGTATATAAATTATTCAAACAATAATTACGATAATCAAATATAATAAAAATATATTTTTATTTAAATCAATTAAATTATCTTTTCACATATTTGTAGGGCACCAACCCTAACAGTCTATTCAAATTGTAATTAGTGTATTAGTAAAATTAATTCTATTGTAATGTTAATAGATGCACCACATGATTGTCCTAAAATAATTCACCCAAAATAATTTTGTATGTAGAATTTATTTAAGGTATTTTTTCATATATATACATAAAATATAAAATAATTTAAAATTCTTATTTATAAAAATACATTGTCGCATCATCAAACAAATATTGGATTTAAAAAATAATACACCTGGAATGGAGAAGATCATGGAATCCCGTATTTTCTATTTTTTTGGGTTTTCAAAAGTAACATTTTGGTTTTCAAAAGTTCACAATGCTAATAAGATACCGATTGGTTACTTTTTCATAAAAAACTTTATTTTTAAACCATATTATGACATATACATTTTGCTTACCTCCAAAACTTATTTGTAGAAAATTTGTTATCTTAAGATATCAATTTGTCATTTTTTAGGTTATATTATGGTGTCTTATTATTTAAGATACTTTTCGATTATCTTCAGTTCTATTTCAGAAACAAATAAGTTGTCATATAGTATAGCAAATTACTATATAACTTATTAGAAAATTTTACTTTAGTATTGTTGGAAAAAGCTTATACAGGATCTTTATTTATTTTCATGTATATCTAATATTAAACAAATTAATGCAAGATAGCCTAAAACATGTTTCTAAAATTGAATTCAAAGAAAAACAAATAATAGAATAATTACAGTATACGCAGCGGAATTAAGAGTCCTTCCTTCAGTTTCTCTAACTCTTGTATCCTTTCTGTCGCAGAGTATTATCAAGAAACTGAACCGATCTTCTATTTTCTTCACGATCTTCCAATGTATCCTTAGAACCACCTAGACTAGTGTGGGCAATTCTCAACACATGAGATAGATATAGAGAGAATAAAAGAAAATAACAAAGAGGCTTAGGAAATGACTTGTGTTTAGAGAGAATATAAAACTATCAGAAAATCTGACTTATCAAAAACCCTTATTTTGACTTCTCTATAAGCACTCCTTTTATAGACTCAATTAGGTCATTTAATTTAATTAAAAAATCAATAAAATAATAGCCATTTTGAAGCCCTAGGTCGAAATTATCATGGGATATAGGCCCGTGAAATTTCCCATTTGATTATAAGCCCATTGGACTTAAAATCAAGGCATGTATTATTTTCTATTGATTTAATTAATTAAATAATTATTTAAATCCTTTATCAAATTAATTATTTATAATTTGAACCTTGATTTAAATTTATTTATTAATTTAGATACCAATTTATCTTAATTAATAAATCTGCCATAATTTCTCTTTTCTTCTCAAAATTACACAACTCTGTGAAACTATCCAAAATTGACCTGGTCAACTTTGATAATTCTAATTGATAATTAAATCAATTAATTGAGACTATCTAGATGATTTTATCCAAGGTACAATGGGGACCATGGGCCTATGAAATCAAGCTCCAATAAGTTATCATAAATCTAACAAATAAATTTACTAACTTATTAATTCCTCGTGACTCCACTATAGACTTGGAATTGCACTCTTGAATTCATAGAACGCTCTATAACAAATATAGATACGCTATTAATTATCCATTGTTACAACCATAATTGCCACTCAATCCTCTATAGACGGTCTACAATGAGATAGGACTAAAATACCGTTTTACCCCTCATTGTATTTTATCCTTAAAACACTTAGTTCCTTGTAAATGATATTTCAGTAAACTAATTTAATTACTGAAATGAGATCTCTATCATTTATCACCTTGAACCAAACTAAAAGGAAACCATCGTTTCACTTCTTCATTAGAAGCTATAGATGTTCATATCTATGATTAACACTCCCACTCAATTATACTACCAAGTTCCCAAGATGTAAGTATGGGCTAGTCCGTAGGGTAAGCTGGTAACGAACAAGTCAAAGAACTCAAATAATACAATCAGTTAGAATACTAACCACTCAGAATTGAGATTGAATTGACCTATGGTCAACTATATGATATGACTAGAATAGATAATAACGGTATGTTTACTTATCTTATCAACTGTCAATATCGGTCCTGTCCGATGTAACAAATACATCTGATCTTATCTACTTTGCTAATGTTCTGGAAAGAACATAACACTGTAATGTGTAAGTAGATCATATCGTAGATTGGCAAGTCAGTGTAAATCCGGTGCACTAACTAATCTTAGGACTAACTTATTTTGAACATATATTCATATGTATATTCCACTGTGATTACGTCACTATCAATAAGATTAGCTATATGCTCGGGATTTAATAGAAGTTTATATTAAACAAATAATCATGAAAATAAAACATGTGAGCAAAGTGATTGACCAAGTCAAAAAATGATTTCTATTCTTATATTGATAATAAAATGAGATTACAAAGAATTTGGGTTTTAATTAGGGCATAAAACCCCAACAAACTCCCACTTGCACTAATTGAAACTAATGCCTTAATTCTACTAATCCCATCTCCTTGATATGCTTATCAAATGTAGCTTCTGGTAGTGTCTTTGTAAATGGATCCGCAAGATTGTCTTCAGTTGCAATCTTCATAACCTTCACATCTCCCCTGGCCACATATTCTCGAATAATGTGATACTTCCTTTCTATATGCTTACTCCTCTTGTGACTTTGAGGTTCTTTCGAGTTGGGTATCGCTCTTGTATTGTCACAAAACAACACAAGCGGTTTATCCATTTTTGGAATAACACCAAGATCCGAATAGAACTTCTTTAGCCAGACTATTTCCTTAGCTGCTTCTGACGCAGCTATGTACTCAGCCTCCATGGTGGAATATGAGATTGCAGACTGCTTTACGCTTCTCCAAATCACAGCTCCACCCCCAAGAGTAAACACCATTCCAGAAGTAGACTTTCTGTCATCGACATCAGTCTGAAAATCTGAATCGGTGTAGCCTATAGGGTTCAGAACACCACCCTTGTAGACTAACATATAATCCCTAGTCCATCTCAAATACTTTAGGATATGCTTAACTGTTATCCAATGTTCCGGTCCTGGGTTTGACTGATACCTGCTCACTACTCCCACTGCATAGCAGATATCTGGTCTAGTACACAACATGGCATACATCAGACTTCCAACTGCAGATGCGTAAGGAACTTTTCTCATTGCATCTTCCTCTTCAGGAGTCTGGGGAGACTGCTTCTTTGAAAGATGAATTCCATGGCGGGACGGTAAACGCCCTTTCTTGGAATTTGTCATTGAGAAACGTTCAAGAACTTTATCAATGTAAGTTGCTTGAGATAGAGCTAAAAGTTTGTTCTTTCTATCCCTGATGATCTGGATACCTAGAACATAACTTGCTTCACCCAAATCCTTCATCTAGAATTGAGTGCTCAGCCAATTCTTCACATCTGATAATTTCTTAACATTGTTTCCAATGAGTAAGATATCATCTACATAAAGAACCAGGAATACCACTATTTGATTTGCCTTCAGTTGGTAAACACAGGGCTCATCAATATTTTGTTCAAAGCCATAGGTTTTGATTATTTCATCAAACCTAAGATTCCAGGAACGAGAAGCTTGCTTAAGTCCATAAATGGACCTATTTAACTTACAAACTTTTCCTTCTTGTCCAGATACTTTAAATCCTTCTGGCTGATCCATATAAATGACCTCGTCAAGCTTTCCATTAAGAAAAGTTGTCTTGACGTCCATTTGCCAAATATCATAGTCGAGAGCGACTGCTATGGATAGGAGGATGCGAATGGATTTGAGCATGGCTACCGGACTAAAAGTTTCCTCATAGTCCACGCCTTCTCTTTGGGTATAACCCTTTGCCACTAATCGAGCTTTATAAGTCTCGATATTTCCATCAACACCTCGTTTCTTCTTGTAGATCCACTTGCACCCAATGGCCCTAAAGTCACTAGGTGCTTCCACAAGATCCCAGACGGAATTTGAGTACATAGACTCCATTTCCTGTTTCATGGCTTCGAGCCATAGTTCCTTTTCAGGGCTAGCCATTGCCTGTTTGAAAGACAATGGATCATCATCACTAGTGTCACCAACAACCATATTGGTTTCACCATCCAAACCATAGCGAACTGGGTTTCTAGAAACCCTCCCACTACGACGAGGCTCCATGACTGTTTGCTCAGGAACAGTGGTACTTTCTTCATTTAAATCGACTTGCGTCAGTTGTACATGAAGAGTGGGAATTTCATCATCAACATGCGTTGATGACGATGGAACATTGGTTGGAGTCAATTCTTTAACCATCTCCTCTAAAACTACTTTGCTGCGAGGTTTAAAGTTCTGGACATAGTCATTTTCCATAATAGTAGCATTTGTAGAAGTAAACACTTTCTTTTCTGAATGACTGTAGAAAAGTCTACCCCGAGTACCTTTAGGATAGCCAACAAACATGCAAACTTCAGTTCGTGGTTCTAGCTTTCCCTCCTTTTTCCTCAGGATGTAAGCGGGACACCCCCAGATTCTATAATGGCGTAAACTAGGTTCACGACCATTCCAGCGTTCTAAAGGTGTTTTGGGGATTGATTTTGACGGCACGACATTGAGAATGTCATTTGCGATTTCAATTGCATGTCCCCAGAACGAAGTTGGTAGAGTTGAGTAACTAAGCATGCATCTAACCATTTCCAATAAAGTTCTGTTTCGGCGTTCCGCTACACCATTTTGTTGCGGAGTACCTGGGGCAGTAAGTTGTGATAAAATCCCAAGTTCAGTTAAATGATCTTGGAACTGCATATCCAAATATTCTCCACCCCTATCAGATCGCAAGATCTTTAACCTTTTACCTAATTGGTTCTGAGCCATTGCTAAGAATTCCTGAAACTTTGAAAATGTTTCTGATTTCCTATGCATTAGGTAAAGACATGAGTATCTAGAGTAATCATCAATGAAAGTGATGAAATACTCAAAACCACCCCTGGCTAGTATATTCAAAGGTCCACAAACATCTGAATGCACAAGACCAAGTGGTTCTTTGGCCCTATCATCCTTTGCAGAGAATGGACGCTTGGTCAGTTTACCTTCTAGACAAGATTCACAGACAGGTAATTCACCAAAGGTGAGTTCCCTTAAAGGTCCGTCCTTTGTAAGTCTTTGAATCCTATCATAGCCAGTGTGACCTAGTCTCAAGTGCCATAAATACATCATATTTTTGTTATCGGTCTTTTGACGTTTATTGGTCCTAAGTTTAGCTACTTTGAATAAATCATTGTTAAGAGTGAGGAGTTCGTTAGGTCGCAGAATATAAAGCCTGTTTTCCAAACATGCAATACACAATTGTGATCCATTGAAAGAAATAGATATATTAAAACTTGTGAAAGTCATAACAAATCGTTCTAATTGCAACATGGAAACTGAAATTAAATTTCTACTGAAATCCGGAATAAAAAATACAACTTTTAAAATTAAGTATTTATTTCTGAACTTCAGACGAGCTATTCATCTAGCTTGGACCTTAACAAACACTCCGTTCCCAACTCTAAGCTTTAAGTCGCCTTCATTCACTTCCTCCCACTATTCAAGAAGCTGTAAAGAGTTACAAACATGGTTAGTAGTTCCAGAATCATTAATCCAAACGGATTTATCATTCTCTAAAACACATGTTTCCAAGATAAATGAACTATAATCATTACCTTTGTTTTTCGCTGCTAGAAACTTAGGGCAATCTCGTTTCCAATGCCCCTTCTCTTTGCAGTGAAAGCACTTATCTTTACCTTTCTTGTTTTTCTTGTTCTTCCCCTTAGGCGTCTGTGCACTTTGTTGTGCACTCGTCTTTGCAGCCTTTGCAGGCTTGGGGTTGTTTATTTGTCCACCTTTCCTCTTGCTTCCAGCTTTCAAAGACGAAGCTTGGTTAGCTTCAGCCTTAGCTAGATGAGCAACAACATCAATAGTCTTATTTTCACCTCCTTTACTAGGTCCACCCATGACAGGTTCAATAATCTGAAGCTCGTTCATGAGCTGCGTCAGACCATAGTTGAGTTGAGCACGAACGTGCAGACACGGTGCCATCCGAGAATTTACGGTGCCATCACGAACGTGCAGAGATGGTGCTATCCAAGCATTTACGGTACCATCACGAGCATTGACGGTGCCATCACTAACGTGCGGACACGGTGCTCGTTCTGGGGATTCCTCAATCATGACGAATTCAGAGTTGTCACCAATCAACTCTATGTTGATGTTCTGCTTCCAATTAAGGAAGTTTTCTCCAGTGAGTTTCTCCATCGAAAGTTGAGAAAGGATGGGAGTATACACAGACACTACTTAACTTAAAAATACAAATTATCAATAAAATAGAAATCAATCACATTTGCTCAATAAAACTTCTATTCACACAAATTTCAAGAAATAGCACAACATATACCAAAAATATGTAAGATATGAGAAAAAAATACCAAAAACAATCATATCTCTATTTCTTTAGGTTTTTAACTAATCTATGATATCCTTGTCCCGATTGGCGAGAGTCAAAAATACCACTAGTTAAATAGATTTGTAAACTCATTTAATAATGGACACCATTATTAACAACCTACTATTCGATCAAAATAAGAAAACAAAATCTCTTATTTTATGAGCTAGACCCACGGTTTCAATAATCATAGATTTAGTCCTAGTAGTCACCGTAGGGGTGAGTCTAGTAGAATTTGACCTATAATTATCTATCTTTCGAAATCTAACCTTGTCAAAATAACTAATGAACACCTTCCGTAGGGGGACGAATCAAAGCGCCTCGAGGCCCCATTAAGCTATTGACTATGTTAAACCAACGGTGGAGATCGAATAAAATTCTTAAAATAAGCTCATTATAAAATTAAAATTAGTATTTTTATTATTTATTTTTAGAAAATTAATGACTATGGTTTTCAAAAAAAATTAAACAGATTAAAATTTTTTAAAACCAAAGTCCTATAATTTCTTATTAATTCTAAAGTGTCACATTGAAACAAATTCAATTAATTTAGAATTAATTTGTTGCTAATCAATATTTAGGTTTAACTAATATAATGAACCTATACAATTAAGTCCAACTCAGGTAAATGGGCCTTAACAATTGGGCTTGTATGGAGGAGGACTGGGTCCAGTATGTCGTTCCCACTACAAATGCCCCATATCTATCATACAAGGTCCAAAAGACAGGAATTTAAACCTTCGTTTTATTAATTGTTTTTAATTGATTAGGCCCACTATAGTCATGCAAAGCAAATGGGCCTTCACAAGTGGAATCACCCACAAGAGAGGAATTTAAACTTTACATTTTCTAATGGGCCCAAATAAAACCTATCATTTTATGAATATTTTATTTGGCAAAATACCATATATCTAACAAACATATGGGCCACTATATGCATCTAAGCCCAATTGCAAAAATACCACATATAGTGCAAACAGACATGTTATAATTGGATGGGCCTAATCATGTTACTATATGAGCAATTCTATGAATTTATGCAAAAATACCACAATTTATTTCATTTGCAAAAATACCACAATTAATTATCTACAATTTATAAAAAAAATTCAAATTAATTAAATTTTTATAAAAAATAAGTCAATTTAAATGAAATTTATCAACAATTAATAATAGTTAATTTAAATTTCATTTATCAACAATCAACTTGGTTTTAGGTTAATCTGAAAAAAAATATTAATTTAATTTAAATAGGATTTACCAACAATTAACCAAAGTTAATTTAAATCCCATTAAAAAAAAATTATTAATTGGCTGAATAAGAAATAATATTTTTCAAAATTTAACCAATTTTAAATTTTAAAATCAATATCTTAACTATTTTCCAAAATATCTTGTGTTGTTATAACTATTAGCTAATATTTTAACCATTAAAAAAATAAAATATAAATAGTTATAACAACCCTAAAATATCTCAAATAGTTAAACAAATTCAAATATCCATAAAAATATCTAACTAACAATGTTCAAATTTCAAATAATTTAAATATTAAAAACTATGTTATCCAACAAACGTGGCGAGTAATCTCTTGACACGTGGCTGACACCTGGAGCGTCTGCTAGAGTATCGACCAGGAGACACACCAGAAGCAGGACGGAACTGTCTTTACCACGACTAGACTGGTCGGTGGTTCCGCTGGCAAGGCAACATTTATAGAAGATCTTATGAATCCCGAATTTATCTCATGCAATCTTCTGAATATCCCATGATTCAGGGGATAATATCTGTAACAATATTGGGCAACCCTCCATGAGCCTATAAATAGCAGGAGATGGCTCATGGGAAGGGACTTTTGGAGCCCGGAAATCATAGAGATTAGAGAATTTATCTGACTAAACTTGTATTGTTTATGAGGAGTGTTGAAACTCATTGAACCCAAGTTCTCTGATCACACTTTTGATCCCATATCAATATCATTCTAAGTGGACGTAGGTCATTACCAGATCCTGGGGCCGAACCACTATAAATTACTGTGTTTTCTTTACTTTTGTCATTACGTTATTATCTATATATATTCGTCTATATCATTCATATTTTGACTCCGTGTCAGTTGACTAAATCGTGGGTCAACATTCTGGTGCTTTCATTGAGAGGATGATTCATCGTTGTTGATAAAACTAATGGCGAAAGCAGGGAAGAAAGCTGCTCAGACCGCCACCGCTGCACCGTCGAATCCGCCACCTCCTCCTCCCCCTGCAAGCATGGCGGAAGATGAGCCGCAGCTAGATTTTGAAGAGGAGGAAATGGACGATGCGACTTTGAGGAGCACCTTGGGCACGTTGCAGGAAGAGTTGGCTAGTCTGAGAGCCAATCAAGAGACTGCCGCAGAAACTATGGCAAGGCAGCAACAGGAACTTGATCGTTAGCGGGCGGAGTTAAGCGAGAGGCAAGCGGAGGTGGATCGCCGCCAGACCGAGGCCATGGCAGCCCTTGAAGCGGCCTTGCTGTTGGCCAGAAATCAGGCCGCGCCTGCCTCGCAGCCTAATCAACCTGAAAATGGGCCACCCCAGGGAGGTCCCAATCCTAGCCCACCGATCCATCCTTCAAGTCCGCAAAGGCCTGAACAGCCCCAGATGCCCCATGACGACGTCCCACTGGACCCCGAGGTAGATCCCCCATCCCACGCTGCTCGAGGTAATCCCCCGCAGCAAAGGCAGAATAGGGCCGAGCGACAGCCTCGTAGTCCTAGACGCCGCGAGAATGATGGGCCACACCAAGCGAACAGGGGTCACTACCCTCCTGGTAACAGGAGAGACTCAGAGTTAGGCTCTGCGGTCCGTGGATCCCAACGGCATGATAATGCACGGGGACATCGCGACCAGCGTAGGCCACCCTCTAACGCTCGGGGTGTTTCTGCCAGAGACGGGAATAGAGGGAACAACCAGTCTTACCACAGCCAGTCAAAGTTCAAAGATGGCCACGGCTACAATGAGGCTGACTCAGGCAAGGACAATGCTGATGGGAGGAACAGAAATAGAGGTAAGAGCAGGAGCCAAATACCTCAAGATGATCAACCAAATAGACAAGATGCTGGGGGGCAACCCAGGCAAAATAATGTCTTCAACCGGCTCGGAGGTAGCGAGCAACGGAGAAGAGAGGAAGATCTAAGAGACATACTCAATGATCGTCGAGAGAAGCATGGTGAGAACATCCCCTCAGCAGCAGAGACCGTAGCTATTCCTACTGCGTTACAAGCCCAGATAGACGCACTAAATCAGGCTGTGCAACAGCTGGTCGGAGGAAGGACCTCTTACATCGATCACGATAGAAGAAAAGGCACTCCATTTATCCAAAGAATAGCCAACGCAGAGACTCCCGGCAAGTTCAAGATGCCTACACTCCCAAACTTTGATGGATACGGGGATCCCGTCTCACATGTGAATAAGTTTGAAATCCAGATGGACATTCAGAAAGTGTCCGAAGACGCTCGATGCAGGATCTTTCCTGCAACACTTTTTGAAGCCGCACAGGAATGGTTCTTTAAGTTCCCACCTGCAAGCATAGTTTCCTGGGAAATGTTCGTAAGGGAGTTCTACGGACAGTTCTACGCAGGTCGTGTCCACCCGACCGAAGCAAACCAACTGGTTGAGATCCGCCAGCAAGATGGAGAATCACTAAAGGATTACATCCAGCGCTTTATGCGAGCGGCAGCCGGAGCAAAGACAGTCGGGGACGAAGGAAAAATGATGGCTATAACCGCAGGAGTGAGGCGCCGTTCGCCCCTATGGAAAAGTCTTCGTAAGGATGGGGTTAGAACCACCCAGGAGTTCCTAGACCGAGCTGATCGGTATATCAAGCTCGAAGAAGCCATTGCCGATGATGGAAAACCCTCGAACAAGGGTAAGAAGGCTGCCGAACCCGCCAAAGCCACCAATGGCACCAAACCAAATGGCAACGGCAACGGAAACGGCAACGATAATGGCAAGAATGGTGGGAAACGGCCACACAATGAGCCTTCCACCTCCGACAATAAACGAGCCAAGGGTAATCGTTATGAACCTAGTTTCACTAACTACACTGCCCTCGTTGAGTCTCGAGGAGAGGTTTACCAGGCCACAAGCTCTAGTGTGCCCTACAAGAAACCTGGGCCCATTCGAAAAGACATTTCAAAAAAAGACACTACCAAATTCTGTCGTTACCATAACGACTACGGACATGACACTAATGAATGCAACCAGCTAAAAGACGAAATTGAGTTCATCATTAGACAAGGACACTTGAGAAGGTACGTACGGGCCTCGGGAACTTCCCAACGAGAAGCTCCAGGTGGCAACGAGCAGACGTCCACACGCCAACGCTCGCCACCATTACAGCCTGCCCCCGTAGCCGGAACACTTTTAACCATCTGTGGAGGCCCGCACCTCGCAGGAAATAGCGGAAAGGCTAGAGAACGATATGCTCGAACTCTACGCCACGACCAGGATATTGAGATGATGACTGTGGAAGACCGAGCGCCAAAAAAGGCCCGCTCAGAGGAGTGCGGGATAACCTTCTCTGAGGGCGATGCCCAACACGTCCGGTTCCCACATTCCGATCCGCTGGTCGTAGATATCCAAATGGCCAATATGATGGTAAAAAGAGTACTGGTCGATACAGGAAGTTTAGTGAACATCCTGTATAAATCAACGCTGGAACGCATGAAGCTGTCCGTGAAGGACTTGGAGCCCTGCAATCAAACCATATACGGCTTCTCGGGAGAAGGACTCGCACCAGCCGGAATGATCAAACTCCCAGTGACAACGGGTACTGCGCCTGCCTCGAGGACATTACTCGCCACTTTTGTAGTGGTCGACTGTCCTTCAGCGTATAACGCCGTTATTGGAAGACCCATACTGGTTGAACTGAGGGCCATCATCTCCATGTGGCATCTAGCCATGAAGTTCCCAACGGACGCAGGGGTAGGATGCGTTTTGGGAAACCAAAGGGAAGCCAGGGAGTGCTATAACACCTCGATCACAAAGGCAAAAAGTGGAGCATCGAGGAGCGCTACCCCAGAACGATTGCAGATGACGGAAGACAGACAAACCCAATCAGGTGGAAAAGTCACCAAATAGGGTGTTGCCCAAAGTGAGGATATAAATTTGGATCCTCGCTTTGGGGATTTTGAAGAAAATGTTGGACCCGTCGAGGACCTGGAGGAAGTCCAGCTCGATGAAAAAGACCCGACCCGAATCGTAAAGGTTGGGAAGAATTTAGAACCTACCGCAAAGCAGGCGCTGGTGGAATTCTTGCAAGAGAACCAGGAAGTTTTCGCCTGGTCGCATAAAGACATGGTCGGTATAGATCCTGCAGTGATCAACCATGTCCTGAACATAAACAAAGTCTTTCCACCGGTGCAACAAAAAAGAAGGCTGCTCGATAAAGACAGATCAAGAGCCTTGAAAGAAGAAGTCGAAAGACTTAAAGAAAATGGGTTCATCAGGGTGGCGTTTTATCCATCGTGGGTCTCCAATCCGGTGCTGGTCCCTAAGCCTAACGGCAAATGGCGGATCTGTGTGGATTTTACAGACCTCAATAAAGCCTGCCCAAAAGACTGCTTCCCACTCCCGAGGATCGACCAGCTAGTCGATGCAACTGCTGGGCATGAGACCCTTTTGTTCATGGATGCGTATTCAGGCTACAATCAGATCAGCATGCATCCCCCTGATGAGGATCATACCAGCTTTCGGACCGATACGGGCTTATATTGTTACAAAGTAATGCCCTTTGGACTAAAAAACGCAGGTGCGACTTACCAACGACTGGTCAACCACATGTTCAAGGAGCTGATCGGAGTAAGCATGGAGGTATATGTGGATGACATGCTGGTAAAATCCAAGAAGGCTAAAGGACATGTGAGGGATTTACGAAGGTGCTTTGATGTGTTAAACAAATACCATATGAAGTTGAATCCCCTTAAATGTTCCTTTGGAGTCGGGTCAGGAAAGTTTTTGGGGTTTATAGTGAATTCAAGGGGAATCGAGGCCAACCCCGACAAGATAAAAGCCCTGATCGATATGAAGTCGCCAAAAAAGATCAAGGATGTCCAAAGCCTGACCGGAAGGATAGCTGCCCTTAGTAGATTCATCTCAAAATCAACTGACAAGTGCGTTCCATTCTTCAATCTACTTAGGGGAAATAAGAAGTTTGAATGGACGGAAGACTGCGAGCAAGCATTCCAGACAATAAAGGCTCATATGTCGCAACCTCCCATCCTATCAAAACCAATCGAGGGAGAGACTTTGTATATTTATTTGGCGATTACCGAAGTTGCTGCTAGTGCAGTACTAATACGGGAGGAAGAAGGCGTGCAGAAAGCTGTTTACTACGTCAGCAAAAGGCTTATCGGTGCAGAATTAAAATATCCATCGATCGAAAGATTAGCATATTGCCTAATTCTAGCCTCTCGAAAGTTGCGACCGTACTTCCAAGCCCATCCTATCACGGTTCTGACCGACCAGCCCCTTCGGCAAGTCCTCCAAAAACCTGAGGCGGCTGGACGACTGTTAAAATGGGCGGTCGAATTGGGACAGTTCGACGTAACTTATTCACCGCGAGCAGCAATAAAAGGGCAAGCCTTAGCCGATTTTATTGCGGAGTTCACCGAACTCCCCAGCGACGAGTTGTGCGAAAAGCCTGAGGCGCCCATGCCTCAAGACAAGACTCCTTCGTGGAAACTATTCACAGATGGATCATCTAATGAATCTCACGCTGGAGCGGGAGTGATATTGATAACGCCCGATGGGCATCGATTTCACTGCGCAATCAGGTTTGACTTCGCAGCGTCAAACAATGAAGCGGAATACGAAGCACTCCTCGCTGGACTGAGAATGGCCAGGGATATGAACATAAAAGCGCTCGATATTTACAGCGGCTCTCAGCTGGTCGTGAATCAAGTCCTGGGAGAATATCAAGCGCGAGGGTTAAAAATGATGGCCTACCTTAACAAAACAAAAGATTTGCTAGCACAGTTTACAAAATACACCCTCCAGCAGATTCCGCGAGACCAAAATTCGAATGCAGACGCCTTGGCCAAGCTTGCAAGTGCTAAAGATGCTGACACCTTGAACATAGTCCCAGTAGAGAGATTAAGTGAACCAAGCATTGATGCGACCGAAGTCAGCATGGAAATTCGAATAGAAGATACATGGATGGCGCCTTACCTGGAATATCTGACAAATGGGACATTGCCAGCAGATAGAAACAAGGCCAGAACTTTGCAAAGACAAGTTGCTAGGTACATACTGCTCGACGGTGCTATGTACCGAAGAGGATATTCAATGCTGCTGCTCAGGTGCATTACATCAGAAAAAGCTAAGGAACTCATGAAAGAGGTGCATGAAGGATTCTGCGAAGATCACGCTGGGGGGCAGAGTTTGGCGAAAAAAATTCTCCGACAGGGCTATTTTTGGCCAACGATGAACGAGGATTCAATGGAGTACGTACGAAGGTGTGATAAATGTCAAAGGTTCTCCAAAATCCCACGAGCAGCTCCAAACGAGCTAAAGCAGATGCAGAGCCTGTGGCCTTTCGCAATATGGGGAATAGATTTAATTGGATCACTGCCAACAGGAAAAGGAGGAGTAAAGTACGCAGTTGTGGCAGTCGATTACTTCACAAAATGGGTCGAAGCTGAACCACTCGCAACCATCACAACCAAGAAAGTTCTCGACTTTGTCATCAAGAACATTGTGTGCCGGTATGGTTTGCCCAGAAAAATAGTATCAGACAACGGAACCCAATTTGACAGCGACCTGTTCACCGATTTCTGCGAAAGGCATGGGGTAATTAAGAGCTTTTCTTCAGTCGCACACCCCCAAGCGAATGGGCAAGTCGAAGCTGTAAACAAAACCCTCAAGGACACCCTGAAGAAGAGACTTGAAGAAGCTAAAGGAGCATGGCCAGAACAACTACCTGAAGTCCTCTAGTCGTATAGAACATCTCATCGAACAGCCACAGGACGTACCCCATTTTCCTTAGCTTATGGGTATGAGGCCATGTTACCCGTTGAGATAGATCCCCCCTCACATCGGCGTTTAACGTACAATCAAGAGCAAAACAGCCAGCTAATGCTGGAATCCTTAGACTCAATTGATGAGATACGAGAAAAATCTCAACTCCGAGTTGCTGCTTATCAGCAAAAAGTCGCCCGGTACTTTAACTCCAAAGTTAAAGAAAGAAGATTCAACGTCGGAGACTTGGTGTTACGACGAGTTTTCTTGAATACCCGCGACCCCACTGCTGGCGTGCTCGGACCTAACTGGGAAGGACCTTACCAGATTGAAGAAGTCCTTCACCCAGGCACCTACAAACTTGCACGCTTAAACGGAGATCTCGTTCCACGTTACTGGAATGGAGAACACCTGCGCAAGTATTATCAATAAACAGCCCTTCTTAAAAGGACTGGCTTGTTCAAATTTTTCTATTAATTTTTACAAGTTTTGCAAAGAGGGTTAGCCACGGTGTATGGCTAGCTGCTCGTATATGTAAGATTCTGTTGCAGAATCATTCGTAAAGACATGATTAGTCTATTTTTAATACGAAATTATAAGGGACTGTGCTCAGCCAGTCGTTCTTGCCAACCTTTGTGAATTTACATTTACAAGTATTTGTTCATTACGTGTGTTGTTTTGCTGTATTACAAGTATCATTTTTCCGCACGAACAGGAATGTTCGGACAGGCCATGGTCAAGGCAAGTGACCAAGGACCTAAAGCTCCTCGATCACTTGGGGGGCATATAAGGCACATCGATAGCAAAGCATACTCTCAAGGTATGTAAACACATGAACAAAATGAGTGAAAGCATGCTTCAAGTACTTAGAGTATTTTTTCAAAATATATGTTTTGATAAATCATGCCAAAGTACTATGCTAAGTTCGGTCATACGGACAAACGTTATAATAAGTAAAAATATTATAGCACCAAGAGTTAAGCTTTTACACCGCAAGCATTGCTGCTTGAATGTAATTGTTCAAACAAAAAGATTTACTGCCCGTGCAGCAAAGTTTAAAAAGAAACTATTGTTTTTACATTGCGACCCGTGGGTCGCGTGTTCAAAAAGAAAGAAAGACAGTTAAATAAATTAAGAGGCATGGGGGGCAGGAGGATCCTGGGCAACAACCTGGTCAGTCTCTTCCTCGATGGTTTCTTCATCCAAACCAACGACGCTTGGGGTTGCAGGAGTCGCAGCTCTTGCCTCCTCTTCAGCCAGTTGAGCAGCGTACCGAGCCAACTCCGCAACTCTGACTTCCTCTGAAAGGTAGCTAAAGTCAGCACCCTGATTGTGTTTCCAGAAGTTATAGAAACATCGGAGTGTCGTCCTTTTGTACTTTTCCAGATTCTTGGAGTTGTCAAGCTCCGACTGCTACACCTTGCCCTCGAGAGTGGCAATAATCTCGTCCTTAGACTTGACCACCCCCTCCAGATGCTTGATTTCACGGAGATGAGTTTTGTTGTACGACCGGTACTCTTCCCTCAGCTTAACCGCTGCATCTTTTGCAGCTTCAGCCGCGGACAGTTTGGTCACCGCTGCATCCCTCTCTCGGACCACCGTCTCCAACTCCTTAGCATGTTTGGCCTCAGCAGCCGAAAGCTCCTCAGCCGCCTTCACCTGATGTTTCTCGAGAACTTTAGCCTCAATCTGCTCAAAGTAGGCCTGGGCTCGGGTACGAGCAGTAATAGCAGAAAGTAAGGCCTGTAAACGAAAGAAAAAGAAGTCAAGACTTATCACGAGGGCTGAAAAAACAAAGACTCGAGGAATAAAGAAATACTTACGCTGGAGATCTCGTTCAGAGCCCTGTTCAGGATCTGATCGACTGGTAGCTCTTCAGCTTGGATCATAGCGGCCCCAACACGCTCACCTTTGCCTATGCGTTCAATTCGATCCTTAGCGGATCGGATGGTACGGCTCACGAGCCTGGCCTCATGAGCCTCTTCGCGAGAAAGATGCTCCCTAGCAGGCGCAGGTGGAGGGTTGGACCGAGCAGGGGTGTTTTGCTGTTTAGAAGGAGCTGGAGGAGGGGTAGGAGTTCGCCCAGTTGGCGCAGGACTTTGCCCGGTTGGTGTGCCCTGAGGAAGGTCTTCTGGTCGACTCTTCTTGGCCGAAGGGCCTTGACTGGTTTCACCAGTTCGTTTCTTTGACCTCCGTTGAAGTTGAGGGACTTCCTCTTCCTCTTCGGCCTGGTACATGTCAAAGATATTCGGAGTCGACATATATGCATGAAAATAAACACAAGAGGTTAGTAAGGGAAGAAAAAGGTGAAAGTAAGTAATACAACAGAAAGAAGATAATAAAGTGAATACCCGAGCTACAACTACTGGTCGCTACACTATTGACTCTATTAATCATATACTCATTTTCTGGCATGAAGAAGTCTGGCCCTAGATTTGGAGCATATGTAAAGTTACCATCCCCGTCAAACATGTGACAAGGGATTGGCAGACCATTTAAAAGCGAAATAACGTTACCATTGTCATCAGAAGACTCTTCCAAGTCAACAACTGGTCCTGTGGCCTTTTCTTTCCCCTTGCCTTGGGGAGCAGAAGGCCTTTCTGCAGAAGGGCTGCCCGTGGGTTCCCTGATCGTAACTCCTGTTGGCCTCCTCCTTGGAGAGGGCACAGGAAGTTGCTGCTCGGGAACCCCCCCGGCAGTGGGTTCGTCCGTTTTGGACCCTCTATTGTCATGGCGAGGAGCCAGAAGGCCAGACGACCTCAAATTCTTTTCTAGTGTCAAGGTCTTGACACATTTGGTTGCGGCAGACATCTTGGCCAGAGTATCAGACCTCGACACCATGTCTTGTGTTGGGGTCGGGCGCAACCAGGGGCCTGAAAAGCAGATCAAGTTTGAGAAATGACGAAAGGAAATACTCTATGATAAAGTATCGACCAAGGCAAAGACAAATTTGTACCTCCTCTCTCGAAGGCCAAGTTGTTACTGGATATATCCGGAGTAAAGAAGTACTCCTTGTTGTAATGTCCCACGTTTGATATATGGGTAGTGCCACTCAAAAACGTCCGGCCAGTTTCCTGATGGCAGAAGTGAAAAAAGCCCGTCCCGTTGTGTTGAGGATTGGACTTGAGGTCAAAGAGGTAGTTAACCTCATGAGGTGAAGGTTCTGGCCATTTGTTAAGTTTGTACAGGACATAGAGTGCAGCCAACATCCTATATCCGTTAGGGGTTATTTGAAAGGGAGCGACGCCGAAATAATTGGCCACCCCCACAAAGAAAGGATGAAGAGGGAGATAAGCCCCCGCTTCAATGTGATACCGGGACCAGGCGCTGTTTGCTCCTCCTGGACGATTAGCCCTCTGCTCCGCAGTAGGACGTGTAATGGTTACCCCTGTTAGGGGGTATTTTCTGAAGCAGTTGGCGACCATCCGAGGGGTCATCGAACTGACTGGAGGAGTGTACCACTCGACATCTGGCAGATTGCGATGACGAGGACGAGCCCTAGTTTGGATATTGGGGTCAGGAACAAGATTCTCTCGGCCACTGGTCGAGGGAGCCCCCGCCTGCGAATCAGGCTGGGCAGAAGAAGAAGGGTTACTTTCAGATTCGGGCCTTTTCTTGCCAGAGGATTTTGAACGGGCCATTGAAGGAGAAGGGTGCGGTCTGGAAGAGGCTCGTGAGAAAGGTATCTGGTGGATGCGATCGGCTGGTTGTTCTTCTCCCTCGAGCAGTTGGGCGAGGAGGTCGTCGTCGATGGGTCTCTCACCTCCCCACAAATCTGGCATTAAAATCTGCAAACAGAAGAATGGGGAGGCGAGGTCAGAGGAATCTAGGAGATTCTTAAAGTAGCGCTGGTCGAGTATAAAAGCTAAGCCTTTATATAACAGCATTCTAACTAAGTCTCTCTGTGCAAACAGTTTTAAAAAACGGACCAAAAGGGTGAAAGTGAAAAGTTTTCCTGAAAAGCTTTTTCGACTCCCCTTACGGCGGGAAAAAATTATTTCTAACTGGCTTAAAAAATTGAAATGCTACTTCGATCCTACGTCCTAAAAAGCACTGATCCTGGGTTTTAAACCTACTCATAAGCCTACTTTGCCTACAAAAACATCTTATCTACAGACGTTCAAAAAACCAGAAACCAAGAGATTCAAACAGTACACCATTTAAAAGCATGCACCACGAAAGGTTAGGAGCGTGGGGTTTCAAAGTAACTTACCAAGGAAAATGGTCGTGAAGGTGGAAGTGAGAGTTTCAGGAGTCAATGAGCTCACCGTCTGATCCTACAGCACAAAGGAAGGTTCGCCGGAGAGAGTAAAGCTATGGTTTTTTAGGGTTTTCGACAGAGAGGTAGCGTGCGTAAAAAGGAAAGAAGTGGTTCAAGTAACCTTATATAAGTTTGTCTTTGGTATTCAAAAGGCGTGATCATTAGTTTTCCATTTTCGAAGTATGGGGAAGCGTGATGGCCGTCAAGATTGTTTCTGGGAAACTGAAAAGCCTTGATTAGACAGGAGTGGTTTGTTTTTTTCAAGAACACACGAAGGGCTCTGACACGTCAGGAGGGGTTACCGAAGGGTCGTTCGTTCAAAGTTTATTTACTGTTCGTGGTAAATAAACTTTGGGGGGCAAATGTTATCCAACAAATTAGCATTTGTGACGTGGCGAGTAATCTCTTGACACGTGGCTGACACCTGGAGCGTCTGCTAGAGTATCAACCAGGAGACACACCAGAAGCAGGACGGAACTGTCTTTACCACGACTAGACTGGTCGGTGGTTCCGCTGGCAAGGCAACATTTATAGAAGATCTTATGAATCCCGAATTTATCTCATGCAATCTTATGAATATCCCATGATTCAGGGGATAATATCTGTAATAATATTGGGCAACCCTCCATGAGCCTATAAATAGCAGGAGATGGCTCATGGGAAGGGACTTTTGGAGCCCGGAAATCATAGAGATTAGAGAATTTATCTGAGTAAACTTGTATTGTTTATGAGGAGTGTTGAAACTCATTGAACCCAAGTTCTCTGATCACACTTTTGATCCCATATCAATATCATTCTAAGTGGACGTAGGTCATTACCAGATCCTGGGGCCGAACCACTATAAATTACTGTGTTTTCTTTACTTTTGTCATTACGTTATTATCTATATATATTCGTCTATATCATTCATATTTTGACTCCGTGTCAGTTGGCTAAATCGTGGGTCAACAAACTATAGAATAAAAATATATTTATATTTTCAAATAAAGATTTAATAAAACAAAATCAAGAATTTAAATGAAAATATCTTAAATATCTGATATCATAATTATAATATTTAATATATTAAAAGATTTAAAATTAGATTGTTAGTCTATTTTGAAATTTGAATTTGAAACTTTGTAGAAAATATCTAATTATTTAAATCTCAACTAACAAAAATATCTTTATTTAAAAAAAAATAAATGATGAAACAAAAAAGATATTTTTGGTTTTGATTATAAATAATTTATTTCTACAAATTTTAATTTTAAAAAAAAAAATTTTAAAAAAAAAAAATTGATGAATAGTACACGTGGTACTGTTCACCGTGCTGGTGTGCGTGGGCGCGCGCGGGGTGCGCGGGCGTGCGCGCATGGGAGCCAGGCCAGATTTTTTCAAAAAAATTTTTTGAGCAATTTTTCAAACCAAAACCATTTTCTAATTAATTTTTAACATGTTTTACACAAAATAAAAAGCATATATACAAATTAATAGCATAGAAAACACAACAAAATAACCTAAAAATTGCTAAAATTCACATAAAATCAATATGCTCATAAAAACATGAAAACCATCCAATTATTCAAACATATCAAATAATCCAATTTTAAACATGTTCATGCATGAAAATAAAGATTACCAAAGGCTCTGAGGCCAGTTGTTGGAAAAAGCTTATACAAGATCTTTATTTATTTTCATGTATATCTAATATTAAACAAATTAATACAAGATAGCCTAAACACATGTTTCTAAAATTGAATTTAAAGAGAAACAAAGAATAGAATACTTACAGTATGCGCAGTGGAATTAAGAGTTCTTCCTTCAGTTTCTCTAGCTCTTGTATCCTTTCTGTCGCAGAGTATTATCAAGAAACTGAACCGATCTTCTATTTTCTTCACGATCTTCCAATGTATCATTAGAACCACCTAGACTATTGTGGGCAATTCTCAACACATGAGATAGATATAGAGAGAATAAAATAAAATAACAAAGAGGCTTAGAAAATGACTTGTGTTTAGAGAGAATATAAAACTATCAGAAAATCTGACTTATCAAAAACCCTTATTTTGACTTCTTTATAAGCACTCCTTTTATAGACTCAATTAGGCCATTTAATTTAATTAAAAAATCAATAAAATAACAGCCATTTTGAAGCCCTAGGTCGAAATTATCATGGGATATAGGCCCGTGAAATTTCCTATTTGATTATAAGCTCATTGGACTTAAAATCAAGGCCTGTATTATTTTCTATTGATTTAATTAATTAAATAATTATTTAAATCCTTTATCAAATTAATTATTTATAATTTGAACCTTGATTTAAATTTATTTATTAATTTAGATACCAATTTATCTTAATTAATAAATCTGCCATAATTTCTCTTTTCTTCTCAAAATTACACAACTCTGTGAAACTATCCAAAATTGACCTGGTCAACTTTGATAGTTCTAATTGATAATTAAATCAATTAATTGAGACTATCTAGATGATTTTATCCAAGGTACAATGAGGACCATGGGCCTATGAAATCAAGCTCCAATAAGTTATCATAAATCTAACAAATAAATTTACTAACTTATTAATTCCTCGTGACTCCACTATAGACTTGGAATTGCACTCTTGAATTCATAGAACGCTCTATAACAAATATAGATACGCTATTAATTATCCATTGTTACAACCATAATTGCCACTCAATCCTCTATAGACGGTCTACAATGAGATATGACTAAAATACCGTTTTACCCCTCATTGTATTTTATCCTTAAAACACTTAGTTCCTTGTAAATGATATTTCAGTAAACTAATTTAATTACTGAAATGAGATCTCTATCATTTATCACCTTGAACCAAACTAAAAGGAAACCATCGTTTCACTTCTTCATTAGAAGCTATAGATGTTCATATCTATGATTAACACTCCCACTCAATTATACTACCGAGTTCCCAAGATGTAAGTATGAGCTAGTCCGTAGGGTAAGCTGGTAACGAACAAGTCAAAGAACTCAAATAATACAATCAGTTAGAATATTAACCACTCAGAATTGAGATTGAATTGACCTATGGTCAACTATATGATATGACTAGAATAGATAATAACGGTATGTTTACTTATCTTATCAACTGTCAATATCGGTCCTGTCCGATGTAACAAATACATCTGATCTTATCGACTTTGCTAATGTTCTGGAAAGAACATAACACTGTAATGTGTAAGTAGATCATATCGTAGATTGGCAAGTCAGTGTAAATCCGGTGCACTGACTAATCTTAGGACTAACTTATTTTGAACATATAATTATATTTATATTCCACTGTGATTACGTCACTATAAATAAGATTAGCTATATGCTCGGGATTTAATAGAAGTTTATATTAAACAAATAATCATGAAAATAAACACATGTGAGCAAAGTGATTGACCAAGTCAAAAAATGATTTTTATTCTTTTATTGATAATAAAATGAGATTACAAATAATTTGGGTTTTAATTAGGGCATAAAACCCCAACAAGTATACCATATGGTAACTTTTGAATGAAAAGTTTTAATATACTTTTTGGTTACTCATATAATTTACATGTGAGTAATATAAGTTTTTATCAACAAAAAAAATTACTTTCGAATAATAATTAAAAATACAAATTTTGGTCTTTCAAATAATAAGACACCATAATATAACCTAAAAATAAAGTCATGAATTTAAAAAAGTAACTAATAGTGTCTTAAGATAACTAATTTTCTATAAGTGAGTTTTGGATAACGTAAAAGAATCTTAAATAATAAGATACCAAAATATAACTTAAAAATGAAGCTATATTTTTAAAGGTAACTAATCGTTATTTTAAGATAACTAATTTTCTACAAATAGATTTTGGAGGTAACCAAAATATATATGAAATAATATGATGTAAAAATGAAGTTTTTTTAATGAAAAAAAGTAACCAATTGGTATCCTATCGGTATCGTAAGCAACCAAAATATTACTTTTGAAAACTAAAAAAAAATAGAAAAATGTGGACAATGAGATTGGTGCCTCTTTTTCCGTGTTGAGTTGACAAAATCTTTCATTCCCAGTTTTAAGAAATATTATTTTGAATTCAGGTACATTTTGATGATGTGACAAAGTATATTTGTAAATAAAATTTCTTAAGTAATTTTGTATATAAAATTTGAAAAACAACCATATGTGTAAATATTGTTTTTTTAATAAATGGGACATGAAATTTTTTTTGAAAAAAGAAAAAGAAAACATAGGACAAACAAATTATTAGATGAAAGATGAAGCTTAGGTTAGAATTCCATTGAAAAAATACGTAACGTAAAAGATGATAGATATGTCATTTTTGCTTGGTCTAAAAGACGCGTCGTTTTAAACATGTTTCGGGAAATTAAATATCATATATGGGTATAGACGGTGTCGTTTTATACATTTGTTTGTTCTCTCCTCTTTTTTTAAGAGGGACTGCAAACCCTAACGTTGGACAAATCTCATTATATAATGCAAGCCCATTCCTCTGATAATCTCAGATCTCCGCCTTCCCAAACTATTTTCTCAAACCATCTATTGCAATGTTTAGTTCTGTATTTGGGGGGCGGTGATTAGAAAGAGAGAGGCTCGAGTGGGTTCCATGATTACCCATCTTGCGTATTCAGAGGAGAATCGAGGAACAAGAAGAAGGTACCCATGGCTGCCGCCCCTTTTTTTAGTTTTTAAACCTAAAAGGCAGGCTTGTTTGGCGCCTGGGAAAATTCTTTTACCTCTTTTCTTTATTCTGTTTTCCGAAATGGGTTTTCACCACTGTGACGGTCCTATTAATATACACTTGATATGAGCCCTTTCAGGCTTAACTTGTTCATTTATTTTTATCTTTTATAGTTTTGCACTTGTTGAGTTTAGATGGTGAGAAAATAATCTTTTTGTTTTCTCGCCGAATCGACAGTGCTGATAGAGAACGTCTGTTTTCTACCACTTTGTAAATATTTACAAAGAGGACTTGAGATCAGGCAGCGGCCAGACAACCGTAGAGATGATTTCCACAGATGAAGGGCTTAATTTCATCCCTTTGTCTACTAAAATCATCTCACATTTTCCATCTTCTTATCATTTTTTTATTCGTTTCTTTTTTCTAATGCACAAAGAAGGAAAAACATATTTGAATTATTTTGTTTAATTTTACACCCGCTGAAATTTACATCTTCTTTATAGGCTGAAAATTTGAACTTTGGGAAATTGCTTTACAAAAATTTATTAATTTTAATGGAACATCTAAATCTTTCCTTGCTAAAATTTTGGAATCAATATTATTGGTTGGATGGATACTAGAATTTGACTCTGTAAAATGAGGATATCGTTTTTGTTTTTTTATCTACTTTAGTAATGGGAAATAGGCTGGAAAAATTTCATGGAATTGTTATTCTGAAATATCTATACCCTACGGAACCTTTGAACCAAAGATGCCCGCGATATGTAAGAACATATTCGAATCATATGGAGAAATATGAAATAACTAAACACTGAAACAAAACTTACAAGGTAAATTAGACTCCAAAGTACAAATTATTTAAGGCCAACAACATCATCAGTCCAACATTTCCTATATCAAAATGGAAGTCGCAGCTACTCGAACAAGGAAGAACCAGATCATTTCTGAGCTTGTTACCGAGTATATTTTAAGATAACATTTTTATCTAGCCTAAGGATTTGAATTGGTAAATAAATGCTTGACGAATGCTTACCAATAAATTATTAGAGATGATTAGTCAGCTGACACTGGTGAGTGATAGGTTCTCCTGGTCCGCTGTAACCTTTGGTTTCCATTTATCGGTTCTTTTGCGTTTCAAGGCTATGGCAACAGGTGACATGGGGGATTCTTTGAAAGTTCTAGTGTCAAAAACAAGCAAGCTTGATTGGGTAATGAACACTGAGGAAGCAGAGGACTTTGGAAGGAAATCCTTGGTGGGTAGAATTTTTGCTAAAAAGCAGTGTAACAGTAAATTTCTAAGGTCCATTTTTGGTCGGAAATGGAAAACTATAGCAAAATGGGAAGTGAAGATTCTGAAATATGATAACAGAAGCATATATGTCAGGCTATCGTTTGATGATGACGATGATTCGAAAGAGGTGCTGGAATGAATGTCGTGGAACTTTGGAGGTGGGTTGAAGTTGATGATAGTTGAAGAATGGCCAAACTCTGGCAAGTAGGAAGATGCAAAACTGGATGGGGTTCCCTGCTGCATTAAAATGATGGGATTCCCATTAGCAGCTCTCAACACCGCAAATGCTAAAAGGATGGGAGGTCAAGTGAGCAAGCAAGCAAACAGAAGAGTTTTTCTCAACAACAACGTTAGAACTTGAATCAAATTTCCTGCTGACAAAAGCATTTTTGTGGGAAAGTCTATTCAAATAGATGGGAAAAAGGAGTGGATACAATTCAAATTTGAGAAGCTCCCGTTGCTATGCTATAACTATGGGCAGTGGGGTCATGATAAAAAAAACGTAATGAGCAAAAAGTTATGGTGGAAAATGTTGATGGAAGAATGTATGAGCTCTATGGGCATTGGCTGAAAGATGACAATAACTTAGCAAACTGTTTTGATAATAGAAACAAAGCAAATCAACAAGAATGTGCAACAGGGGGAGAGGAAGAACAATAGGACACCCATGAATATCTAGAAATGGAAGAGGTGACCGGAAGGGGAAGAAGGGACACAAAGAAAGTTGTCGGAGACGGGAAAGAAGCGGCAGTTGGTAGCATGGAGAAGACGAACATTCAATGCAATAGGGATGATTCGAATTCAAAACAATTGATTGGTGGAGGGGAAAAGCGAGATGCATCTGATCATTCCCTAGGCCAAAATGTGGGGGAAACATTAAGAGAAAATAAAGGGTCGTAGGCAGGAGAAAATAGTAGTGTGCCAAGTTTTACAGCTGGGTCTGATATTGCAAAGAAAGGGTCCACGTGGTAGGGGAAAGGGCCAGGTGGGCTAAATGCAGCCACGTCAATTAATAAAAGACGACATGAGGAGGATGTGTCGTTTGAGGAAAGAGGAAAAAGAGAATCAGAACTGGTTGAGGGGAAGAAACGCAGATACCAAATTTAGATTGAAGAAAGAGAAGAAATGGCTCCTCGACAAGAGCAAATTAAAAGTAAAACGAAGAATAAGGGTCTGGAAAATGAAGAAGAAACAAAGGAAGAGGAAAGAATTAACACAAGAGGAGTTTTGTTTTTTCCTCAACCTCCAGCAAAGGGAAAGATGGGCAAAGGAGAAAGGTCTCACTCAAGATCAGGGCTAGAGAGAAATCGTTGTTAGCCCAAGATTGGCTCCCAATAGAGCGTGAATTAGAAATTTACAACTAATTGCGAAATTTAAAACTCAACTATATATTTTTAGTAATTTAGTGAAATTTTCATGCAATAAATAGATAGAATCAATGTAAATAATCAAGTAAGCATAAATGTAAATGAGTTTAAGGTTATATGGATGCAAATTCTCTTTTTACAAGGTTCGGTAGAACTAAAGTCACCGACGTTCTTGGTCTTCAAAACTAAGCCTAGCCTTGAGTTCTAGTAACAAGCCAAGTTAAAGGACTTGACTAATCTTTTTACAACCGAATAATTTTCACCAAGGTGCACCCAAACCTCTTACACGTATTGTTTATTCAATGTCAATCTCACCCACGCTGAGTTGTTGTGATTATGGTGCCAACCTCACCTAAGCCGAATTGTTGTGATTCCGGTGCCAACCTCATCTCTCTTGCGGATTGTTGAAGTGTCAATCTCACTTTACAAAGATAGATAGAAAAGATGAAGTACAATGATTTTCACTCTCTCTAAGAATGATAAATACTAGTTGAGAACCTAGAGAGAGATGTACAGACTTACAAATAAATTCTTACAATTTTTGCTCTAGTATGTGAAGAATGTTTTGGAATGATTTACACAAGGTAAGAGCTTAGAACAAGTTCTCTAACTTAATACTATGATATAAAATTGATATTGAGTGTATATTGAGTGTAGAAGTAAGTCTATTATAGAGGGAAGCAAAATAGAGTCGTTGGGGGCATTTTGGAGCTTTTTGACTTCAGTCGGGCGAGCAATCGATCGACTGGCCAATATAGCCGTGTATGACCGTTGAAAACACACTCAGAAAAGCAAATGGGCCCCATCTGTGACATGCCGGCCGACCGACATGCATAGGTCGATCGACCGACCTTTGTAATTTCAGGGTTGGGACTATTTCTGCTTTGGTAATAAATTATGGATTTTGTAGTTACAAATTTGTTACTTTATGGTTACGAAAATGCCACTTTTTCTTGATCATTTGAGTAAACTTGTTTCCAACAAGATAAACTTTTTGCTACAAAATCAAGAATGGTTAGTGACATCATAACCAAATATTGTATATCATCAAAACAAGAGTGATGACGACTTTGAGTCATCAATCGCAAGCAAGATACAAAATTAGATTAGGGCTAAGGAAGCAAAGAGAGGTATTGCAGATAATGACTCCATTCATATATGCAATTCTTCTTCTTTGGGAAACTCTTAACATTTTAGGAATGGGCTCTTCTGTGCAAATGGATGGCTCACTCCCACCTTCGACCATCACGTTGGCAACCCTTGCTACACAAGGGCGTTGGGAGCAATGAGGCTCTTATTGAGGAATGTCCAAGGAATGGGGAAGCCCTGGACATTCAGTAGGTCCCACATACAAGAGCATAAACCCGACATTATTTTTTTTATCTGACTCTAAAATGTTGAGAAGTCAGGCGGAGAATTTGGTGAGTAACTTTAGATATGAAAATTGTTGGATTGTGGAAAGAAGAGGTCTTGCATGTGGTCTTATCCTCAAGTGGAAGGAGAATGTAATAATTGAGGTTTTCTCTTGGTCAATGGGGCATATCTTAGAAATGGTTTCTAAGAAAGGCTTCTTGCGTTGTATTTTTTTTTACAGGTTTTTATGGAAATCTGGACCCCAACCAGAGATTCTAATCATAGGTGAAGGGAGCTTGGATGATTGCTGGTTATTTTAATGAAAATAGTTAATGTCAATGAGAAAGTAGGAGGAAATAATAGAATAGTTACAACAATGAACAGATTCAGAGAAGCTCTTGATAGTTGCATGCTGATGGATTTTAGCAACATAAAAGGGGAGCTAACTTGGTGCAATGGTCAAATGAACAACATAATAATGGAACGATTAGATAGATGCTTATGCAACACTGATTGGAACAACATGTTTCTCAAAGCAGAGGTGTCCTTATTAGATTGGTGGGGCTCAAATCATCAACCTTTACTCATTGATTGTCCAATTCTTGATTCTGATAATAAATGCAGAACAAAGAAGAGGAACAACAAGTTTCATTTCGAAGAGACTTGGTGTGAAGATGAATAATGCAAGGAAATTGTGGAGAATGTTGAAACAGTGGAGAGGTGGAAAGTACGACCATAAATATCAAACAAAAGATTAGAAGTTGTGGCAATTCTCTACATTTATGGAATACGCCTCAGACGAAAGAATTAGGAAAGACTCTGGCAGAATAGAAAAAGGCCGAGTGAACTCTCTATTACTAACGACCCTAACTTGTGGGGGTAAAGAAGAGGCAAAGCTGAAGTGTCTGGTGGAAAAAGAAGAGGCCTACTGAAGGCTAGATCTCTTTGGCTGAAATGGGGAGACAAAAATTGTAACAATCCAGGACCGTTACACTATGTAATTAAAATAGAGCTTAATTTGTTAAACGAGCCATTTGGACTTAAAACGTGTAATTGAAACTAACAACATGTTTAGGTACTAAAATTTTTGGTCAAACAATAACCTTTTCATTAAAAAGGATTTAAGTTATTCCACGGGATCCCAAAATGATTTATAACTGTTATAGACCAAACATGAATACAAAAAGGCCGACCTAAGCAGCAAAATCAGGGTCCAACCCTAGTTCTAATAGATACCCTCGGCCCTGGTGGTCGAGCAGGCCGCATATGTACACTCTGCCCCTGAAGCTCTCCAACTCATGGCTTGTCCAACTTGTCGTTTCCTTTACCTGCTCCATATAGCACCCGTGAGCCGAGGCTCAGCAAGAAAACATAATCAAACTATTAAGTAATAACTCATCAGATCACAGAATCATAATTAGCATGCCTAGCAGTAATAACCCTACTCATGCATACATTAAATCCAGATAAGTGACTATAGAGCCACACCAGAACCCGTTGCCTTATTCCCTATATAACCAGCCTTCAGGCAAGCAAAGCGTACCTGACACTTTATATTTCAGGCGGCCATAAGGTCGTCCAAGCGTATATCACGCTTCTGGGTTAGCTTAACCACATCGGTCTACGTTCAACACGCTATTGCCACTCTCGACTCGTAAGCTGGCCGAGCCTTTCAATCATATATATAATAGGTAAACCCTTGACTGATAAACCGAGCTTTTAATCAGATGCAATAGATAAATCCTCGACTTATAAGCCGCAATTTTCAATCAAATATAATCGATAAACCCTCGACTTATAAGCCGAGCCTCTTAATTAGATATAACAAATTACCCTCGACTTATAAGTCGAGCTTTTCAATCCGGCATAACAGATAACATTCATTATTTAACACAGGTATGCACAACACAATCAACATGTTTAATAAAACATTCTAAGCATGGTTATAACCATGTCCAATAAACGGGCCAAGCCTTAATCACATACTGGGTGTAGTTTTCTTACCTCAGGTCTAGAGTGAATAGCATATGACGACCTCAAGTGTGGTCCTTTCCTCCCGAGCCTAACGATTCACCTAGTCACAATCATAACAAGAAATACATATCAAGAAACGAACTAATAAAGGCTTCCGGACTGAGTCCTAGACCTCGGGACCTTGAACTCTACTAAACCGGGTAGTAGAATCATTCATGAGCCTTTAGGTTTGGGTTCTCACAACCTGAAATACAATTTGGTCACTTTCCTCCATTTGAGTCGCAACGCACCCTTAAAAGGGTCGTGGCGCTCAACTAGGCAAAGAGCGCCCAAAATCCCCTGCACCTGCACCACGACGCTAAGGCGGTTTGAGGCAGGGGAGTTCATCTGGGCTGCAACACCACAAGAACAGGGCCACGACGCGACCCTACAAAGTCAAATTTCCAAGATTTTATGAATCACCCATCTTCCCAAAATCACCCCAACAAACGATTTTAACAAATTCCGACCACAAAAATGGTCCTAGCAACTGAGAAACATAGTAACCCACTTTAAAACTCAATCAAAACTCCATTAAAACTCAAAATCCAATAAAACTTCAAAAACTAAAACTAAAACTTAGAGACATGGAATTACCTCAGCTAAGAACATTTTCCCAACTGATTACTAAGTTCCCAAGCTGCCAAACTCTACCTAGAACCACTTCAATTCCCTGGCAAACTTGCTTCCAAGCTTTAGGATCAAGAATTCTAAAGTTTGCTTCAAAGTGTAAAGACGAGAGAGAGAGAGAGAGAGAGAGAGAGAGAGAGAGAGAGAGAGAGAGAGAGAGAGAGAGAGAGAGAGAGAGAGAGTGATTTGCTTATGAGTAAATAAACTCAGCCAACTCAAGTAAATATAATGGTCTAAAAGGCCGAAATTCCCCTAAGGCAATACTTCCCTCTCAAAGCCCACTAAGGGCCAAATCGTCATTTTACACTCCTGTCTCACCCAACTATTATAATTCCCAATTAATTCCGCCAAGTCTGGAATATCACTATTTTTTTCCAAAATACAACTCATACTCCAATGAGTCCCGATAACTCACCAAATTACCAAAATACCCATTCACTCGCCCCAAGCCGAGTATAAATCCCCATTGTGACTAAACTGGTATCTTGCTCCAAAGGACTGACTCTTGCCGAATATATCAAATATATCTACATAATAATATGGTCTCAATCATACAATCACATATATACCCTCAGCGGGTCCCTGTACATGTCGCTTCCGCTCCTTTTGATGACCCTATGATTGAATAGATTCCAGTAGAAACTCATGATTAACCTAAAAATCAAGAACAAGGTGAAAATCTTGATGTTGGGGATGATGAAGTTATGGTGAGAAGATCACAAAGAACCTGCAGGTCTGCTATTCCTGATGACTACCTTATCTATTTCCAGGAACACGAGTTTGATGTGGGAGATACTTCTGAGCTAGTCACTTATCAAGAAGCCTTAGCAATTCTCTATATTTAAAGAGTAACGATAGATGTACTTTTAATTTGTATACTCAAATTACACACTATGATGTGTAAGCAATCTCAACTATAGATATTTTTAAGTGGGCTCTACATAATTTTATGGTTGAGATTTAATTAAATATATTATATCTCAACTATACAATTATGTAGAACCCACTTAAAAATATCTATAATTGATATTGCTTACATATCATGGTGTGTAAATTGAGTATACAAATTAAAGTAAAAGTGCATTTATCATTTCTCGTATTTAAAAGTCCTATTTTTTTTGACAGAATCTATGCCGACTTCTTCAAATCAGATTTTTATCAAATACTAATAGACTAATCTAAATTAATTAATAAAATATACTTCCATCTAGCGAGAGAGATTGATCTATCTACCGTGTGAAACATATATTGTTGCCCGGACCGTAAGTGGCATGACATCAATAAATAAATAGTAATAATGACATGTTTGTTAGTGAGAGAGACAAATCAAAATAAAGTGATATGTATTACAAGCTTTATTACAATTTTTTTTTTGTCCATGTACCTGTCGCTTCCGCTCCTATTGATGACCTATGATTGAATAGATTCCAGTAGAAACTCATGATGAACCTCAAAATCAAGAACAAGGTGAAAATCTTGATGTTGGGAATGATGAAGTTATGGTGAGAAGATCACAAAGAACCTGCAGGTTTGCTATTCCTGATGACTATCTTATCTATTTGCAGGAACATGAGTTTGATGTGGGAGATACTTCTCAGCCAATCACTTATCAAGAAGCCATGAGTAGTCCTAATTCTGTGCTGTGGATGGATGCAATGAAAGAAGAATTGAGTTCTATGTCACAAAATGAAGTTTGGGAGTTGGTTGAACTATCCAAAGGTTTCAGACCCATTGGATGCAAATGGGTGTATAAGATCAAACGTGACTCGAATGGGCAAGTGGAAAGGTATAAGGCTTGGCTTGTGGCTAAATGCTATAATCAGAGAGAAGGTATTGATTTTAAAGAAACATTTTCACATGTTTCTACCAAAGATTCGTTGTGAATCATTATGGCTATAGTGGCTCATTTTGATCTAGAACTCAATCAAATGGATGTGAGGACCGCCTTCTTGAATGGATATTTGTCTGAAGATGTTTACATGACTCAACCTGTTGGTTTTGAGATGTCTGGGAAAGAACACATGGTTTGTAAGCTCAAGAAGTCTATCTATGGGCTTAAACAAGCATCGAGGCAATGGTATCTCAAGTTTGATATGATTGTCACTACAAATGGCTTCAAGGAGAATGTAGTATATCAATATAAATACATGAAGGTTGGTGGGAGCAGCTTTATTTTTCTAGTATTGTATGTTGATGACATCCTGCTTGCATCTAATAATTCTGACCTGTTGTCTGAGACAAAACAACTTTTGTTTAGGCATTTTGATATGAAGGATCTTGGTGAGGCTTCCTATGTGCTTGGGATTCAGATTCTTCGGGATAGGGCTAATGGTATTCTTCATTTGTCTGAGAAGACTTACATTGATCAGATCTTGGAAAGATTCAATATGCATGCATGTTCTCCTAGGAAGGCACCAATAGTGAAGGGTGACAAGTTCTCAAAGACTCAATGTCCACAAAATGATAAAGAGAGAGATGAAATGAAAGTCGCTCCTTATGCGTCACTGGTTGGTAGCTTGATGTATGCACACGCCCTGATATTGCTTTTGTTGTCGGTGTGTTGGGTAGATACTGTTGGGGTTTTATGCCCTAATTAAAACCCAAATTCTTTGTAATCTCATTTTATTATCAATAAAAGAATAGAAATCATTTTTTGACTTGGTCAATCACTTTGCTCACATGTTTTATTTTCATGATTATTTATTTAATATAAACTTCTATTAAATCCCGAGCATATAGCTAATCTTATTTATAGTGACGTAATCACAGTGGAATATAAATATGATTATATGTTCAAAATAAGTTAGTCCTAAGATTAGTCAGTGCACCGGATTTACACTGACTTGCCAATCTACGATATGATCTACTTACACATTACAGTGTTATGTTCTTTCCAGAACATTAGCAAAGTAGATAAGATCGGATGTATTTGTTACATCGGACAGGACCGATATTGACAGTTGATAAGATAAGTAAACATACCGTTATTATCTATTTTAGTCATATCATATAGTTGACCATAGGTCAATTCAATCTCAATTCTGAGTGGTTAGTATTCTAACTGATTGTATTATTTGAGTTCTTTGACTTGTTCGTTACCAGCTTACCCTACGGACTAGCCCATACTTACATCTTGGGAACTCGGTAGTATAATTGAGTGGGAGTGTTAATCATAGATATGAACATCTATAGCTTCTGATGAAGAAGTGAAACGATGGTTTCCTTTTAGTTTGGTTCAAGGTGTTAAATGATAGAGATCTCATTTCAGTAATTAAATTAGTTTACTGAAATATCATTTACAAGGAACTAAGTGTTTTAAGGATAAAATACAATGAGGGGTAAAACGGTATTTTAGTCCTATCTCATTGTAGACCGTCTATAGAGGATTGAGTGACAATTATGGTTGTAACAATGGATAATTAATAGCGTATCTATATTTGTTATAGAGCGTTCTATGAATTCAAGAGTGCAATTCCAAGTCTATAGTGGAGTCATGGGGAATTAATAAGTTAGTAAATTTATTTGTTAGATTTATGATAACTTATTGGAGCTTGGTTTCATAGGCCCATGGTCCCCATTGTACCTTGGATAAAATCATCTAGATAGTCTCAATTAATTGATTTAATCATCAATTAGAATTATCAAAGTTGACCAGGTCAATTTTGGATAGTTTCACAGAGTTGTGTAATTTTGAGAAGAAAAGAGAAATTATGGCAGATTTATTAATTAAGATAAATTGGTATCTAAATTAATAAATAAATTTAAATTAAGGTTCAAATTATAAATAATTAATTTGATAAAGGATTTAAATAATTATTTAATTAATTAAATCAATAGAAAATAACACAGGCCTTGATTTTAAGTCCAATGGGCTTATAATCAAATGGGAAATTTCACGGGCCTATAGCCCATGATAATTTCGACCTAGGGCTTCAAAATGGCTGTTATTTTATTGATTTTTTAATTAAATTAAATGGCCTAATTGAGTCTATAAAAGGAGTGCTTATAGAGAAGTTAAAAAAGGGTTTTTGATAAGTCAGATTTTCTGATAGTTTTATATTCTCTCTAAACACAAGTCCTTTTCTAAGCCTCTTTGTATTTTCTCTTCTTCTCTCTATATCTATCTATCTCATGTGTTGAGAATTTCCCACACTAGTCTAGGTGATTCTAAGGATACATTGGAAGATCGTGAAGAAAATAGAAGATCGGTTCAGTTTCTTGATAATACTCTGCGACAGAGAGGATACAAGGGTTAGAGAAACTGAAGGAAGGACTCTTAATTCCGCTGCGTATACTGTAAGTATTCTATTTTTGTTTCTCTTTGAATTCAATTTTAGAAACATGTTTTAGGCTATCTCGTATTAATTTGTTTAATATTAGATATACATGAAAATAAATAAAGATCCTGTATAAGTTTTTCCAACAGATACTTGAGTGATTATGGACTTAGCCATTGGAAAGCGGCTAAGAAAGTCATGAGGTATCTTCAGGATACAAAGGATCATATGTTGACTTACCGACGAGCTGACACTCTTGATATAGTTGGGTTCAGTGACGCCGATTATGCAAGATGCGTGGATGATAAAAAGTCCACTTCAGGCTACATTTATATGATGGCTGGAGGAGCTGTTTCATGAAAAAGTGTCAAGCAGACACTCACAGCTTCTTCTACGATGGAGGTAGAGTATATGGTGTGTTATGAGGCTACTTGTCAAGCAATATGGCTGCAAAATTTCATTTCAGCATTGAGTGTTGTAGACTCTATTTCGAGGCCGTTGAAATTGTATTGTGACAACTCCGCAACAATAGCTTTCTCTAAGAACACTAGGAGTACTTCTCGCTCAAAGCATATTGATATAAAGTACTATTTTGTTAAAGAGAAAGTCGCTAAGTCCCTCATTTCTATTGAGTACACGCCTACCACTAGCATGTTAGCAGACCCACTAACGAAAGGCTTACCTATATGTGTGTTTTTAGAGCACGTTGCCCGAATGAGATTGTCAGGAACCTAGATTGTTGAGCTCAGTGGGAGTTTTTGTTATTTATGTATTGAACATGCTAGTATTTTGTATGGATTGCTTATATCTTGTATTTTGTTCTGAACATGCATAATGATAATTGAAGTCACTTCTTATTGTTATTATTACATATATATGTTTATATATATATATATATTATTAGTTCATCGAAGTGACATGTACAAAAGGAGATGAATGCGCATAGTCTCAATCTGTCGTACCTCATGCATGTTTGGTTTGATAGTTAATGGTTGTTATGATATTTAATGTCTACAGGGCCAAGTCATATGTAATATTTGTATCCTATTTGTTGACCGCGTTTTTGGCCAACGACGTGAGAACGTCAAAAACGATAAAGCCTTCAAGAGAAATTAAACGACACAGACGGGTTTAAAAAGAAAATAAATAAAACGCGCAATTTTTATAGTGGTTCAGCCCCAATATGTTGGTAATAGCCTAATCCACTTAGAGTTGTAATTATAGATCTGTACTCAAGATCAGATGAACTGAGCCAACTGAGTTTCTTCAGTACAGATTACAAGAATACAAGAATTCTTTCAGATACAAGCACTTTCCCTCTCTAGAAAATTCAGACCCAAAATTTCCCAAAAGTCCAAAAAGAAGAAGAAGCCCCCCTTCTAATCCCATAAGCCATATATTTATAGGCTTAGGATCATACATCTGATATCCCCTAGAATCGGGATATTTTATTATTCGTATTATATTTAAATTACAAAAGATATTTAAAATGCAACAGAACCCCCAATTTGTGTGAAGAATGAGAGATTCCCGCGTATGCCCAGACCGATTCTTGTTGAAGCCGTTTCTGGGAATCTTGACGTAGTCTGCTCTACCTGGTTGATGAATATCATCTTCTGGTCGACCATACCCCTACTGACCATTCATGCAAGTGCTGGTCGGACACATGCATGCTGGACATATGCAGGTGCTGATCGGACACATGCATGCTGGACATGCATACGGACCAGGCCTTTGTCTCTCCTCGGACATGCGTTCAACCAGGCACACCCCTGGCCCAAGTACACGTCTACTTGGATGCATGCGGCTGGCCATGCATCTCCTCGGGCCTAAGGTAGCACTCTGGTCTAGCATGCCATGTCTCACGTCTAACATGACACTCCGCTCTAGCATGCCATGTCCCTCGTCTAACATGGCATTCTGGTCTAGCATGCCATATCTCTACTTGGACAGTCATGCACTTGCTGGTAGGACATGGACTTAGCTGGTAGGACATGGACTTGGCTGGTAGGACATGTACTTGGCTGGTAGGACATGGTCATGCCCGACCGGCCAAGTTCATGCCTGATCGAACAAAGTCATACCTGGTAGGACAAGGTCATACCTGGTAGGACAATGTCATACCTGGTCGGTCATGACACTTTTCAAGCCAGTCAAAATTTTATCACAACTCTGAGGAGCCAATATATTTATTGACTATTAATGTGTCTTTTACTGACCATGCACTGCCACTTGTCACATCTATTGCCACGTCATCGATCTCCAATTTTTGGGGATAACACTATCGATGATATTATGTATGATTTATTTAACTGTCATGTGTGTGTTAGACAATATTGTGGTGATTTGATTATATTGTCCAAGTGGAAGAATGTTAAAATTATTATTATGGACTAATATAATCATAAATATTATTCCATAATCACAACTATTAACCAAAGTACCTATTAATTACCAATAAGCATAATGAGATGCTTCACACTTACTAATTGCATTAGAGACACATGGTGACACCTAATGACTATTTGTTGGCCCATTAAACTATAGTCAACCACCACTATCATAATGAACCCAATTAACCCACTAATACCCCTTAGGGTAAGAGGGCATAAAAGGGGAAGAAGGCATATAGTTGCATAAGGGAGTGTGATGGTATTTGATAAGGGGTTTCTCTCCATAAGCATTCTATATAGCATTTGTTATCTTTGTGGCTGTTCTTGTGTATTCTAAAGATTGAAAGAGGTTATCATGGCTCAAGGAGGTTATAATTTCTCAAGGAGATGAAATGCACAGCTTAAGATGTATGTTCTTCATTGTGTAATTAATGCTCAAAATAAATATTTGATCTTGGATGATAGAATAAGCATTGAATGTGTTAATGTTGTATTGTTGGCATGCTCACAGTAATATAATTTCAACATTAATTACACTTCTTGCTTTTCCATAATAGTACGTGGAAATCATACACAAAGAATTACAATGACCAACGCACGCCATATAGAAGGATTCCTCCCATTTTATGAAGGAAGGTCTTTGAGCCAAACCATGCTACTTATTTGTGGTACAAGATCGCCATCATTAAATTTACATATTTTACTGCTGGCTCTTATTGGCCCTTCCAAGAAATAAGCTTAGTCATACAGCTTGTGATACTTGATTTAAGAATTTTATCGTATAAACATTCAGGTCAACATTGTTTATGGTATGTTTGGTAGGAAACAATAATGGGGGAGGAAGAGTTTAGTTTGTAAAGTGTTAAATATGCGCGTTTAGCTAAAGAAATTGTAGAAAATAGGGGGGCAAAGATAAGGATTTGACTCACAGTTTATCGTCTTTTGAAATGGGAAAGACAGTAGGCAAGAAAGAAATTAATACAATATAAATCAAGTAAAGTTAATAATTATTCAGCCTAAAAAGAAAGACGCAAAGCTACTAATTAACCTACATAAAATTACAATACAAATAAATAAATATCAATCGTAAATAATATGGTACTTGTGCCAATAAATTTTTGTTTCTTCTACTCATACTCCAAACACAATGAGAGAAAACCTATCCTCTCATAATAAATTGTACTCAATTTTCCTCGGTTAATCTCTTATCAAAGTTTCGCACCAAACGTAGACTAATGAAAACGACAATTATAGTCTAATTAGTCTTAGACATCTTATTTTCCACATCCACAAATTAAACTTTCGGCAAAAGTGTGCAATTATTTTTTTCCAAGAATTCGTTGTGTATTATTGTATTATACACCAAAACGACCACTGACTACTGACTACTGACTGCGGACTGCGGACTGCAAAATGTGAACACGTAACTTTTTGTTCTTTTTACTTCTTTATTTAACTTTGAAAATACCAACCCAATGTTGACCACCAAACAGAAGCTACCAACTATAATTCCTAAAAAAAGAAGGAAGAAGAAGAGAGAGAGATGACGGTGTGTGTTGGCGCACATTTTGAGAACAGAGTAAATTCTTCTCTTTTTTTTTGTCCTTGATTCTCATCATGTTATACCATAAATGAATACCTAAAAGTCAAACTAAATTATTTTCATTTACACTTCTCGGCTCTGCTTTTTACGGTAAAGTATAGCTGGACACAGTGCCGTAAAGCCACTCTTATAACTATCAAAATTAATAAATATAAAGTTTAAAACAGGTGAGAATGAGTCTAAAATGTGGAATTTTCTTTGAAAATTTACATAATGTTTTAAATAATTATAAAGTACACATTTATTGAAGGAAATTTACTAAAATTATTTCACAAGAGAGTATAATATATTTTAGAGTTACAAAATTAGTTATAAATTTACAATTTTTAAATATTGCCTATTATTATGTAGATTTATTGTTACGCAAATTTGATTTGAATTTCTCAAAGTCATAAGTGAAATGATTGTTGTGTTTGAGGGTTACAAAATCAATTAGGTGTTGTTTGAAATCATTTGGAGAAAATACAAAAAAGTTGTGTGCTAAAAAAGGCCTACGGCAATGGCATTGGTGGTCGTGGCCTTGCTGCCAAAGGGCCACGACCGTAGCCAGAAATGCCATTGTCGTGGCCAAGAGAGCTGCCAATTTTTAGTTTTTCCAATTTTCTTGAATGACTCTAACAACTCAAATAACTCTCAAATCTCTTTTTTAATTCCATAAACATCAATTAATTATTGGTAACAACCATGCGTGCTGGTGGAATTTGAAATTCAAAATATGTCTCAAAACTCTATAAATATGAGTCTATTACTCACTTGCAACACACCACTATCCACAAAACACTTAGTTGGAAAATACACTATTGAGACTTAATAATTCTAGAGAACTATTTCCTCGAGAAATCTCTTAGTGCTTAGAGAATAGGGGAAAAAAACTTTTGGACAAAAATTTTAGACATTGTTCAAGTAGTGATTCTTACTACTTTACACTTTGGTTGTGTGAAAGTTTATGCTCTTATTATTGTTATTTTCATTATTTGGATATTTTTGTTCTTATTTTACTATATTATCATTGTTTTGAGTTTGTATTTTTCTTCTTCTACATTTTCCTATTTACTTGTATTTTATACAATTGAATTATAATATTTTTTTAATCAATATTATTTTATCTATTGTATTTTTAGTATAAAGTTATATTTTGATTTTCATATTTTTATTGAATATAATATATTCTCTAGCATTAAGTGATCTCACTTTAAGGATCACATAAGCAAAATGGCATTAATAATGTGCTTTCAACAGAAAAATTAATTTCTAAATTAGTTTGAGCTAGAATTTGGATCATTGTTATCAGTTGATTAAATCGACAAAACAAATTACATGAAGCAAAATAACAAATCTATATAGACCAAAATATGAAAACAAGTATAGAAATTAATATTATATATTTCATATGGTGCTTAGTGAGCAAAGCTGCGGGCCACCTATCTTTGAAGCCGCTTCAGCTCCTTTCAAACATTCAAAGTAACTGGTAGGATCATAAGACCAACCACGGATCTCGTCCCTCAAAGTCAAAATAGTTTTTACTAATCCCAACAAACTTTTCCCCCTCATTTTCTCACTACTTCTTTCTTTCTCTTCTTTTTTTTTTTTTAAGAAAGTTCAATATAATTCACCTATATATATATATGTATATATATTCAAAAAAAGGAAATAAAATATAAACGAAAATGGCATTATATTAGTAACGCTTGTGAAATTGGGGATCAGACCCTGAAATTCTTTCCGGTGAAAGTCTGGCCAAATTGCCAATTGGAAGGAACAATGTTCCAAGAAGTGGAGGTGCGTCGGTCACTGCCTGTGACCCTGAAAGAGAGTGACTGACCAACCAGGATAGCATTTGACTGCCAGTTCTGACCCCAGTTACGGCTCAAGCTCATCCAACCACTCTTTGATCCTTTCACGCTCACCTTCACGATATCCCCTGCACCCGCGACGTTGGTGATCAGGACCAAGTTAAAGTACTTGAACCCGTTGATGGTGAACCTGATTCCTCCTTGCTTTCGGCACGGCACGCTGTTGTTCAAATATAATTATATATAACAAGTATTAGACAAAGGTATTATGGTAGTTTCACATGAAGGGTTATTTTAACTTGTGACGCGGTTTGGAGTAGTGTAGAGAAAGGGATATTTCATATTTGAGGTTTGTATTTTTTTTTGGTATGGACCTGACTCCCGTGTATGACAAAAAAAGTGACACACATTGAAATATTTGGAGCGGTTATGATTACTAGCTTCCTATTAAAATCGAAATTATTGATCCAATGGGTCAATTCTTTTATGAAACTAATTTTGTTACTTAAAAAATAATAGTGGATCAATCACTACTTTCTAAATTACTCATTACATGAGAGTGATAAGGGATACAACTTTTGGATTGATGAGTATGTTTTAATCATTCAAAAATTTCACGTAAAAATGGTTAAATTTTGTTCGGTGGTTTTTTTTTTTACTTTTTACATAAAAAAAAGTAGTATGTGATTTCAATAAAGTCGTGTGACGTTATTTATGATATAATTGAATTGGTTTAAATTAAATATGTGATAATAACTATATGATAAATGGGAGGTAACTTAGTTACCGGCGATAAGAGACGGGAACAATGCCGGCACGGTACTCGGCGATCTTGAGAAACATGGGCATGGCTAGGTCGAAGTGGGGACGGGGAGGGTTGCACCAACCGCCGTTGTCGCTGGCTTGAGCAAAATTAGGGGGACAAAAGTTGGTGGCTGTGATGAAGATGGAGGGGCTGCCGGAGTGGCACCACTGAGGGTCATTTGCGCACTTTAGCTCGAAGCAAGCACCGCAGCTCAGCCCATTGTTGAACAGCGCCGTGCTCAGCGCTGCCGTGTTCACACCGTAGCCTTGGCTATACAAATTCCCGTATCCACATGCCCCTCCTGCGCATTTTATCACAACAACATTATCAACATAAAACGATCAACAATTTTTACTACAGCATAAACGACATTAACCCCCAAAAAAGTGAATGATTTTTGACAAAATGCAGCAAGGAATCATCTGTTTTAAGCAGAGTTTTTGGGTTTTATAATGAGATACCCATAGTGCCAGAAGCGTCATTCCCGCCATAAAATGTAGCGTGCGCGCTTTGCCACGCCCCGCCACCGTAAATGCCGGGGATTCTGGCGTCGACGATGGACACAAATGCAAAGAGAGAAAGTGTAAGAAGGACACTCATAGTGGCCATAATTGATTAAGGCTTTGGCTCACTCACTGACCACTATGAAAGAGAAAAGAAGAGAGTTATGTTTTGCTCTTCGAAGGGCAGAGTGTGAGGAACGAAAGCAGAGAAATGGTAGCTATTTATGCAAAGAGAAACAGAGAGAAAAGAAAAATTAGAATTGTCAAAAAAGTGAAATTTAGAGGGGGTACGAAATTATCACCCTTAATTAATGCTGTTTGGTCTCCCGTTTGTTAGTTAAACGTGATCTCTTTTTTATTTGTTTGGCGGTAATTCCATTCAACTCCTCAAACTCTCTTTTGAGTTAGAAAGACGAAAATGCCATTGGTTTTTTTTATTTTTATGAATTTCATTTTTTAGGGGATTTTTTTTAATGAATTTTTATAAGTTTAGGAATAAGAGAAACTACAGCGTAGCACTATTTTACTATTTTGGTGCCGATCTCAGACTATATCACATTGAATCAGATTGCAAATGTCCCACTATTTTCCTGAAATGCTACGGTGGGACACTGTACACTGTATAATCATCTTTTTTATTTTTATTTTTTCTTTTTATATTAATATTTTATATATAAAATATTATACTAATATAAAATATAATTTTTTGGTGTAACTTTTAGTAATTGTAATGAAAAAAATATAGTACTAAAGTTTTAGTACTGATGGTAGTTTAACAGCTAAATAGCTTTTGCCAATTGGAGTTGCTCTAAGAGTTTTAATGAATAAAAGTAATGATGATGGTAGTGTCTAAAAAAGGGTCGGAGCTCAAGGCTGATATGAAACTGCTTTGCTTCATTTGGAAGTTATGCCATTATCTGCGGCTCTCAACAAATTCTTTGTTCTTTGTTCTTCTCCTAACCTTAATTTTTTTTATTGAGTCGTTTCTTTTGAAAATTTGGACACTAGGGTTGTCGACCGCATAAGAAGTAAGACTTTGGTAGTTAGCTTGTACTCAAATAGTACGGATAAAAGTTTTCTCCAATCTTCGCTCGCTAAATAATCTCCAATAATATTATATCTAATAATCACACTTTCAGGGCATTGATATATTAAATCTTAACGCTCTTCACACAATTCTCGCCGTATATAATGACGGGTGTTATGCAAATCTAATGTGCCTACAAATTTAATCATGTACGATTGCTTGCTTGTAATAGTGTACTGTTTTGTCCTTTTTGATTCGCTTGTATTCCTTCAATAGCATAGTTAAAATTTTCTACTTGTTAATTATGTAATATATTTTATGGTTTACAGTTTAAACGGAAAAATTCAGCCATCAATTTGTCAAGTTTAGCAGTAAGAACAAAAAAATATATGTAGAAATGAAAACTATAAATTAATTTCACGCCTTAATAAAGAATAATGATATGTTAACTTTAAATATACATATAAATATTATACACAATAATATGATAATTTAATATAATTAATCTAATTTATTAAAATTATATTCTCGTAATAAAAGTTATTATTATAATTATAAATAGAGCCGTAAGGATTAAACCCGCTAAACACTTTAAGAAAAATAATTGAGGGCAAATACACAGGGATAGAGACAGATAGAACTAATTAAGAGTCGATGTGGACACCCACAACTCCGCATTTAGCGGTCCACGTATTACGCCGTGCATTAGCCGTACCGTTATGCGTAGACTTAATCCACTTGTATGCTGCGCATTCCACTACGTCACCTTCCCATATGGAGTTAGATATATATTAAGTAAAAAAAATATGTCAACTATGGGAGACGATTAGGTTGATTTTATTCTCAATAATTTTTTCTTTTAACTTAATTTAGTTCTTAAAGAAAATCAAAGCCCATTTGTTGAAGAAAAAAAATGACAATTCCCGATTTGTAAAACAAAATTATTTATATTTAGATATTATGATATGATCTATGATATACGTACGCAAGGGTTTTGGCATTTTGAGTAATGAATGAATATCCTCATTATTATACATCATGAAAATAATAGAAATACATTTGAGTGTTAGATTTAGTGTAATAATATATTTGTATGTAATATATGAGTAATACTCGGGATACAGGAAATTTCGTATTTTCTAGTTGATGAATAAGGATTAGTAATTTAATAAGTCAACGTTTGAAGTCAAAAGAAGCTCACTTGGCAATTTATACAATATATATATAAATAAAAATAAATAATGTGTTTTTGTATAGACGTACAGTTAGGGAAGGTTTGCTTTAGTGTTGGTGTCATTATATTTTTAAAGGTACGTGGAGGAGAGAGTAGTAGTCGGTGAGTAGCTAATATAGACGGATAAGTGATTAATTGGATCCATGTGTGTGTAGGGGTGGGGGGCTATGCAAACAAAATCTATCTCATCAAGAAGATTTGACACGTCATCGCTCATCCAAATAATGTAGCTCTTAGTTGAACAACCCCCCGCCTGTTACATTTTGATCTCATTGCATGTGATGAACACACCAAGCTTTATCTCTATGTCTATATCTTCTTTACTAAACACCCTTTCTCAAGTCCAAGTCATGCCTTCATTATTAATTATCTCTACTATCCTTCTATTTATCCATTATCCATATATCATATCAAATAAGCATGAGTGTTAACAATGATCATTGCGGAGCTTACATTACATAGAAACTCTACATTAGGGGTGCCATTTTTGCCCTTCTAGTAGGGGCTGTTTTGTTTTCGACACGTGGAGAAATTTTAATTTTAATTTTTTTATATGATGATGTACTCTATAGTAGTAGGTATCCCATCAATTTTCGAGAAATTTCGAATAATCTACAATGCTAAAAAATAGATTTCAAAATAATAAGTTGTACGCGGATAAAAGAAAAATAAGTACGCATGCTATTAATGGTTTGAACTATGTTTTTTGCACCATAAATTATTTAGAATTTCTCAAAAATTGGTGGGATATTTGCTATAACTATAATGTACACCATCATATAAAAAAAATTGAATTATAATTTCTCTACGTGCCGAAAACAGAGATGTCCCTACCGGTAAGGGCAAAAGTAGTAGCCTTACTATAGAATAGTAATTCTGCATATATTATATTATAGCTTACTATATATACGTGAATTTATTAATGAATTTGGGATTCACATGTCACTACTAGAAAATAGGTTTTTATCCGCGGTTTTTTTTCCTTAATGGGAACCGTAGTGTATTCGACCGCAGATAAATGTTTAAAAAAATCGGAGAGAAAAGGCATCCCTTTCACTGTGGTTTTTATAAAAAAAAAAAGCAGTGAAAACATTTTTTTTATAATTATTTTTATTTGTTTTGTTTTCATATATATTTTGATTTCAGATTATTTTTACATATAAATATTTTTGTTTTGTTTTCATATATATTTTAATATAAAATAATGTATTATTATATATCTAATTTTATAAATTATTATCTAAATAAACATAATGTATAAATTAAAATTAAGAAAAACATTCACATATTATTACTAATTAAAAGATGTCATTTATATATACATAAATAGTTTGTATATACATATATAAGAAAAATTAATAAGAACATACAAATATCATTTAACATATAAGTAAAGTTGGTAAGTTACACATAAGAAAAATTGGACTTCATAAATAAATGACATTAATCTTGCTAACCAATCGCTTTGTAGTGGGAGTAGATCGTCCTTGATATTGAATTTTTTTTGTCAAATCACTACAAAATTGACAAGTAAATATAGATTAGATGATTAAGTACTATATATAGTTTTTCTTAAACAAAAAAAATATATAACATATAACATATTTTCTTCTTGATAACTTTTGCCGGATTTGGTGTATTTACAAGATCATAAATATACCTTAATACATAAAAACCACATTCATGACTTTCGGGCTGTCTTGGACAAAAACCTCTTGTTAGTTTTGCAAATTCTCCAATGTATTCATTTTGTGAACATTGTGTGTATGCTCTATAAAAATTAAAATTAATTATCTACATATTATGTATACTCTCAACTCAAAAAATTAACATTGAATATATTAAAATTGAAAAACATACATTTCCATAACCTCCTTTATTATTGGTGGAGTTTTATGATTTTTCAATGGGTCCAGAATTATGGTCGTCCCCCGCATCATCACGAGAACTAACATTCAATGTTGGCTAAAATAATAATAAATTATAATTATTATATGATTAAAAGACAAAGATAATAGTAATAATATTTTAGGTAGTTCGTTCTTACTTAATGTTATCCAAAAAACTGGCATGGATGACGTGGCAAGTGATTCCCGGACACGTGGCTGACACTTGGAGGAACTCTGCTAGGATATCGACCAGAAGACAAATTATAAGCAGTAGGCAGCCGAAACTTACCTGCGACCAGTATGGTCGCGGGTTCCGCATGTTTCATGATGTTTCTATAAAGATCTTTGTAAATCCCGAAATTGACTCCCACAATCTCCTGAGTATCCGATTATTTAGGAAAGGATATCTGTAACAAATTTATGTAATCCCCCTTGAGCCTATAAATAGAGAAAGATAGCTCAAGGAAGGGACTTTTGGCTTTCGAATTATTTGAGACTAGAGGGATTCTATTTGAGATATTGTCTTGTTCTTCAGAGGTTGGTGAAACTCATTGAACCCTAGTTCTTTGATCACTCCTTTTGATCTTATATCAATAAAAATCTAAGTGGACGTAGGTTATTACCAGATCCTGGGGCCGAACCACTCTAAAATCTAGTGTTCTTATTATTTTCGTCATTACATTTATTTCAACGTATCCTTCCACATCAAGCGTATTTTGACTCTGTGTCAATTGGCCAAAATCTGGGTCAACATTCTGGTGCTTTCATTGAGAGCTTGATATATCACCGTTGAGAAAACCAATGGCGAAAACTACCAGGAAAACTGGACAGGCGGCTGGCGCTGCACCATCTAACCCGCCTCCTCCTCCCCCTCCCAACGTGGCTGAGGATGAGCCACATTTGGAATTTGAGGAGGAAGAAATGGATGACGCGACGCTAAAAAGTACTCTGGGGGCGTTGCACGAAGAGCTGGCCAATCTGAGGGCCAGCCAGGAAAGTGCTGCCGAAATCATGGCGCGGCAGCAGCAAGAAATTGAACGGCAGCGCGTGGAGTTAAGCGAGAGGCAGGCAGAGATGGACCGTCGCCAGAGCGAAGCCATGGTAGCCCTCGAGGCAGCCTTGCAATTGGCTAGGAATCAGGCTGCACCTGCCTCGCAGCCTGATCAACCTACGGATGGACCAACACAAAGGGGTCCTAATCCTAGCCCACCTATCCAACCCTCGAGTCCGCAAAGGCCCGAACAACCTCAGGTGCCCCGTGACGATGTCCCACTGGACCCTGAGGCACAGCCTCCATCCCAAGCTGGTCGCGGCAATCCCCCGCATCAGAGGCAGAATAGGACCGGACATCAGCCTCGCAGTCCTAGACGCCATAGGGGCGACGAGCCGAACCTTCCAAACAGAGGACAACATCCTCCTGGTAACAGGAGGAACTCAAAGTTAGGCTCTGCGGTCCGAGGTCCCCCACGGCATGATAATGCACTGGGACCTAACGACCAACGCAAACCACCCTCTAACGCTCGGGACGTTTCAGCCCGAGAAGGAAATCGAGGGAACAGTCGATCCCGTCATAGCCAATCACGATTCAGAGATGGCAATGGTTATGATGAAGCCGATTCTGGCAGAGGAAATGCCGGTCGGAGGAATGACGAAAGAGGTGGAAACAGGAGCCAGCCACCTCAAGATGACCAACCCGGTAAACGGGACGCTGGGGGGCAACCTAGGCAAAATAACGTCTTCAACCGGCTCGGAGCTAGCGAGCAGCGGAGAAGAGACGAGGATTTGAGAGATGTGCTCAATGATCACCGTGAGCAACATGGCGAGAACATTCCCCCAACAACAGAGGCCACAGCGATTCCTATCACTGTGCAGGCCCAGATAGATGCCCTCAACTAGGTGGTGCAAACAGCATAGCTAAGGATCCAATATTATCCATGGAGGTTTCTTGATAAACGTCTTCCAGTGTGATAAAGATAGCCTCGAGATCTTCTATAAACTCCGGGTCAATGGGTACTTGTACAACCCCATCTGATCCTTTAATTGAATAGTACTTCCTCATTATAAATTTTAGACTAACATCAATTCTCTTCAATTCGTCATCAGTTATCCATTTTGAAGGTTCTAATTGAGATCCTTCAACGGGGACAACTACGTGAGATCCAGCTGATGATAAATGTGGGCTTGGTGATAGGGATTTGTGTTTAGATGTCGATGGGCCATACATAATATCATTTAGCATATCAATACAATGTACCCATGTAAAAATAGAATTTAAACATCTGAGCAAATAATTTTATACCTGATCAATTACAATTAAATGTTTTGGCCAAGGAATGAATGTGTCTTGTGCATCCCCAACATAGCGTATGTTACCAAAGGGAGTTGGGATCTCAGCTTCTTCTTGTAAGAAGTCTATAAGCCAAATCCTAACAACTAAATCATCAAGTATAACTCCATGGATTGTCATTTGATTACCCAATTTTGGTACAATAATGAAACCCTTAGCCACTACATTGTCAATATTATCAGAACACAATTGCACTTCATAGCTCAGCGGTGGTGGGTGTAACATCCCAAATTTGCTAATCAGGCTTAGTGCCTTAATTAGTGTGTTAGGAGGGCATAAAGGAATATTATGTGTATCTTGTGATTATATATGTATGATTATGTGAATTACATGAGTTGTATTGTGATATGACTGTTTATGCATATTTAAGTGTATTAAATATGCATGTAGGCCAATTTCTTATTAGAATGGTATTTTTGTAATATTGACCCGTTAAGGGTATAATTGTAAATATATGTGTGTTTATAGTTGAGAACATATTATTATGTGGATATATTTGAGTTATTCGGCACATGGTGATCCTAGTAAGCAAATTAGCGGAAAAGTCACAACGGGGTTAACTACTCGACTCGGAATGAGCTTAGGGGTATTTTAGTAATTTAGTACATTACTGGGGTTTATCGGGTAATGATAATTTATTTGGTGATTATTTGGAGATATTATAATTTATTAAGAAATTATGGTGTAATTTGAGGATTAGTGGGAAATGTGGTAAATGACGATTTTGCCCTTGAGGGCATTAAAGGAGTAAGGCTTGACCAAAGGGTACTTTGGTCTTTCCATGCCAAGGAATGATTTAAGCTTACTAGAATTTCTCAGAAGAAACCAAGGAATGATTTAAGCTTACTAGAATTTCTCAGAAGAAACCAAAGATCAAAAACACTCAGCTCCCACTCCCCCCCCCCCCCCCCCCCCTTCTCTCTCTCTCTCTTGAAAATACTTGGGGAAACTTTTAAATTTTTGAGGAAGAAAGGCTTGGGAACTTGAAGCTTGGTGCTAGGGATTGGATTAAGGGACGCTTAGGGTCATGATTTCTCAGTTGAGGTAAGATCCTATGCTTTGTTTTGGTGAAATTCTGACATGGTTAAAGTTTTGGTTGAGTTTTAAACTTATGGTTGGGTTTTGATTTGGGTTAAGGATTTGACTTGGTTTCTCGGGTGGTTATGTTGCTTATGTGTTATTGAGAGTATTAGACTCATTTGGGATCTTGGTACAACTTTGGGAGGAGTTTAGGATAGATTTGGCTCGGAGAAAATGGTGGAAAACCCCATAAATTCTGGGTTTGCGACGACGCGCTGCGGCGCTGTTCTAGCGCATCGCAGCGCTAGGTTGAAGTTTGGCATGGGTAGTTTCTGCACACCGCGGCGCAGCCCAGTGGACGCCACAACGCTAGGCTTAATTTCAGGGGTCCAAATTTCACTTTTTAGGGCATAGGCCCAGGGCTCGGGGGACGATTTCTCCACCCCGTTTGGTGGAATTGGAGGTCCTGAGAGCACGGGATTTACCGGGGTTCGTTTATGGAATTGAATCTTAATGAGGATGTTATTTTTGGGTTGTGACTAGGCTACCGCTAAGGCTCGGGGCAGGATCATGCTCGAGGGTCATTTCTATCTATCCAGCGCTCGGACCAGAGGTAAGAAAACTGCACCGAGTATGTCATAGGGGCTTGGCCTTGTTATTGAACATGTTATGACCATGCTTGGACTATTTTATTAGACGTGTTAACTGTGTTGTGCATACTTGTAATATATATAATGTATGGTTATCTGTTTTACTTGATTGAAAGGCTTGACTTATGAGTCAAGGACGACAATAGCACTAAACGCTGGTCGAGATGGTTAGGCCTATCTAGGAGCGTGGTATACGCTTGACATACCCTATGGTCACTTAGAAAATAAAGCGTCAAGTACGCTTGGCTAGCTTTAAGGCTGGTTATATAGAGGATAGGACAATGAGTCCTAGGGTGACTCTACAGTCACTTATCCTAGGGCAATGGTCCTCGGTGTGACTCTATAGTCACTTATTTGGATTGAATGCATGCATGAGTATGGTTATTACTGTTAGACACGCTAATTATAATTCTGTAATATGTTATCAATGACTTATGAGCATGTTTAAGTTTTTTTGCTGAGCCTTGGCTCACGAGTGCTAGGTGGTGCAGGTAAGAGAAAAGGGAAGTTGGACCAGCCATGAGTTGGAGAGCTTCAATGGCGGCGTGTACACATGCAATTAGCTCGACCACCACGGTCAGGGATTCATAGAGGAACTAGGGTTAAACCCTAATTTTTCTGCTTAGGCCAGCTTGTGTTGCAATCACCCTTTTGGATAGTAAATGCCTTTTTAAATGTTTATTTTAGGATCTCATGTATGAACTTACACTTTCAATGAAAGTAAATATTCCTTGGAACAAATTTTTTAACCCTAATCCGTTAATTACTTCTAGTTACACGTTTATGTCTGCAACGCCCTACTACCCTAGAGTCGTTACTATGTGGTTTTAAAATGTATATTTGACTCGCTAATCGAGGTGGTAGACACAAAAGTGTGATTAAATTAAAGTAAAGACTCATTTTATAAAATTTCCATAAAAATGTTAAACATTCATTAAAATCATAGAAAATTTACAGTGGGATCCCAAAACGTTGTTTAAGACATATTTACAACTCAAAAGCCATTATACAGTCGACCTAGGCGACAAAATCAGACATTTACACTTTGATATAACCGCTTAAGTGGTGGAATCAAAGGCAAGTACCATATCACTTTCTGAGGAATAAGTTTCCTAATCTCCTTACTCTTATTAGGTTTGTAGCGAGCTAAATCACATTCTCGGCAAGTGTCCATGTCTACATACTCTTTACGATAAGACACACAATCGTTCGAACATGCATGAATCTTCTCATACTTCAACCTTATGAAATTTAAAGTTTTGTTCACTTCATACGTAGATTCAGGGAAGCAATTATCTAACGGCAAAATCTCCTTAAAAGCGGCTAAAAATTGACTAAAAAATTTATCGCTCACTCCATTTTATGCTTTTATGTTGTAAAATTTCACCATCGCTGGTAATCTTTGTTTTCGACAACCATTGAATAATTTCTTATCCGCATCTCTAACCAATTTATCGAATTTTGAAGGTGTTAGGAACAGTTCCTAGTGCGCAGTGGAAATTGCGGTAATGGTAGTATTGTATACAACAATTTTTTTCATATAAACAACTTTATATGAGGATCCTTTAATATGAAATATGTTAATCAATATAATATGTATATGTAAAATTAATACGAAATGATTTACCTCTTGTAGCCTATCAAGAATTCTTGAATCTTTTCGTATATATTTCGATCTTCCTATCCTCGCTAGAGCACTCACACCTAAATCTTCAAAGACGTTCTATACACCTCAAGATGTGGGTGGGCACATAGAGAACAAGAATCAATATTTTTGAATAAAAAGTATTCTCTGTTGGGAATATATGGCTTTACTCGTTGCAAATCAACAATGAATAATGATAATAATGCAATATTTCAAACCCTAGATGTTGATCAAGACTCAAATTCAAAGTATGAATGCAATTCTCGATAATCAAAGAAACATGTTCATGATATGAATGTTGATCTTGAATATAAGAAACTAAATGATGATAATGTTAGGGTTTTATGCCCTAATTAAAATCCAATTTCTTTGTAATCTCATTTATTATCAATAAAAGAATATAAATAATTTTTTGACTTGGTCAATCACTTTACTCATATGTTTTATTTTCATGATTATTTGTTTAATATAAAATTCTATTAAATCCCGAGCATATAGCTAATCGTATTTATAGTGACGTAATCAAAATAAAATATAAATATCATTATATGTTCAAAATAAGTTAGTCCTAAGATTAGTCAGTGCACATGATTTACACTAACTTGCCAATCTACGATATGATCTACTTACACATTGTAGTGTTATGTTCTTTCCAGAACATTAGCAAAGTAGATAAGATCGGATGTATTTGTTACATCAGACTGGACCGATATTGACAGTTGATAAGATAAGTAAACATATCGTTACTATCTATTCTAGTCATATCATACAATTGACCATAGGTCAATTCAATCTCAATTCTGAGTGGTTAGTATTCTAACTGATTGTATTATTTGAGTTCTTTGACTTGTTCGTTACCAGCTTACCCTACGGACTAGTCCATACTTACATCTTGGGAACTCGGTAGTATAATTGAGTGGGAATGTTAATCATAGATATGAACATATATAGCTTCCGATGAAGAAGTGAAATGATGGTTTCTGTAACGCCCTGGTTACTCCAAGACCGTTACTGTGAGCTTTGAACCGTGCTTAACTCGTTAATCGAGTCATTTGGTTATAAACGTGCATCTAGGTGTTATTAATAGGCTAAGGTGAAAAACTTGATCAAAAGGAATGAATATATTTTATTTAAAACATAAAACTGTACATGGGCCCATAAAAGTGTTTACAAGTTGTTTACAATACTAAATGGTCATTATTATAGTGTAAAAATTACAACACGCCGACCTAAGCGGCAAAAATAGGGTTAACTTCTAGTTCCTCTGAAAAACACCTTGGCTGTGGTGGTCAAGCGACCGCATATGTATACATCGCCACCTAAGCTCTCCACTCAAGGCTGGGTGAGCTTTTCTTTCCTTTTACCTGCACCACATAGCACCCGTGAGCCAAGGGTCAACAAGAAAACTCATTACTCCATGTATACAATATCAAATGATGATCATGATAATCATACAGAGCTTTAGCCCTAAACAGATGAGTGAATATCACTTTAAGGTTCTGGTAACCGTGCTGGGGCTTGTAGCCCTAATAAGATAATATCGAGATTCTGATAATCATGCTAGGGCGTATAGCTCTAATCAGACGAGTGACTGATGAGTAAGTCACTAGTTTGGGCTCCGCACCCTTAGCCATGTGACGATGCAGTCACCTGAGCCTTCTAGCCCTGACTCTAAGTAACTAGCCATTAGGCTAGACAAGCGCTTTTAGTTTTCATCGAACTTGAGGTCGGTCAAGCATTAATGCTCATGATGAGTCATTCAATGCTTATGTTGATTAGATCCAATCATTTCGGCTTGTGTTGAACACATCAATGCCGTTCTTGACTCTTAAGCCAATACCATACGGCTCGTGCCAATTTCTGACTCATGGGTCAGTGCCATACACAAGTAAGCAAGATTTGATAAGCATTTGATATGCAATCAAGGTCCACATATACATCAGTAAACATGCCTCATTAATAACCATGCATGTCACATATGGGGTGCAGTTTTCTTACCTCTGGTTCGAGCGAGAAATAATACAAGAACGACCCTTGAGAACGATCGATTCCTTAGATTCCTTAGTGGCCACCTAGTCACAACCAAATATAACCTCCATCAATGAAAATGAGCAATGAAAGGTTCTTGACCTAAACCTCACTCCCGGGACCTCGAATCGTACCCAAACGGTTAGTAGATTCGATCCCGAGCCTTAGGAATTGAAACCCTGAGCCAAAAACCCTCAAAAGTGCCTAAAATAGAAATCTGGAAAAGCAGGGTAACACTTTAGCGCTGCCCCCTAGCGCCCCAGCGCTACAAGCAGAGTTGAATGACCCCTGGCTAGCGCTGTAGCGCTACAACCAGGGTTTTCAGCCCTGGTTTTTTCCTCCTTCGACTTCTCCATTTCCAACCTTCATGAATATATTCTAAAATTCACCCAAACTCACAAAAGAACCCCAAAACCATATATACAAGTCCTTGGCAGCAAAACCTAGTCAATCTTTGCCAAAAACCTCATTGAATCCCCAACTATCCACTTCAAAATCTCAGCTGAAAACTAATAGAAAAACAGAGCAAAACCAGAGTTTTAATGGTTAAAAACTTACCTCAAGCTCAGTATAGAACCCTCTTCAATGGTTGAACACAACCCTAAGCCCTCAAGACTCCCTTCCCTAGCTTGGTTCTTCAAATGGAGTTCAAGACTCCCTTCCCTAGACTGCACTCTTGAGAATTAAAGACATATATTTATGGAGTACTTTATTGTAACCATAAAGTGTCCATTGAATAATCATTACATACAAATTAATCCTCTATTGATGATTCATAATTAAGTGGAAATAAAATTACCGTTTTACCCTTTTAATTATATCTTGATTCTTAGTGTACCATTGACTTTACTAGTGAAGGTTAATTCATAATCTGATTATGAATTTGAAGTCAATAACATTTTTTGTTCCAAAAGCCAACCCAATAGTGAACCATCATTCAATCTATAAGAAGGTATAGATTTCATATCTGTTAAGCTATGTCCCCAGCCATATACATCTTTGAATCCCTAAAACAATAGTTCTTAGCCTGATCATTCTGACAAACAGTAACGCATGAATCAAAGGATCAAATGACATATATAGGAGTTCATAGTAACTTTAGGATTAAGATTAGTTCGTATATGATCATCAGTTGATGTGTTTTGTAATACTACGAAACGAAATTTAAATAAGTATTATTAAATCATATCTGGTCCAATTCTACATACTCTCAGTATGCAAAGTACCTCCACTAAAGTTTCTTACTACACTAGTAACCCAAATCTAGGTCACATGTATTCATAATACTAGTGGACTGTACTAGGAGTAATTAATCTAAAGATCCCATAACTTTATTTTACTACGAACTATTTAAGTTCAGTATCTCAATCTTGATCCTCTCATACCAATATGAGATTGAGACCACATAGATGAACTTTAGAATTTTCTGATATTTACTTAATATTATTAACAATAATATAGTACATAAGCTATATATATACAATAATTCAATTCATTCATTTATTTCATTAAAACCATTGCCAACTACAATTGCTTTAAAGGCACAATCTCCCACTTTCCCTAAAGCAAATGAGGCATTTCCCTCAACCTCGTGCTTCTTACACGACCCTGAAAAGATTTAATAGAAAAAGTCTTTGTGAACGGATCTGCAAAATTATCTTCAGAGGCAATCTTCAAGACAGTAACATCTCCATGGTTGACTAACTCTCGAATAAAGTGATATTTCCTCTCTATGTGCTTTCCCCTCTCGTGACTTCTAGGTTCCTTTGAATTAACTACTACCCCACTGTTATCACAGTACAGAACAAGTGGCTGATCCATGCCTGGAACAACTTCCAGATCAATATGAAACTTCTTGAGCCACACAACCTCTTTAGCTGCTTCACAACCTGCTATGTATTCGACTTCCATGGTGGAGTCTGCAATATTGGATTGTTTAATACTCCTCCAAACTACAACACCCCCTCCAAGTGTGTAAACTGATCCAGATGTTGACTTTCAACTATCTTTGTCTGATTGAAAGTCAGAATCAATATATCCAGTGGGGTTCAGGTCTCCACCTAAATACACAAGCATGTAATCTCTAGTATATCTAAGATACTTGAGAATGTTCTTTACTGATGTCCAATGACTCAATCCAAGATTGGATTGATTACGGCTGACTATCCCTACTGCATAATAGATGTCAGGTCTAGTACATAACATTGCATACATTAGATTGCCTACTGCAGAGGCATATAGATACTGTCTCATGTCCTCCTCTTCCTACGGTGTCTGTGGACATTGTTCTTTAGAGAATTTAACTCCTGATCGGGTAGGCATAGTGCCTTTCTTGGAGTTTTGTATGTCAAAGTATTCTAGGACTTTATCAATATAAGTTGCTTGAGATAGTGCCAAAACTTTGTTCTTTCAATCTCTACAAATTTGAATCCCCAAAACATATTTGGCTTCTCCCAAATCCTCCATTTGGAATTGCTCAGCTAACCATTTCTTTATCTTTGATAATGTTTCTATGTCATTCCCAATGAGTAGAATATCGTCAATGTAAAGAACGAGGAATACCACAATCTTATCTTTGATTTGTTTGTAAACACAAGGTTCATCAACATTTTGTTCAAAAACAAACATTTTGATTGTTTCATCAAATCTAAGATTCCAAGATCTCAAAGCTTGTTTAAGTCCATAAATATACTTAAGAAGCTTGCAAATTTTTTGCTCTTGACCTTTAACTTCGAACCCCTCTGGCTGATACATGTAAATGGTTTCGTCAAGATAGCCATTCAGAAAAGTTGTTTTAACGTCCATTTGCCAAATCTCATAATCCATGCAAGCAACTATGGATAAGAGTATGCAGGTAGATTTGAGCATGGCCATAGGTGAAAAAGTTTCTTCATAATCAACTCCTTCTTTCTGTGTGTAGCCTTTTGCCACTAGCCTTGCTTTGAAAACCTCTATTTTCCCATCTGCTCTTCTCTTCTTCTTGAATATCCATTTGCAACCAATAAGTTTAACATTTTCAGGTGGATCTTCAAGAGTCCAGACAGAATTGGAATACATTGATTCCATTTCAAGGTCCATGGCGTTTAGCTATTTTTCTTTGTCTGGATCTTCCATTGCATCTCTATATGTCAATGGATTATCTTTGTTTGTGTCAGACAGAAGCATCTGAACTTCATGTTCATAGCAAACTGGTTGCTTACCAACCCTCCCACCACGACGAAGTTATGACTAGTCATGTTCTAGTCATGTTATGACTAGAACTAGCGATATCCTCTAGCTGTTTTTCATTTCTCACTATTGGTGATTGGTAAGTCAATATTGAAAAGAAAACTAATATCTACCTAATTCCTAAGTCAATATTGAAAATAAAACTAATATTATAATTAAACAAAAAAATGTTCAATTAATAAATTCTGAAATAAAATGGGCAAAATTTCCTCTATTTTTATAACATATCCAAAATTCATATGTATTTATAATTTCAACATAAACAAACATAATTATTACATATATTAACCTATAAAACATGTTCAATTACTATATCGTTAAAAAAATTGGGCAGAGTTTCCTTTGTTTCTATAGCATATCTCAAATTATTACTACCTATAAATTCAATTCAAATAAAACACAACAATTAACATGCATAATTTCGTCCATAAACCACCACAGCACACGAAATTCGTCGAACCTACTTCACTAAGATACACATGTTCCCAACCTTCTATTATCTCTGCAACACATAATTTTTTCTCAGAACCTACTTCACTACAGATGAATATCTAATGTATTCAAACTCCTTTGACAATAGTTTATAAATATCACAAAGAAAAATAAAAAATTAATTAGTAATTATTACTCACCTTCAAAATTAATCTTAAACAATTTCAACACACTTTAAATTCAAACAAGTATTTCCTACAATAAAATTTTAAACAATGATTAGTAAATATGGTTATTGGATTCCTAAAATAATTAACAAAAATAAACTCAAAAAATTAATTATGTAAATAATATAAAAAAAAGCATGTAAAAAATAATATTATAATATGAAAAATTATGTAAAAAACAATACATTTTTAATAATTAACATTATTAAAAAATAAATACGTTAGGAAAGTAATATAAAAAATTCCAAAAAACTGAAATATAAAAAAAATTAAGTTTAAGTGATCAATACATGTTTTGAACAATGAAAATATCTTCTAATCCTCCACAAATGTCCAAAAACGTTAAAAAATGCTTGAAAACCACCCTATAAACATACATTAACACCCTATTAAACATACTCAATATTTCTTTATTTTTCCCTAAAACTTTAAAATAAATCAATATTATGTATATTTACATGATTTAAAGCGTTAATGTGGAAGAAAATGAAGAAAAAAAAAACACTTAAAAAGGTGAAAATATGGCTTACCGTGGCTGGAAAAGAGGGTTTCCTCCATTTGGCGGGACTGTGCAAATGGCTGAAGTGAGGAAATGAAGGGTTGGGTTTGGTTTTACAGAGTTGGAGGACTTTTCTCCGCGTTTTTTTTTAAAACCACAGAGAAAAGTGCTCCCCACACCTCAATTAAAACTTTACACTGCAATTTAAAAAAAAAAAAACTGTAATATCATAGTATTTTTCTTTAGGCGTGTATTAAATGTGATATTTCAGAATCATTCAAACATTTTCTCTACACTTTTATTTAAGGTTGAAAAAAAAGCACATAGAGCTTATATTTGTAGTACTACAAGAAAAATCAATTTTAGAGGCGACATAGAGTCGCCCCTAATATACAAAAAATTAGGGGCGATAGGTGAGTAGTCGCCCTTAATATTCTGAAACAATATTCGGGGCGACGTGTCGCTACTAATATAGAAAAAATTCGCTCGTGATAAATAGATTTTTTGACCAAAAGCTGGTGGGAAATTTAGGCGGTGGACTTTTTAAAGTGAAAATTATCAGGGGTGCGTCGCCCCTAATACTGACAATGTCGCCCCTGATATATATATATACACACACACACACCAATTCTCTTATCTTCTCCATCATTTGCACTTGAAATAGAAAAAAAAATGCAAAAACTCTTTCTTCCCCAAATCTCTAAACCACTCTCTCTCTCTCTCTCTCCACTTCACCACCACAACCACCACCACCACCATTGGGTCTGTCCGACCACCACGACTGCAGCCAAGAGCTAGTCGAATCACCATCACCACTACCACCACGAGAAGGAGATCACTGTAATTCTCTTGGATCCGTCGGACCACCACCGGTAATTTTTTTCTCTTTCCGTTATATATATTTTTGTGTATTTATATATTAATTTAGTTTTTTATTTGTGTATAAATATATAAATATATTGTGTGTGCAATGTGTATATATTAATATATTTTTTTTTATAAGTACATATATATGTATTGCCGTGTGTTGACCCTCGTTTTGGCCAACTGATACGGAGTCAAATGCTTGATGTGATGGAAAATATTGAGTAAGATCTAATGGAAAGGAAAATAAACAACACAACAATTTATAGTGGTTCGGCCCCAAGAATTGGTAATGACCTAGTCCACTTAGACTATTATTGATATTGGATTCTCCAAGGGGTGATCAAAGAACTAGGGTTCTATGAGTTTCACAAGCCTTAGAGAGATGAGTCATACAATCGAAAGATAATAGCCAAAATTCTCTTCTAAAGCATAAACAAAAATTAGCCAAAAGTCCCCCGCTTGAGCTATTTTTCTCTATTTATAGGCTCAAGGTGAGTTACATGAATCAATCAAAGATATTTTACCTAATTAATCGGATAATCAGGTATAAAAGGAAATAATCTCGGATATGATTACAACTGTTACAAGATTACTCATAAATATACGGATTATACGAGCAGTCTGGTCGTATATAAAACTCAAATGATGTGTCAGGGGAACATCCCTGATCGATGGTCGAACAGAACCTCTGCCAGGTGTCAGCCACGTATTGAAAATATTTGCCACATCATCCACACCTGCTTTTTGGATAACATTTGCCCCCAAGTTTATTTATTACGACTAGCAATAAATAAAGTTTAGGAAAATGATCCTTCGATTACCCCACCAAATCTGTCAGAGTAGTTCGTGCCTCGGAAAAAGTGACCTACTCACGTTCAATCATGCCTTTTTGGTTCCCAAGCAAACTTTTGACGGCTATCACACTTCCCCATGCTTCGAAAAAGGAGAACTTATGATTGTCTCTTGTTTAACATATCTCAGACAATATATATAGCCTTCAAAATTACTTTTTCACCTTTTACTAGCTATCTCTTTGTCAAGAATACTCCAAGAACCCCCAAGACAGAGCCCAGAATTTTCTCCGAAGTTCATCCTTTGTTGTTCCAGGAATTTGCTGTTCGCACGCCTAGAATCGAAGTTTCTCCAGGACTTCTCAATCTTCGTATAGGTAACTTTCAGAACTTTCGCACCCTTTATTGTGCTGTGCATGTCTATTAATGCTAGCTTTTTAGGCTCTGAAACAGTGTCGTGTTCCTGGGTAAAAATATAGGAAAATTGGATGTTTGCCTATTGATGTTAGATATGATAGAGCATACTTGCTTTGTAGGGGTTATGAATTAGTTTGATAGTCGAGATCATAGGTTTAGGATGTAAAATCGAAGTAAAAATTCGATTTTTAGGCTAGTTGAAAAACTTGGTTTTTCCAGCCCTTACTGGAGTTGAAAAAGCTTTTTCAGAAAAAACTTTTTACTTTCACTTTTTGATCTGTTTTTCAAATTGTTCGTATACAAATTTCAATTTTTCGTTAGAATGCAACTGTATAAAAGTTAGACTTTTATACACGAACATCGTTATTCTAACCATCTTCTTAGGTTCTTCCTCCTCGCCTCCCCCTTTTTCTGTTCGCAGCTTTTAATGCAGACTTGTGGGAAGGTGAGAGGCCGATAGACGACGACTTGCTTGCACTGCTGCTCGAGGGTGAAGAGCAACCAGTTCAGCGAATTCAAGAGATTCCCTTTTTGCGAATTTCTCCTCCAAGACCTCAACCAACTCCCATCAGCATGGTTCGTACCAAGTCTACCGCCAAAAAGAAGAAAAACCCTTCAAATCCACCAGCCTAGCCTGGCTCACAGGCTGGGTTTCCCTCGACCAGTGGTCGGGATAATAATGTTGCTGACCCTCACATCCAAGTTAGAGCCCATCCTTGGTATTCAGTTATTCCCGACGTCAAGTGGTATCTAGCCCCACTCAGTCATGTAACCCCTAGGATGTTAGCCAACTACTTCAGAAAATACGGCCTTTCTGGGGTAACCCTCAAACTTCCTATTGCGGACGAGCGGGCGAATTTTCCTGGAGGCATTTTTAGCGCCTGGTCGAGATATCACATAGAGGCTGGGGCTACTCTTCCTCTTCATCCATTCTTACAGGGGGTGGCGAACTATTTTGGAGTCGCCCCTTTTCAAATCACACCAAATGGATATAGAATGCTTGCTGCACTCTATATCCTTTATAATAAAAAAAAAATGGCCAGAGCCTACCCCTCACGAGGTCAATTACCTTTTTGACCTTAAGTCCAACCCCTAACAGTCTGGTACAGGGTTCTTTCACTTTTGTCACCAGGAGACTAGCCGAACCTTTCTGAGTGACACAACCCACATTTCAAACGTAGGGAAATACAGTCAGGAGTATTTCCTCACGACTGACACGGTTGCGAATAACCTGGCCTTCACTCGAGGAGGTAAAAGTCTTTTTCCACTGGTCGCTGTTTTTACTTAGCATTTTTCCTTGCATTTTTCTGAAACTTCTTGTGTTTTTCAGGCCCATGGTTGCGACCAGACCCAACACCAGACATGGTGTTGAGGTCTTCCATGTTGGCCAGCATGACGGACGTTGAGAAGATCGTCAAATATCTGGTCATCGAGGCCAACTTGAGGCTAGTTGGCCTCCTGGCCCCTCACTAGGATGTGAGGGAATCCGCGGCAGGAAATGCCACTGCCGAGGAAAATCTCGAGCCGCAACCGCCAGTGTCTCCTCCTCGACGGAGACCAATTGGGGTTATAATCAGGGAACCCGTTGGCACCCACTTAGCAGAAAGGTCTTCTGCCCTCAAAGGAAAGGGAAAACAAAAGGCGACGGAGCCCATCATAGACTTAGACGAGTCCTCTGACGAAAATGGTACAGTTATTTCATTCTTAGATAGCTTGCCAATTCCCTGTCACTTATTTGACAGGGACGACAATTTTACATATACTCCAAACCTAGGGCCAGACTTCTTCATGCTAGAGAGTGAGTGTATGACTAGTAGAGTCAATAGTATAGAGACCAGTAGTCATAGCTCGGGTATTGGACTTTACAATTTTTCTTTATTTCTTTTGTGATACAACATAATTTGTTATCTATTTTTGGCTTACTGTTCGCATGTTTTCCTCTTTTGCAGAAATGGCCTCTACAAATGTCTTCGATATCTACAACACTCAGGAGGAAGAAGAAGTCCCCCTGGTTCGCAGGAGGAAGTCGTCCAGGCGACATAATGGGGAGTCTAGCCAAATGCCCCCGGCTAAGAGGAATCGAGCCTCGGGCCCTTCGGCAGACGGGTCTCCTGCCCCAGATGCCGACCAGCGTCCTCTCGAGCAGGAGGTTCCACCTTCAAACGCTCCAGCTGCCAAAGCTCCATCACCCCCAGCCCCTACCGAACAAACACAACAGGCTAGGGGGGCTTCTCTTGGGAAGGAACTGTCACACCGTGCCCTGAGGTCTGCCAAAGACCACCTGGCCAAAATCCTTAAACATGACCGCTGCAAAGAGGCCATGGCAGGGATAGAGGAAATGGTGGTCGACCAGATCATCAACAGGGCCCTGAACGAGACAGCCAGTGTAAGCATCTTACTTTTCTTTATTTACAATTTGATTTTCCTGAAGTCTATCTAACACTTGTTTTTTGTGCAGGCCATGTTGACTTTAACGACTGCCCTTCTGCGCTCGGGTGCCAGCATCGAGCAGTCCCGTGTTCGGGAGTTGAAGTTGATGGAGGAGCTTCAAGCCACGGAGGCAAGGCATGCAGGGGAGCTGGAAGTGGTGACCCAGCAGAAGGACTCTTTGGTCGCGGATCTGGTGGAGAAACATGCCTCCCTGGAAAGTGCTAGAAAACAGAGATAGGAGTACCAGGAGGCCATCCGAATCCACTGGCGTGAAGTCAAAAGGCTCGAGGGGGAAAATCTTGCAAAAGATAAGAGCATAGCCAGCCTAAAGAGCCAAGTGGAGCAACTCAAGCTCGCGAATGCCAAAGACCTGGAAAGGTACAAGAACACGACACTTCGATGCTTCTACGATTTCTAGAAGCATAACCAAAGTGCCAACTTAGACTACCTTCCAGAAAGGGCCAGAGTTCCTGCTTCCCCTAAAATTTCTGAGTTGGCTTGCTGCACTGCTCGACTGGCTGCCGAAGAAAGGGTCAGAGTTCCTGCTTCCCCTGAAATTTCGTTGGCCATGGGGATGGATGGAGGGGAAGCTATAGAAGACACGGTCAACCAAGATGTTCCCCAAGATCCTCTTGCTGCCCCTTAGCTAATTTTTCCTTGTTTTATTTTTCTTACATGACTCACGATTCATGAAGTTAAGACAATATTTATTTTCTTTTATTGCTACACGGGCAGCTTTTTCTTTTAAACTTAACATTTACATCCGAGCAGTACTGCTCGCGGTGTAAAAGAATTCTTTTGATATTATAATATTTTTACTTTATTATAACATCTGTTTGCATGACCGAACTTAGCATAGTACTTTGGTTTGACTTAACAAAATATATAAAATTTTGAAAAATACTCTAAGTATCGTAGCATGCTTTCACTTATTTTGCTCATGTGTTTACATAATTTTTGGTATGCTTTGCTTCCTATGTACCTTATATGCCCCCCAAGTGATCGAGGAGCTTTAGGTCCTTGGTCACTTTCCTTGACCAAAACCTGTACGAACATTACTGCTCGGTATATAACATGAAAATTGTAATACAGCAAAACAACACACGTAATGAGAAAATACTTGTAAAAAATTACAAAGTTTGGCAAGAATGACTGACTGCGGACAGTCCCTTATAATTCTCATATTAAATGGACTAAACATGTCTTTACGAGTGATCTTAAAAAAGATCTTACACTTATAAGTGATTAGCCATATCTCATGACCAACCCTTTTTCAAAAACTTGTAAAAAGTAAAAATAAATACAAGCCAGTCTTTTAAGAAAGATTGTTTACTGATAATACTTACGCAGGTGTTCTCCATTCCAATAACGTGGAACGAGATCTCCATTCAAGTGTGCAAGTTTGTAAGTGCGTGGATGAAGGACTTCTTCAATCTAGTAAAGTCCTTCCCAGTTTGGTCCGTGTACTCCAGCAGCTTGGTCGCGGGTGCTTAAGAAAACTCTTCGAAGTACTAAGTCCCCGACGTTGAACTTTCTTTCTTTTACTTTGGAGTTAAAATACCGAGCAACTTTTTGCTGGTACGCAGCTACTCGGAGCTGGGCTTTTTCTCGTTTCTCCTCGACTAGGTCTAGGGACTCCATCAACAATTGACTATTTTGGTCTTGGTCGTATGTTATTCTGCGATGCGAGGGTAGATCTAACTCGACAGGCAACATGGCCTCATACCCGTATGCTAAGGAAAATGGGGTATGACCTGTTGCTGTTCGGTGGGATGTTCTGTACGATCAAAGGACTTCAGGCAACTGTTCTGGCCATGCTCCTTTAGCTTCCTCGAGCCTTTTCTTCAGTGTATCTTTCAATGTTTTATTAATTGCTTCGACTTGCCCATTTGCTTGGGGGTGAGCAACTAAAGAAAAGCTCTTGATGATGCCATGTCTTTCGCAGAAGTCTGTGAACAAGTCACTATCAAACTGGATGCCATTGTCCGATACAATCTTTCTTGGAAATCCATATCGACAAACAATGTTTTTGATAACAAAATCAAGTACTTTCTTTGTCGTTATGGTTGCTAGCGGTTCCGCCTCGGCCCATTTTGTGAAGTAGTCGACAGCTACCACTGCATATTTCACACCACCTTTCCCTGTAGGCAAGGACCCGATTAAATCTATACCCCATACTGCGAAGGGCCATGGACTTTTCATTTGCTTTAACTCATTGGGAGCTGCTCATGGGATCTTGGAAAACCGCTGACACTTATCACACTTTCGCACGAACTCCATCGAGTCCTCATTCATCGTTGGCAAGAAATATCCTTGCCTTAGGATCTTTTTCGATAGGCTTGACCCCCAGCGTGGTCTCCGCAGAAGCCTTCATGTACCTCCTTCATAAGCTCTTTAGCCTTTTCAGGTGTAACACATCTAAGCAGTGGCATTGAATATCCTATTCGGTATAAAATACCATCGACCAGAATAAACCTTGCAGATTGTATCTGAAGGGTCCTGGCTTTGTTTCTATCTGCTGGTAGTGTGTCGTTCGTGAGATACTCTAAGTATGGTGTCATCCACGTATCTAATAACTGGATCACCATACTGGTTTTGTATGGTCGTATGCTAGGTGCGCATAGCCGCATAACTGACACTATATTTAAAGTGTCAGCATCTTTTGTACTTGCGAGTTTGGCTAAGGCATTCGCATTTGAATTCTGATCTCGAGGAATTTGCTGGAGGGTATATTCTTCAAATTGTGCCAATAAATCCTTTGTTTTGTTCAGATAAGCCACCATTTTTAGGCCTCGTGCTTGGTACTCCCCTAAGACCTGATTCACTACCAACTGTGAACCGGTGTAAATATCCAGCACTTATATGTTCATGTCTTTGGCTAACCTTAATCCAGAGAGTAGGGCTTCATATTCAGCTTCGTTGTTGGAAGTGGTGAAATCAAACCTAATTGTGTAGTGAAATTGATGCCCTTCTGGCGTTATCAATATCACTCCTGCTCCTGCGTGGGATTCGTTGGATGATCCGTCTGTGACTAGTTTCCAAGAAGGAACTTCAACTTGAGGCTCAGGTGCATTAGGTTTTTCACCCTGCTTGTTATCTAGGAGTTTAGTGAATTCAGCAATGAAGTCAGTCAAGACTTGTCCTTTTATTGCTGCTCGTGGTGAGTATGTTATATCGAACTGCCCGAGTTCGACTGCCCATTTCAACAAACGACCTGCAGCCTCTGGCTTTTGCAAAACTTGCCGAAGGGGCTGGTCAGTCAAGACTGTGATTGGATGGGCTTGGAAGTAAGGACGTAACTTCCTTGAGGCCAAAATTAGACAATAGGCTAATCTTTCAATGGGAGGATACCTCAATTCAGCTCCGATCAACCTCTTTCTCACATAGTATACCGCCTTTCGTACACCTTCTTCTTCTCTTACCAACACTGCACTAGCAGCATATTCGGTGATCGCCAGGTATATGAATAAAGTTTCCCCATCTACAGGCTTTGATAAGGTGGGAGGCTGCGCTATGTGGGCTTTTAAGGCTTGGAAAGCCTGTTCATAGTTTTCAGTCCACTCGAACTTCTTGTTGCCTCTATGTCGATTGAAGAAAGGAACACACTTATCTGTTGATTTTGAAATAAACCTACTGAGTGCGGCAATCCTTCCAGTTAAACTTTGCACATCTTTGATCTTCATTGGCGATTTCATATCGATCAGGGCCTTGATCTTCTCGGGATTAGCTTCGATTCCTCTCGAATTGACAATGAACCCCAAGAACTTCCCTGATCCTACTCCAAAGGAACATTTGAGAGGATTTAGCTTCATCTGGTATTTGTTCAGAACATTGAAACACTCTTGTAAATCCTTCACATGTCCTTTTGCCTTTTTTGACTTCACCAGCATGTCATCAACGTATACCTCCATGTTTATCCCGATCAACTCCTTAAACATGTTGTTAACTAGTCGCTAGTAAGTCGCACCAGCGTTTTTCAATCTGAAGGGCATTACTTTGTAATAGTATAGCCCTGTATCGGTCCAAAAGCTAGTGTGATCCTCATCAGGGGGATGCATACTAATCTGATTGTACCCTGAGTATGCATCCATGAAAGAGAGGATCTCATGTCCTGCAGTTGCATTGACCAGCTGATCGATCCTCGGGAGTGGGAAGCAATCTTTAGTGCAGGCTTTGTTAAGGTTTGTGAAATCCACGCAGGTCAGCCATTTGCCATTCGGCTTGGGAACTAGCACTGGATTAGAGACCCATGATGGATAAAACGCCACCCTGATGAACCCATTCTCCTTCAGTTTTTCAACTTCTTCCTTTAAGGCTCTTGATCTGTCCTTATCGAGCAACCTTCTTTTCTGTTGCACAGGTGGAAAGCTTTTGTCAACGTTCAGGACATGGCTGATGACTGCAGGATCTATCCCAACCATGTCTTTATGCGACCAGGTGAAAACTTCCTGGTTCTTCCTCAAAAATTCCACTAGTGCGCATTTGGTTGTTGTCTCTAAGTTTTTGCCGACCTTCATAACTCTGGTCGGATACTCTTCGTCGAGTTGGACCTCTTCAAGGTCCTCGATAGGTCCTATATCTTCTTCAAAACCCCCAAAGCGAGGATCTAAGTCTCTATCCTCCCTTTGGGCAACACCCTATTTGGTGACTTCATCACCTGATTGGGCTTGTACATCAATGGCCATTTGCAACTCTTTTGGGGGAGCACTCCTCGACATACCCTTCTTGGCCTTAGTGATTAAGGCATTGTAGTACTCCCTTGCTTCCCTCTAGTTTCCCAATATGCGTCCTACCCCTGCGTCTATTGGGAATTTCATGTCCAAGCGCCATATAGAGGTGACGGCCCGAAGGTCGACCAGTATTGGCCTTCCAATCACTGCATTGTAGGCCAAAGGACAATCAACTACTATAAAAGTAGTGAGTGATGTCCTGTTGGCGGGCGCAGTACCTGCGGTCACTGGAAGCCTGATTGACCCCGTTGGAGCGAGTCCCTCTTCAGAGAAACCATAAATTGTTTGGTTGCAAGGCTCCAAGTCCTTTGTGGACAACTTCATTCGTTTCAACGAAGATTTATACAGGATGTTAACTAAACTTCCTGTATCGACCAGTACCCTTTTCACCATCATATTGGCAATCTGAACATCCACGACCAGCAGATCGGAATGTGGGAATCGGACATGCTGGGCATCATTATCAGAGAAAGTTATTACATCGTCCTCTGTTCGAGCCGTTTTCGTTGCTCGATCCTCCACAGTCATCATCTCGATGTCCTGGTCATGGCGCAGGGTCTCAGCGTATCGTTCCCTTGCCTTTCCGCTGTTCCCCGCGAGGTGCGGGCCTCCTCAGATGGTGAGTAAGGTACCTGCCACGGGATCAGGCTGTAAAGGTGGCGAGCGTTGGCGTGCAGGCGCCTGCTCGTTGCCACCCAGAGCCTCTCGTTGGGAAGCTCCCGCGGCTCGCATGTATTTTCTCAAGTGTCCTTGTCTAATAAGGAGCTCGATTTCGTCCTTCAACTGATTATATTCATTCGTATCGTGTCCATAGTCATTGTGAAAGCAACAGAACTTGGTTGTATCCCTTTTCGAAATATCCTTTCGAATGGGAGTGGGTCTTTTGTAGGGTACATTGAAACTTGTGGCCTGATACACCTCTGCTCGAGACTCAACAAGGGCGGTATAGTTGGTGAACCTTGGCTCATAACAGTTGCCCATAGGGCGCTTGCTCTCGGAGGTAGAGGGATCGTTATGGGGCCGTTTTCTCCCATTCTTGCCGTTGCCGTAGGGCTTTGACCCATTGGCGGCTTTGGTGGGGTCTTCAGTCCCTTTATCCTTATTGGGGGTCTTTCCCTCGTTGGCAATTGCATCCTCGAGCTTGATGTATCGATCAGCTCGATCCAAGAACTCTTGGGTAGTTTTAACCCCATGCTTCCTAAGGCTACTCCAAACGGGCGTACGGCGCCTAACTCCTGCAGTTAGGGCCATCATTTTGCCTTCGTCTCCCACTGTTTTGGCCCCGGCTGCCGCTCGCATGAAACGCTGGACATAATCTTTCAGTGGTTCTCCTTCTTGCTAGCGTATCTCGACCAGTTGGTTTGCCTCAGTCGGGTGCACACGACCCGCGTAGAATAGTCCGTAGAACTCCTTTACGAACATCTCCCAGGATACTATACTTGCAGGAGGGAACTTAAAGAACCACTCATGTGCAGCATCAGAAAGTGTTGCAGGGAAGATCCTGCATCGAGCGTCTTCAGACACCTTCTAAATGTCCATTTGTATCTCAAACTTGTTGACATGAGATACCGAGTCACCATACCCGTCAAAGTTCGGATGTGTGGGCATTTTAAACTTACTGGGGGTTTCAGCCATGGTGATCCTTTGTATGAAAGGAGTGCCCCTTCTCCTGTCGTACTCGATATGAGACGTTCTTCCCCCGACCAGCTGTTGCACTACTTGGTTCAGGGCATCTATTTGGGCTTGGACGGCCTCAGGAATTGCCGGGGCCTTTGGTGCTGGGGGAATGTACTCATCGTGCCTTTCTCGGCGGTCGTTGAGTACATCCCTTAGGTCATCGTCTCTTCGCCGCTGCTTGCTGGCTCCGAGCCGGCTAAAGACGTTGTTTTGTTTGGGCTGCCCCCAGCATTATGTCCTGCATGTGAGTCTTCTCTAGGTGGGGGGCTTCTGCCTCCACCTCTCTCCTCATTTCTTCGACCAGCATTCCCTCTCTCCGAGTCGGCCTCATTGTAACCGTGGCCATCTTTGAACCTCGACTGGCTATGGTGGGACCGACTGTTTCCTCGGTTGCCTCCTTGGGTAGGAACTTCCCGAGCGTTAGGGGGAGGCTTGCGTTGGTCGGTGGGTCCCCATGCATTGTCATGCCGTGGTGGGCCCCTGACTACAGAGCCTGTCTCTGAGTTCCTTCTGTTAGCAGAAGGACGTTGCCCCCTACTCGGTGGGTGCGGCTCTTGTGGTCTGTATAAATCTCACACTTCTCTCCATAGAGATAGTGCCTCCAAATCTTCAGAGCAAAGACCACAGCTGCTAACTCCAAATCATGGGGAGGATATCTCTTTTCGTACTCCTTCAGCTGACGAGAAGCATAAGCTATAACTCTCTCTGATTGCATCAAAACACAGCCCAAACCCTGATGAGAAGCATCGCAGTATATCACAAACTTCTCTTGATCGGTTGGAAGACTCAGAACTGGAGCTGTAATCAACCTCTGCTTCAACTCCTGGAAGCTGTTCTCACATTTATCTGACCACACAAACTTCTGAACCTTGCGTGTCAGCTCAGTCAACGAAGTAGTAATTTTTGAGAACCCTTCCACAAAACGCCTGTAATACCCTGCCAATCCAAGAAAACTCCTAATCTCAGAAGCATTCTTCGGCCTTGGCCAATCTCTGACCGCTTCAATCTGTGAGGGATCTACTTTAATCCCCTCCTTACTGACGATGTGCCCAAGAAAGGACACCTGAGATAACCAGAATTCACACTTCTTGAACTTTGCAAACAATCTGTGTTCCCTCAATCTCTGTAGAACCAACCTTAGATGATGTTCATGCTCTGACTCAGTCTGAGAATATACCAGAATATCATCGATAAAGACGATCACAAATTGGTCTAAATAATATTTGAACACTCTGTTCATCATGTCCATAAAAGCAGCAGGGGCATTAGTCAACCCAAATGACATAACTAGAAACTCATAATGCCCATACCTAGTACGAAAAGCGGTCTTCGGTATATCTCCCTCCTTGATCCTCAACTGATGATAACCAGAACGAAGGTCGATCTTAGAGAATACCGTCTTACCCTGCAATTGATCAAACAGATCATCTATCCTTGGCAAAGGATACCGGTTCTTAATTGTCAACTTATTCAGTTCTCTGTAATCTATACACATCCTCAGAGAACCATCTTTCTTCTTCACAAACAGAACTGGCGCACCCCAAGGTGAAAATCTAGGTCTGATAAAACCCAAATCCAACAGCTCTTGCAGCTGTACCTTTAATTCTTTCAACTCACCTAGGGCCATTCTGTATGGTGCTCTAGACACTGGCTCCGTCCCTGGGGCCAGTTCTATAACGAACTCAATCTCCCTGTGTGGCGGCAACCCTGGAAAATCTTCTGGAAACACATCCAGAAACTCACACACAAGTCTAGTATCCTCTGGACTCACTGGCACGACCTGGGTGGTATCAACCACACTGGCTAAGAATCCAATGCAACCCCCTTGCAATAAATCCCTAGCCCTCAATGCAGAAATCATAGGAATACGGGGTCCATGCACAGCACCAACAAACACAAAATGATCCTCACCTTCAGGCTCAAAGGTGACCATCTTCCTTCTGCAGTCAATGGCTGCCCCATACCTAGCTAACCAGTCCATACCCAGTATCATATCGAAGTCATTCATAACCAACTCTATAAGATCCACTGACAAATCTCTGCCTTCCACTATCATTGGTAGAGATCTGACCCATCTCCTGGATACAACCAACTCCCTAGTGGGTAACAAAGTACCAAACCCCACAGCATAGAAATCACAAGGTCTACACAACCTATCAATAACACTACTAGCAACAAAGGAATGTGTAGCACCAGAGTCAATCAATACATTATAAGCGGTTCCAGCACTAAGAAGCTGACCTGTAACAACTGAGGGGGAAGCCTCAGCTTCTGCCTGAGTCAATGCAAACACTCGCGCTGGGGCCGAGCTGTCTGCCTTCCTGGGCTCTTCCTTTCTTGCCTTAGGGCAATACTTTTTGAGATGACCCACTGCTCCACAAGAGAAGCAGGCCCTTGCCTTACACTCTCCCAAGTGATGCCTCTTGCATCTAGGACACTCGGGATAAGACTTCCAGGCTTCATTACCACCTGGACGACCCACAGTAATACCACGGGGCCGTCTGTCAGGACCTAGAACTGGGAAGGTGTTAGGAACCTTCCTCTTCTGATCACTGGGGCCAACACCCCTACCAGAACCCACAAATGGAGGACATGGCCTCCTGAAATCCCTTCTGGCCGCATTATCACGCCAGATCTTAGTCTCTGCAGTTTCAGCTGTAAGTGCCTTCTCCACCACCTATGCATAAGTAGTAACTCCTGCCACAGTGGTGATGCGCACATCTCGGGCTAACCTGGGCTATAGCCCCTGTAAGAAATGCTCTCTCCTGGTCCCATCAGTGGGCACCAACTCCTTGGCAAACTTTGCCAAACGGTCAAACTTTAAGGCATACTCAGTTACTGATAAGCTTCCCTGAAGTAGCCTCATAAATTCATCAGCCTTCGCCGCTCTAATGGCGTCATTATAGTACTTTTCATTGAACAAAGTCTGAAATTCCTCCCAGCTCAGGAGATTAACATTCTTGGTCTGGCCAACAACTTACCACCAAATCCAGGCATCATCCCGAAACATATAGGCAACACAGGCCATCCTCTCAGTACCAACTACCCTCAGAATAGTGGTAATCATGCTCATCCATTGTTCAACTTTGGTAGGATCGGCACTGCCTTCAAACATAGGAGGTTGTTGTTTCCTGAACCGCTCATAAAGACGTTCCAACCTGTTTTCAACCCCAGGCAGCTGCCCAATAACTGGCACCGACACAGAAGGTGCCTCTACAACACTGGCCACCACAGGCACTTGCTGCTGTCTTAGGAGACGAAGCTCCTCTCCCTGTTTTAACACTGTAGCCTGCAATTCCTCAAACATCTGTTGCCAGTTTGCAGGTGCTGGCTGTGGAATCTGAGATTGGTCATACTCTTGACCCTGACTGTTATTATTCTGGCCTGGATCACTCTGGCCAGCTGACATGTCTGTCTGTCCTGAGTTCATTCTATCACTGATACCTTACTGAAACAATAATCAATACGGCCAGTCAGGTAGTAATAACTAAACCTCTTGCCGCCTCACAGTCCAAGAACAACAGACAACTATCACATTCCACAGTCATTCAGCATTCACAATCAGATACATGTTCATGGCACTCAGCACTCAGCATGTATCACATAATAACTTATAACAACCATACCAATAAGCAGGCGCCAGCAATCTCAGTACTAATTAGCACACATTTGCTGAAGATTTAATATTTCAGGGCACAAGCTCATCATGGTATCTCATGTGCACAAGTAAATTATATATATCACACTTAAACAATTATACATGTAACCACATAAATAGTTACCAAACCATGAGTCGAGCTTGACTTCGGTGATATGTGTACATACCCAGCCAGTCTACAGGAACCCTAACCTTGGCATTGCTCTGATACCAAGTTGTAACGCCCTGGTTACCCCAGAATAGTTACGGTGAACAGTGAACCGGAAATTTGACTCGCTACCCGAATCCTTTGGTTAAAAACGTGATCTAAGTGCTATTATCAGGTTAAGGTGAAAAACCAGTAAAAAGGAAAGGGTATATTCCATTAAGTAAATAAACTGCTCATGAGCCTTTCAAAATGTTTACAAGTAGTTCGTAATACAAAAGAGTCGCTATTGTTTCAAATTTACAGTCCCCGCCGGCCTAAGCGGCAAAAATAGGGTAAACCCCTAGTCCCTCTGAGAACTTCTTGACCGTGGCGGTCAAGCGGCCCTGTATGTACACAACGTCGCCCAAGCTCTCCACTCAGGGTTGGTTAAGCTTCTCCTTTCCTTTACCTGCACCACATAGCACCCATGAGCCAAGGCCCAGCAAGAAAACATAATAAAGCATGATATAATATCAACAACGATCATAATAACCACTCAGGACTATCAATCCGAACAAATAGGTGACAATAGCCAAAAGTCACAATAATGAGCATAGCTCCCTCTAGCCATGTGACGATAGGGTCACCAGGGCTTAACTGACGAGTGGTTCTTTCATAAGTTTGATCAGGACAGGTGCAAGGTGATTAGTCACCAACATAACCTTCCTCACGACTCTAGAGTCGAAGCTATGGACAACGTCCCTTAGCCACGTGACTAACGGTCACCAGGGTCATATACCTTGGCTATAGACATCTGGTCGTAGACCAGGCAAGCGCTTATAAGTTCTTCAACCTTAGGGTCGGTTCCGCATTAATGCCATAGAGCCATTCAACGCGTGATCATCGACTTTAGAGTCGGTCCCTGACTAGTCAGTGTCTCAAACAGGTAATCAGCGTTCACTAGCATTTAATATGCAATCCATGTCCACATATATCAACCAACATGCTTCAATAGCAAACCATGCATGTCATATACCTATACAGGGTGCAACTGTATTCATACACTGTTTTCTTACCTCAGGTTCGAGCGAGAAGTTATTATAAGAACGACCCCTGAGAACGATCAATCTTTTAGCTCCTTAGCGGTTACTTAGTCACAACCAAATATAACCTCCATTAATGAGAATCCACATAAATAGGGTCTTAACCTAAGCACCACTCTCGGGACCTCGAAACATGCCCACACGGTGAGTAGATTCGATCCCGGGCCTCAAGGATTGAAACCCCAAGTCAAAAACCCTTAAAAACACTCAAAACGGGACTTAGAAGGAACAGGGTAGCGCTACAGCGCTCAACCCCTAGCGCCCCAGCGCTCTACTCAGAACCACCCATATGCCAAAAAGCCTCCTGAGGAGCGCTGTAGCGCCCTAAGGTGGGCGCTATAGCGCTACCTCCAGACCCAATCTCCCCTGAACCGACCTTCTTCAACTCCTTCGATTCTAACTCGATCTCCAAGCTTCCAAATCCTATTCTTGATGCCAAATGAACCCAAAAACCATTCTAACATACCCCAAACATCACAAGCATGGGAAACCTAGCCAAAACTCCCAACAAAACCATGAATTCACCCTAGAAATCTCAGGTACAAAATAAAACCAGAACAGGGCAAACCAGAGAAAACCACAGTTAAAAACTTACCCAAAGCTCGACTTATGATGGTCTTCAATGGTGGAACACACTCCCAAACTCCCAAGGCTTGCTTCCTAAGCTTGAATCCTCAAAATTGGTTCAAAAACCACAAAGAAAAGTGAAGAGAAGAAGGTACGGGAGAACTCAAGCATACTCTGTTTTTCCACTTTCTTCTTCAGCTGTCAAAGGTTATATCTATCCTAGGGGTGAAATGTCCATTTTACCCCTAGGTCAATTAATAGTTTCTAAAGACTCCCAAGGGCGTATTTGGTACTTCCCTCCTATCTCGTTAATCATAATTAACGCTCTCCAATTCCCGCTATTCTCAATGTTCTCAAATACCAATAACTCACATCCCGTTACCCTATAATACCCAGTAACACTCTAATCATTAAAATCACCCCGAGACTCAATCCAAGTCCCGACACTTAAACCTGTTGTGACTAAACCGCTAATCAATATTCTAAGATCGTCTCATGTCGAATAGCTCGAACGAACCCACATCATAATGTGGTCTTAACACATACCATTGACATGCATACAATTAACATTATATTATAATATAATTCTCATAAACATGCATAAACACATTTAATGGCATAATTAAACAATCATGGCCCTCCCGGCCTACTAATCCAGCCATTAACCATAATAGGGAATCTGGGGCATTACAATAAGTCACAAAAGAGTAAGTGAAAGTTAAAATGTTATCGAAATTACTTTCTTTTAAATTATATGTTCTCTAACATTTGAGTTATATTTTTTAGGCGAACCTGAACCTTATTGAGTTATGGACGGAATACCACTAAAAGAAAGCAACAAATGATTTTGTGAACGACAATGCTCGCCAAGATTATGTAAGTTTAAATTATGTTTTTTTTAATATTCACGGAGTTATATTTATTATTATTGTCTCCAACGTTTTCTGAAAATAGGAAAAGTTGAAGGCTGATTGTGAGTTACAAACTCAGCAAGCATCTGCATCCGCATTCGCTTCCAATGATGACGATTCTACAATAGTTGATCAGTTGGAAGTGCTACAAAAGTACTGGGTCAAAGGCGTGGACACGGGAGAGGAGTGAGCCATAAATTGAAGAATTCGGGGTCGGGATCATCATCTACCCAGTGCTCTCACTTCAGTGAGTCTCAAGCCCTCCTCAACATTCATCAAAACAATATGAAATTTTGGTAAATAAGGTAAAGAATTTGACTAACCAAGTCAATTTCTTGACCCAATTTCTTCCACCAAGTAAATATAAATGTAGTCTATGCCTGATAGCGATAATATTGGAGCTTCATCTTCTCAACCTCCAGCTCTAGCCTATCTATGGCCAAAGCCGCCGCAGCCACCACAACCGCAACAAGAAGACAATATAAATGACGACGAATCTGATTTAGGAGATTATATTTATATTATTGTTAGTTAATTATTATATTATATTAACAATATGAATATTTGTTGTCTTAATGAACTAATTTAAATATTTATTATAATATTTTTCTTTGTATATGTATTCGTTTCTAATAATTAAATTAAATTTACTATTTTTTAATTATTAAAATAAATTTATTATTTTTTTTATAAATTAAATAGTATTAGGGGCGACTTTGAAACATATCACGAACGACACATCGATAAAAAAATTGTCACATGTGAAAAAGTTTAGGGTGACATGTCAATGTCTCCCCTAATAATAGAATATTAAGAGTGACCCACATGTTGCCCCTAATGTACACTATTAGGTGTAATTTATTAGGAGCGACAAATTAGGGGAGACATATAAGGGGCGACTTTTGCCCCTAAAAATGTTTTTTTTTTCTTGTAGTGTGTATTTAACATCATTAGTTTTTATACTTTACATTTAGGTTTGCTAGCTTTTTTTAAAAAAAAAGCACTTTTTAGTTCAAATAAAGTATACATTTCAAGAAAATCAGTTTCTTTTATATTTTAATGCTCACTTATATTGTATATATTAGATACAGGAAATGTACAATGCACATTTGCTTAGTTTTATTAGAATTTATTAATTATTTTTATCAAATGTGTATCATTGTCATATAAATTTTAAATAAATAAACAATATTATATATAAAAGAATGACATAAACATATTTAATGAAAAATTAAATCAAAACATTGTTTACAGTTTTTTTAACTATATATGTAATATGATAACATTTTTAAACATAAATGATAAGTTTTCTAATAAAAATTAAGATTATGTATTATATACTATTATAATAATATTTTATAAAATTTAAATTTGTATTAATATAAGTATTAAATATATAGTCTTGTATTAAATATTATTGTCATAATAATATTTTAATTCATATTAATATAATTAGTAAAAAATTAGGATTATATATTATTATCATAATAATATTTTATAACATTTAAATTTATATTAATATAATTATTAAATATCTAGTATTGTATATATTATTATAATAATAATATTTTATAACATTTGAATTTGAATTTTTATCAATATAATTATTATATTAATTATATATAAAATATTATATATGTAGTTTTATATTAAATATTAATATAATAATATTATTTTATAATATTTTAATTTATATTAATATAATTAATAAATATATATTTTTAATTAGTTTTACAAGTATATTCCGGTAAATATTTAGAATATTTTGTTAAAGTTAATAAATCAAACCGTTAAAACTAAGAATTTCTGTTATTTACACACATTTTATATAGAAGATGTATAATGTTAATAAAATAGAGAAATGTTAATAGTAAAAGAGTACTTGATTTGTTAATAAAGTATATATTCATTTTATTTTATGTTCTCGGAAATTTAGAATTTAGAGTGGGTGTTATTAGAGTATAGTGTCTCATATGGAACAAGAATAAGAATACTGAGTCGTTAATAAGAACATGGATAACTCCATTAATCGCCAATTAGTTTTTAGATAGAGCCTCGATCATAATTCTTGTCAAGTGTAAATTCTTTCAATTTATAACTTACTATATGATCTGGGCAAATATTGTTTTTCATTATGATCACATTAATATATAGTATGCCTGTACTACACCAAATATATGAATTAGTGACATTTTTAAATGCCACTATTATTAATATTTAGTGACATTTTATGTTTTAGTGACATTTGTGGCAAATGTAAGTTATTATAGTGTCACTAAATTAATTTTTTAGTAGCATTTTAAAATGTTATTTAAATCTAATTAGTAACACTTTGAAATGTCATTAAATTATTTACTATTTATTTATTTTTATATTCAAAGAATTCTTTTAGTGACATTTCAAAAATGTCAAAAATACTAGTAAGTTATATCAATGACATTTTTTTTTATACATGATGCAGTTGGACAGAATATTGAAGATGATGAATGCAAAATTGAAAATGATAATCTTCAAGGCGAAGGTGATGAACCAAATGCGAAAGTAAAATAATTTTATGATTTGATAAAAGATGCAGAGAAAGAACTTTACCCAGGTTGTACTAGTTTTACAAATCTTTCATTTGTTATTCAATTGTTTCATATTAAGTGCATGTTTGGATGGAGTGACAAATCGTTTGGAAATGCACTTTACTTATTAAAAAGAGCATTACCAAAAGGTGAAACATTACCCAATTCATTTTATGAGACCAAAAAATTAATCAACACGCTAGCACTTGATTACGAGAAAATTGATGCATGTCCGGAAGATTGCATGTTGTGCAAAAAAGAACATGCTAATGACACTGAATGTGAAGTATGCTCTACACCAAGGTATGTTAAATATAACAATTTATATTCTTATTTTTTTAGTCGACATACTTTCTAGATTAGACTAACTTTACATTTTAATTATCAAAATAGGAGTGAAGCTAAAATCTTGCACCACTTTCTGATGATACCAAGGTTACAAAGATTATTTATGTCATAAAAAACATCTGATTTTATGACATGGCATCATAAAAAAGAGCATACAAGTGATGGTTGTATGAGACACCCAAGAGATTCTCCAGCATGGATTACTTTTGATCACAACCACAAGGATTTTTCCGCAGAACCATGAAATGTTAGACTTGGGTTAGCTTCTGATGGAATGAATCCTTTCAAAACATTAAGTGTTAGCCATAGTACATGGCCAGTTATTTTGATACCATATAATCTTCCATCGTGGATATGCATTAAACAACCTAATTTCATTATGTCTTTACTCATACCCGGTCCAAATGCACCTGGAAATAATATTGACGTATATTTGAAGCCACTCATTGAAGAGCTAAAGGATTTATGGGAAATTGGAGTTGAAACTTTTGATGCATCTACCAAAAAGAACTTTAATATGCAGGCATCACTACTATGGACTATCAGTGACTTTCCAGCATGTAACGCCCTGGTTACTCCAAGACCGTTACTGTGGACTTTAAACAGTGCTTAACTCACTAAACGAGTCATTTGGTTATAAACATGCATCTAGGTGTTATTAATATGCTAAGGTGAAAAATCTCGATTCAAATGGAATGTATATATTTTATTTAAAACATAAAACTGTACATTGGCCCATAAAAGTGTTTACAAAGTTTTTTACAATTCAAAATGGTCATTACAGTGTAAAAACTACAACCCACCAGCCTAAGCGGCAAAAATAGGGTTAACCCCTAGTTCCTCTGAGAAACACATTGGCTGTGGTGGTCAAGCGGCCACATATGTACACATCGCCACCTAAGCTCTCCACTCAAGGCTGGGTGAGCTTTTCTTTTCCTTTACCTGCACCACATAGCACCCGTGAGCCAATGCTCAGCAAGAAAACTTATTACTGCATGTATGTAATATCAATAAATGATTCGGGTAATCATTTTGGGGCTTGCAGCCCTAATCAGGTAGTGAGTCACACTTTGGGCTCCGCACCCTAATCAAATAAGTGACTATTAAGTCATACTCGGAATAGATGAATAATAAGTATATCTCTGGATAGATGACTAATAAGTCTATCTCTGGATAGATGACTAATAAGTCTATCTCTAGGGCTTTGCACCCTAAGCCATGTGACATTCAGTCACCTGAGACTTTTGGCTCTGGCTCTATGTAACTAGTCTTTAGACTAGACAAGCGCTTTTATATTTCATCGAACTTAGGGTCAGTCAAGCATTTCATGCTCATGGTGATTAGATCTAATCATTTTGGCTTGTGTTAAACACATTAATGTCATTCTTGACTCTTAAGCCAATACCATACGACCAGTGCTCATATCACCGCTGAACTTGATTGATAAGTCACAGCTTCAGGATCAATACTAAACACTATTATCGTTTTGTGACTAACAAGTCATTTCCATACACAGATAAGCAAAGTTGCTATGCATTTACTATGCAATCAATGTCAATATATAGAGCACTCAATTAAAATCCCATCAATTAAAATAAATAATAAAAAGGTTTATAATTTGAAACCTCACTCCCGGGGCCTCGAATCGTACTAAAACGATTAGTAGATTCGATCCTGAGCCTTTGGAAATGAAACCCCGAGCCTAAACCCTTGAAAAACTCCTCCTTGGCACAAAGGAAGGGGCAGGTTGCGACTTGGCCTAGTGAGTCGCGGCGCGCCCCCAAGACAGAGAGCAATCTGTCTGGGGTACCAGGGGCGGGTCGCGACTTGGCCAAGCAAGTCGCGGCGTGCCTGCCTAACAGAGCCCAGGGGAGGCTCTGACTTGGGTCCAGGTGGCGACTTGCTAGAACTCAGTCGCGACTTGACCCCACGAACCCAACTCCTCTGCCATTTTCTCAATTCAAACCAACCCAATCCTTCATCAAATCAACCTAGAAATCATAACCAACCATTACCACAATACATATACTCGTTTATTAGCAAAACCCAAGCTTTAACCCACTCAAAACCACACCAAATAACTACTTCAAGGATCAAACTTCAAGCTCAAGAACTAACTTAAAAACAGAGCAAGAAACCAGAAACACATGGCTGAGACCTTATCTTAATCACAGGTTTGAGTCCCCTTCAATGGCTGGTCACTAGCCTAATACCTCAAGCTTGATTCCCTAGCTTGAACCCTCAATCTTAGCTTCCAAAATTCCAACCGAGAAGAAGAAAAAGAAAGGATCGGGAGAGAGAGAAATCGACTGCTCTGTTTTTCCTTTAGCCTAATTCCTTCTACAACTTTCTAATTTAACATTCCTTGGTCAAAAGACCAAAATGCCCCTATGTCCATTTAATTCCTTAATACCCACCCAAGGGCAAAATAGTCATTTCCCACTTATCCCGCTAATTATAATTAACATCCTCCGATTCCCGTTATTCCCAATATTCTCAAATAATAATTAAATCATATCCCATTACCCGTTCATCCCCGGTAATGTACTAAACATCAAATTACCACTAGGCTCACCCTAAGCCCGTAAATTAATCTGGTTATGACCAAACCGCTAATTTACATTCTAAGATCGTCTCATGCCGAATAGCTCGAAAAAATTCACATTATAATGTGGTCTCATCCATAAATCATAAGCATGCACATAAATATACATATATGCCCTCAACGAGCCAAATTACGAAAATACCCTTCTAATGATAATTGAACCCACATGCATGCAATTATCATCATATAATCATATAACTCACATAATCAGACATATAACCACATACTTGCATAATAAATCAATTATGGCTCTCCCAGCCCCCTAATCCAGGCATTAATCCACATTAGGGAATTTGTGACATTACACAGCATATGCAAATTTATTAGGATGGAGCACAAAAGGAAAATATGCGTGCCCATCTTGTCATGAAGACACTTGTTATTTGTGGTTGAATTATAGTAAAAAACATTGTTATATGGGTCATCGACGATGGTTAGGAATCAACGACCCATTTAGAAATGATGAAAAGTCTTTTGACGGCACAAAAGAGAAAATAATGGCTCCAACACCATTAAGTGGCTCTATGATACTGAATACGCTAGCAGGCTACCAAATTAAATTTGGGAAGACAGCTGTTAATCCTCCATTGCCATATTGTTGGAAAAAAAAGAGTAAATTTTTTGAATTGCCATATTGGAAAGATAATTTATTACGACACAATCTTGATGTGATGCATATTGAAAATAATGTGTGTGAAAGTTTGATTGGGACATTATTGAGTTTAGATGCAAAAAAAAAAACACAATTTGAATGCGTGTCTTGATTTAAAGTATATGGGTATTAGATCTGAACTTCATCCAAAGGAGAGTGAGTCTAAGAAAACTGTCATCCCCTCTGCATGTTTTACATTAAGCAAAAATGAAAAAATTGTCTTCTGTTGATTTCTAAAGACAATCAAAGTTCCAGATGGATATGCTACCAACATTTCTAGATGTGTTGATGTAAGACAAAGAAAAATTTATGGGCTCAAAAGTCATGATTTTCATATTATTATGACTTAATTACTACCACTAGCATTGAGGGGAATATCAAGTTGGCATGTTCGTCAACATTTAAGTACTTTGAGCAGTTATTTTCGCATGATGTATTCAAAAGTTGCTTGACCACAATATTTTATGCAACTTGATTAAAAAATACCTATCATTCTTTGTAATCTTGAAAAATTATTTCCCCCATCATTTTTTTGATATCATGGTTCATTTGGTAATACACTTAGCATATGAGGTAAGAATTTCTGGACCATCAGTTCACCGTTGCATGTATCCTATTGAAAGGTAAAAATCTTGATTGATTTTCATTTATTTAATTGTAAGACATTTGTTTTAATATTTTTTCTAATTTTTCTATGTATAATTATAGATACATGTCTAAGTTAAAGTCATACGTTCAGAACAAAAGCAAACCATAATGTTGCATTGCCGAACGATATTTAGCCGATAAATGTTTGATGTTTTGCTCAAGATACATGGAAGGTGTGGAGACGAAATTTAATCGCAAGCCTAGAAATTACAGTAATATGGAATCAAATGGAGAAACACTGCCTATTTTTCAAACGACAGGTCGACATTTGGGCAAAATAGATACAAAGACTTTAGATGAGGACACTAATGTTAAGGCACATCAATATGTGTTATTTAATTGCAATATCGTAGATTCATTGATTGAGTAAGTGTCATTTATTATATCTCTAATAATAATAAATATGTCAAACATCTTATAATTATGAATAATACTAATTCATTTTGTAGGGAACATCGTAATATGATTGCACAAAAAAACTCCCATCAAATAGCAATGACCATTGATCAGATTCATATCCAATCATTTCCTTCATGGTTTGCTAACAAGGTAAGTTGTTTTTTTTTTTTTATAAATTTTTGTCACATACACATTGACTATAGTTATTACTTTTTGTCAAATTAGGTAGAAAAATTATATGATAATAGGGATAATAGAGTATCTGAAGATTTACACTGTTTGGCAAAAGGACCAAACAATGTTTCCTTTCGATTTAAAATATATCTAATAAATAGTTTCAGGTTTCACACAAAAGAAATCGAAGAGAACTTAAGAACTCAAAATAGTGAAGTTATTATAATTGCCAAGACTCAAAGTTTCGCAAGTAGTAGGGATCCAAATCCTGTTTTTGGAGAGGTTACGTTTATGGAATGTTAACTGATGTTATAGAACTAGATTATTCTTCCGAAAATCGTGTTGTGTTATTTAAGAGTGATTGAGTTTCAAGAAGTGGCGTTAAAAAAGAAAATCATTGCACAAGAGTCAACTTTTCAAGATTGCTACGTGACGATGAACCCTTTATACTAGCTTCTCAAGCAGAATAAGTAATGCATGTCGAAGACCTGAAACACGAAGGATGACATGTTGCTTTAAAAATAAATCCTAGAGACCATTATAATATGAGCATGCAATCACACGATGAAAATGTGGAGTCTTATTTGCAAACTGAGGTTTGTAGTACACTTATTGATGTTGCGGATGGAAATGTTAGTTTGGTTAGTGAAGATATGCAAGACATAACTATTGATACATCATTGTCATTTGAAACAAATGACATGGATGAAGAAGCTTAATTATTGTAATTTTCTTTCTTATTAATATTTTGCATAAATTGCTAAATTTTATTTGTTTTAATAATATCTATGGAGTTAAATTATATATTTTCAAAACAAATTATCATAATCCTATGCTAGTATTTATTTGATTATTTTTCCGTCTATGATTAGGCCTAAAAAAAAATAAACTACATTTAAACTCTTAATATTTGTTTGTAAAATAAAAAAAATTAAAAAATAATTGACAAATAAAAAATATCACTAAAAAATCACTAACGTTTTTGAAATATCACTAAATACTATATTTTGTGTCATTTTTACAATGGCACTATAGATATACTATAGTAACATTTTTTGAATGCTACTGAACCTAAATATTCACAAAGTAGTGACATTTTTCATCAAATGTCACTAAATCATAAATATAGTGACATTTTAAAAAAATACCACTAATTAAAATATCATTTATTCTCACTGACATTTTTGATCAAATGTCACTATATTATTGTGACATTTTTTGACAAGTGACACAAATTAAATTGTCACTAATTAATATATTTGGTGTAGTGCCGATTTAAAAAATAATAATAAGGTACAGTGCTTAATTTGTAAACATTAAGGTACAAGGCTTAATTTGTAAACATTAATGTCAATATATGTGTGGAGAGATAATAATGAATGATATATATCTAGTAATATGAGCTGTATAGATTATACTTACTATATAGAGAGACAGAGACTCTACATGTGAGATTAGAGAGAGGACAGCTTGGAGCGGACGAGTTAATTAGAGGCAATCATATGCATGTTAATTAATTGTGCTGAGTGTTGCGAGATGTTTAAGTATAGAGAATATGTATACATAATTATACATATATATTTATATGTGTAAGTCAATTATTGAGTATTCGTTTTAAGTGAAAAATATAAAATTCATGAGCAATAAGTACTCATCCTTTATGTCAAACTAAATAGTAAGTTGCTCATGATGTTAATTACCTCTTAAGACAGCTATTTATATACTGTAATCATCATCGCGATTCGATGGCCGCCATGCTATGTTCGTCTCAAGTAATAATTCTTTCAAACACACAGACATATATATATATATATATATTTATACGTACATCGATTCTGGACTGTTCAAATTGAATTTAATGTGGCAAGTGGTAATATCAACCATACAGAATACATGTCATAATAATAATTCGGGTAATATTGGGACAACAATTGCAAGAAATCATAAATTCGAGCGCCTTAATCATGTTGTTTGGTCACCTTCAATTAGACTTTCGGTCAAGCTAGCGCCTTAAAAATTAGGCTCTGGGCTAACAGAATTAACTACTTTACGTCTTTCAACAAATTATCCCAAGTAATAAGAGACTTTATTATGAAACATAGCTAGTGTTGAAAACCTTGAGATAAAGACTGCAAAATCTCATTCAATGTGTGTGTGTGTGTTTTTTTTTCTTTTCTGAGTGTTACTGTCTCCTCTTTAGATCTCTAATAATGAATCCATATTATTAATTAAGAAAGGGTTGCATATATAACAAATTACTTAATATTTAAAAAAAAATGGACGAGGAATTCTTCCTTCATCATAAATTAATTACAATATTGAAAACTGTTCATAAAAATAGACCTTATTCTATTGTACACGTGCAACTTCTTATAAACTATATTTCAATGTATGTGAGATTAAAGTCATATACTTTATTTATAATTAATTTCAACGCTTACTTAAAGTCAGATGATTTATGGTATTACTTACGCTATATAATTTAGTTAAAAAATGTTAAATTTTGATAATATATATTTTAATGTATAATCTAGTGTCTAATTTTTATATTCTAAACTATATATTTACCCTTACCTACAATAATTTTGGAACTCGTCCGTCACTATTGAAAAGTGTAATTTTTAATATTTAGAAATTCATATATGATCATAAAAAATTTAATTGATATTGCTAAATTTTTAGTATATACAACAAGTACAGTTTGGCACAAGACATAATATTGTATTAATTGTATAAGTTTTTTGTGCTATATTTTACATTATAACCTATTAAGCAATCAGGACAGAGTCACTTGTACAGGTGTAAGGGGATGAGAGTGGGCCCTTCAAAAATCTTTTTGCCCTTAGACCTTATGAAGTAAATTCTTGCTTCCTGAACACAATGAATCATATATTCATGCATTTGTGATAATTCTAATTGCATGATCAATTAGTTGCAGTATATAAAAATGAAAGAAAATAAACAGTCAATTCCTGCCAAATTCGTACAACACATCTATTTTCACTGCGTTCAACTTATATATATTAAAAAAAAAACAACCAACGTGTGTGTACTTGAATATATACAATCTGTTTACTGCTAGCTAAGGTAATCCAACAGAAAAAGGAGGGTAAAAAAGAAGAGAATATCGTAGATCAGGTCAATAATCTAATGAATGAAATTGTAGCTCCTTGCGTGGTTTATGATGATTACTGTGCATATAATTAATTAGGTACTGTATTAGTCTCCATTGATGCTTATATGCCTTAGTTATAAACAAATTGGCCGATCTTTAATCGACAAAGGGGCCCATTTCCCATATTTTATATGTCCCCTCTTTAGAAGAAAAATGGTGTAACCATATATATTGAACTTTACGCAATCTCCTCCAACAAAAATAAAGTCCCAAGTTTCTCAAGCAAGCAATTTCAGAATCATATCTCAAAAAATTTCTTACTTTTCCATGCACCACCACCACAAAATCCCATATTCCCATTATACTTTGCTTTACTTCTAGCTCCTTCTCTCTCTCTAGGCCAATAACCATGGTTCATTATTCGCATGATCCTTTTAAGATCAATGGTCCCCAATTGCCTTTCCCCACATACATTATTTTTTACTCTTATCTACTTTAAGCTCGAAGATGAAGACTATAACTACCAAATCAACTGATATTAACTACCGTTCAAGACGTCAAAAGTGCCTAGCAAATCAGTTTTGGGGGGCCAAATTATAAGAAATGAGGATTTCTTCTTTTCTAGCATGGCTTTTAGCAAAGAGAATCAGTTTCTTTTAAAGTTGTAAGAAACTAATTAGTTAGTTATTGGTGGCCCATGTTTGTTTGGTTTCTTAAAATGGACCAGTTGATACTTGCACGCTTTATGTGTGGATATAAACACACGCAAATAAGTATTTAATGTTATATTATAATTGATGAAAAGAATATATATCAGCTCGATCTTGTTAAATAATTAAAAAAAAACACACATGTAATGAAATTACAAGATAAATGTTAGTTTTTGAGGTAATTTTTTTAACCATTCCTTTCCACGCCCTAATGTTATATATTACACATCAATGCCCGGCCATGAATATGAAATTAATTTCAACTAGTAGAGTCCTAGTTGAAATCACTCATATATATATCTATATATATATATATATTAGGACCGTCGGACACCATCTATTTCTTTATTGGTATGATATTATCCGCTTTGGGCCTAAGCCCTCACCTTCACGGATTTGTTTTTGGGCATCTTCCCAAAAGGAATTTCTAGCCAATGTGGGACTTTGGTTGTACACTCAACAATCCTCCCCTCAAACAAAGGACCACCCTGCCTCCCCTCAGACGATTACAGATCTAAACCTGAATCCCTCGATTCCAACACTCAAGATCCCCTTGAGTAAGCTAGATGAATTCCTTCACCAGCTAGATTCGAAATCCCTTCGAATACCCTAAAGCTGAATCCCTCGATTCCAACACTCAAGATCCCCTTGAGTAAGCTAGATGAATCCCTTCACCAGCTAGATTCGAAATCTCTTCGAATACCTGAATTGCTCGATTCCAACACTCAAGATCCCCTTGAGTAAGCTAGATGAATCCCTTCACCAGCTAGATTCGAAATCTCTTCGAATCAGATCTGAACCTCTGATGGCTCTAGCAGCAAGCTTCACCTCCTTTGTTTGGCAATCCGATGATACATTCACATGGCTAATTTTGAGATCCGGCTCTGATACCACTTGTTAGGACCGTCAGATACCATCTATTTCCCCATTGGTATGATATTGTCCGCTTTGGGCCTAAGCCCTCACGGATTTGTTTTTGGGCATCTTCCCAAAAGGTCTCATTTCAATGGAGATGGTATCTAACTTTATATACCCAAGATCCTTCCCATTTCTAACCAATGTGGGACTTTGATTTTACAACCCAACAATATATATATATAATTATTAATGTAATTTAATTTTGAGAACTAATATATTTTAATTTAACAAATAATATTGAAAACTACTAATTACTCATAAGATGTGACTCATACGGGGTGACACGCTTAGCAATGCTCATATCATATATAAATATATCAATACTTGTAAGCTATAATGGAGAGGTAGTTGGAACTTGGAATGATTTTATATTGGGAAATTATCCAGGTCACTTCTCAAAAAGGGGTACTCTTCTTTTGCAGTTATTTAAAATATTGTATAAATTTTTAAAATTTAAGTTTAAAATAAATTATTATATGGGTGATTAATTTATTTTTATGTATATAAAATATAATATTTTTAAACTTTATGTTAAGTACTATAAATTATTTAATTTTTTTAAAAAATTAATAAAATACTTTAAATAATTATCATACATACTATCGTAAAAGAAAAATTTGCCAAAATTTCTTTTCGAGTAAAAAACACCAGTACCTTTTTTAAGGAGATCCCGATAATTTGTCATATATTTATATATATATATATATAGGGGTTTCTTTGGTAGGGTTTTAAAAAAGAGCCCTACCGTAGGGTTCTTTTGTGTTTCTCCACCTTTGAACAGTTTTCGGCGCGATTTTTTTTTATGACCGTGTATATTGTAGTTATTTAGAGCATCCTGCAAATTTTCAGAAAATTCTGAATAATTTACAGTGCCGAAACACAAAAGAGTCCTACGGTAGGGCTCTTTTGTGTTTCGGCATGCAATAATCTGTTTTCGGCACTGTAAATTATTCGGAATTTTCTGAAAATTTGCAGGATGCTCTAAATAACTACAATATACATGATCATAAAAAAAAATCGCGCCGAAAATTGTTCACGGGTTAAAAAACACAAAAGAACCCTACGGAAAGGCTCTTTTTGAAAGCCTACCAAAAAATTACACGTTATATATATAAAATAAATAAACAAAGTTGTGTTGTAAGAATGTAGCTGTGTGAGTAGCTGTGTGAGCTAGGTCCACACGTGAAATGATGATCCCATTTAGGTCGGCTTTGAAATTAATGCGATCGATATTAAGGCTGCTGACTATATGGGTCATCTCCACCACGATTAATGATGATGAATGCATATTGTTGTTTATATCTATGTACCCGCGAAGTTTATGATATATTCCCCGAAAAATAGTTTTTATGATATATATACCTTAATTATATGTACGTGCAATTATGAAATCTTGTATTCTACTATCATATGTTTGGTGTCTACTTGAATTTATTATCATTTAGCATAATTACCCAACACATACATAAAATCATACACTCATGTTTATCCCAGTAAATAAAAAGACTTTAGGCTTTTATACGGTAAATGCAATTTTTCAACAAAAATATGACTTCCTCTTTAATTTCCTTTCACTCAAAGGAAAATTCTCCTTTCGGGAAATGCAGACATTGCAACAACATCAGAAAAACTCAAAATCACTGTAAATGCTGGCGATCTACAAATAAAATAAAAGAAGCCAATACCACCATCGATAAATGTAAAAACAACATCAAATTTCAAAAAAAAAAAAAAATTGAAATGAAACCAAAATGGGAAACAAAAAAATTCAATTATGAGAAAAATCATCAAAATCTTATACACATTATAATTGATGACTTTAATTTTGTAGAACAATGTGGTTCAAGGGAAAAAAGAATTTCCCCATGAAATGAAATCTTAATCTCACGTATGATAATTTTAAAAATTAATTCTCTAAATATTTTAATCAAATCTTGTTGCTATGTGGTTGACCTAATTGCTTACTGATAATTGTCATTGAAATCTAGTTGTTTTATGGTCTTTTCTTCAAATCGAGGGGAAAAAACAACTAAATATTAATTTTGGGGTTTAATATTGTTTACCCGAACTACCTGATAACGTGGTAGGGTTGACCTACACATGGGATACACGTGGCAGTTTAAGTAAGTATAATCTGTTCGACCATCGACCCGAAGATCATTGGCTCATCAGACAACATAATTATGGGCGACTAGTCCGGTTGCATATTTTCATTTATTTCCTTCAGATATGTAATCCTGTAATTACGTATTGATTGTAATTTTTATTATTATTTAGATACGTCTGTATTAAATATAATTAAGGCCCATTGGCCCATGTAGAACTCCTTGAGCTTATAAATAAGAATCAAAGGGCTCAAGAGATGAGACTTTTGGGAGTTTCACTTTTGGGGAACTTCAGAATTCTCAGAGAGAAATAGAATGTTTTTTTCCACCATAATTGTATTCATCCGAAAGCTTGTGAAACTCGTGAACCCTAGTTCATTGATCACAGTTCTTAGAATTATACATCAATAAGAACACTAAGTGGACGTAGGTCATTACCATTTTATTTGGGACGAATCACTATAAATTTTTTGTGTCGTTTATCTTTTCGTCTTGATTTCATCTCATTTTCTATCGTTTTACTTGACTCCGTGTCGTTTACCAATTCGAGGGTCAACATTTTGGTGCTTTCATTGAGAGCTGAACTCAAGACTTTCAAAAATATCAAATGGAAAAAACAGCTACAAAGACTGGACAAAACTCTGGTGCTGCACCATCTCAGCCTCCTCCACAAAATGTGGCTGATGATGAGCCACAAGTGAAGTTCGAAGAGGAGGAAATGGATTCTGAGACCTTGAGAACGACACTGATTGTGTTGCAGGAAGAATTAACCAATTTGAGGGCTAATCAGGAAAATGTGGCTGAAACGATGGTGTTGCAGCAGAGAGAAATTGATAGGCAACGCCAAGAACTGAATGAGAGGCAGGCCGACATGGATCGCCGACAGAGGGATGCCACAACCGCCCTGGAGGCAGCCATTCAGTTGGCTCAAGGACAGCCCGTGCCAGCTTCTCAACCGGATCAACCACCTAGTTTACTGCCACAACAAGATCCACATTCAAATTATCCACAACATCACCACACTCCGCCTCCACCAGCAAGCCCTCAGAGGCCAGAGCAGCCTCCTACTATTCAACAGGATGTTCCTTTTCAACATCCTGAGCAGAAACCTCCCTCTCACGCTGGTCGAGATAATCCCCAGCAGCAAAGGCATAATAGGGCCGGGCAGCCTCCCCGAAGCCTTAGATGCCAAACTGCTGAGGAGAAAAATCCACCGAGCTGGGGACGACGTCCTTCTGCTGGTAGGAGACAGGTCGAGTCAGGCTTTGCGGTCAGGGGACCCCCACGACATAATAATGCCCGGGGACCCACCGACCAACGCAGGCCTCCACCTGGCGGACGAGACGTGCCAGCGAGGGGAGGGGGAAATAGCACGATCAGCAGGTCACACCATAGTCAGTCATGTTTTAGGGATGGGCATGACTACAATGAGGCAGATTTCGGCAGATGAAACACTGGTCGAGGGCAAGACGATAGGCGTGGGGAGCATAATCCCCCACCAAGAGAAAATTGGACGACGAGCCAAAATGCTGGGGGCAACCTAGGCAACCTAATGTCTTTGATCGACTGGGCGCCAGCGAGCAAAGGTGCAGTGATGATGATTTGAGGGACGTACTCAATGAAAGGCGGGAAAGGCATGATGAGTATGCCCCTCCAGCACCGGTCGCCCCAATAGTACCAGATGCTGTATAGGCCCAGCTTGATGCGCTGAATCAGGCCGTCCAACAGTTAGTGGGGAGCCGAACATCCTACATTGAGTATGATCGGAGAAGAGGCACTCCGTTCATAAAAAGAATAGCAATGGCCGAAACCCCAAGCAAATTTAAGATGCCGGTCTTACCCAACTTCAATGGATTTGGAGACCCAGTATCTCATGTGAATGAGTTTAAGATACAAATGGACATCCAGAAGGTGTCAGATGATGCTCAATCCAGAATCTTTCTAACCACCTTATCTGATACTGCTCAGGAGTGGTATTTTAAATTCCCTCCTGCTAGCATAATGTCTTGGGAAATGTTTGTGAAAGAGTTTTACGGGCAGTTTTACGCTGGTTGAGTACATCCGACCGAAGCCAACCAACTGGTTGAGATACGCCAGAAGGAGGGTGAATCTTTGAAAGAGTATGTCCAACGTTTTATGCGAGCCACTGCTAGGGCTAGGACAGTTGGTGATGAGGGGAAGATGATGGCACTTACTGCTGGAGTACGGCGCCATTCGTCCCTCTGGAACAGTCTGAGGAAGAACAGGGTGAAGAGCACCCAAGAATTATTAGATTGAGCAGACCGGTACATCAAGCTCGAAGAGGAAATTGCCAACAAAGGTAAGGCACCCGCAGACGACCAGGGTCCGAAGGAAGATCCCACCAAAGTTGCCAATGGGTCTGGGAAACCCAATGGCAATGGCAAAAATAACGGGAAAAGGGCGAACCACGAGCCGTCAACATCTGAGAATAAGCGCCCTAAAAGTGATAGATACGAGCCGAGGTTTACTAATTACACGGCCCTAGTTGAAAGCAGAGCAGAAGTGTACCAGGCTACCAACACCACTGTCCCTTACAAGCGACCAACGCTGATCAGGAAAGATATCTCCAAAAGAGATACAACTAAATTTTGTCGTTTTCACAACAACTATGTGTTAGGAAAATAGATATTTGCCTCAATGGAAATGGTAAGAAATTACAACTCTATGCAATATATTACAAATAATAATGATTGATTTAAAAAGAGTTACAACTCTATAACTGAAAATTACAAATAAAAGGAGAAGGAGATGTAAGATGATAGAAATAGAAAATACAACTCTATTACAAAAGATACAAATAAACTATAAGTGTTTGAACAAAAGGAAATAAAAGGATTACAACTCTTAAACAAAAGTACAAGTAAATAGAACAAGAAGAAATAGTAGAAAAGCAAATAGAAGAAAATAAGAACAAGAACAAAAACAATAAACTCTCACTCACACAACCAAAGTGAAGAGTGTTGGGGATCACCAACTTGAACAAGGTTTGAAACCTTTGTCCAAAAGCTTACTTCCCCCTAACTCAAGCACTAAGGGATCTCTCACAGATTATAGGAAATGCTTTCTGGAATTATCAAGTCTAAAGGTGTTTCTAGCCAAGTGCTCTAATGGATAGAAATGTTATGTCTTACAAGTGAGCTATAAGCTCCTATTTATAGAGTTTAGAGACACCCTTTGAATTTCAAATTCCACCAACCCCCATGGATGTTACCAATGTTTAATTGGATTAATATGGAATTAAAAATGAGATTTGAGAGTTATTTGGGTTTTTTGAGCCGTTCAACAAAGATTGAAAAAACTGAAAAATTGGTCAGTTTTTGGCCTGTGGCCGCGGCTACTAGTCTCTATCCCATAGGCCGCGGCCACCAACATTCAGTGGCCGCGGCCACCGACCAATTTTAGCACAAAAAATGTGCTGTGTTTTCCAAATGGTTCCAAACCCTCCCAAATGATTTTGTAACTCCCAAAACACATTATTGGGGTTAAAATCATATCTCTAACAGCCATATCACATATGACTTTATGAAATTTATCTCAATATTGTGTAACAACAAACTTACACAATAAAGGGTAATATTTGGAAGTTACAAATTTGTAACACCAAATATGTTACATTATTTAGATATATCTCATATATCTAAATATTGTAACTTTCTATTATATGTTACAATATGTGACACGCTTTGTCACATTTATTTAATCTAAAACATTATATTATATTATAATATAATATTACATTATATTATAAAATAATATAACATTCCCCCACTAGATTAAATAGTTATCTATTGTAACACTTATTTAATCAATCATTATATTTTAAAATATAACATATCTCCCACTTGATTAAATAAGAACTCTCTCTTATAGGAGTCATTGCATTAGTACATAAAGCAAAGTGTTTTTCAACTTGAAATTTACTATAGTGTAATTATCACAAAATTTGTCGAAAGTTTGGTTGCACTAGGCATTGAACCATCTTTTCATGATAACAAATCGGTGATAACACACACCTTTGCGATGTTCACTTGAGACCTCTATGTCTCGCTTTGCACCGTTAATGGCCATGTGCACTTTCCATTCATGGACGTTCTTGAGAATACTCCCAATTCTCATGAGAGGCGGCACCACCCCTAGGTCCATATAGGTAGAATTCTTACAGTATTTTGTTACCAAAAATACTTGTCTTTACAAGACTGAATTCTATTAAAAAACCTTTCAGTTTTAACCCTCCACTTGGTAACACACAGGTACTCAATATCTCAGATGAGACTTGTTTTGAGTACAACTAATATTCACTAGATTGACTTGTTAATACCTATTGAACCTAACACTAGTTGAATAACTAGTGTTAAGATAGGTTACCATCAATCGTGAATCTCTTTAGGGAGTTTAAGTCCCATCCCTCGAGATGATGCAACCACTAAATCCCTTGTTAGTGGCTTAGTGAAAGGATCCGCCAGATTTTCACTTGTTCTCACATAGGATATTGGGATGACTCCTCTTTGAATCAATTCTCTTACATATCCATGTCTTAGACTAATATGTCTAGACTTCCCATTATATACTCCACTGTATGCTCTAGCCAATGTCGCTTGGCTATCACAATGTATCGATATAGTAGATACATTATCTTTGATTAGGGAAATCTCTATCAACAGATCCCTTAACCATTCGGCCTCTTTGTCAGTAGCAGCTAGAGCTATGAACTCTGCTTCCATAGTGGAATGAGATATACAGGTTTGTTTCTTGGAATCCCAAGAAATCGCACCTCCACCAAGTGTAAATACCCAACCAGTTGTGGACAAGTTGTCCCCAAGATTGGATATCCAACTTGCATCTGTATATCCTTCTAATATCGAAGGAAATTTAGAGTAGTGAAGGCTTAGTCCTTTGGTTTTCTTGAGATAACCTAGGACTCTTCCAATTGCCTTCCAGTGATCCACACCTAAATTACTTGTAAACCTACTAAGTTTACTTACCGCAAATGCTATATCAGGTCTAGTACACTGGGCAGCGTACATTAGACTCCCTATAGCACTAGCGTACTCCAATTGAGCCACCGCTCTTCCTTAATTCTTCTCTAGTCTTACACTATGATCGAATGGAGTATTGACATCTTTAACCTTGAGATGGTTAAATTTGTTTAATACTTTCTCAACATAGTGGGCTTGCCCTAACGCAAAACCCCCACTATGTTTCTTTACTTTGATACCGAGTATGGTATTAACTTCTCAAAGATCTTTCATCTTGAAGGTTGATGATAGAAACCTCTTCGTTACTTCTATCCCTTTCATACTATTACATAGAATAAGCATGTCATCCACATATAAGCAAACAATGATCACATATCCCTTACAAGTTTTGGAATACAAACACTTGTCTCCATTGTTATGTCTAAACCCATTAGACATGATGGCTTGATCAATTTTTTCATGCCATTGCTTAGGAGCTTGTTTCAATCCATATAAGGATTTTACAAGTCTGCAAACTCTATGTTCATATTTTGGTAGGACAAAGCCTTCGGGTTGTTCCATATAGACCTCCTCATTGAGGTCACCATTAAGGAATGTCGTTTTGACATCCATTTGATGAACATACAAGTTGTGTATAGAAGCTAAAGCGAACAAAATTCTCATAGAAGTTGTTTTTGCAACAGGCGCATAGGTATCGAAATAATCGATACCCTCTTTTTGCCTAAACCCTTTAGCTACTAATCTAGCTTTAAAGGTTTGGATAGTGCCGTCAATGTGGTATTTTCTCCTAGATACCCACTTACACCCAATTGGATTAGACCCCGGTGGGAGGTCTACCAATTCCCAAGTGTTATTGGAAAGAATGGAATCCATCTCAACATTGATGGCTTCTTTCCAAAATGCACTATCTCTCGATTGCATAGCTTCTCTATAAGTCTTAGGATCATCCTTAAAGAGAAGTACAATAGGAATTTTCCTAATGACTTCCTCTCTATTTCCTTCTACCATGTAGAATGAAATTCATTGAGAATCTATCTCATCCACTACTGGACTTTTATGATTTTTAAGCCTTTGACTTCTTCTAGGTTCAAAGGGTTGCTTTACATCCTTTTGAGAATTCTCCTCTTGAGAATCAACTTTGGATGTAAAAGCTTGAGAATTGTTCTCATATAACAAATTCTCCTTTAGAGATGTTGAAGCTTGAGAATTGTTGTCACATGACATATTCTCAAAAAATTCAACTTCTCTAGATTCAATCACAATATTAGACTCTAAGTCTAATAGCCTATAAGCTTTACTATTGTTGGCATAACCAACAAAAGCACACTTTATGGCTCTTGAACCTAACTTTGTTCTATTAGGTTCGTTTTTCTTGCAATATGCAAGACACCCCCACACTTTGAAGTACCCTATGTTGGGTTTTCTTCCTTTCCATAACTTATATGGAGATTTCTCATTTTTCTTCATCGGTATTCGATTAAGAATGTGACAAGCGGTTAAAAGCGCTTCACCCCATAAGTTGAAGTTCAACTTAGAAAACACCAACATAGAATTTATCATCTCTAGATAAGTCCTATTTTTCCTTTCGGCAACACCATTGTGTTGTGGTGTATAAGGTGCAGTGCACTCATGAATTATACCATTTTCTTCACAAAATGTATTGAATTCATTAGAGAAGTACTCTCCTCCTTTATCACTTCTTAGCACCTTAATATTTTTACTTAGTTGATTTTCAACTTATAATTTATACAATTTAAAAGCATCAAAAGTTTCATCTTTATGCTTTAAAAGAAACACATAGGTATATCTACTAAAATCATCTATAAAAGTAAGAAAATACCTTTTAACACCTCTAGTTAAAACACCATTTAATTCACAAAGATCACTATGGATTAAATCTAGTAAATTATATGATCTTTCTACTCTAGGAAATGGTTTCTTAATCATTTTCACATTAACACATGTTTCACATTTACCATAGTATTTAATATTTCATGCAATCATACCACATTTTACTACTCTTTTCATGGTTGAAAAACCTATATGCGATAGTCTAAGATGCCACAAAAATAAAGAATCATACTCAACAATATAGGCGGAATTAGCATTTTTATTGATAACATTGAAAGTTACATCATTGGTGCACAATTTAACCATTCCCTCACAAGAGTACCATTTTCCCAAGAATACATTTGATTTGGTAAGTATAAGTTTACCGGACACAAAAACGGCTTTAATGCCGGGCTTGCCAAGCAAATCACCACTTACCAAGTTTCTACTCATTTCAGGAACATAAAGTACATTTACTAATGTAACTTTCTTGCCGGAGGTGAAAAAGACTTCAATGGTACCTTTGTCAAGTACCTTGGATTTTCCCTCATTGCCCATTTGAATCTCATGGTTGCCATTTGACTCTTCAAAGGTCTTGAACAATGATTTGTCATAGGTGACATGGACGGTGGCACATGTATCATACCACCATCCGTTCACCTTGCCTTGGACCGCATTCACCTCACTAAGGGTAGCAACTATATTTTCCTCTTGAGTTGCGTTCACCTTAGGTCCTTGTTGGTCTTTTCTATGCCTACACTCTCTAGCATAGTGACCCTTTTTTTCCACACACAAAGGAAGGACCTTTCTTGCCCTTAAACTTGTTTGGGTTGGTTTTTGGACCCAAAGGTTTCTCATTACCCTTTTTCCCTTTGTTTTTGGGATGTTTTGGTTGTGACACCGCATTTGCTTTGGAAGTCTCTCCATTAGACCCCTCCACAAGTTTATCTCTACATATCGATTCCTCTTCGATTTGAATATGCTTTTGGATCTCCTCCAAAGAGTAATCCTCATTTTTATGAAGGATTATTTTTCTATAGCTTTTCCAAGTTGGTGGTAATTTAGCCACTATTGCACCAACTTGAAAGGCCTCAGGAAGCTCAATCTTTAACACTTTCATTTTGTTAACAATTATTTGCAATTCATGAATTTGAGGAAGAATAAGTTTATCACCAAAAAATTTGAAATCGAAGTATTGAGATATCAAAAACTTTTTGGTACCTTCCTCTTCTGCCTTAAACTTTTTCTCAAGTGCATCCCATATCTCCTTGGCTGATTTGTTCTCGGTGTAGAGGTCATAGAGCCTATCGGATAAGGCATTAATAATATGACCCCTACAAAGAAGGTTTTCCTCTTCTCTCTTCCTTCTTTTCTCCACCTCCTCGGGAGTGTCTTTGTCGGATGGCTCGGCTAGAGGTGCCAAGGATGACTCAAGGATGTAGGCTATCTTGAGTGTTGTCAAAAGGAATTTTATCTTGTCTTGCCACCTAGTGAAATTTGATCCATCAAACCTATCCAACCTCACTAGGTCTTGGTTCATGATCTTGATTGTCTCCCCTTCCATTGAAACAAAAAGGGATAAGCTTTTGAATGTTAGGAAAATATATATTTGCCTCAATGGAAATGGTAAGAAATTACAACTCTATGCAATATATTACAAATAATAATGATTGATTTAAAAAGAGTTACAACTCTATAATTGAAAATTACAAATAAAAGGAGAAGGAGATGTAAGATGATAGAAATAGAAAATACAACTCTATTACAAAAGATACAAATAAACTATAAGTGTTTGAACAAAAGGAAATAAAAGGATTACAACTCTTAAACAAAAGTACAAGTAAATAGAACAAGAAGAAATAGTATAAAAGAAAATAGAAGAAAATAAGAACAAGAACAAAAACAATAAAATCTCACTCACACAACCAAAGTGAAGAGTGTTGGGGATCACCAACTTGAACAAGGTTTGAAATCTTTTTCCAAAAGCTTATTTCCCCCTAACTCAAGCACTAAGGGATCTTTCACAGATTATAGGAAATGCTTTATGGAATTATCAAGCCTAAATGTGTTTCTAGCCAAGTGCTCTAAAGGATAGAAATGTTGTGTCTTACAAGTGAGCTATAGGCTCCTATTTATAGAGTTTAGAGACACCCTTTGAATTTCAAATTCCACCAACCCCCATGGTTGTTACCAATGTTTAATTGGATTAATATGGAATTAAAAATGAGATTTGGGAGTTATTTGAGTTTTTTGAGTCGTTCAACAAAGATTGAAAAAACTGAAAAATTGGTCAGTTTTTGGCCTGTGGCCGCGGCTAGTCTTTGTCCCACAGGCCGCGGCCACTGACCAATTTCAGCACAAAAAATGTGCTGTTTTTCCAAACGGTTCCAAACCCTCCCAAATGATTTTGTAACTCCCAAAACACATTATTGGGGTTAAAATCATATCTCTAACAGCCATATCACATATGGCTTTATGAAATTCATCTCAATATTATGTAACAACAAATATGTTACATTATTTGGATATATCTCATATATATAAATATTATAACTCTCTATTATATGTTACAATATGTGACACTCTTTGTCCCATTTATTTAATCTAAAACATTATATTACAATATAATATAATATTACATTATATTATAAAATAATATAACACTATGGTCATGACACCAACGAGTGCAACCATCTTAAAGATGAGATTGAGTTCCTTATTAGGCAAGGACACTTGAGAAGATATGTAAGAGCCACTGGAGGTTCCCAGCGAGAGGCTTAAGGAGGCAACGAGTAGGCACCGGTACGCCAGCGCTCGCCCCCTTTACAGCGAGCTCCAGTGGCGGGTACATTGCTGACCATCTATGGCGACCCACACCTAGCAGGGGATAGTGGGAAGGCAAGGGAGTAATACGCCCGAACCTTACGTCACGAACAGGACATTGAAATGCTGAACGTAGAGGAGAGAACTCCCAAAAAAGCTCGAACAGAGGAAGAACTGATAACTTTCTCTGAGCTTGACGCCCAGCATGTCTGGTTTCCCCATTCGGATCCTCTGGTTGTGGACGTCCAGATCGCCAATATGATGGTTAAGTAGGTGTTAGTGGATACAGGAAGCTTAGTAAATATTCTGTACAAGTCTTCACTGGAGAGGATGAAGTTGTCAGTGAAGGGTTTGGAGCCATGCAACCAAACCATTTATGGTTTTTCTGGTGAAGGGCTCACGCCAGCAGGGTCGATCAGGCTTCCAGTCACAGCAGGAACTGCACCTGTGAACATGATATTACTTTTATAGTAGCTGATTGTCCTTCTGCATATAATGCTATGATTGGAAGGCCTATTCTAGTTAACCTGCGAGCCGTGACCTCGGTCTGACACCTGGCCATGAAGTTTCCAACTAACGTAGGGGTAGGATGCGTGTTGGGAAACCAACGAGAAGCAAGGGAATGTTTTAATTCCTCGATCACCAAGGTGAAAAGGGGTGGATCGAGAGAAAGAGTCGAGAAAGGGTTGCTATTGGCCAATGAAGTACAAGCCCAATCAGGTGAGCAGGTCACCAAATAGGGTGTTGCCCAAAGTGAGGATTGAGATTTAGATCCTCGCTTTGGGGATTTTGAAGAAGACGTAGGACCAGTCGAGGACCTCTAGGAGGTCTAACTTGATGAGGCAGATCCAACTAGGGTTGTGAAAGTAGGTAAAAACTTAGACACAACAACAAAGAAAAAATTGGTGGAATTTTTAAAGGAGAACCAGGAGGTGTTTGCTTGGTCACATAAGGATATGGATGGGATTGACCCAGTATTTATCAACCATGTCTTAAACATAGATAAAAGTTTTCCACTAGTACAACAAAAAAGGAGGCTGCTTGACAAAGATAGATCAAAAGCATTAAAAGGAGAGGTGGAGAAGTTAAAGGAGAACATATTCATCAGGGTAGTGTTTTATCCATCTTAGGTCTCTAATCCTATGTTGGTTCCCAAGCCGAATGGCAAGTGGAGAACATGCATGGATTTCACAGACCTCAATAAAGCTTGCATGAAGGATTATTTCCCACTCCCAAGGATCGACCAGCTGGTTGATGCCACTTCAGGGCATGAAATCCTATCATTCATGGATGCATACTTTGGATACAATCAGATCAGTATGCACCCACCTGATGAGGATCACACTAGCTTTCGAACTGATACAGGGCTTTATTGTTACAATGTAATTCCCTTCGGTTTGAAAAACACTGGTGCGACTTACCAGCGACTAGTCAATCACATGTTAAAAGAGCTGATCGGTGTTAATATGGAGGTATATGTTGATGACATGCTGTTTAAGTCAAAGAAGGCAGAAGAACACATTGGGGACCTGCAAGAGTGCTTCAACATCTTGAACAAATATCAGATGAAGCTAAACCCCCTTAAGAGTTCCTTTGAAGTTGGATTGGGGAAATTTTTGGGATTCATAGTGAACTCGCGAGGTATCTGTAATGCCCCGAATTCTCTGATGTGGTTTAATGGCGGGATTAGTAGGCCGGGAGGGCCATACTTGCTTAATTATGCCATTAATTGATAATATGCATGTATATGTAAATTATATTATGATATGATGTTATATGCGTGCATGTGTGTCCACATTTGAATATTATGATATTTTGGCCCTTTAAGGGTATATTTGTGTATTTGGGTGCATAATGTGATTTGTGAATGAGATTCCATTATTATGGAGATATATTCGAGCTATTCGACATGAGACAGTCATATATAATGGAATAGCGGTTTTATCATAACGGGGTCAATTATGGGGTAATAGGAATGTTTATTTGATGATAAATTAGGAATATTTGAGATCAAGAGAAAATTCTAGAAGTTTTGATTATAATGTCCCCGGGGGTGTTTTTGGGACCCCGAGCACTAGGTTTTATTTGAGGTTACTTAAGCTTGAAGTAGCTTGTCAGATAGAACGTACGTTAGAAAACCTCTTGTTCTCCATTTCGTTAGTTCGTTTTACCGTTTGAGCCTTTTCGAAGAAATCTCGAGTTCTAGGAGTCAGAATCAAGCGAGGATCGAGGCATAGCGATCCTAGAAAAGATTAGAAGCTTCTTGACCGAAGGATTTGATGAGAAACAACCCAATCGAAGGTAATCTAAGTTTAAAGTTTTGAGTTTTTAGAGTTTCTAAGCTTTGAATTGGACTTTGTGAATCGTTGAGTTTTTGGTTCGATTGAACCTTGGGTTTTGAGGGTTTTGCACCATTGGGAAGCTTGGGAACTTTGATTTGATGATTGGGGAATGTTTAGGTATGATTTTGGATGCTTTGGAGTGTTGGAAACGTGTTTGGGAATGGCCTAGGGTTGGGGGTTGCGACCCTGTTCTTAGAGAGCCGCAACCCTTGCATGAAGAAGCAGGTAGGGCTCTTTGTGCCTGCTGGGTGCCGCGACCCTTGCTTCAGGATGATGGGCGCGGCCCTTGATGATGGGCGCCGTGGCCCTTGCTTCAGGATGTTCTGGGGGCCGCGGCCCAAGGTGCTAGGGCCGTAGCCCTTAGTCAGTTTTCACCCCGTTTGCATGTTTTGACCCCGGGAACTTAGTTATAGGCCTTGGGAGTGTTCTTACTACTTGGATTAGTTTGGATTGATGTCCCGGAGGCTAGATATTGGTTTGGAAACCTCTGTTGATCATTATTATTAATGATGTCCCATGTTTGGTTATGATTAGGTGACCGCTAAAGGACTAAAAGTTGATCGTTCTCAAGGGTTGTTTTTTTAATCGTTCTAGCTCGAATCTGAGGTAAGAAAACAGTGTAAGAATACAATTGCACCCTGTATATGTATATGACATGCGTGATTGTTATTAAGGCATGTTGGTTGATAAATGTGGACATGGATTGCATATTATATGCTAGTGAATATTGTGTATATGTATGTGGCACTGACTAGTCAGGGGCACTGACTTAAGAGTTAGAAACGACATAAACGTCTTGAACGCAGGGCCGAATGAAGAATAGATCTAATCGATATCAGTGTTGAATGGCTCTAAGGCATTAACACTGGACCGAACCTAAGGTCGATGAACTTATAAGCGCTTGGCTAGTCTAAGTCTAGTTACTGAGAGCCAGAGCATAAGGCCCAGGTGACTGCTTGTCACATGGCTAGGGAACGATGTTCTAGGGTTATGACTCTATGGTCATGAGGAAGGTTATGTTGGTGACCAGTCACCATGCACCTATCCTGGTCAAGCTAATGATAGGTTTACTTATTTGTTAAGCCCCGGTGGCCCTATCGTCACAAGGCTGAGGGAGTTATTCCCAATTTAGTGACTTTTGCGACTGTCACCTATCTGTTTTGGACTGATAGTCCTGAATGATTATTATGATCATTGTTGATATTATATCATGCTATATTATTGTTTCTTGTTGGGCTTTGGCTCATGGGTGCTATGTGGTGCAGGTAAAGGGAAAGAAAAGCTCACCCAGCCTTGATTGGAGAGCTTAGGTGGTGATGTGTACATATGCGACCGCTTGACCACCACAGCCAAGGAGTTCTCAGAGGAACTGGGGGGTTTACCCTATTTTGCCGCTTATGTCGAAGGGATTGTAAATTTGAAACAGTAATGACCATTTTGTACTGAAAACAACTTGTAAATGTTTTGATTAGCTCATGAGCAGTTTATAATAAAATATATCCTTTCCTTTTTATTGGTTTTACACCTTAACCTGTTAATTACACTTAGAGCATGTTTTTAACCAAAGGACTCTGGTAGCGGGTCAAATTTCCAGTTCACCGTTCACCGTAACTATTCTGGGTTAACCAGGGCATTACAACTTGGTATTAGAGCAGTGCCAAGGTTAGGGTTCCTGTAGACTGGCTGGGCATGTACACACATCACTAAAGTCAAGCTCGACTCATGGTTTGGGTAACTATTTATGTAGTTATATGTATAACTGCTTAAATATGGTATATATGCTTTACCTGTATGCGTGAGACACCATTTTAAACCCATGCCCTGAATTATTATATCCTCAGCAACTGTGTGCTTATTAGTACTGGGATTGCTGGAACATACTTATAAGTATGATTGAATTGTGAATTATTATGTGATACATGCTGAGTGCTAAATGCTATAAACATGTATCTGCCTGTATATATTGTATGACTGTGGGATGTGATAATTGTCTGCTTGTTCTTGGACCGTAAGGCGGCAAGAGGTTTAGTTATTACTACCTGACTGGCCATATTGATCATTATTTCAGAAAGGTATCAGTGATAGAATTATGAATCCAGGGCAGACAGACACTTCAGCTGGCCAGAGTGATCAGGGCCAGAATAATAATAATAACAGTCAGGGTCAGGAAAATGACCAGTCTCAGATTCCATAGCCAGCTCTTGTAAATTGGCAGCAGATAGTGAGTGATCTGCAGGCTACAATATTAAAGCAGGGAGAAGAGCTTCGTCTCTTGAAACAACAGCAAGTGCCTGTAGTGGCTAGTGTATCAGAGGCACCTCCTGTGTCGGTGCCAGAAGCTGGGCAGCTGCCTGAGGTTGGAAATAAATGGGAGCCTCTCTATGAACGGTTCAGGAAGCAGCAACCTCCAATATTTGAGGGCAGTGCAGATCCTGCCAAGGCTGAGCAATGGATGAGCATGATTACCACTATCCTTGATTTCATGAGGGTGACTGGTAATGAGAGGGTGGCCTGCGCCACTTATATGTTTCGGGAGTATGCCTGGATTTGGTGGGAAGTGATTACCCAGACCAAGAATGTGAATGCCCTGACTTGGGAAGAGTTTCAGACTCTATTCAATGAAAAATATTATAATGATGCGATCAGGGCGGCGAAGGCCGAGGAGTTTATTAGGCTACTTCAGGGGAACTTATCAGTCACTGAGTATGCCTTGAAATTTGATCATTTAGCAAAGTTTGCCATGGAGCTGGTGCCCACTGATGGGACCAGGAGAGAGAGATTTTTGCAGGGGCTACAACGCAGATTAGCCCGAGATGTACGTATCACCACTGTGGCAGGGGTTACTACCTATGCATAGGTGGTTGAGAAGGCACTCACAGCTGAGAGTGCAGAGAACAGAGTCTGGCGTGATAGTGTAGCCAGAAAGGAATTCAGGAGGCCAGGTCCTCCATTTGTGGGTTCTGGTATGGGTGTAGGCCCCAGTGATCAGAAGAGGAAGGTTCCTGACACCGTCCCAGTTCCAGGTCCTGACAGAAGGCCCTGTGGTATTTCAATGGGTTGTCCAGGTGGTAGTGAAGCCTGGAAGTCTTATCTCGAGTGCCCTAGATGCAAGAGGCATAACTTGGGAGAGTGTAGGGAAAAGGCCTGTTTCTCATGTGGAGCAGTGGGTCATCTTAAAAAGGATTTCCCTAAGGAAAGAAAAGAAGAACCCAGAAAGGTGGACAGCTCGACCCCAGCTCGAGTGTTCGCGTTGACTCAAGCAGAAGCTGAGGCTTCTCCCTCAGTTGTTACAGGTCAGCTTCTTAGTGCTAGAACCCCTTATAATGTGTTGATTGATTTTGGTGCTACACATTCTTTTGTTGCTAGTAGTATTATTGATAGACTGTGTAGACCTTGTGATTTTTATGCTGTGGGGTTTGGAACTTTGTTACCCACTGGAGAGTTAGTGGTATCCAGGAGATGGGTCAGATCTTTGCTAGTGACAGTAGAGGGCAGAGAGTTGTCAGTGGATTTAATAGAGTTGGTTATGACTGACTTCGATATGATATTGGGTATGGATTGGTTGGCAAAGTATGGGGCAACCATTGATTGCAGAAGGAAGATGGTCACCTTTGAGCCTGAAGGTGAGGATCCTTTTGTGTTGGTTGGTGCTGTGCATGGACCCCGCATTCCTATGATTTCTGTATTGAGGGTTAGGGATCTATTGCAAGGAGGTTGCATTAGGTTCTTGGCCAGTGTGGTTGATACCACTCAGGTCGTGCCAGTGAGACCGAAAGATACCAGACTTGTTTGTGAATATCTGGATGTGTTTCCAGAAGATTTTCCAGGGTTGCCACCGCACAGAGAAATTGAGTTCGTTATAGAACTGGCACCAGGGACAGAGCCAGTGTCTAGAGCGCCTTACAGAATGGCCCCAGCTGAGTTGAAAGAATTATAAGTGCAGTTGCAAGAACTGTTGGATTTAGGTTTTATCAGACCTAGTTTCTCACCTTGGGGTGCGCCAGTTCTGTTTGTAAAGAAGAAGGATGGTTCTCTGAGAATGTATATTGATTACAGAGAACTGAATAAGCTAACAATTAAAAATAAGTATCCTTTGCCAAGGATAGATGATCTGTTCGATCCGTTGCAAGGAAAGAAGGTATTCTCTAAGATCGACCTTCGTTCTGGTTATCATCAGTTGAGAGTCAAAGAGGGAGATATACCGAAGACTGCTTTTCGTACCAGGTATGGGCATTATGAGTTCCTAGTTATGTCTTTTGGATTGACTAATGCCCCTGCTGCGTTTATGGATCTGATGAACAGAGTGTTCAAGGATTATCTAGACTAGTTTGTGATTGTCTTTATTGATGATATTCTGGTATATTCTCAGTTAGAGTCAGAACATGAGCAGCATTTGAGGTTGGTCCTACAGAGATTGAGAGAACACAGACTGTTTGCTAAGTTCAAGAAGTGTGAGTTCTGGTTATCTCAGGTATCCTTTCTTGGGCACATTGTCAGTAAGGAGGGGATTAAGGTAGATCCAACGAAGATCGAAGCGGTCAGAGATTGGCCAAGGCCAAAGAATGCTTCTGAGGTTAGAAGTTTCCTTGGATTGGCAGGCTATTATAGGCGTTTTGTGGAAGGGTTCTCAAAGATAGCTAGTGCTTTGACTGAACTGACACATAAGAGTCAGAGATTTGTGTGGTCAGATAAATGTGAGAACAACTTCCAGGAACTGAAGCAGAGATTGATTACAGCTTCGATTAAGAGTCTTCTGACAGATTAGGAGAAGTTTGTGATTTACTGCGATGCTTCTCATCAGGGTTTGGGCTGTGTTTTGATGCAATCAGAGAAGGTAATAGCTTATGCTTCTCGTTAGTTTAAGGAGTATGAAAAGAGATATCCTACTCATGATTTAGAATTAGCAGCTGTGGTCTTTGCTTTGAAGATATGGAGGCATTATCTCTATGGAGAAAAGTGTAAGATTTATACAGACCACAAGAGCCTGAAGTACTTATTCACTCAGAAAGATCTTAATATGAGACAAAGGCATTGGCTGGAGTTAGTGAAAGATTATGACTGTGAGATTCTGTATCATCCAGGAAAAGCCAACATGGTAGCTGATGCTTTAAACCGGAAGGGTTCGTGACAAATTTATGGTATAAGGCTGATAGCCAGGGAGTTAGCAGATGATATGAGCTGGTATAGAGTTGCTGGTGGGCCAATTGGCTAATATTACGCTACAGTCTACGCTATTGGAGAGAATTAAGGAGGGTCAGCTGAGTGATCCACAACTGATCAAGATTAGAGAGGATGTTCTAGCTGGAGCATCCAGCGATTATACAGTGTCTGAGATAGGTTTGTTGAGATAAAAAGGGCGGATATGTGTTCCGTTAGACACTGCATTGAGGCGAGAGATTCTGGATGAATCTCATACTACACCTTACTCTTTGCATCCAGGCACCACGAAGATGTATCAGGATGTGAGATCATTGTATTGGTGGCCTGGGATGAAGAGAGATGTAGTTGAATATGTGGCTAAGTGCTTGACATTTCAACAGGTCAAGGTTGAGCATCAGAGGTCGGCAGGGTTATACATAGTTGAAGTTGAGTACCGCTTATCATCCTCAGATAGATGGGCAATCTGAGAGGACGATCCAGATATTAGAGGACATGCTGAGAGCATGTGTGCTGGACTTTGGCGGATCTTGGAGGAAGTATCCGCCTTTGATAGAGTTCTCCTACAACAATAGTTATCAGTCTACCATTGGAGTTGCACCTTATGAGATGCTGTATGGTAGGAAATGTAGATCTCCCATTCATTGGGATGAGATAGGTGAAAGGAGATACTTAGGTCCTGAGGTAGTTCAGAGGACCAGTGTGGCCATTGAGAAGATTAGGGCCCGGATGCTCGCTTCTCAGAGTAGGCAGAAGAGTTATTCAGATCCCAAACGCAGGAACGTGGAGTTCCAGGTGGGAGACTATGTCTTCCTTAGAGTCTCGCCATGGAAAAGGGTGAGAAGGTTTGGGAAGAAGGGCAACCTGAGCCCCAAATATGTAGGTCCATTTGAGATCCTGGAGAGGATTGGTCAGGTGGCTTACAGATGGGCTTTGCCTCCGGCGTTGTCAGCCGTGCATAATGTGTTTCATGTTTCAACTCTTCGGAGGTATGTATCTGATGTGAATCATATTTTGAGTTATGAAGATCTGGACCTTGAGCCAGATCTCTCCTTTGAGGAGCAGCCAGTTCAAATACTTTACAGGAAGGATAAGGTCCTCAGGAATAAGACAATACCTTTGGTTAAGGTATTATGGAGGAACAGCAAGGTCGAGGAAGCGACCTGGGAGCTGGAGTCAGATATGCAGAGTCAGTATCCCGAGCTGTTTAGGTAAATTTCGAGGACGAAATTTCTGTAAGGAGGGGATAGTTGTAATGCCCCGAATTCTCTGATGTGGTTTAATGGCGGGATTAGTAGGCCGGGAGGTGCTTAATTATGCCATTAATTGATAATATGCATGTATATGTAAATTATATTATGATATGATGTTATAAACGTGCATGTGGGTCCACATTTGAATATTATGATATTTTAATAATTTGGCCCTTTAAGGGTATATTTGTGTATTTGGGTGCATAATGTAATTTGTGAATGAGATTCCATTATTATGGAGATATATTCGAGCTATTCGTCATGAGACGGTCATATATAATGGATTAGCGGTTTTATCATAACGGGGTCAATTATGGGGTAATAGAAATGTTTATTTGATGATAAATTGAGAATATTTGAGATCAGGAGGAAATTCTGGAAGTTTTGACTATAATGTCCCTGAGGGTGTTTTTGGGACCCCGAGCACTAGGTTTTATTTGAGGTTACTTAAGATTGAAGTAGCTTGTCAGATAGAACGTACGTTAGAAAACCTCTCGTTCTCCCTTTTGTTAGTTCGTTTTACTGTTTGAACCTTTTCGAAGAAATCTCGAGTTCTAGGAGTCGGAATCAAGCGAGGATCGAGGCATAGCGATCCTAGAAAAGATTAGAAGCTTCTTGACTGAAGGATTTGACGAGAAACAACCCAATTGAAGGTAATCTAAGTTTAAAGTTTTGATTTTTTAGAGTTTCTAAGCTTTGAATTGGACTTTGTGAATCGTTGAGTTTTTGGTTCGATTGAACCTTGGGTTTTGAGGGTTTTGCACCATTGGGAAGCTTGAGAACTTTGATTTGATGATTGGGGAATGTTTAGGTATGATTTTGGAGGCTTTGGAGTGTTGGCAACGTGTTTGGGAATGGCCCAGGGTTGGGGGCTGCGACCCTGTTCTTGGAGAGCCGCGACCCTTGCATGAAGAAGCAGGTGGGGCTCTTTGTGCCTGCTGGGCGCCGCGGCCCTTGCTTCAGGATGATGGGCGCGGCCCTTGCTTTAGGATGTTCTGGGGGCCGCGGCCCAAGGTGCTAGGGCTGCAACCCTTAAGTCAGTTTTCACCCCATTTGCATGTTTTGATTAGTTTGGATTGATGTCCTGGAGGCTAGATATTGGTTTGGAAACCTATGCTGATCATTATTATTAATGATGTCCCGTGTTTGGTTATGATTAGGTGACCGCTAATGTAATGTACCGAATTTCCTAATAAGGGTTAGGACCTTGATTAGGAGGCCGGGAGGGCCATAATTGAATTATGATGCTATTTAATGATCATATGCATGTTTATGTGAATTATATTATTATATGATGATAAATGCGTGCATATGAGAGTATTTATAATTATAAGGGTATTTTGGTAATTTGGCCGCTGTGGGCGTAAGTGTGTATTTTGGGTGCATGTTTGTGGTTAATTAATATAGCCACATCATATGTGGATTGGTTCGAGCCATTTGGCATGAGACGATCATGGAATGGAAGTTTTCGGTCTAGTCATAACGAGATTAAGTTCGGGGCTCGGAGTGAGTCTCGGGGTAATTTGGTGATTAGAACGTTGCCGGGAATTAAAGGGTAACGGGATGTGAATTATTGGTATTTCAGAATAATGGGAATTGGAGGGTGTTAATTATGATTAACGAGATAGGAGGGAAATGACGATTTTACCCTTGGGAGTCTTTAGAAGCCTTTATTTGACCTAGGGGCAAAATAGTCTTTTCACCCCTAAGATATATATCAGCCCTTTGAGTTTAGAAGGCTGTGGAAGTGTAAAAAAATAGAGCATCATCACCCTTCTTTCTTTCCCTCACCCGTACACCATTTCTCCTCTTCCCTCCTTTCAAATTTTGAAGCCATCTTGAAGAACCAAGCTAGGAGATCAAAGGTGGGAGCTTAGGAACTTAGTTCAATCATTGAAGGGGGTCTTAATCAAGCTTGAGGTAAGAATTCATCCATGAAAAACAAGCCATACTCTGTTTTTCTTTATAGTTTTCAGCTTAAAGTTTTGATGTAGATAGTTGGAATCAATAGGAGTTTTTATGTAAGATTAATTGGGTTTTGATGAGGGTATGATGTAGATGAAGTTTAGGGGTTCAATTGGGTGTTTTGGTAAGGTTTTGGATTGGTTTGGAAGGTTGGTTTCAAGAGAAATTGTAAGGAAGAAGAACCAGAAAGTTTCTGGTCTGTAATTGGCGCAGCAGCGCTAGGCACGGCAGAGAGCTGGGCTCTCTGACTTGGAAATAGCGCAGCAGCGCCATTTAATAGGGCTGCAGAGCTGGTCCATTTTCCAACAAGCCTATTTTAGGGCTCGGAATGACTTTTAAGGATCGGGGTTTGGTTCCTTTGCCCCATTTGAGTATATTAAAATTCCCGAGAGTGCGGGATGGATCCCTGGAGTGTGGTTTTAGATTATAAACCTTTTTATGATTTATTTTATTGATGGGATTCCATATTTGGTTATGACTAGGTGACCGCTAAAGGACCAAAGGATTGATCGTTCTCAAGGGTCGTTCTTATATTGGTTCTAGATCGAATCTGAGGTAAGACAACTGCACCCTGTGTATATGCGACATGCATGGCTATTCTTGATGCATGTTGATTGATTATTAAGTATGACATGCATGGCTATTATTGGTGCATGTTGAATTGTTGAATATAATGCATATGATGCACAAGAAACATGTGAATAGGACATGCTTTACACATTGAGTATGATGTTGTTCAGAGCTTGAGCCTCTGTGTTCGCGCATAGTCCTAATTGTACTAGTACTTTTTGAGTAAGCATGCTGAATACCTTGTTATGGATATTGGATATGTGATACATGTTTGGTGGCATGGCTTACTTGTGTGTGGCACTGACTTATTAGTCAGAATCAACAACGGTGTTAGATCCATCTGTGAAGCTGTGATTTACTAGTCAAGTTCACAATGAGTTGAGCACTGTTCGTGTTTTACTGACCTAAGAGTCAGAAATGGCATAGTGTCGTGAACGCCGAGCCAAATGAAGATTAGATCTAATCGATATCAGCGTTGAATGACTCATATGGGGTATTAATGCTGGACCGACCAGAAGGTCAACGAAAATTATAAGCGCTTGTCTAGTCTAAGACTAGTTATTCAGAGCCAGGGCATATGGCCCAGGTGACTGCTTGTCACATGGCTAGGGAACAATGTTCCATAGTTATGACCCTAGAGTCATGAGGAAGGTTATGTTGGTGACTAATCACCATGCACCTATCCTGCTAAATCTAGTGAGATGCTTTCCTATCTGTTAAGCCCTGGTGATCCTATCGTCACATGGCTAAAGGGTGCTGTCCCCATATTAGTGACTTTTGAGATTGTCACCTATTTGTTCAGACTGAAAGTCTTGAGTGACTGTTATGAACATTGTTGATATTATATCATGTTATATTGTGTTTTCTTGCTGGGCTTCGGCTCACGGGTGCTATGTGGTGCAGGTAGAGGCAAAAGAAAGTTGGACCATCCTTGAGTTGGAGAGCTTAGGTGATGTGGTGTACATATGCAGCTGCTCATCCACCACGGCCGAGGTTGAGAAGGAACTAGGGTTAAACCCTATTTTGCCGCATAGACCGGCCTATTGTAAATATTTTCTTGTAGACTTTGAAATTATAATTTTGGGATCCCGACATATATACATTAAACGTTCTAATGAAACGTTATATCTTATCAAAAATTTCTATCCCTAAACTGCTAATCATACTTAGTTACACGATTTTGGCCAAATGACTCGATTAGCGAGTTTAGCACTGTTTACAAGGCACACCGTAACGGTCCCTGGAGTTGGGGCATTACAGCTAAATGACTAAAAGTTGATCGTTCTCAAGGGTCGTTCTTTTAATCGTACTAGCTCGAATCTGAGGTAAGAAGACAGTGTAAGAATACAACTGCACCCTGTATATGTATATGACATGCGTGATTGTTATTGAGGCATGTTGGTTGATAAATGTGGACATGGATTGCATATTATATGCTAGTGAATATTGTGTATATGTATATGGCACTGACTAGTCAGGGGCACTGGCCTAAGAGTCAGAAATGGCATAAGTGTCTTGAACGCAGGGCCGAATGAAGATTAGATCTAATCGATATCAGTGTTGAATGTCTCTAAGGCATTAACACTGGACCGACCCTAAGGTTGATGAACTTATACGCGCTTGGCTAGTCTAAGACTAGTTATTGAGAGCTAGGGCATAAGGCCCAGGTGACTGCTTGTCACATGGCTAGGGAACGATGTTCCAAGGTTATGACTCTATGGTCATGAGGAAGGTTATGTTGGTGACCAGTCACCATGCACCTATCCTGGTCAAGCTAATGACAGGTTTAGTTATTTGTTAAGCCCCGGTGGCCCTATCGTCATAAGGCTGAGGGAGTTATTCCCAATTTAGTGACTTTTGCGACTGTCACCTATCTGTTTTGGACTGATAGTCCTGAATGATTATTATGATCATTGTTGATATTATATCATGCTATATTGTGTTTTCTTGCTGGGCCTTGGCTCATGGGTGCTATGTGGTGCAGGTAAAGGGAAAGAAAAGCTCACCCAGCCTTGAGTGGAGAGCTTAGGTGGTGATGTGTACATATGCAGCCGCTTGACCACCACGGCCACTGAGTTCTTAGAGGAACTAAGGGGTTTACCCTATTTTTCCGCTTAGGTTGGCGAAATTGTAAATTTGAAACAGTAATGACCATTTTGTACTAAAAACAACTTGTAAATGTTTTGATTAGCTCATGAGCAGTTTATAATAAAATATATCATTTCCTTTTTATTGGTTTTACACCTTAACCTGTTAATTACACTTAGAGCACGTTTTTAACCAAAGGACTCGGGTAACGGGTCAAATTTCTGGTTCACCATAACTATTCTGGGGTAACCAGGGCGTTACAGTATCGAAGCTAATCTCGAAAAGATCAAGGCCCTGATCGAGATGAAGTCGCCAACTAAAATTAAAGATGTTCAAAGTCTAATTGGGAGGATTGCCGCTCTGAGTAGATTCATTTCCAAATCAACAGAAAAATGCATTCCATTTTTTAATCTGCTTAGGGGGAATAGGGAATTTGAGTGTACAGAAGAGTGCGAGTAGGCTTTCCAGGCTCTAAATTCTCATATGTCGCAACCACTGATTTTGTCCAAACCGGTCGAGAAAGAAACTTTGTTCATCTATTTGGCAGTCACCGAGTATGCTGGTAGCGCTGTCTTGATTAGAGAAGAAGAACATGTTCAAAAAGCTATTTATTATATAAGCAAGAGGCTAATAGGAGTAGAACTGCGATATTCGCCCATTGAAAAATTAGCCTATAGCATGATTTTAGCCTCCAGAAAGCTGTGACCATACTTCCAAGCTCACCCCATCATAGTACTCACCGACCAGCCACTACGGCAAGTCCTGCAGAAACCAGAAGCCGCCGGTTGATTGTTAGAATGGGCAATTCGATATTTCTTACTCGTCACGAGCAGCTGTGAAGGGATAGGCTCTAGCCAATTTTTTCGCAGAATTTACTGGGCTCCAGGATACCGATCCGATAGAAGAGCCTGAACTCCAAAGCCAAACTCCTTCCTGTAAATTGGGGCGCTGCTAGGTAGCGTTGGGGCAATGCCCCAAGTCAGAGAGAACCCCATTCTCTCCTTTACCTAGCGCTGGGGCGCCAGAAGTGGTGCTGGGGCGCCACTGACATACCAAAAAACATTCTGGTCTTCTCCCTTACGATTTCCCTCTGAAAACCAAGCTTCAAAATCAACCCAAACATCATCCAAATCTATAATTTAACCCTAAAACTTCATCCATACCTCAACCTCATCAAAACCCAAGCAAACTATCTCAAAAACCTCATTGAATTCCCAACCATCCAATCCAAAATCTCAGCTAAAAAATAATAGAAATACTGGGCAAAAACAAGAGAAACGTGGCTGAAAACCTTACCTCGAACTTGAGTTGAGTCCTCTTCAATGGTTGAACTAAGGTTCTAAGCTTCAAACCTTGATCTCCTAGCTTGAATCCTCAAATGGATTTTCAAAAATTCAAAGGAAGAAGAAGGAGAATGGTGTTCGTGAGAGAGGAAGGAGAAGGGCTCTATTTTGGTTTCAGCTTTCCACATCCTTCTAGTTTGATATATAACCTTAGGTCAAAAGACCAAAATGCCCCTAGGTCATTAAATTCCCTCTTAAGGCTAACAAGTGTAAAACCTTCATTTCTCGTCTAACTCGTTAATTATAATTAACATCCTCCAATTCCTGTTATTTCCAATATTCTCAAATACTAATAAATCTTATCCCATTACCCTTTGATTCCCGGTAATGTACTAATCATCAAATTACCCCGACCCTCACCCCAAGCCCCGAAATTAACCATGTTATGACCAAACGCTAGCTTGCATTCAAAGATTGTCTCATTCCGAATAGCTCAAAAAAATCCACATTATAATGTGGCCTCATCCATAATTCACCAACATGCATGAAAATATACAAATATGCCCTCAACGGGCCAAATTACCAAAATGCCCTTATAATGAAAAGTGGACCCACATGCATGCATTTATCATCATATAATAATATAATTCACATAATCATGCAGATAATAAGTTAATGGCATAATAAATCAATTATGGCCTTCCCGGCCTACTAATCCGATCATTAAACCTCATTAGGGATTTTGGGGCATTACAACTATCCCCTCCTTACAAAAATTTCGTCCTCGAAATTTACTTGAATAGCTCGAGAAACTGATTCTGCATGTCTGACTTCAGCTCCCAGGTCGCTTCCTCGACCTTGCTGTTCCTCCATAATACCTTAACCAAAGGTCTCGATTTTTTATGAGGACCTTGTCCTTTCTATCAAGTATCTGGACTGGCTGTTCCTCATAGGAGAAATCTGCTTCAAGCTCTAGATCTCTATAACTCAAAACATGAGCCACATTTGATACATACCTCCGAAGAGCTGAAACATGGAATATGTCATGCACGGCTGACAATGCCGGTGGTAAGGCCAACCTGTAGGCTACCTGACCAATCCTCTCCAGGATCTCAAATGGACCTACAAATCTAGGGCTTAGCTTGCCCTTCTTCCAAAATCTTATCACCCCTATCCATGGTGAGACTCTATAAGGAAAACATAGTCACCTACCTAGAACTCCACGTTCCTGCATTTGAGATATGCATAACTTTTCTGTCTACTTTGAGAAGCAAGCATCCGAGCTCTAATCTTCTCAATGGCCTCACTAGTCCTCTGAACAGCTTCAAGACCCAAGTATCTCCTTTCTCCTATCTCATCCCAATGAATGAGAGATCTGTATTTCCTACTATACATCATCTCAGAAGGTGCAACCCAATGGTAGACTGATAACTGGTGTTGTAGCAAAACTCTGTCAAAGGTAGATACTTACTCTAGGATCCACCAAAGTCCAGCATACATGCTCGCAGCATGTCGTCTAGTATCTAGATCTTCCTCTCAGATTATCCATCTGCCTGAGGATGATAAGTAGCACTAAACTTCAACTGTGTTCTCATGACCTTCTGTAAACTTCCCCAAAACTTGGAAGTGAATGTGGGGTCCCGATCTGACACAATCAACCTCCGTGATTCATGGAGGCGCATGATCTCTCTCACATAGAGATCTGCGTACTGGTCAACTGTATAAGTAGTCCTCACTGGTAAGAAGTGAGCAGACTTAGTATATCGATCCACAATATCCCGTACTGAATCATGTTGACCAACTGTCCTAGGTAACCCTACCACAAAATACATTAAAATGTCTTCCCATTTCCACTCTGGGATGTCTAGTGGCTGCAATAACCCTCTCGGCCTCTGATGCTCAGCCTTGATCTGTTGACATGTCAAGCACTTAGCCACATATTCCAATACATCCCTCTTCATCCCAGGCCACCAATATAGCGATCTCACATCCTGATACATCTTTGTGGTGCCTGGATGCAAAGAATAAGGAGTAGTATGAGATTCCTCCAGAATCTCTCGCCTCATGGAAGTGTCTAATGGAATAGATATCTGACCCTTGTATCTCAACAAGCCCATCTCAGACACTGTGTAATCTCTAGACACTTCTGCTAATACATCCTCTCTAATCTTGATCAGCCGTGGATCACCCAACTGACCCTCCTTGATTCTTTCCAACAGTGTAGACTGTAGCGTAATATTGGCCAACTGGCCCACCAGCAACTCTATACCAGCTCTGGTCATATCCTCTGCTAATTCTCTGGCTATCAGCCTCACACTATAAATTTTTCCTGCACCCTTCTTGCTTAAAGCATTAGCTACCACGTTGGCCTTTCCTAGATGATACAAGATCTCACAATCATAATCTTTTACTAACTCCAACCAACGCCTTTGCCTCATATTCAAATATTTTTGCGTGAAGAAGTACTTAAGGCTTTTGTGGTCTGTATAGATCTCACACTTTTCCCCATAAAGGTAATGCCTCCATTCCTTCAAAGCAAAGACCACAACCACCAACTCTAAATCATGAGTGGGATATCTCTGTTCATACTCCTTTAGCTGACGTGAGGCATAAGCAATCAGCTTTCCTGCCTGCATCAAATACAACCCAAACCTTGATGCGAGACATCACAGTATATCACAAACTTCTCCTGATCTATTGTAAGACTAGAACTAGAGTTGTAATCAACCTCTGCTTCAGTTCCTGGAAGCTGTTCTCACACCTGTCTAACCACACAAACTTCTGATTCTTGCGTGTCAGCGCAGTCAAAGAAGTAGCAATCTTAGAGAACCCTTCCACGAAATGTGTGTAATAACCTACCAATCCAAGGAAACTTCTAACCTTAGAAGCATTCTTTGGCCTTGGCCAATCTCTAACCACCTTAATCTTGGCTGGATCTACTTTAATCCCCTCCTTACTGACAATGTGCCAAAGGAAAGATACCTGAGACAACCAGAACTCACATTTCTTGAAATTTGCAAACAGTCTGTGTTCTCCTAGTCTCTGTAGAACCAACCACAGATGTTGCTCATGTTCTAACTCTGACTGAGAATAAAACAGAATATCATCGATGAAGACGATCATAAACTGGTCCAAATAATCCTTGAACACCCTGTTCATCAAATCCATAAAAGCAACTGGGGAATTAGTCAATCCAAAGGACATGACTAAGAACTCATAATGCCCATATCTAGTGCGAAAAGAAGTCTTTGGTATGTCTTCCTCCTTGAACCTCGACTGATGATAACCAGAAGGTCTATCTTTGAGAATACCCTTTTACCCTGCAACTGATCAAACAGATCATATATCCTTGACAAAGGATACTTGTTCAGTTCTGTTGACCACGTTTTTGGCCAACGACGTGAGAACGTCAAAAACGACAAACCTTCAAGAGAAATAAAACAACACAGAAGTTTTTGAACAGAAAGTAAATAACACAACAATTTTTATAGTGGTTCAGCCCCAATATGTTGGTAATAGCCTAATCCACTTAGAGTTGTGATTTATAGATCTGTACTCAAGATCAGATGAACTGAGCCAACTGAGTTTCTTCAGTACAGATTACAAGAATACAAGAATTCGTTATGATACCAGCACTTTCTCTCTCTAGAAAACTCAGACCCAAAATTTCCCAAAAGTCTCTAAAAAGAAGAAGCCCATTTCTGATCCCATAAGCCATATATTTATAGGCTTAGGATCATACATCTGATATCCCCTAGAATCGGGATATTTTATTATATTTATTACATTTAAATTACAAAAAACATTCAAAATGTAACAAAACCCCCAATTTGTGGGAAAAATGAGAGATTCCCGCGCGTGCCAAGACCGGTTCTTGTTGAAGCCGTTTATGGGAATCTTGACTTAGTCCTCCTCTATCTGGTCGACTCATATCTCCAACTGACCACGCATGCAAGTGCTGGTAGGACATACACTTGCTGGTAGGACAAGCATTTGCTGGTCGGACATGTGCATGGTGGTAGGACATGCACTCCTCTCTTCTAACATGGCACTCTCCTCTAGCATGCCATGTCTCTCTCCTCTAACATGGCACTCTCCTCTAGCATGGCACTCTCCTCTAGCATGCCATGTCTCTCATCTAACATGGCACTCTCCTCTAGCATGCCATTTCTTTATTTGGACAACCATGCACTTGTTGGACATACGCATAAGGACCAAACCTTTTGGACTCTCCTCAGACCAAATTCTTGGGCTCTCCTCGGACCACACCCTTGGGGTCTCCTCGGACCACACCCTTAGGGTCTCCTCGGACCAAGGTCTGACCACACCTTGGCTCTCCTCGGACCAAGGTCCGACCACACCTTGGGCTTTCTTCGGACCAAAATCCGACTGGGCACACCCTAGCCCAAGTACTCTCCTCGGGTGCACTTGTGCACTTGTCTTGGACATGACACCTCTCAAGCAGTCAAAACTCTTCATCAGTCTACCGAGTCACTTTATCACAACTCTGATGAGTCAATGTATTTATTGACTATTTAATGTGTCTTTTACGGACCATGTACTGCCATTTGTCACCTCTATTGCCACGTCATCAATCTCCATTTTTGGGGATAACAAGTTCTCTATAATCAATGAACATTCTCAGAGAACCATCTTTCTTCTTCACAAACAAAACTTGTACACCCCAAGGTGGGAAACTAGGTCTGATAAAACCTAAATCCAATAGCTCTTGCAGCTATACTTTTAATTCTTTTAACTCACCTAGGGCCATTCTGTAAGGGGATCTACACACTGGCTTCGTCCCTGGTGCCAGTTCTATCACAAACTCAATCTCTCTATGTGGCGGCAACCGTGGTAAATCTTTTGGAAACACATCTAGAAACTTACAGACTAGTCTGGTCTCTTCTGGCCTCACTGACATAACCTGAGTGGTGTCAATCACACTAGCCAAGAATCCTATGCAACCTCCTTGCAATATATCTCTAGCCCTCAAAACAGATATCATAGGTATGCAAGGTCCATGCACAGTTCCAACAAACACAAAAGGATCCTCACTGTCAGGCTCAAAGGTGACCATCTTCCTTCTGCAATCTATGATTGCCCCATACTTCACTAACCAGTCCATACCCAGAATCATATCAAAGTCAGTCATAACTAACTTTATCAAATCCACTGACAACTCTCTGTCCTCCACTGTCACTTGGAAAGATCTGACCCATCTTCGGGATACTACTAACTCCCCAGTGGGTAATAAGGTCCCGAACCCCACAACATAATAATCACATGGTCTACACAGTTTATCAATAATTATACTAGCAACAAAAGAATGTGTAGCACCATAATCAATAAAAGCAGTATAAGGGGTTCCAGCACTAAGAAGTTGTAACGCCTTGGGTAGCCAAGACCGTTACACTATGTGTTTATAAAGGTGCAAGACTTGCTAATCAAGTCATTTAGTTAGAAATGTGTTACTGAAACTATAATTGAACTAGGGTTAAAAGATTTTGGTCATAAAAGATACATTTCATTTATGGGATCCCAAAAGAAATAAATTTTAAGGACAGTTTACAAAATTCCAAGAAATATACAACTACTGGCCACTCTAAGGGCAAAATAGACATTTTAGGTTCTCCTGTCACTACACCAATCCTCGGTCGTGGCGGCCGATCAGCTGACTATGTACATTTAGCCCAGAGCTCTCCAACTCAGGACTGGTCCACCTTGCCTTTGCCTTTACCTGCACCCGTGAGCCAAGGCCCAACAAGAAAACTATAATGCATAGCATAAGCGACAACCAACAGACAAATAATTCACAAATCATCAATCAAATATACAACAGGTCATATTGCTCACTTAGATAATGATACCAACCTACCAGCCAATAATCAGCTATTTAGATAACAAAATCGTCATAATCATCAGTTTAAACAACAACAAACATATCACACCAAAATCCAGGGTCGATGCCCTTAGGCCGCACCCTCTGATTACCCCATTGTCTTCGGCTCGCTTAAGCCAAGCTCAGTGATTATGTACTTAACCTCAACTACCAGTGGCCGAGCCGCGCCCTGTGCGCAAATATTGATTCCAGCACTCTTAGGCCATTTATCACATGTCCCCATGGCACAATACCATCTCATGACATCACATACAAATATAGGGAACTCTTAGTCCCAACATAATCACATAATCGGGTGCAGTTTCTTACCTTTGATTCCGAGTGCTTTGGTTAATTGAAATGATCCTCGACCACGATCCCATCTGAGCCCTAGCGTACACCTAGTCACAAATGTAACATAGAACCCTTATTAACATTAAATTCCATAACCTAACCTCGGGACCAATCTCGAGCCCTCGGGAAGCCCCAATTCCACCAAACGGGGTGGTGGAATCAAACCCCGAGCCTCCGAGCGAAAACCCTAAGAAAATACCCAAAAATCCGTTTATGAAGGTAGGGTAGCGCTACAACGCTAAAAGCAGAGGCAAAATCCCCCAGAAAACCTAGGCATAGCGCTATAGTGCTCTACTGCTAGCGGTACAACGCTCCAGGCAGCACCAAAAATCCCCTAATTTTTTCCTTCGAATTTCCTTGAGCGAAAACTCCTTAAAACCCCTCCAAACCTCAACCACACTTCAAATTAAGCCTACCACCCACTACATCTCATCCCACATGGCCCAAAAACATCAAACTTGACCACATGCATCATTAAACATTGAAAAACAAGAATTGAGTTTGACACCCAAGAACTCATCAGAAAAACCAGAAACAACCCAGAAACTCAAATGATCAAGTCCAGAATTGTTACCTTTAATGGAGAATTAGACCCTAGGTTACCCTCTATGCCCTTCCAGCCTTTAGCTCCTCAGTTCCCAAAGCTCAAATCCCTTAATTTCCATCCAAAGCTCAAGTTCAGAAATCAATCTCATCAAAACTCAGAAATCTCAAAAACAACCTCAAATCTTACCTTAATTTGATAGTTAATTCCAGCTAACCCTCTTCAATTACTTCAAGGATCAAAGTTCCAAGACTTAACTTAGACTCTCTATGAGTTTATAGCTTTGAATTCCACAAGAAATGGTGAGGAAGACAACCATTCGTGAGAGAGAAAGAGAGAGGTCATGTACTTTGTTTTTCCTTCTTTCTTTCTTCCTTTTCTTTCCTTCAACTTCTAAAACTTTCTACAGCTTCCACTAAGTATAAAAAGTAGCATAACCCTTATCCTTTTTCTAACTATCAAATGACCATTTTCCCCCCCATTAAAACCTAAGCCTCTAAACATTTTAAGGGCATTTTGGTCATTTTTTCCCAATTCCCGCTAATTCCTCAAGTGTCCCTAATAATTACTGCTTAAATACCGTCACCTAACTTATCACCAATTATTTTCCCAATGTCAATTAGTCTCCAATATATTTCCCAAATTCCCAGAAATACCCCCAGGCTCCCCCGAGTCGGGTATAAATCCCCACCGTGACTATTTTGCTAAACCGCTCACTAGGATCACCTCGAGTTACCAGCTACAAATATATCCATATAATAATGTGGTCTCAACAATTTGTCACAAATAATCACGCTTATGCCCTCAACGAGCCAAAATTACAAATATGCCCCTATAAGCTAAGCATGGCCTACATGCATACTAATACCCATAATCATGCATCTCATATATCCATATATTCATATAAGCATGCTCATCACATAATCATGAATTTAACCATTTAAATCACACATAAACCAATTATGCCCTCCGGGCACACTAATCAAGCCCCTTAAGCCTTATTAGTAATTTCAGGTCGTTACAGAAGCTGACCTGTAACTATAGAGGGTGAAGCCTCAGCTTCTGCTTGTGTCAATGCGAACACTCGAGCTGGGGCTAAGCTGTCCGCTTTTCTGGGTTCTTCCTTTCTTTCTTTTGGGCAATCCTTCTTGAAATGAACCTTTCCCCCACATAAGAAGCAAGCCTTTGCCCTACACTCTCCCATATGGTGCCTCTTATACCTAGGGCACTCAGGATAAGTCTTCCAGGCCTCACTGCCACCCTGGTGGCCCATTGTAATACCATGTGGTCACCTGTCAGGACCTGGAGCTTGGAAGGTATCAAGAACCTTCCTCTTCTGATCACTGGGGCCTGCGCCCCTACCTGAACCCACAAATGGAGGACCTGCCCTCCTCTACTCTCTTCTGGCTGCATTGTCCCACCAGATCTTGTTTTCCACGCTCTCAGCAGTGAGTTCCTTCTCCACCACATGTGAATAAGTAGTAACTCCAGCCACAGTTGGGATACGAACATCCGGGGCTAATATAGGATATAGCCTCTGAAGAAATCTCTCACTCCTGGTCCCATCAGTGGGCACCAGCTCCATGGAAAACTTCGCCAGTCTATCAAACTTTAGGGTATATTCAGTTACCGATTGTCTCCCCTGAAGTAATATGATGAACTTTTTAGCTTTTGCAGCCTTGATGGCATCATTATAGTACTTCTCATTAAACAGAGTCTGAAACTCTTCCCAACTGAGGGCATTGACATTTCTGGTCTGGGATATCACTTCCCACCAAATTCGGGCATCCTCCCAAAACATGTATGTGGCACAGGCAACCCTCTCATTACCAAACCCCCTCATGAAGTCACAGATGGTGGTAATCATGCTTATCCATTGCTCAGCCTTAGCTGGATCTGCACTACCCTAAAAAACTGGAGGTTCCTGTTTCCTAAACCTTTCATAATGAGGTTCCCATTTGCTTCCAGCCTCTGGAAGCTGCTCAACTGTTGGCACCGCTATAGGTGGTGCCTCTGGTAAAATGATCCCTGCAGGAACTTGTTGTTGTCTCACGAGGCAGATTTCTTCTTCCTGCCTCAATACTTTGGCCTGTAAGTCATTAAACAACTGCTGCCAGTTATCAGGAACTAGCTGTAGAATATGATTCTGGTCATTCTCTTTACCCTGTCTGTTATTCTAGTCTTGATCGTCCTGGCCAGTTGGTGAATCTGTTTATCTTGGAATCATTCTTATAACTTAAACCTTGCTGCAATAGTCAATGCGGCCAGTTAGGCAGTGATAACTAAACCTCTTGCTGCCTCACGTTCCAAGATCAACAGATAATCACCCATATTCCATAATTATACAAATATACAAATGGATACATGATCATAGCATTTATCATTTAACAAGTATCAGTTAATAATTCATAATGAATAATACTAATAAGTATGTTCTAGCAATATCAGTACAAATTAGCACGTTCTTGCTTATGATGCAGTAGTCAAGGCCTAGCCTCATTAACATATCATATGTAGACAGGTAAAGAATTTATAATTTATTTAAGCAGTTAAACATATAACCACATAAATAATTACCAAACCATGAGTCAAGCTTGTCTTCAGTGGCGAGTGTACATGCCTAGCCAGTCTACAGGAACCCTAAACCTTGGCACGCTCTGATACCAAGTTGTAACGCCCTGGTTACTCCAAGACCGTTACTATGAACTTTAAACCGTGCTTAACTTGCTAAATGAGTCATTTGGTTATACACGTGCTTCTAGGTGTTATTCATAGGCTAAGGTGAAAAATCTCGATCAAAAGGAAATGATATATTTGATTTAAAACATAAAACTGTACTTGGGCCCATAAAACGTTTACAAGTTATTTTATATCCAAAACAGTCATTATAGTGTAAAAATTACAACCCGCTGACCTAAGCAGCAAAAATAGGGTTAACCCCTAGTTCCCCTGAGAAACACCTTGGCTGTGGTGGTCAAGCGGTCGCATATGTACACATCGCCACCTAAGCTCTCCACTTAAGGCTGGGTGAGCTTTTCTTTTCCTTTACCTGCACCACATCACACCTGTGAGCCAAGGCTAAGCAAGAAAACTCATTACTGCATGTATTTAATATCAATTGATGATTATAATAATCATAATGGGCTTGTAGCCCTAATAAGATAATATCAAGATTCTAATGATCATGCTGGGGCGTGTAGCCCTACTCAGATGGTATCGAGATTCTAATAATCATGTTGGGGCATATAGCCCTAATAAGATAAGTGACTGATGAGTAAGTCACAAACTTGAATTAGATAAGTGACTAATGAGTAAGTCACGAACTTGGGCTCCGCACCCTTAGCCATGTGACGATGCAGTCACCTAGGCCTTTTTGCCCTGGCTCTAAGTAATTAGCCTTTAGACTAGACAAGCGCTTTTGTTTTCATCGAACTTAAGGTCGGTGAAGCATTTCATGCTTATGACGATAATGCTTATGTTGATTAGATCTAATCTTTTTGGCTTGCGTTAAACACGCTAATACTGTTCTTGACTCATAAGCCAATACCATACGACCAATGCTTAGTACTACTGTCGAACTTGACTAATGAGTCACAACTTCACAATCAATATAGACACCATTGACGATTCTGACTAATAAGTAAGTGCCATTCACAACTAGGCAAGATTGCTAAGCATTTAATATGAAATCAATGCCCACATTTAGAGCAATCAACATGTCTCATTAATAACCATGCATGTCACATACTAGGTGTAGTTTTCTTACCTCTGGTTCGAGTAAGAAATAATAAAAGAACGACCCTAGAGAACGATTGATCATTTGATCCCTTAGCAGTTACCTAGTCATAACCAATATGGAATCTCATCAATAAAATAAATCAATAAAGGTTCATAATCTGTAATGCCCCAAAATCCCTAATGAGGTTTAATGGTTGGATTAGTAGGCCGGAAGGGCCATAATTGATTTCTTGTGCCATTAAATGATTACGTGCATGTTTATGTGAATTATATTATAATATGATGTTAAATGCATGCATGTGGGTCCACATTTCATGACAGGGATATTTTGGTAATTTGGCTGTTGAGGGCATAATTGTGTATTTATATGCATGTTGATGAACCATTGATGAGGCCACATTATAATGTGGATTTGTTCGAGTTTTTCAGCATGAGACGATCTTTGAGTGAAAAATAGCAGTTTAGTCATAACAGAATTAAGTTCGAGGCTCGGGGTGAGTCTCGGGGTAATTTGGTGATTAGAACGTTGCCGGGAATTAAAGGGTAATAGGATATGAATTATTTGTATTTGAGAATATCGAGAATAACGAGAATTGGAGGGTGTGAAGTTTGATTAATGAAATTAGCGGGATTAGAGGATAAATGACATTTTTGCCCTTACTAGCCTTTATAGAGTTTTACTTAACCTAGGAGCAATATGGTCATTTGGCAAGGGATATATGTGATTCTAGTAAGCTGTAGAAAGAACTGAAAGCAAAACAGTGCTGCTGGTTTCCTCTTCCCACGACCATCATCCTACTCCTTCTTCCTTTGGAATTTTTGAACCCTATTTGAAGAACCAAGCTAGGAAATCAAAGTTTGGAGCTTATAACCTTAGTTCATCCATTGAAGAGGACTCAATTCAAGCTTGAGGTAAGAATTCATCCATGAAACTTTAGTTATACTCTGTTTTTCTAATGGTTTTCAGTTAAGGAATTTGAAGTGGTTAGTTGGGAATCAATGGAAGTTTTTGAGTAAGTTTACTAGGGTTTTGATGAGGTTGTGGTATGGATGAAGTTTTGGGGTTGAATTTTATGTTTGGATGATGTTTGGGATTGGTTTGGAAGCTTAGTTTTCAGGGGAAGTCGCAAGGGAGAAGACCAGAAAAATTTATGGTCCTGTCGGTGGCGCCCCAGCGCTAGGGGGAGCAGGGAGATGGGTCTCTTTGATTGGGGCAGCGCCCTAGTGCTACCAAGCAGTGCCCCAATGCTAGTCCACTTTCCAGCAAACCTATTTTTGGGGTTTGGGATGACTTTGGGGGCTCGGGGGATGGTTCCACTACCCCATTTGGGTGGTTTGGGAATCCTGAGAGCACGAGATTGGTCCCGGGAGTGAGGTGTTAGATTGTAAATTTTTTTATGATTTATGTTATTGATGGATTCCAATTGGTTATGACTAGGTGACCACTAAGGAACTAAAAGACAGATCATTCTCAAGGGTTGTTCTTTTACTAATTCTCGCTCGAACCTGAGGTAAGAAAACTGCATCCCATATGTGAAAAGCATGGTTATTATTGAGGCATGTTGAGTGTTTAAATGTGAACATGGATTGCATATCAAATGCTTAGAAAATATTGCTTACTTGTAAATTGCGTTAACTTACTAGTCAGAATCGGCAATGGTGTCAGAACTAGATGTGAAGCTGTGACTTACTAGTCAAGTTCGACAGTAGTTTTGAGAACTGGTTGTATGGCATTGACTTATGAGTCAAGGACGGTTTTAGCACGTTTAATGCAAGCCTATAAAGATTAGATTTAATCAACATCTGCATTGAGTGACTCATCATGAGCATTAGTGCTGGACCGACCCCAAGTTCAATGAAAAATAAAAGCGCTTGCCTAGTTCTATGACTAGTTACTCAGAGCCAGGGCTAGAAGGCCCAGGTGACCCCATCGTCACATGGCTAAGGGTACGGAACCCATAGTAGTGACTCCATGGTCACTCACTTGGTTTACATTGGTGACTCGCTCATCAGTCACTTATTCTATTAAGCTAGTGACTCGATCACTCACTTGTAAAGGGTGCGGAACCCGTGTTAGTGACTTATACATCTGTCACTCATTAGTTTGGGACTATAAGTCTTGGATGATTATCATGATCATCATTTGATATTATATATATGTAGTATTGAGTTTTCTTGCTGGGCTTTGGCTCATGGGTGCTAGGTGGTGCAGGTAAAGGGAAAGAAAAGCTCACCCAGCCTTGAGTGGAGAGCTTCGGTGGCGATATGTACATATGCGGCCGCTTGACCACCACAGTCAAGGAGTTTCTCAGAGGGACTAAGGATTAATCCTATTTCTACCGCTTAGGTCGGCGGGTTTTAAATTTACACTGTAATGACCGTTTTGAATTGTAAATAACTTGTAAACGTTTTTATGGGCCCATGAACAATTTTATGTTTTAAATAAAATATATCATTTCCTTTTGATTGGTTTTTCACCTTAACCTATTTAATAACACCTAGATGCACGTTTTTAACTAAAGAACTCAATTAGCGAGTTAAGCACGATTCAAAGTTCATAGTAACTGTCTTGGGGTAACCATGGCATTACTTAATCTAAAACATCACTTTCGGGACCAATCCCGTGCTCTCGAGACTTCCAATCCACCTAAACGGGGTAGTGGAACCATTCCTCGAGCCCCCAAAGTCATCCCGAGCCCATTGGGGCGCTACTAGGTAGCGTTGGGGCGCCGCCCCAAGTCAGAGAGAACCCCATTCTCTCCTCTGCTTAGTGCTGGGGCACCAGAAGTGGTGCTGGAGCGCCACTGACAGACCAGAAAACATTCTAGTCTTCTCCCCTGTGATTTCCCTTAGAAACCATGCTTCAAAATCAACCCAAACATCATCCATACCTATAATTTAACCCCAAAACTTCATCCATACCTCAACCATATCAAAACCCAAGCAAACTCTCTCAAAAACCTCATTGAATTCCCAACTATCCAATCCAAAATCTTAGCTAAAAACTAATAGAAAAACAGGGCAAAAACCAGAGAAACGTGGCTGAAAACCTTACCTTAAACTTGAGTTGAGTCCTCTTCAGTGGTTGAACAAAGGTTCTAAGCTTCAAACCTTGATCTCCTAGCTTGAATCCTCAAATGGAGTTTCACAAATTCAAAGGAAGAAGAAGGAGAATGGTGATTGTGAGAGAGGAAGGAGAATGGCTCTGTTTTGGTTTCAGCTTTCCACAACCTTCTAGTTTGATATATAACCTTAGGTCAAAAGACCAAAATGCCCCTAGGTCATTAAATTCCCTCTTAAGGCTAACAAGCGTAAAACCGTCCTTTCCAGTATAACTCGTTAATTATAATTAACATCCTCCAATTCCCATTATTTCTAATATTCTTAAATGCTAATAAATCATATCCCATTACCCTTTGATTCTCGGTAATGTACTAATCATCAAATTACCCCGAGCCCCGAAATTAAACCTGTTATGACCAAGCCGTTAGCTTGCATTCAAAGTTCGTCTCATGTCGAATTGCTCGAACAAATCAACATTGTAATGTGGCCTCATCCATAATTCACCAACATGCATGAAAATATACAAATATGCCCTCAACATGCTAAATTACCAAAATGCCCTTATAATGAAAAGTAGACCCACATGCATGCATTTATCATCATATAATAATATAATTCACATAATCATGCATATAATCATTTAATGGCATAATAAATCAATTATGGCCCTCCTTGCCTACTAATCCGACCATTAAACCTCATTAGGGATTTTGGGGCATTACAATATATATATATATTTATATATATAGAAAATAAAGAGAAGATGATAAAAAGCAATAGTAGAAAAAGAAAGAACAAGAACAATAAACAAACACTCACTCACACAACCAAAATGAAGAGCATTGAGGATCACCAACTTGAACAAGGTTTACAACCTTTGCCCAAAAGCTTATTTCCCCTATCTTAAGCACTAAGGGATTTCTCACAATTGGAAATAACTTTCTAGAGTAAACAAGCCTCTAGGTGAATTTATAGCCAAGTGCTCTAGTGGATAGAAATGATGTTTCTTACAAATGAGGAATATGCTCCTATTTATAGAGTTTTGAGACACCCTTTGAATTTCAAATTCCACCAACCCCCATGGTTGTTACCAATGTTTAATTGGATGTTTATGGATTAAAAATAAGTTTTGGGAGTTACATGAGTTGTTAGAACCGTTCAAAATGGAATAAGGAAATTGGTTTGGCTGTCAGAGTTTCTGGTCATGGCCAGAGCTATTCCTGGCTGTGGCTGTGAGTCTTTGTCCACCAGGCTGCGACTAGGAACACTTGTGGCCGCGACCACAGCCCAATTTCAGAACAACTCTTTTACGCAATTTTCCAAACGGCTCTATACTCTTCCCACATAACTTTGTAACTTCCAAACACATTATGGGGGTTAAAATCATGTCTCCAACATCCATTTCACTTTTTTCTTTAAAAAATTCAAATCAAAATGTGTAACATCAAATATACACATTATTGGTTAATATTTGGGGGTTACAAACTTGTAATTGAGTTTGTAACTCCATATATGCTACATATTTGAATATTCACATTTATCCTAATATTGTAACGCTCTTTTCTATGTTACAATATGTGACCCTCTGTAACACCCTTGATAACCAAGGCCGTTACACTGTGTGGTTATAAAAGTACAAAACTTGCTAATCAAGTCGTATAGTTGAAAACGTGACCCTAAAGTTGTAATTTGGTTAGGGTTAAAAGATTTTGGTTATAAACAAGAAATTTCTCATTAAAATAAACGTTTAATACATGAGATCCCAAAATAGGTTGTAAAGGAAAATTTACAAAATTTCAAAGTTTATATACAATCATAGGCCACTCTAATGGAAAAATAGACACTTTAGGTTCTCCTGTCCCTGTACCATTCCTCGGTCGTGGCGGCCGAACAGCTGACTATTTACATTAAGCCCCAGAGCTCTCCAACTCAGGACTGGTCCACCTTGCCCTTGCCTTTACCTGCACCACGTAGCACCCGTGAGGCAAGGCCCATCAAGAAAACCATAATGCATAGCATAAGCGACAATCAACAGTCAGATAATTTATAGATCACCAAATAGATACTCAGCAAGTCACATTGTTCACATAATCAACGATATCAATCTGCAAACCAATAATCAATCATCCCGATAATAAACATGCCATAATCATCAGATTCATAACAATAAACATATAACACAATATCCAGGGTCGACACCCTTAGGCCGCACCCTCTGATTGTCCCACTGACTCCGGCTCGCCTAGGCCGATCTTAGTGATTATATACTTAACCTCAGCTACCTGTGCGCAAATATTGATTTTAGCACTCTTAGGCCATTTATCACATTTCCTTATGGCATAACACCATCTTATGACATAACATACAAGTATAGGGAACTTTTAGTCCCAACATAACCACATAACCGGGTGCAGTTTTGTTACCTTTGATTCTGAGCGCTTGGCTAATTGAAGTTACTCTTGAGCACGATCCTGATCAGAGCCCTAGGGAACACCTAGTCACATTCCTTAAAGTAGAACCATAATTAAATCTCAACTCCGTAACCCAACTACGGGACCAATCCCAAGCTCTCAGGAAGCCCAATTCCACCAAATTGGGGGGTGGAATCGACCCCTAAGCCCCCAAGCAAAAACCTAAGAAAAATACCCAAAACCCATTTCTGGAGGCAGGGTAGCGCTACAGCGCTACAAACAGGGACAAAATACCCCCAGAAAATGAAGCCTAGCGCTATAGCGCTACAGTGCTACAACCAGCATATGCAAGATATTTCTGGGTTTTCCTTCGAACTTTCCCGAGCCAAAGCTCCAAAAATCCATCCCAATTTTCCACCAAACTCAAAATGAAGTCCTTAAACCACTATAGGTCACCCAATACAACCCAATAACATCAAAAACTAGCTAAAAGCATCATCAAACACAGAAACCCAAACTTGAACCAGAAAATCCAGACAATTAAGGTCACGATTTATTACCTCTCATGAAAGAATCTGATCCAAGGTTGCTTCAATGTCCTTCCAAGCTTCAATTCTCAAACTCAATGTAACGCCTTGGTTACCCCAGAACAGTTACAGTGAACCAAAAATTTGACTCGCTACCCGAGTCCATTGGTTAAAAAAAAAAATAGGGAAAACCCCTAGTTCCTCTGAGAACTCCTTGGTTGTGGTGGTCAAGCGGCCGCATATGTACACATCACAACCTACGTTCTCCACTCAAGGTTGGGTGAGCTTTTCTTCCCTTTACCTACACCACATAGCACCCATGAGCCAAGGCCCAGCAAGAAAACACAATATAGCATGATATAATATCAACAATGATCATAATAATCATTCAGGAATTTCAGTCCAAGACAGGTAAGTGACAGAGGAAAAGTCACTAAAGTGGGTACAACTCCCTTTAACCATGTGACGATAGGGTCACCGGGGCTTAACAGATAAGTGAACCTTTCACTAGCTTAAAAAGGATAGGTGCATGGTGACTAGTCACCAACATAACCTTCCTCATGACCATAGAGTCATAACCCTGGAACTTCGTTCCCTAGCCGTGTGACAAATGGTCACTTGGGCCTTAGGCCCTAGCTCTGAGTAACTTGCTTAGCCTAGTCAAGCGCATATAAGTTTCATAGACCTTAGGGTCGGTCCAGCATTAATGCCTTAGAGTCATCCAACGATGATATTGATTAGATCTAATCTTCATTCGGCCCTGCGTACAAGACACTTATGTCGTTTCTGACTCTTAGGTCAGTAATACGCGACCAGTTCCGTCCCTGACAAATCAGTGCCATACACAAGTAAACAACATCTGCTAGCATTTAATATGCAATCCATGTCCACATTTATCAACCAACATGCCTCAACAACACTCATGCATGTCATATACACAGGGTGCAGTTTTCTTACCTCAGGTTCGAGCGAGAAGTATTATAAGAACGACTCCTGAGAACGATCAACCTTTTTGTTCCTTAGCGGTTACCTAATCACAACCAATTATAACCTCCATTAATGAAAATCATCATCGAAATGTTCTTAACCTAAACCCCACTCTCGGGACCTCGAAACATGCGCACACGGTGAGTAGATTCGATCCCGGGCCTTAAGGATTGAAACCCCGAGCCAGAAACACTTAAAAACACTCAAAACGGGATTCTGAAGAAGTAGAGTAGCGCTACAGCACTGCTCCCTAGCACCACAACACAATTCTCAGAACCCCCAAAATTCCCAAAAGAATCCTGTGTAGCGCTATAGTGCCCTAGGATGGGCGCTGTAGCTCTACCCCCAAACCAGCACTCCCATGAAACTTTCTTCTTCGACTCGTTTGATTCCAACCTGTTTCCAATGCTTCCAAATCCCATTTTTGGTGCCAAATCAACCCAAAAACCATCATAACATTCCCCAAACATCTCAACCATAAGAACCCTAGCCAAATCTCCCAACAAAACCAAGTATTCAACCTAGAAATCACAACAGAAAACTAGAACCAAAACAGGGCAAAACAGAGAATTCAATGGCTAGAAACTTACCCCAAGCTCAGCTTATGATGCTCTTCAAGGGTGGAACACACTCCCGAACTCCCAAGGCTTACTTCCCAAGCTTGAATCCTCAAGAATGGTTCAAAAATCACAAAGAACACTGAAGGAGAAAAGGTACGGGAAGGCTCTTGGAGATGCTCTATTTTTCTACTTCTTTTACAGCCTAAAATGGTTTATATCAATCCTAGGGGTGAAAAGACCATATACCCCTAGGTCAATTAAAGGTTTCTAAAGGCTCCCAAGGGCAAAATTGGTATTCCCCACCTATCTCGTTAATCATAACTAACGTTCTCCAATTCCCGTTATTCTCGATAATCTCAAACACCAATAATTTATATCCCGTTACCCTTTAATTCCCGGTAACGCTCTAATCATTAAAATCACCCCGAGACTCATCTCGAGCCCCAAACTTAAACCTGTTATGACTAGACCGCTAATTAATATTCCATGATCGTCTCATGCCGAATAGCTCGAACAAACCCACATTATAATGCGATCTCAACAATATGTCACTGACATGCATACAAATATACAATTATGCCCTCAACAGGCCAAATTACCAAAACGCCCCTGTAATTAAAATGTGGACCCATATGGATGCATTTAACATCATATTATAATATAATTCAAATATACATGCATATTATCAGTTAATGACATAATTAAACAATTATGGCCCTCCCAGCCTACTAATCCCGCCATTAAACCGCATTAAGGATTCCGGGACATTACAACTATCCCCTCCTTACAGAAATTTCATCCTCGAAATTTACTTGAACAGCCTGGGATACTGACTTTGAATGTCTGACTCTAGCTCCCAAGTCGCTTCCTCGACCTTGTTGTTCCTCCACAATACCTTAACTAAAGGTATCGTCTTATTCCTGAGGACCTTATCCTTTCTGTTAAGAATCTGAACTGGCTGCTCCTCAAAGGAGAGATCTGGCTCAAGCTCCAGATCCTCATAACTCAAAATATGGCTCACATTAGATACATACCTCTGAAGAGCTGAAACACAAAATACATTATGCACGGCTAACAACGCCGGAGGCAAAGCCAATCTGTAAGCCACTTGACCAACCCTCTTCAGGATCTCAAATGGACCTACAAATCTAGGACTTAGCTTGCCTTTCTTCCCAAACCTTCTCACCCCTTTCCACGGCGAAACTCTAAGGAAGACATAGTCTCCCACTTGGAACTCCACATTGATACGCTTGGGATCTGCATAACTTTTCTGTCTACTCTGAGAAGCGAGCATCTGAGCTCTAATATTCTCAATGGCCTCATTGGTCCTCTGAACTGCCTCAGGACCTGATGAATGGGAGATCTGCACTTCCTACCATACATCATCTCATAAGGTGCAACTCCAATGGTAGACTGATAACTGTTGTTGTAGGAGAACTCTATCAAAGGTAGATACTTACTCCAAGATCCACCAAAGTCCAGCACGCATGCCCACAGCATGTCTTCCAAAATCTGGATCGTCCTCTCAGATTGCCCATCTGTCTGAGGATGATAAGCAGTACTGAACTTCAGTTGTGTCCCCATGGCCTTCTGCAAACTTCCCCAGAACTTGGAAGTAAAAGTAGGGTCCCGATCTGAAACGATCGACCTAGGTGCTCCATGGAGGTGCACGATCTCTCTCACATAGAGATTTGCATACTGGTAAACTATAGAAGTAGTCTTCACTGGCAAGAAGTGAGCTGACTTGGTGCAGCGATCCACTATCACCCAAATAGAATCATGCTGACCAACATTCCTAGGTAAGCCCACCACGAAATCCATCTTGATATCTTCCCACTTCCACTCTGGGATATCTGGAGGCTGCAATAACCCTACCGGCCTCTGATGCTCAACCTTGACCTATTGACATGTCAAGCACTTAGCCACATATTCAACTACATCTCTCTTCATCCCCAGCCACCAATACAATGATCTCACATCCTGATACATCTTTGTGGTGCCTGGATGCAAAGTGTAAGGTGTAGTATGAGATTCATCCAGAATCTCTCGCCTCAATGCAGTGTCTAACGGAACACTTGTCCGCCCTTTGTATCTCAACAAACCTATCTCAGACACTGTATAATCTCTGGATGCTCCAGCCAGAACATCCTCTCTGATCTTGATCAGCTGTGGATCACCCAGCTGACCCTCCTTAATCCTCTCTAACAGCGTAGACTGTAGCGTAATATTAGCCAACTGGCCCACCAGCAACTCTATACTAGCTCTGGTTATATCATCTGCTAACTCTCTGGCTATCAACCTCATACCATGAATCTGTCTTGGACCCTTCTGGCTTAAAGGATCAGCTACCACGTTGGCCTTTTCTGGATGATACAAAATCTCACAGTCATAATCTTTTACTAACTCCAGCCAACGCCTTTGTCTCATATTCAAGTCTTTCTGGGTGAAGAAATATTTCAGGCTCTTGTGGTCTGTATAGATCTCACACTTCTCTCCATAAAGATAATGCATCCATATCTTTAAAGCAAAGACCACCGCCGCCAACTCTAAATCATGAGTGGGATATCTCTTTTCATACTCCTTTAATTGACGAGAGGCATAAGAAATTACTTTCTCTGACTGCATTAGAACATAGCCCAAACCCTGATGAGAAGCATCACAAAAAATCACAAACTTCTCTTGATCTGTCGAGAGACTCAAAATTGGAGCTGTAATCAATCTCTGCTTTAGTACCTGGAAGTTGTTCTCACACTTATCTGACCACACAAATTTCTGACTCTTGCGTGTCAGTTCAGTCAATGCAGTAGCATTCTTTGAGAACCCTTCCACGAAACGCCTATAATAACCTGCCAATCCAAGGAAACTTCTAACCTCAGAAGCATTCTTTGGCCTTGTCCAATCTCTAACCGCTTCAATCTTTGCTGGATCTACCTTAATCCCCTCCTTACTGACAATGTGCCCAAGAAAGGATACCTGAGATAACCAGAACTCACATTTCTTGGACTTTGCAAACAGTCTGTGTTCCCTCAGTCTTTGTAGAACCAACCTCAGATGCTGCTCATGCTCTGACTCAGATTGAGAATATACCAGGATATCATCGATGAAGACGATCACAAACTGGTCTAGATAATCCTTGAACACTCGGTTCATCAGATCCATAAAAGCAGCAGGGGCATTAGTTAATCCAAATGACATGACTAAGAACTCATAATGCCCATACCTGGTACGAAAAGCAGTCTTCGGTATGTCTCCCTCTTTGACCCTCAACTGATGATAACCAGAACGAAGGTCGATCTTTGAGAATACCTTTTTACCTTGCAACTGATCGAACAGATCATCTATCCTAGGCAAAGGATACTTATTCTTAATTGTCAACTTATTCAGTTCTCTGTAATCTATACACATTCTCAGAGAACCCTCCTTTTTCTTTACAAACAGAACTGGCTCACCCCAAGGTGAGAAACTAAGTCTAATAAAACCCAAATCCAAAAGTTCTTGCAACTGTACCTTTAATTCTTTCAACTCAGCTAGGGCCATTCTGTAAGGTTCTCTAGACACTTGCTCTGTTCCTAGTGCCAGTTTTATAACGAACTCGATTTCTCTGTGCGGTGGCAACCCTTGCAAATCTTCTGGAAACACATCCAGAAATTCACAAACAAGTCTGGTATCTTTTGGTCTCACTGGCACGACTTGAGTGGTATCAACCACACTGGCCAAGAACTCAATGCAGCCTCCGTGCAATAGAACCCTAGCCCTCAACAGAGAAATCATAGGTATGCGAGGTCCATGCACAGTACCAACAAACACAAAAGTATCCTCACCTTCAGGCTCAAAGGTGACCATCTTCCTTCTACAATCAATGGTTGCCCCATACTTTGCCAACCAGTCCATACCCAATATCATATCGAAGTCAATCATAACCAACTCTATCAAATCCACTGACAACTCTCTGCCCTCCACTGTCACTGGCAAAGATCTTACCCATCTCCTGGTTACCACTAACTCTCCAGTGGGTGACAAAGTTCCAAATCCCACAGCATTAAAATCGCAGGGTCTACACAGTCTATCAATAATACTACTGGCAACAAAAGAGTGTGTAGCACAGGAATCAATCAATACATTATAAGGGGTTCCAGCACTAAGAAGCTAACATGTAACAACTGAGGGAGAAGCCTCCGCTTCTGCTTGTGTCAATGCGAACACTCGAGCTGGGGTCGAGCTGTCCGCTTTTCTGGGTTCTTCTTTTCTTGCCTTAGGGCAATCCTTTTTAAGATGACCCACTGCTCCACATGAGAAGCAGGCCTTGCCCTACACTCTCCCAAATGGCGCCTTTTACATCTAGGACATTTAGGAAAAGACTTCCAGGCTTCATTACCATCTGGATGACCCATGGAAATACCACGGTGCCACCTATCAGGACCTGGAACTGGGAAGGTATCAGGAACCTTCCTCTTCTGCTCACTAGGGCCTATACCTCTACCAGAACCCACAAATGAAGGAACTGTCCTCATGAACTCCTTTCTGGCTGCACTATCCTGCCAGATCCTATTCTCTGCACTCTCAACTGTGAGTGCCTTCTCAACCACCTATGCATAGGTAGTAATCCCAGCCGTGGTGGTGATATGTACATCACGGGCTAATATGGGCTGTAGCCCCTGAAGAAATCATTTTCTTCTGGTCTCGTTAGTGGGCACCAGTTCTATGGAAAACTTCGCCAAATGATCAAATTTCAAGGCATACTCAGTGACTGACAGACTTCCCTGAAGTAGCCTAATAAACTCCTCAGCTTTAGCTGTCCTAATGGCATCATTGTAATATTTCTCGTTGAACAGAGTCTGAAACTCTTCCCAACTCAGGGCATCAACATTCTTGGTCTGGGTAATCACCTCCCACCAAATTCGTGCTTCCTCCCGAAACATATAAGTGGCACATGCCACCCTCTCATTACCAGATACCCTCATGAAATCAAGGATAGTGGTAATCATACTCATCCACTGCACCGCCTTGGCAGGATCTGCACTGCCCTCAAATACTAGAGGTTGCTGCTTCCTGAACCTTTCATAAAGAGGTTATCATTTATTTCCAACCTCAGGCAACTGCTCTGCTGCTGGCACCGACATAGGTGGTGCCTCTGATACACTAGCCATTGCAGGCACTTGCTGCTGTCTCAGGAGACGAAGTTCCTCCCCCTGTCTCAACACTGTTGCCTGAAGATCACTGATTATCTGCTGCCAGTTTACATGAGCTGGCTGTGGAATCTGTGTCTGGTCATTCTCCTAACCCTGACTATTATTATTATTCTGGCCCTGATCACTCTGGCCAGCTGAAATATCTGTCTGCCCTGGATTCATTCTTATCTCTTATTCCTTGCTGAAACAATGATCAATACGACCAATCAGGTAGTAATAACTAAACCTTTAGCTGTCTTACGGTCCAAGAACAAGCAGACAATTATCATATTCCACAGTCATTCTATTATACAGGCAGATACATGTTTATAACATTTCGCTCTCAGCATGTATCACATAATAATTCACAATCAACCATACTAATGAGTATGTTCCAGCAATCTCAATACTAATTAGCACACATTTGCTGAGGATATAATATTTCAGGGCACAAGTTTAACATGGTGTCTCATGTATACAAGTAAAGCATATATACTATATTTAAGCAGTTATCCATATAACTACATAAATAGTTACCAAACCATGAGTCGAGCTTCACTTCAGTGATGTGTGTACATGCCCAGCCAGTCTATAGGAACCATAACCTTGGCATGCTCTGATACCAAGATGTAATGCCCTAGTTACCCCAGAATAGTTACGGTGAACCAGAAATTTGACTCGTTACCTGAGTCTTTTGGTTAAAAAAAACATGCTTCTAAGTATTATTAATAGGCTAAGGTGAAAAACCAATAAAAAGGAAAGGATATATTTTATTAGATACATAAAACTGATCATGGGCCCATAAAATCTTTTACAAGTTATTTACAACACAAAATGGTCATTACTGTTTCAAATTTACAAACCCGCCGACCTAAGCAGAAAAAATAGGGTAAACCTCTAGTTCCTCTGAGAACTCCTTGGTCGTGGTGGTCAAGCGACCACATATGTACACATCACCACCTTCGCTCTCCACTCAAGGTTGGGTGAGCTTTTCTTTCCCTTTACCTACACCACATAGCACCCATGAGCCAAGGCCTAGCAAGAAAACACAATATAGAATGATATAATATCAACAATGATCATAATAATCATTCAAGACTTTCAGTCCAAGACAGGTAAGTGACAGAGGAAAAGTCACTAAAGTGGGTACAACTCCCTTTAACCATGTGACGATAGGGTCACCGGGGCTTAATAGATAAGTGAACCTTTCACTAGCTTAAACAGGATAGGTGCATGGTGACTAGTCACCAACATAACCTTGTTCATGACCATAGAGTCATAACCCTGGAACTTCGTTCCCTAGCCTCGTGACAAACGATCACCTGGGCCTTAGGCCCTGGCTCTGAGTAACTAGCTTAGACTAGTCAAGCGCATATAAGTTTCATCGACCTTAGGGTCAGTCCAGCATTAATGCCTTAGAGTCATCCAACGCTGATATCAAATAGATCTAATCTTCATTCGGCCCTGTGTATAGGACACTTATGCCGTTTCTGACTCTTAGGTCAATAATAAACGACCAGTGCCATCCCTGACTAATCAGTGCCATACATAAGTAAACAACATCTGCTAGCATTTAATATGCAATCCATGTCCACATTTATCAGCCAACATGCCTCAACAACACTCATGCATGTCATATACACAGGGTGCAGTTTTCTTACCTTAGGTTCGAGCGAGAAGTATTATAAGAACGACTCCTGAGAACGATCAACCTTTTGGTTCCTTAGCGGTTTCCTAATCACAACCAATTATAACCTTCATTAATGAAAATCATCATTGAAATGGTCTTAACTTAAACCCCACTCTCGGAACCTTGAAACATGCCCACGCAGTGAGTAGATTCAATCCTGGGCCTTAAGGATTGAAACCCCGAGCCAAAAACACTTAAAAACCCTCAAAACGGGACTCTGAAGGAACAAAGTAATGCAACAACGCTGCTCCCTAGCGCCCCAGCGCTATTCTCAGAACCCCCAAAATTCCCAAAAGAATCTTGTGTAGCGCTATAGCGCCCGAGGATGGGCGCTGTAGCGCTACCCCCAGACCAGCACTCCCTTGAAACTTTCTTCTTCGACTCGTTTGATTCCAACCTGTTTCCAATGCTTCCAAATCCCATTTTTGGTGCCAAATGAACCCCAAAACCATCCTAACATACCCCAAACATCTCAACCATAAGAACCCTAGCCAAATCTCCCAACAAAACCAAGTATTCAACCTAGAAATCACAACAGAAAACTAGAACCAAAACAGGGCAAACCAGAGAATTCAATGGCTAGAAACTTACCCCAAGCTCAGCTTATGATGCTCTTCAAGGGTGGAACACACTCCTGAATTCCCAAGGCTTCCCAAGCTTGAATCCTTAAGAATGGTTCAGAAATCACAAAGAACACTGAAGGAGAAAAGGTACGGGAAGGCTCTTGAAGATGCTCTGTTTTACAACTTCTTTTACAGCCTAAAATGGTTTATATCAATCCTAGGGGTGAAAAGACCATATACCCCTAGGTCAATTAAAGGTTTCTAAAGGCTCCCAAGGGCAAAATTGGTATTCCCCACCTATCTCGTTAATCATAACTAACGCTCTCCAATTCCCGCTATTCTCGATAATCTCAAACACCAATAATTTATATCCCGTTACCCTTTAATTCCCGGTAACGCTCTAATCATTAAAATCACCCTGAGACTCATCCCGAGCCCCAAACTTAAAACTGTTATGACTAGATCGCTAATTAATATTCCATGATTGTCTCATGCCGAATAGCTCGAACAAACCCACATTATAATGTGGTCTCAACAATATGTCACTGACATGCATAGAAATATACAATTATGCCCTCAACAGGCCAAATTACCAAAACACCCCTGTAATTTAAATGTGGACCCACATTCATGCATTTAACATCATATTATAATATAATGCACATATACATGCATATTATCAGTTAATGACATAATTAAACAATTATGGCCCTCCCAGCCTACTAATCCTGTCATTAAACCGCATTAGGGATTCCGAGGCATTACACTCAAGCTTAGGTTCCTCTTAACTTCATCCCAAACCCAGATTTTAGAAATTAAAGTCCAAAACTCTCAAGAACATTAAGCAGAATTCTAAACCAGAAATTGAAGTTCTTACCTCTTTTAGATTTCGAAATTCCTAAGGATTTCTAGCTGTAAATCCTCCTCCAAAGCTTGATTTTACTCCCAAGTTCCTCAAGAAATTCAGCTTCTCAACTTCAGCTCCTCCTTTCCCCTTTGAACCCTTGAACTAAATGACCAAACTCCTTTGGAAATGCCTTAGATGTAAAAGCTAACTTCAGTTGAGTTTATCTCATTTAAAAACCTAAATGACCTTTTGTTTACCCAAAAATGGCTCTTGATGACGTGGCAAGAACTTATTACACGTGGCAGCATCAAAATGAAGAGGTGATGTTCGCCTATCGACCAGCTCCCTGTTGCTTGATCAGACCTCGCGGATAGATGCGACCAGTCTGTTCGCATGCTTCAGTTTCTTTTCTTTAAAGATTGTAATCTTGTAATAACTACATTTATTATTTCCTTTTTATTGCCATGATACGCTAAGATTAGGAATAATTAAGGCCCATTGGCCCATGTAACCCCCTTGAGCCTATAAATATGAATGAGAGGGCTTAAGGAAGGGACTTTTGAACATTTTTTCCAAAGACACATAAAAATAGTATAAGTGGGATTATCTACCGAGATTGTAATCCTCTAAAAGCTTGTGAAACTCAAGAATCCTAGTTCTTTGATCACAGTTTTGAGGTTCAATATCAATAAGAACACTAAGTGGGCATAGGTCATTACCATTCATTGGGGCCGAAACACTATAAATTATATGTCATTTCTTTACCATTTGATTCCATTCTTGACTATCATCTCATTTCTTGTCGTAATTCTGACTTTGTGTCGTTGGCCAAATCAAGGGTCAACATTCTGGTGCTTTCATTGAGAGTTTGATCAAGAAGCTTTAAGAAAATCAAATGGCAAAGACATCCAAGAGAGCTGGACAGGCCGCTGGCGCTGCATCATCTCAACCTCCTCCTCCAAATGTGGCAGAGAATGAACCACATTTAGAGTTTGAAGAGGAGGAGTTGGATATGGAAATGCTGAGGGCAACACTGGGGGTGTTGTAGGATGATTTGGCCAATCTGAGGGCCAATCAGGAGAACGCAGTGGAGACCATGGCACTGCAGCAGAGGGAGATTGAGCGTCAATGCCAGGAGCTGAATGAGCAACAGGCGGACATGGACTGTTGGCAGAGGGATACCATGGCCGCTCTTGAAGTAGCCATTCAATTGGCTCGAGGATAAGCTGCGCCGGCCTCTCAACCGGATAAGCCACCGAGTGCGCCACCTCAGTAGGATCCCAATCCAAGTCCTCCACTCCAGCCCCCAATCCCTCAAAGGCCGGAGTAGCCACCTGTGGCTTAGGATGATGGCCCAATTCGGGATCCTGAGCAGCATCCTCCATCTCAAGCTAGTCGAGGCAATCCCCAACGCTAGAGGTAGAATAGGGCTGGGTAGCCGCCCCGGAGCCCTAGACGCCCAGGAGACAAAGAGCCAAATCCACCGAGCAGGGGGCAGCGCCCTTCTGCCAACAGAAGGAACAACGAATCAAGCTCTGTGGTCAGGGGCCCCCCATGACATAATAATGCATGGGGACCCATTGACCAGCGCAGGCCTCCCCTGACGCTCGGGAAATGCCAGCCCGAGGAGGAAATAGAATGAACAGCCGATCGCGCCATAGTCGGCCACAGTTTAGAGACGGCCATGACTATAATGAAGAAAGAGGTGGAGACAGAAACCCCCCACCTAGAGAAAATAGGCCGACAAGCCATAACGCTGGGGGGCAACCCCGACAAAATAACGTCTTTGATCGGCTAGGAGTTAGCGAGCAGAGGTGCAGGGATGAAGATTTGAGGGACGTGCTCAATGACTGTCGCGAGAGACACGATGACTACGCTCCCCTGGCGCCGGTCACCCCAACGATCCCAGACGCGGTTCAGGCACAAATTGATGCTCTGAACCAAGCAGTACAACAAATAGTTGGGAGTCGCACATCCCACATAGAGTACGATCAGAGGAGGGGCACTCCGTTTGTGCAAAGGATTGTTGTGGCAGAAACCCCCAGTAAATTCAAAATGCCATTACTGCCAAACTTTGATGGGTATAGAGACCTGTTATCTCATGTCAACAAATTTGAGATACAAATGGATGTATAGAAAGTGTCAGAAGATGCCCGCTGCAGGATCTTCCCCGCAACACTATCTGACATCGCCCAGGAGTGGTTCTTTAAGTTCCCTCCTGCTAGCATAGTATCCTGGGAGATGTTCGTGAAGGAATTTTACAGACAACTCTATGCGGGTCGCGTACACCCCATTGAGGCCAACCAGTTGGTTGGGATACGCTAGAAGGACGGAGAGCCCTTGAAGGAGTATGTCCAGCGCTTTATGCGAGCAGCGACTGGAGCGAAAACAGTGGGCGACGAAGGCAAGATGATGGCCCTAGATGCTGGGGTTAGGCGCCATTCCCCTATTTGAAGCAGCCTGAGGAAAAATGGTGTAAAGAGTACCCAAGAGTTTTTGGATCGAGCTGATCGATATATCAAGCTCGAGGACGCGATTGCCAACGAGGGGAAATCGCCCACGAAGGACAAGGGACCAAAGGAAGAACCCGCCAAGGCCTCCAACGGGTCGGATAAACCCAATGGCAATGACAAGGGCAACGAGAATAGAAATGGTGGAAAACGGGCGAGCAATGGGCCGTCAGCATCTGAGAATAAACGCCCCAAAGGCAATAGGTATGATCTGATATTCACCAACTATACGACCCTTGTCGAAATTCGAGCAGAGGTCTACCAAGCGACCAGCTCTAATATTCCTTATAAGCGACCTGTACCTATAAGGAAGGATATCTCCAAGAGAGATACAACAAAATTTGGTTGTTTTCACAACGACTACGGACATGACACTAATGAGTGTAACCAGTTGAAGGACGAGCCGCATGAGGGTCTCAGCGAGAGGCTCAAGGTGGCAACGAGCAGGTGCCTGCACGCCAACGCTCGCCACCTTTACAGCCAGCTCCAGTGGCAGGCACATTATTCACCATTTGTGGTGGCCCACACCTTGCAAGGGACAGTGGGAAGGCAAGGGGAAGATACGCTCGAACCCTACGCCACGACCAGGACATCGAGATGATGAGTGTGGAGGATTGAGCACCAAAGAAGGCTGAAACGGAGGAGGAATTAATAACCTTCTCTGAGGACGATGCCCAGCACGTACAATTCCCACACTCTGATCCGTTGGTCGTTGAAGTTTAAATCGCCAACATGATGGTTAAGAGGGTGTTGGTTGACACAAGAAGCTCAGTCAATATCCTATACAAGTCTTCACTGGAAAGAATGTAATTGTTCGTCAAGGACCTGGAGCCATGCAACAAAACCATTTATGGTTTTTCTGGCAAAGGGCTCGCCCCAATTGGGTCAATTAGGCTCCCAGTTACAGCAGAAACTGCACCTGCAAACAGGACATTACTCACTACTTTCATAGTAGTTGATTGTCCTTCAGCATATAATGCTCTAATTGGGAGGCCAATTTTGGTCGACCTGCGAGCTATTACCTCGATATGGTACCTGGCCATGAAATTCCTAACTGATGCAGGGATAGGATGTGTGTTGGGAAATCAGCGGGAAGCGAGAGAGTGCTACAACGCCTCGCTATCTAAGGCAAAGAAGGGTGTATCGAGGGAAGTTTCCAGAGAAGAGTTGCAAATGGCGACTGATGTACAAGCCCAATCAGGTGATGATGTCACCAAATAGGGTGTTTCCCAAAATGAGGATAGAGATATAGATCCTCACTTTGGGGATTTTGATGAAGCGAGAGGACCCTTTGAGGGCCTTGAAGAGGTCCAACTCGATGAAGAAAATCTGACCAGGGTTGTGAAAGTCGGTAAAAACTTAGAGACAACAACGAAGCAAGCACTGGTGGAATTTTTAAGAAAGAAACAGGAAGTTTTTGCCTGGTCACACAAAGAAATGGTGGGAATAGACTCTGTAGTCATTAGCCATGTCGTGAACATAGACAAGAGTTTTCCACCAGTGCAACAGAAAAGGAGGCTGCTTGACAAAGATAGATCAAAGGCTTTAAAGGAAGAAGTCGAGAAGCTTAAGGAGAATGGATTCATCAGGGTAGCATTTTATCCATCATGGGTCTCTAATCCCGTGCTTGTTCCCAAGACGAATGGCAAGTGGTGAACTTGCGTGAATTTCACAAACCTTAATAAAGCCTACCCTAAAGATAGTTTCCCACTCCCTAGAATTGACCAACTGGTCGATGCCACTGCAGAGGACGAGATTCTCTCATTCATGGATGCATACTCCGGATATAATCAGATCAGTATGCATCCTCCTGATGAGGATCACACTAGCTTTCGGACTGATACAAGGCTTTACTGTTACAAAGTAAAGCCCTTCAGTTTGAAAAATGCTGGTGCGACTTACCAGCGACTGGTCAACCACATGTTTGAGGAGTTGATTGGCACAAACATGGAGGTATATGTCAATGACATGCTGGTTAAGTCGAAGAAGGCAAAAGGGCATATAGGGGACTTGTAAGAATGCTTCAACATCTTGAACAAATATCAGATGAAGCTAAATCCCCTCAAGTGCTCCTTCAGAGTAGGATCAGGGAAGTTTTTAGGATTTATAGTAAACTCATAAGGAATTGAGGCCAATCCCAAGAAGATCAAAGCCCTGGTAGATATGAAATCGCCAGCAAAGATCAAGGATGTTCAAAGCTTGACCGGAAGAATTGCTGCTCTCAGTAGATTTATTTCCAAATCGACGGACAAATGCATCCCATTTTTTAATCTACTCAGGAGCAACAAGAAATTCGAATGGACGGAGGAGTGTGAACAAGATTTTCAAGCCTTAAATACTCACATGTCGCAACCTCCGATTCTATCAAAGCCGGTTGATAAAGAGACTCTGTTCATCTACTTGGCGGTAACAGAATACGCTGTTAGCACTGTCCTAGTGAGAGAAGAATAAGGCATGCAGAAGGTTGTCTATTATGTAAGCAAGAGGCTGATTGGAGCAGAGCTGCGGTATCCACCTATTGAAAAATTAGCCTATTGCTTAATCTTAGCCTCCAGGAAGCTGTGACCCTACTTCCAAGCTCACCCAATCACAGTTTTGACTGACCAACATCTACGACAAGTTCTATAGATACTAGAGGCCGCGGGCCGATTATTGAAATGGGCGGTCGAACTTGGGTTGTTTAATATCTCTTACTTTCCACGAGCAGTGATAAAAAGGAAAGCCTTGGCAGAATTCATTGCAGAATTCACTGGGCTCCCAGATAGCGAGCAGCCAGAAACGCCTGAAGAGCCTGAGCCTCAAAATCAAACTCCCCCGTGGAGGCTGTACATGGACGACTCTTCTAATGAACATCACGCAAGAGCAGGAGTGATTTTGATAATGCCTGAGGGGCATCGATTTCACTGCGCAATCAGGTTCGACTTCACTACTTCTAACAACAAAGGCAAGTACGAAGCACTACTCGCTGGATTACGGCTAGCCAGAGCCATGCACATAAAATCGCTTGATATCTACAGTGACTCCCAACTAGTGGTAAATAAAGTCATTGGAGAATATTAGGCCCGAGGCTTAAAAATGGTTGCTTACTTAAATAAAGCAAAGGATCTATTGGCGCAATTTGACAAGTACACCCTCCATCAAGTACCTCGCGACCAAAATTCAAACGATGATGCCTTGGCCAAATTAGCAAGTGCGAAGGATGCTGACACTCTGAACATAGTGCCAGATGAGCGACTATCTGCACCAAGCATCCAAGCAAAAGAAACCTCTTTTGTGATCCAGGCGGCGGATACATGGATGGCACCATACATAGAGTACCTGATGCAAGGTGTGTTACCGACGGACAGAAACAAAGCTAGGACCTATCAGCGGCAGGCTGCTAGGAATATCCTGGTCGATGGAATCTTGTACCGAAGGGGATACTCAATGCCACTCCTCAGATGTATTTCGAAAGAGAAGGGCAAGAAATTGATGAAAGAGGTCCACAGGCTTTTGTGGGGACCATGCTGGGGGCAGAGCTTATCATAAAAGATCCTAAGGCAAGGATACTTCAGGCCATCAATGAATGAAGACTCGATGGAATTCATGCAGAGATGTGATAAATGCCGGAGGTTCTCAAAAATTCCACGAGCAGCCCCCAACGAGCTAAAACAGATGCAAAGTCCGTGGCCATTTGCAGTCTGGGTTATAGACCTAGTCAGATCTTTACCCGCATGAAAGGGCAGTGTCAAGTATGCTGTGGTGGCCGTTGATTACTTCCCAAAATGGGCCGAAGCTGAGCCACTTGCAACCATAATGAGCAAGAAAGTGCTGGATTTTGTAGTTAAAAACATCATATGTCGCTATGTATTGCCAATGAAGATTGTCTCAGACAATGACACCTAGTTTGATAGTGACTATTCACAGATTTTTGCGAGCGACATGGAATTATCAAGAGCTTTTCTTCAGTTGCTCATCCTCAAGCGAACGGACAAGTCGAAGCAGTCAATAAAATGCTAAAGGATACTCTAAAGAAAAGACTTGAGGAAGCGAAGGGGGCATGGCCAAAGCAATTGCCTGAAGTCCTTTGGTAGTACAGAATTTCCCATCGAACAGCAACATGCCATACTCCATTTTCCTTAGTGTAACGCCCTACTACCTTAGAGCCGTTACTAAGTGAGTTTTTAAGACAAAACAATGTGCAATGAACTCGCTAACCGAGGTTTTGAGACAAAAGTGTGACTAATTAAAATTTAAGGCTGTAATCTTAGAAAATGCGTCGTTTCATTTAAAACTGCTAGTATTAAACATTTGGGATCCCAAAATAAGGTTTGAAAACTATTTACATCTTGAAATAAGTTTACAGTTGGTAAATCGTAAAATCATAGATTATTACAGCCATTTTCAAGTAAACCCCCAACCAAAGCAGTCGGGCAGGCCAAACATGTACGCGCCACCTCACGCTCTCTGTACTCATGGTTGGTTGACTCAATCATTTCCCTTACCTGCAACACAGAGCACCCGTGAGCCGAAGCCCAGCAAGAAAACTCATGCAGAACATAACATATGCAATGTATATAGTTTATCATAACAGATAATCCACAAATAAACAAGTCAACCATTAGACTAAGCAAACACGGCCATGCCGCCCCAGAAACCTTACCAAAGCCCTGGGGTATCGGTTCTCACCGCGAGGATAACTCATGTATCCCTTGGGTCCCACCCTGAATGTAGCATAACACATGTATCCACCGGGCCCCGCCCTGACTATAGCATCCCATGTGCTAGGTGTTACTTTCGGCCCCACGGCCGCCCCGGCCTACGCCGTACTCGGCCCTTGCCATTCATTTCATCATAATCACACATATAGTACATTCGAAATGAACATTAACACACATCACGGTTCATTTAAGGTTAAACATTTACACATAATACAATCCGGGGCCATGCCCTACAATCACACAGTGGGGCCACGCCCTATTATCGGGTGTTACGGTTTTCTTACCTTTCAAATCAATAGCTTAGATCACCTGACTCCTTGAGCACGATCCCACTCAAGCCTTAGCGCACACCTAGGCACAAACATAGGTCAAAGTCAACACCGAACCCCAAGTCCGAATACCTAGCCTCGGGACCAATCTCGAGCCCCCGGGAAGTCCCAAATCCCCAAAACAAAGTGGCGGAAACAAGCCCCGAACCCTAGGTCAAAATCCCTCATCAAAACTCAAAAATTCCCCTCTGTGAACAGTGCAGCGCTACAGTGCTCTAAAGAGGGCGCTGTAGCGCTACAAGCAGAATGCACCCCCCAGAAACAGGGACTAGCGCTACAACGCCCACTGACTAGCGCTGTAGCGCTAGTTGCAGCCCAGAAAACCCAAAATCGCATTTCTGCGATTTCTTTCACCCAATCTCAAACCAAACTTCCCCAAATCTTTACCAAACTCAAAATCAAGCTTATGAACACTCTCCATTCATCCCAAGCATCCCAAATCCTCAAATCCCAAGATCATTTATCCCAAATCTCAAAATCTACCATGAACAACCCTAAACCAGAAATTCATGCAAACCACAAAGATAGAGTCTTAGAAATCATACCATTGCTGCAAATTTCGACCTTGATTCATCCCTAAGCCTCCTTAGCTTGCTCTCCCTCAAGGCTTGCCCAGAAATCCCTAAAATTCCCATCAACTCAGCTCAAAACACAGCTTAAACCATCAAAACCCTTAAAACCGAAAATCTCTAAAACTTATCTCAAACATTGATGTGTTCTTGCCAAATCTTCAAGTCTAACCCAAGATCCTTGATGCTCAGCCTATCCTTGCTCTCCACTAAGCCTTGCCCCAAGAAAAATGGAGTGGAATGGTGCAAAAATGCACAAACCGACCCTTTGGAAAACCCACCTGTTTTTCCCTCTTTTCTTTCTTTCCTTTTCCTTCTTTTCTTTCTTTCTCTCCACAGCCAACACTCTCTATAAATCCCACTAAGTGTAAAGCCTCATAAATCAATTTCTAAAAGCCAAATGACCAAAATGCCCTTCCTATTAATTCTCAATCCTTTTGTCCAAATAGGGCCATTTTAGTCATTTTACCCAATTCCTGCTAATCCTCAAGTGTCTCTAATATTTTCCCGTTGCTTCCCAATACCTGATAAATCACCAAATAATTATCCCCCATCATCAAAATAAATCTCAATCTATTTCTCTGAATTCCTGTTCATACCCCCAGGCTCGCCCCGAGCTGGGTATAAATTCCTGTCATCACTTTCCGCTAGCCTGCTCACTGGGATCGCCTCGAGTCACAAAGCACAGATACATCCACATACCACTGTGGCCTCAACAATCAACACATATCAATACAGTTACGCCCAATCATGGCCAAAATTACAATTATGCCCTTCTAACACGATCCGGGCCTACATGCATACTAACATACATAGTCATGCATCTCAGATAAACAAATAGTCATATAACATGCTTTAAATCATAACCATGCATTTAAATCATTAAAATCACACATAAATCCCATCACGCCCTCCTGGCACGCTAATCAAGGCCCTTAAGCCTTATTAGCGAATTTGGGTCGTTACACTTAGCTTATGGATATGAGGCTATGTTTCCTGTTGAGTTAGATCCGTCGACATATGATCAAAGCTCCAATAGCCAACTATTGATGGAATCTCTTGATTTGGTCGATGAAAAACGATAGCAAGCCCAACTCTGAGCAGCAGCTTACCAGCAAAAGGTCGCCCGATATTTCAATTCTAAAGTACGTGAAAGGAAATTCAATGTTGGAGATCTGGTACTTCGAAGGGTTTTCCTTAACACCCGCGACCAGGCTGCCGGAGTACTCGGACCTAATTGGGAAGGATCATACCAAATTGAAGAAGTCCTTCAACCAAGCACCTATAAACTTGCTCGCTTGAATGGATATATCATTCCTCGCTATTGGAATGGAGAACACCTGCGCAAGTACTATTAATAAACGATTCTTCTTAAAGAATTGGCTTGTATTAATTTTACTTTTTACAAGTTCTGAAAAAGGGTTGGTTATTTTATGTGACTGATCGCTTATAAGTGTAAGATCATTTTGTTGATCACTCGTACATACATGTTTTGTCCATTTATTACGAGAAATAAAAGGGACTGTGCGCAGCTAGTCATTCTTGCCAATTATTGTATTTATTACAAATATTTGCTCATTACGTGTGTTGTTTTGTTGTATTATCATTTTAAATTCTCTGCTTCGAGCAGAAATGTTTGAACAGGTTTTGGTCAAGGCAAGTGACCGAGGACCTAAAGCTCCTTGATCACTTGGGGGGCATATAAGGCATCTAGTAAGCAAAGCATGTCGAAAGGTATGTAAACACATGAGCAAAATAAGTGAAAGCATGCCAGGGTACTTAGAGTATTTTTCAAAATTTTATATTTTGTTAAATCAAACCAAAGTACTATGCTAAGTTCGGTCATGTGAACAAGTATTATAATAAAATTCAAATATTATAATATCAAAAGTGAATCCCTTTACACTGCGAGCAGTCACTGCTCGGATGTAAATGTCTGATTAAAAGTAAAAGCTGCCCATGCAGCAATAAATATTAAAAAAGAAACTTGTCTTTACATTTCGACCCGTAGGTCGTATATTGAAAAATTAAAAATAAAAACAGTATAATTATAAGGCAGGAGGGTCTTGTGGATTTTCTTAGTTGACTGCAGCAGCGACTTCATCGTCCACACCTTCAACGCCGGTGGCCAAGGAGATTTCGGGCGAGGCTGGGATGTTCGCTTTTTCTTCTTCCGCCAAATGAGCAATGCATCGGGCAATCTCAGTGTGCCTCATGCGTTCGGGAAGATAGCTAAAGTTGGCTCCTTGATTGTGTTTCCAGAAGTCATAAAAACACTTAGCTGTGGTGCCCTTGTTCCTCTCCAGATTGCTGGCGTTGGCTTTCTCAAGTTCGTCGACCCGATCCTTCAACTTGTCAGCCTCTTGCCTACTTGCGATCAAGTCCGCCTTGAGCTTTTTAGCCTAGTGGTAATTGATAAGGTTAGACTCCTTATACTGGTCCCTTGATTTGACGGCTTTGTCAAGGGCAGTCTGCTTCCCCCTCAGCACCTCAGCCATTTTTTTTCCTCGAGCAATGCTGTGTTTGTCTTCTGAGCTGCCTTGTAACGCCCTAGTTACCCCAGAACAGTTACGGTGATCGGTGAACCGGATGTTTGACCCGCTACCCAAGTCCTTTGGTTAAAAATGTGTTCTAAGTGTTATTAACAGGCTAAGGTGGAAAACCAATAAAGAGGAAAGGATATATTTCATTAAATACATAAACTGCTCATGAGCGCATCAAAACATTTACAAGTCATTTATAATACGAAGTGGCCACTACTATTTCAAATTTACAACCCCGCAGACCTAAGCGGCAAAAATAGGGTAAACCCCCTAGTCCCTCTGAGAACTCCTTGGTCGTGGTTGTCAAGCAGCCGCATATGTACACATCACCACCTAAGCTTTCCACTCAAGGCTGGGTGAGTTTTTCTTTCCCTCTACCTGCACCACATAGCACCCATGAGCCAAAGCCCAGCAAGAAAACACAATAAAGCATGATATAATATCAACAATGATCGTGATAGTCATTCAGGACCATCAGTCCAAACAAATAGGTGACAATCGCAAAAGTCACTAAATTGGGAATAGCTCGCTTCAGCCTTGTGATGATACGGTCACCGGGGCTTAACAGGTAAGTGAACCTTTCACTAGCTTAGACAGGATAGGTGCATGGTGACTAGTCACCAACATAACCTTCCTCATGACCATAGAGTCATAACCCTAGAACACCATTCCCTAGCCATGTGACAAGGAGTCACCTGGGCCTTAGGCCCTCTGAGTAACTAGTCTTAGACTAGCCAAGCGCTTATAAGATTCATCGAACTTAGGGTCGGTCCAGCATTAATGCCTTAGAGCCATTCAACGTTGATATCGATTAGGTATAACCTTCATTCGGCCATGCGTTCAGGACGCTTATGCCGGTTCTGACTCTTAGGTCAGTGTCCCTGACTAATCAGTGCCATATACAGATAAACAATATTCGCTAGCATTTAATATGCAATCCATGTCCACATTTATCAATCAACGTGCCGTAATACAATCATGCATGTCACATATACATAGGGTGCAGTTTTCTTACCTTAGGTTCAAGCGAGAAATGTTATAAGGACGACCCCTGAGAACGATCGATCTTTTGGTTCCTTAGCGGTCACCTAATCACAACCAATTATAACCTCCATTAATGAGAATCAACATGGATAGGGTCTTAACCTAAGCACCACTCTCGAGACCTCGAAACATGCCCACACGGTGAGTAGATTCGATTCCGAGCCTTAAGGATTGAAACCCCAAGTCAAAAACCCTTAAAAACACCCAAAATGGGACTTTGAAGGAACAGAGTAGCACTACAGCGCTGACCCCTAGCACCCTAGAGCTATACTCAGAACCCCCAACACGCCAAAAAGACCCCTGTGTAGCGCTGTAGCACTCTAGGGTGGGCGCTATAGCGCTACCTCCAGACCAGATGCCCCCTGAAACGTCCTTCTTCATCTCCTTTGATTCTAACCTGATTCCAATGCTTCCAAATCCTATTTTTGGTGCCAAAAGAACCCAAAAACCATCCCAACATACCCCAAACATCACAACCATAAGAACCCTAGCCAAAACTCCCAACAAAACCAAGTATTCAACCTAGAAATCACAACTACAAAACAGAACTAAAACAGAGAAAACCAGGGAATTCAATGGTTAGAAACTTACCCAAAGCTCAACTTATGATGCTCTTCAATGGAGGAACACTCTCCCAAACTCCCAAGGCTTACTTCCCAAGCTTGAATCCTCAAGAATGGTTCAAAAATCTCAAAGGAAACTGAAGGAGAAATAGATACGGGAAGGCTCTTGAACTTACTCTGTTTTCTCTCTTCTTTCACAGCCAAAAATGGTTATATCTATCCTAGGGGTGAAATGACCATTATAACCCTTGGTCAATTTAAGTTTTCTAAAGGCTCCCAAGGGCAAAATTGGTATTTTCTACCTATCTCGTTAATCATAATTATCGCTCTCCAATTCTCGCTATTCTCAATAATCTCAAACACCAATAATTCATATCCCGTTACCCTTTAACTCCCGGTAACGCTCTAATCATTAGAATCACCCCGAGACTCATCCCGAGCCCCGAACTTAAACCTGTTATGACTAGACCGCTAATCAATATTCGAAGATCTTCTCATGCCGAGTATCTCGAACAAACCCACATTATAATGTGGTTTCAACATATATCGCCTTAAGCTGCTCGATATGTTTTGATTCAGCGGCCTTGAGCTCCTCAGCGTGCTGTTGCTCTGATGCCTTGGATTGCTCGGTGATAACTCCAGAGCAGAGCCAGCCAGCAGTAACAGTTAGCATTGCCTGTGAACAGAAAAAAGTTAAAATGACTGTAATAGATAAAAGGATTGAGTCTCAACAGGAAAAGACAACTTACACTTGTGAGCTCATTTAGTCCACGGGTTAAGATCTGGTCGACGTCCATCGACTCTATCCCAGCCACGGCTTCTCAGAAACGCTCGTGCCCCAAGTTCTTTGCCATCCTGTCCTTGGTCGATCTTAGGGAATGGCTCGATATGTCACCCCCTGTTGGAGCAGGGGCAGCTAGCTGAGTCTGGTCAGCTGGAGCTGGTGGGGAAGGGGTCGACCCGATTGGTGCAGGCAGAATTTGCAGCTCGAGGGGAGAATGAGGTGGTGTTACATTTGTTAAAGGTCCGTCTGTCAGAGGGTCCGCAGTGCGGGTTTTATTGGTCAGAGGCGCTTTGCTGCATTCCCCGTGATGCCGCCTGCTCGCCATCTTTTTGCTCGCAGGAGCTTTAGGATCTTCGGGTGCACTGGACATATCGAACATGTCTTCGGATGCCATGTCTGCAAGAAAGCAAGTACACGAATAGTGACATTGAACAAATAACTGAGTGTGCTATGTCAGAAAAAGAAACAAAGAAAATTGCCAGTAAAATACCCGAGCTATCATTACTAGTCACTACATTATATACTTTACAAGTGTTACACTCACTCTCTGGCACGAAGAAGTCTGAATCTAAATTGGGAGTGTACTTAAAGTTGCTGTCCCCATCAAATTAGTGACAGGGAATTGGCAAACTATCTAAGAGCGAGAGATCAGTACTGTTCTCCTTCGAAGACTCGTCGAGAGGCTCGAGGGGTTCAGAGGCTTTCTTTTTTCCCTTTCCCGAAGGGGCAGGGGTGCGGCCGCTCGTGGGCTGCTAGAGGGTTCCCTGATTTTCACGCCAGTTGTTCTCCTCCTTTGAGGTTGCGACACATCTGGGTGCTGCTCGGGAATCTCCTCGGCGGTGGCACTCCTTGTCGTGGACTCCCTCACATCCTGGTGAGGCACTAGAAACTCGACCAGTTGTTTGATGCTCTTCTCTACATCAGACATGCTAGCCAGTAGGGCTGCTCGAAGCTCCATCTTAAGAGTAGGAGCTGGGCGCCGCCATGGACCTGAAGAAAGCTAAATTTATAAGGAAAACGTAGATAAAATAAAGGAAAATAAACAACCATGAGTGTGAAGGTGTTACTTTCTTGGGTGAAGGCTAAGTTGTTGGCGACCAAGTCGGTAGTCAAAAAGTACTCAGATGGTACTTCCCCAGATTTGATTTGAAGTTGGTTTCACTCAGGAAAGTACGGGTCGTTTCCTGGTGGCACAGATGAAAAAACCCCGTATTTTCTTGGTTGGGGTTGGATTTGAGGTCGAACAGATAATTGATCTCATGTGGCGTAGGAACCGGCCACTTCTTATGACTATATAGGATATAGAGTGCGAAGAGCATTCTATACCCGTTAGGGGTTATTTGGCAAGGAGCGACCCCAAAATAGTTGGCCACTCCTTGGAAAAAAGGATGGAGAGGTAGGATTGCTCCTGCCTCGATGTGATACTGCGACCAGGCGCTGAAGGTGCCTCCAGGCAGGTTTGCCCATTGGTCTCTGGTGGGAAGGAATAAAGTAACCCCAGAAAGTCCATACTTTCTAAGGAAGTTATTTATCATCCTAGCAGTGATTGTGCTAGGAGGAGCAAGATAACATTCAACGTCTGGTCGAAAGGTGTTTCAGAGTTGGGCTTGAGTTCAGATTTCTGGCTCGGGGGTATTTTCTTCTCAAGCACTGGTCGAAGGAATTTCAGCCCGAGGAACAGGCTGATTTGATGGAGGATTGGATGGTTTCTTTTTCTGGGCTTTGGACTTTACTCGATCCATGTTTTGAGGTGGGGTCGATGGATTGTTTGGAGCGATACGAGAAAAAGGGATCTCCGGAATTAGCTGTGACGGTTGTTCTTCATCCTCGAGCAGTTGGGCCAACAAATCGTCGTCGATAGGCCTCTCACCTCCCCACGGATCTTGCATGAAAGTCTGCAAACAGAAAAGGAGAGATGAGAAATCTACGGCCTAAAAACTTGTGTTTAAAAGTTGGAATAATGCTGCTCGTGTATAAAAGTTAAGCTTTTATACGACCATCAACATTTAAAAAAAAACACTACATTTCAAGCGAACAGTTTAGAAAATTGATTAAAAAGTAGAAGTGAAAAGTTTTTTAGGAAAAACTTTTTGACTCTGAAAGGGCGGGAAAAACCCAGTTTTTCAACTAGCTTAAAAATCAAAAAAATTCTTCGATTTTATGCCCTAAATCTATAACCTCAACTACCAAATTGATTCTTAACCTCTATAAAGCATTATTTCACTACCCTCTCAAACACAAATCAGTATAATCGTCTACCCCGAAGCAATTATTTTTCTAGAACAGTCGAGAATGCTCAAGAACCCAGGATATGAAACAGGTAAAAAATAGTTTTGCATGGCATCTTAAATGACTGAAGAGGTTGATAAACTTACTTGAGTAAAGGATGAAGCGAGTCTCCGAAACACTAAGTCGAGTGGTTGGGCAGAAACTTCATGAAACGCTGGAACTGTTTGGGTTTTTTGGGCTCCAAGTGTAGAGTTCTTAAGAGTTCTTGAAGAAGAAAAGATAAGTAAAAAGTAAAAAAGTGATCTTGGGGAATTATTTATATTGATCATGGCACTGTAAAAGTGGTAATCATGAAATAACTTTTTTCCAAGCATGGGAAAATCCAATAGCCATCAGACAAATTTTTGGGAAACCGAAAAGAATTGATTGGTTACCTTTTTTGAGAAGGCATGGGCGGCTCTGACAGATTTTGTGGGGTACGCGAAGGATCAGTTTCCTAAGTTTAATTTATGCTGATCGCAGTAAAATATTCTTCGGGGGCAAATGTTTACCCAAAAATGGCTCCTGATGACGTGGCAAGAACTTATTACACGTGGCAATGTCAAAATGAAGAGGTGTTGTTCGCCTATTGACCAACTCCTTGTTGCTTCATCAGATCTCGCGGATAGATGCGACCAGTCTGGTTGCATGCTTCAGTTTCTTTTCTTTAAAGATTGTAATCTTGTAATATCTACATTTATTCTTTCCTCTTTATTGCCTTGATACGCTAAGGTTAGGGATAATTAAGGCCCATTGGCCCATGTAACCCTCTTGAGCCTATAAATATGGATGAGAGGGCTCAAGGAAGGGACTTTTGATCCTTTTTTCCAAAGACACATAAAAAGAGTATAAGTGGGATTATCTACCGAGATTGTAATCCTCTCAAAGATTGTGAAACTCAAGAACCCTAGTTCTTTGATCACGGTTTTGAGGTTCAATATCAATAAGAACAATAAGTGGACGTAGGTCATTACCATTCATTGGGGCTGGACCACTATAAATTATTTGTGTCATTTCTTTACCATTTGATTCCATTCTTGACTATCATCTCATTTCTTGTCGTAATTCTGACTCCGTGTCATTGGCCAAATCAAGGGTCAACACCTTTCTACCCCTCCTTCTAAACACTTCCTTCCTAAACCTCATGGGTAACCCAGTCATTCCACCCTTTGCTAGAATACAATTTTTCCTTTCTTATTTCACCAATACCACTAACACCAAGGTTACTAATGGTTACCACCTTAACTAACCATTACTTACCACAATTGTGACTCTCAACTAGTACCACGGAACAGGATCGCCTCAAGCCTTATGTTGCAAATACATCCAGATAATAATGTGTTCTTAACAATTTATCACAAATAGTCACGTGTATGCCCTCAACGGGCTAAAATTACGAATATGCCCTTATAATCTAAACAGGGCCTACATGCATACTAATACTCATAATCATGCATCTCATATATCCTTATAATCATATAAGCATTCTTGTCACATAATCATGCATTTAATCATTTAAATCATGCACATAAACCAATTATGCCCTCTCGACACACTAATCAAGGCCCGTATGCCTTATTAGTAATTTTGGGTTGTTACACCCTCATTGTCACATTATTTAATCTGAATATTATAACGACCCTCAAAACACACAAGACTAAAAACATACAGAAATCTAAACTTTTACTTTAAATTATTGTACTAGAAATCCATATAAAAAAACTTTTAAGAAAAGACTGTCTGCGCACACTTTTAGTTTAGTAAATAAAATTACAACTACTCTTCCACGGAGTTATAGCAACACAAATATCATAAAAGAAATAACAAGCACTCAGCCTTTTCATTTCAAAATGGTGTTCCATCAAAAACCTCCCGAGTCAGGCCACATGTACATATACGCAAGCAGAATTCGACGCTCACTGCTCCACTTTGATTTTTGCACTTACCTACAACTTGAAAAAACTAGGTAAGCGAAAACGCTTAGTAAGAATAGCCTTATACACAAGTATTCTAAAACCCAGTAAAGGGTCGATCTAAGGTAGTTATCCCTACTGGTCATTAGGGTATTGGATAAGTTCCAACCCTATCATACAATTCTCAATAATATCCCTAACGGAAAATCAAGCACATTAGTTGCACCGAACAACCAATTTTCATGCATATGAAAATGACCTGCATTTAAAAAATCCCATTGTTGACGTGGTTCTTCGCTAACAGATAATTATACGAATAAAAAGGATGGATTAGTGCTAATTAGTGAACCGTAATATGAAAATAGTTTACTTCTAGACTCGGGAAATTAATAACATGGGAAGGTGATCACTCCTTTCTTTTTAGGTGGTTCGAAGGTTAAAATCCCTCTAGTCCACCAGTCGATATTATTGACATCTCTTGACTATTCCTTACAGAGTGTTTCTTTTCAAAAAATATGCCAACCCCTTGCAATGCCCAGGGTCTTGGTATTTATATGGAGAGGATACCTGGGTTGGCAAATGGGGTCATCCCGTGATCTCTTTACCCTTCACGTCATCTCTGTGATACTGATGATTAATTCCTAAAACCTGACAGTGAAGTGTGGTCTAATCAATATGTAAGGAGGGATAATGGGCCGCAAGGCCCAAACTAGTCGTGGGATGTTTGAATACGCACGTTTATACTGCGTGCCCGAGAATTCAGATATGGAATAGACACGTGATGTTTGATATTTACACATTTACATTGCGTGGTTATCTTTACAAGGGTTTGGGTGTCAGACTTGTGTCGCATCACGAGCTTGATGCAGCACCAGCTCATGATATCCATACCGTTGACCCGCTCCCTTCGAGTGAACTGCTAACTCTCTAATTAGCTCAGACTGGACAGGTGGAAACCCGTAATAACAGCTCCGGGCGGACGATTTACATGTGGCAGATTGAATTAGGCCCTTTTCCAGCTCGCCGATAGCTCACAGATATTTAGGGCATACATTTGCCCCCCAAGCCCCTGCTCGTGATCCTTGACATCATCTACGACCTTCACATCGGGGGCTTTTAAGTTTCCTTTTCGACTCTCCATGTCCCGTCCACTGCGCAAGTATCGACACGTGGAGCGCCGTGGTTGGCGACTGTCCGGCTTCCGAGAATTGCATTAAATGGCCTAGCCTATCTTTGGCCATCATTTTGCCTCTCGAGTTATGACCCTCGTATCTCGCATTAATGCGATCGAACGGTCCTCGTTCTTTTACCTCTTACGTATATATAAGGTTGGCCACCTTCCGCATTAGCCACCCTTTATTTGAAATTTTTTTCCTCATTTTCTTTCCTCTTTATCCTCAGAAGTCTTTCTTCTTCCGGTTATCATTCCAAAGATCCCTACGCTCTTGCCATAAGAGTTTCTGCACCAGTCCAGCTTTAAAGACTCCACTAGGACTCCGATTCCTACGCTTTTTACGGCTTCCATACGGAAAATAAACTATAAGTCCTCTGCCTGTTGCATGCTTTGATCTTTCTGTTTTTCTATTTGGTAAGCTCATTTCTTAGTCACACACTGTAGGTTGTTTTTGGATGATTTTTGGTGCATAGGTTTTGATCCTAGGTATATCGACTATATTAGAACATGTCTAGGAACTTGATGTATAGGACAAGATAATTTCTGGGTAGCTTGTTTGGAGAGGGGAAGGCGATAGGTTTTTGGGGTGCAAAACCGGGTAGCTTAGGGGTCACGCTTCCTAGGCAGTTTTGCTTTTTGAAACTTTCCCTCCAAGGCAAGCATTATCTTGACCCTCCTGACACACAGATCTCGAGCAATCGGGGATCCATTGGAAACATAGGCACGTGATCACAGCATTGCGTGGCCACACGCACCGCAGGCTGCGATTACCTCAGCCCGTGTACAAAAATTACCTCTTGCGCTAGATTCCCTTTTCTGTTTTTAGGTCGCCTATTTAAATTTTCTTCATCTTTGTTCGCTAGGCGACCAGATGGGGCCCAGAAAGAACATACCTAAGAAGAGCGCTACCGGTTCATCATCCCAGAAGGCTAGCAAGGGGACATAGATAGTAGCAAAATCTCCAACCCCCACTTTGGTCCCACAGTGGAGAAAGAGGTTGAGGTGGGACCTGATGCCTTCTTCGAGGCAGAGAGGATAGTCTCAAAGGTTATGACCCAAGGGAGGGTCAACAAGATCTTGCTGCCCCATAACATCAAAATTGGGACATGCACTCTTGTTGCCCAACCTCCCCTCGAGGGCGAGAGGAGCTGCACGCCCCTCGACGAGGAGTTCGTGGCCTGGAGTGACGAACACCTCAAGGTCGAGGCCTTCCTACCTTTTGTAACGACCCAAATTCGTTAATAAGGCTTAAGGGCCTTGATTAGTGTGCCGGGAGGGCATAAATGGGATTAAAGTGAATATTATTGACTTAAATGTGCGAATATGTGATTAATGATGATTATATGATAATTGATGATATTATGTGATAATATGAAATATTTATGTGATGTATGTGAGAACCACATTATTATGTGGGCAAGTTCATAAAGCGCAACTCGAGACGATCCTAGGGTCAGATAGCAGGAAAAGTCACAACGGGACTTAAGATATGACTTTGGACAAGTCAGGGGTATTTTGGGTATCGGGTAGCGATTTAGACTATCGGGTCATGAAAATAAATATATGGAGATATATTTGAGGTTAGGATGTCTAGGCGGGAATATTGGGGGATTTTACCGTTTTGGCCTCGGGGACAGTTCCAGTACCCCGAGCCTTGGAATTAACTTAACGAATAGGAAAAACTTAAGGAAACCCGTAGAAGGAAAAATGAACCGACCTTATTTCCTCTTAGCTACCCTTTTACTCTCTCTTGCTTAAGGAAAAAAACAAAGGAAAGGAAGTTGAGTAAAATTCATAGGAAACACAGAGAAAATCTGAGGAAGTTATTGGGAGATTAAGCTGGATTTTGGAGTCTTAGCTCAGGACTTATTCAAGAACTAAATCAAGGCTAAGGTAAGGGTTTAATCCATGTGTTTTTCTGAAATTTAACCTTAAGATTCGGCTGGATTATTGAGGTTATTATTCATTTGATGGTTAAGGTGGAATTGAGCTGGGAAACCTTGGGAATCAGCTGGACTTTGGATAGAGGAAAGGTTCTGTTATTAAGGTAAGCTTTACTCCACGAATTAGAGGTTTGAATTTGAGTTCTTGACTGGTTAGTTTTGGGTGTTTATGTCCTTGGGTTTCAGAGATTTAAAAGAAGATTCTAGAGTGTGTTGGGCTGGATTTCTGTTGAAATGTGTAGCATAAATTGTGTAATAAGTTGTGGAAATGTTGGGTGTTGAATTAGGGAGCTCAAGGGTGGTTTTGGTTGAGGTTTTGAGCTTTAAAATGATGGGTTTTCTGGGCACGAAGGGAAGGACCGCGGCTCTGTTTTAGAGCACTGCGGCCCTAGGTTGAAAATGAGCCAAGGAGGCTCGACCAGGAGTGAGCGCCGCGGCGCCCATGCAAGGGCCGCAGCGCGTGTCTTTGCTAGGGTGACCATGGTTCTGTTTTAAGGCTAGGGCTGTGGCTAAGCTTCAAGGGTGGTAGCCCTTGGTTGCCCTCTTGATCTTTTGGGGTTTTTTAAAGACTTAGATCAAGTCTAGGAAGCTCGGGAACCATTCCACCACCGTTCTTGGTGGGATTTGTTTTCCCGGAAGTTAGTTTTGTGACTGGAAACCCTAACTTGAGTTTTAAAGAGACCCTATACTTTGGTTATGAAGAGGTGATAAAGGCTTAGGCTCGGGATCGGATTGTGCTTGAGGGGCATTGCTTTTAATCTAAAATCGAAAAGTTTAAAGGTAAGAAAACTACACCCGGTTGAATATTTGAACGGGACTAAGGGCTCCCTAATATACGTGATTGAAAGAATGGTATTATGCCATGAAAATTGTAAACCAACGGCCTAAGCGTGCCACGTTTAACTTGTGCAATTGGAACGGCTCGGACACTGGTATCCGAGGACAACTTATTATGCACTAAGCTCGGTTTAAGCGGGTCGGAGTCAGTGGGTTAAACAAAGGGTGCGGCCTAAGGTGTCAGCCCTAGTATTTGTGTAAATTGAATAACATACTTGGCTATAGATAAGATTGTTGAATAATCTAAGTGTGGTTGAAGTAGCTTGTGCCTTGAGATACACTTATATGCTACGGATCGAATAACTGAACATGCTTACTAGGATGTCTGTTTGAGATTGCTATATATGTTGTGTATGTTGTTTTCTTGCTGGGCCTTGGCTCACGGGTGCTGCGTGGTGCAGGTAAAGGCAAATGCAAGATCGATCAGCCCTGACTGGAGAGCTCTGCAGGATGAATGTACATGGCCGGCCGCTTAGCCGCCACGGTTGAGGAGGTTACAGGGACAAGAGGACCAGAACCTTGTATTTTGCCTTAGTATGGCTAATGTGCACTTTTAACTGTTGAGTTTTGTAAACCAATTTTTAAACACTGATCTTTTTGGGATCCTGTAAACTGTTTATTAATTTATGAAATGTATCTTTTAAAACCTAAATGTCTTTTAACCCTAGAACACTTAAACTAATGACATGTTTTCAAATTAATGACTTGATTAGCAATTCTTGCACTTTACAAATACACAGTGTAGCGGTCTTGGCTATTCAGGGCATTACAACTTGGTATCAGAGCGTCCTAGGTTTAAAGGTTCCTGAAGACAGGGTGGACATGTACATTCGCTGCTAGAGACAAGCTCAAATCAGGGTTTGGTAATATGTATATGTGTTTATGTGCTTATGTGCCTGAGATAAGCTATGAATGTTTTTATTTACTATATTATTAGGAAGTATGAGATACTGATAGGGCCTGGCCCTTGATTGCTGTGTGAAAATATTGAGGCATGTTTATTAACATCGCCGTGCATGTAAATGAGTATATGGATGATTAATTGTATATTGTGCATGGATGAATGCCTGTTGTATAGCTAATGTGTGATGAGTATGAGTTTGGAGGCGTGCTTATTAGCAGCAAGCACATGTGGATGGATGGTTATATGTTAAATGTTTGTGATTGGTTATGTTCCATTGGTGGATCTTGGAAAAGCTTTTACCCTGTCATCATGGTCTTATTACCGAGTCGTTATGTGTAGATTGACTTGGATAGCGATGCATCCAAGAAAGTCTACACGACTAGCCGGCACTAGGTCTGGGGCCGGGAATGAGGACCAGAGCCAGAACCCTCTGCCAGTCCCTGAGAACTGGCAGCAGTTAATGGCTTAAATGCAGGCTCGATTACAGAGTCAGGACGGGCAGATCTGTATTCTGCGACAGCAGGCTCCATCAGGGAATGCTGCCCCTATTGTACCACCTGCAGTGGTACCAGTTGTGCAGCCTGGGGAGGTTGTTAACAGGTGGGAACCGCTATATGAGCGGTTCAGGAAGCAGCAACCCCCAATCTTTGAGGGTGGACCAGATCTGCTAAAAGCCGAGCAATGGCTAACTATGATCACTACAATTCTGGATTTTATGAGAATTGAGGGGCATGATAGAGTGGCCTACGCCACTTATATGTTGAGAGAGGATGCCCGCATTTGGTGGGAAGTGGCGTCGCAGACCAGGGATGTTACCACTTTGACTTCGGAAGGTTTCAAAGATATTTTTAGCCAGAAGTATTACAATGTTGCTGTCAGAGCAGCAAAGGTCAATGAGTTTGTGAGTTTGGTGCAGGGCAATATGACTGTTACTGAGTATGCCCTGAAATTTGATAGGCTTGCGAAGTTTGCACCAGATGTTGTGCCTACTGATGCTTCTAGGCAAGATCGTTTTATCCGAGGGCTTAATGCTATGATAGCCCGGGATGTCAGGATCACAACGGTACCTGGAGGAACAACTTATGCCTAGGCCGTTGAGAAGGCTCTTACCGCTGAGGAAGAGGAGAACAAGATATGGAGGGAGAGTGCAGTGAAGCGTGAGGGCTGCAGAGTGGTGCCTCCCTATTTGGGGACAGGTAGGGGCGGAGGCCCTAGGGACTTCAAAAGGAAGACTCCTGACACATCGACCGCTGCAGGTCCTGATAGAAGGGTCGGGGTGGTCTGGGTGGCGGCGAGGCATGGCGGACCTATCCAGAGTGCCCGAGGTGTAGAAGACGCCATCTGGGTGAGTGTCAGGCCAAGGCGTGCTTTGTGTGCGGGGCAGTAGGGCATCTTAGGAAAGACTTCCCAATGGTAAAGAAGGGCGAAGCAGGGAAGGTGGATAGCTTGACTCCAGCTCGAGTATTCACCTTGACTCAGACAGAGGCCGCAGCTAGTCCCTCGGTAGTGACAGGTCAGCTTTCTAGTGCTGGCTTTCCTTTTATAGTATTGATTGATTCTGGTGCTACACATTCTTTTGTTTCTAGTAGAGTGATTGGTAGATTGTGTAGACCTAGTGAGTATCGGACTGCAGGGTTTGGGACTTTATTGCCTACAGAGGAACTGGTAGTCTATCGGAGATGGGTTAGAGCACTGCCAGTGATGGTTGATAGTAGGGAACTCTCGGTGGATCTGATTGAATTAGATTTGGAGGATTTTGATATGATTCTGGGGATGGACTGGTTGGCTAGAAATGGGGCTACGATTGATTGCAGGAAGAAGATGGTTACTTTTGAGCCTGAGGGCGAGGACCCATTTGTCTTTGTGGGTACGGTGTCTGGATCCCGCATACCCATGATTTCAGCACTGAGAGCCAGGGATTTGTTGCAGGGGGGATGCATAGGATTTCTGGCCAGTGTGGTGGATACCGCTAGAGTTATGTCGGTAGGGCCGGGAGAGACTAGATTGGTGTGTGAGTTTTTGGATGTATTTCCTGAGGATCTTCTAGGGTTGCCGCTGCGCAGGGAGATTTCGTTTGAGATTGAGTTGGCACCGAGGAGAAAACCAATATCAAGGACACCATACAGAATGGCACCAACAGAATTAAAAGAGTTGAAGATACAGTTGCAAGAACTTCTAGATTTGGGGTTTATCAGGCCTAGTTACTCCCCATGGGGCGCTCCACTGTTGTTTGTTAAGAAGAAAGATGGGTCTTTAAGGATGTGGATAGATTACAGAGAATTGAAAAAGTTGACTATTAAGAATAAGTACCCACTACCAAGGATTGATGACTTGTTCGATCAGTTGCAGGGTAAGACGGTGTTCTCAAAGATTGATCTTCGATCTAGTTATCACCAACTGTGGATCAAGGATGAGGATATACCAAAGACGGCCTTCCGGACACGGTATGGGCATTATGAGTTCTTGGTCATGTATTTTGGTCTGACCAATGCCCCAGTAGCTTTCGTGGATTTAATGAATAGGGTATCCAAGGACTTCTTGGATCAGTTCGTCATTGTCTTCATCGACAACATTTTGGTATACTCTAGTTCAGAGGCAGAGCATGAGCAGCACCTCCGAAAAGTTTTGCAGAGGTTGAGGGAGCATCAATTATACGTCAAGTTTAAGAAGTGTGAGTTCTGGCTACCAGAGGTGACCTTTCTTGGACATATTGTTGGGGCAGAAGGAATTAAGGTGGATCTGTCCAAGGTAGAAGCAGTTAGGGATTGGCCGAGGTCGAGGAATGCTTCGGAGGTGCGGAGTTTCCTTGGGTTGGCTGGTTACTACAGGCGGTTTGTAGAGGGGTTCTCAAAGATTTCTTCACCAATGACAGAGCTAACAAGGAAGAATCAGAGGTTCATTTGGTCAGAGAAGTGTGAGAACAACTTTCAGGAGTTGAAGCGACGGCTTATTTCTACACCCGTGTTGAGTCTTCCTTTGGAGGAAGGGAAGTTTGTGGTCTACTGTGATGTGTCGAGGATGGGTATAGGATGCATGTTGATGCAAAATGAGAAAATTATAGCCTATGCATCTCGACAGCTGAAGGAGTATGAGCAGCGGTATCTGACTCACGATTTGAAGTTAGCAGCAGTGGTATTCGCACTAAAGGTGTGGCGTCATTATCTGTATGGAGAAAAGTGCGAGATATACACTGATCATAAGAGTCTGAAGTATTTCTTCACCCAAAAGGATCTAAATATGAGGCAGAGTCGTTGGTTGGAGTTGGTTAAGGATTATGACTGTGATATCCTTTACCATCCTGGAAAAGCCAACGTGGTGGCAGATGCGTTGAGCCGGAGGGGCCTAAGACAGTTATATAGTTCCACCCAGATCTCGAGAGAATTAGCTGATGAGATGATCAGGGCAAGGATAGAACTGGTGGTAGGCCAGTTAGCCAATATCACTTTGCAGTCGACCCTGTTAAAGTGGGTCAAAGAGGGTCAGTTGGCAGATGTGCAGCTGCAGGAAACTAGGCAGCAAGTTTTAGCGGAAACAGTTAAGGATTATTCTGTTTATGAGATAGGTTTGCTTCGGTATCAAGGATGGATATGTGTTTTAGCAGATGAGGGGATTAGATGGGAGATATTGGATGAGTCTGACACTACGCCATACTCACTTCATCCGGGCACCACGAAGATGTATCAGGATCTACGGACATTATATTGGTTGCCCGGGATGAAGAAGGATGTAGTTGAGTATGTGTCTAGATGTTTGACATGTCAGCAGGTTAAGGCTGAGCATCAGCGGCTAGCAGGATTGCTTCAGGCTTTGGGTATTCCAGAGTGGAAATGGGAGGATATCACGATCTATTTTGTGGGAGGATTACCTAGGACAGTTGGACTTCATTACTCGGTGTGGGTGATAGTGGACAGATAGACCAAGTCAGCTCATTTTCTGCCAGTGAGGACGACTTATACAGTGGAACAGTATGCAGAGCTGTATGTGAGGGAGATAGTTCGTCTCCATGGGGTTCCATAGTCTATAGTATCTGATCGAGACCCTATCTTTACCTCCAAGTTCTGGGGAGCTCTGCAGAGAGCCATGGGGACTCAGCTAAAGTTTAGCACAACTTTTCATCCTTAGAATGATGGACAGTCTAAGAGGACGATTCAGGTATTGGAGGACATGCTTAGAGCATGTGTGATTGACTTCGAGGGTTCGTGGAGTAAGTATCTCCCATTGATCGAGTTTTCATATAACAACAGTTATCAGTCCACGATTGGAGTGGCTCCTTATGAGATGTTATATGGAAGAAAGTACAGATCGCCCATTCACTAGGATGAGATGGGTGAAAGAAGGTATTTGGGGCCAGATATGGTTCAGAAGACTAATGAGGCTATTGAGAAGATTCGAGCTAGAATGCTTGCTTCGCATAGTAGACAGAAAAGCTACGCTGATCCTAAGCGTAGGAACGTGGAATTCCAGCTTGGGGACCACGTATTTCTGCGAGTTTCTCCATTGAGGGGTGTGAGGAGGTTTGGAGTAAAGGGCAAGTTGAGCCCTCAGTTTGTTGGACCTATTGAGGTCCTAGAGAGGATTGGACAGGTGGATTATAGGCTGGCCTTGCCACTGTCGTTATTAGGAGTTCATAATGTGTTCCATGTCTCCATGTTGCGTAAGTATGTTTCTGATACTACGCATGTGTTGAAGTATGAGGAATTGGAGTTGCAGATAGACTTGTCCTATGAGGAGCGACTAGTTCAGATTTTGGATCGAAAGGATAAAGTCTTACGGAATAAGACAATTATGTTAGTGAAAGTACTATGGAGGAATAGCAAGGTCGAGGAAGTGACTTGGGAGTTAGAGATAGCGATGCGGGATCAGTAACCCGATCTATTCAAGTAAATTTCGGGGACGAAATTCTCATTAGGAGGGGATAGTTGTAACGATCCAAATTCGCTAATAAGGCTTAAGGGCCATGATTAGTGTACCGAGAGGGCATAAATGGGATTAGAGTGAATATTATTGACTTAAATGTGCGAATATGTGATTAATGATGATTATATGATAATTGATGATATTATGTGATAATATGAAATATTTATGTGATGTATGTGAGAACCACATTATTATGTGGGCAAGTTCATAAAGCGCAACTCGAGACAATCCTAGGGTCAGATAGCGGGAAAAGTCACAACCGGACTTAAGATATGACTTTGGACAAGTCAGGGGTATTTGGGTATCGGGTAGCGATTTAGACTATCGGGTCATGAAAATAAATATATGGAGATATATTTGAGGTTAGGATGTCTAGGCGGGAATATTGGGGGATTTTACCGTTTTGGTCTCGGGGACGGTTCCGGCACCCCGAGCCTTGGGATTAACTTAACGGATAGGACAAACTTAAGGAAACCCGTAGAAGGAAAAATGAACTGACCTTATTTCCTCTTAGCTGCCCTTTTACTCTCTCTTGCTTAAGGAAAAAAAAAAGGAAAGGAAGCTAAGTAAAATTCAAAGGAAATACAGAGAAAATCTGAGGAAGTTATTGGGAGATTAAGCTGGATTTTGGAGGCTTAGCTCAGGACTTATTCAAGAACTAAATCAAGGCTAAGGTAAGGGTTTAATCCATGTGTTTTTCTGAAATTTAACCTTAAGCTTCAGCTGGATTATTGAGGTTATTATTCAATTGATGGTTAGTGTGGAATTGAGCTGGGAAACCTTGGGAATCTGCTGTACTTTGGATAGAGGAAAGGTTCTGTTATTAAGGTAAGCTTTACTCCATGAATTAGAGGTTTGAATTTGAGTTCTTGACTGGTTAGTTTTGGGTTTTTATGTCCTTGGGTTTCAGAGATTTAAAAGAAGATTCTAGAGTGTGTTGGGCTGGATTTCTGTTGAAATGTGTAGCATAAATTATGTAATAAGTTGTGGAAATGTTGGGTGTTGAAGTAGGGAGCTTAGGGGTGGTTTTGGTTGAGGTTTTGAGCTTTAAAATGATGGGTTTTCTGGGCACGAAGGGAAGGGCCACGGCTCTGTTCTAGAGCGCTGCGGCCCTAGGTTGAAAATGAGCCAAGGAGGCTCAGCTAGGAGTGAGCGCCGCGACGCCCCTGCAAGGGCCGCGGCGCGTGTCTTTGCTAGGGTGACCATGGTTCTGTTTTAAGGCTAGGGCCGCGGCTAAGCTTCAAGGGCCGTAGCCCTTGGTTGCCCTTTTGATCTTTTGGGGTTTTTAAAGACTTAGATCAAGTCTAGAAAGCTCGGGGATTTGTTTTCCCGAAAGTTATTTTTGTGACTGGAAACCCTAACTTGAGTTTTAATGAGACCCTATACTTTGGTTGTGACTAGGTGATAAAGGCTCCCTAATATACATGATTGAAAGAATGGTATTATGCCATGAAAATTGTAAACCAACGGCTTAAACGTGCCACGGTTAACTTGTGCAATTGGCACGGCTCGGACACTGGTATCTGAGGACATCTTATTATGCACTGAGCTCGGTTTAAGCAGGCCGGAGTCAGTGAGTTAAACAGAGGGTGCGGCCTAAGGTGTCAGCCCTAGTATTTGTGTAAATTGAATAATATACTTGGCTATAGATGAGATTATTGAATAATCTAAGTGTGGTTGAAGTTGCTTGTGCCTTGAGATACGCTTATATGCTAGGGATCGAATAACTGAACATGCTTACTAGGATGTCTGTTTGAGATGGCTGTTTATGTTGTGTATGTTGTTTTCTTGCTGGGCCTTGGCTCACGGGTACTGCGTGGTGCAAGTAAAGGCAAAGGCAAGATCGATCAGCCCTGACTGGAGAGCTCTGCAGGATGAATGTACATGGCAGGCCGCTCAGCCGCCACGGTTGAGGAGGTTACAGGGACAAGAGGACCAGAACCTTGTATTTTGCCTTAGTATGGCTAATGTGCACTTTTAACTGTTGAGTTTTGTAAACCAGTTTTTAAACACTGATCTTTTGGGGATCCCTTCTGTAAACTGTTTATTAATTTATGAAATGTATCTTTTAAAACCTAAATGTCTTTTAACCCTAGAACACTTAAACTAATGACACGTTTTCAAATTAATGACTTGATTAGCAAGTCTTGCACTTTACAAATACACAGTGTAGCGGTCTTGGCTATCCAGGGCGTTACACCTTTGGACCAATACTTCGCAGACTTTCTGAATTACATGAGGCTGGCTCCCTTCCAACTGCCCCGTAACTCCTACCATCTGCTGGCGGGGCTGAGGTACCACTTCCTGAAGCATGAGTGGGAGGTCCCTAAACAGCAGAAATCCTTTATTTGTTCTGCCTCAAAGCCAGTCCGGATCAACGCGGGCGAGGCGACGGGTTCTACTACCTGACCCATTTTCCCAATTCTCCTGCAGTCATCGAGCTGCCCAGCCACCGCAACGACTTCAAGGACCAGTTCTTTATGTCGACAGGGTTTCGCAACTGCGATCACCATTATTTCAACTGTCCTCGTAAGTTTCTTCTACCCTTAGCTTGCAAAATCGCCACGTTTGCTTTATTTCTTTTCATGTGTATTGACTTGAATACCATCGAGCAACCATTTTTGCGAGGATAGTCAAATCAGTGACCTTCGGGGGTCAATATGAGACCTTGGCGGGGCTCTCACCAAGTGAAAAAGACTACCACCAGCTCATATTTGATGAGACTATGCTGGCATGCAACTTAATTTCTCCGGGCCAAACCCTGGCCTTGAGGAGGTCGTGGGCTATCCCAGTAGCTCGCGATTTGGTGCCCATCCCCGAGGGGGGTGCTGCGGACAATGACGAGCATGAGGAGGAAGACGAGGTGCCTCTCATTCGTCAGAAGCGGGCTCTCGAGGTCGCTCAGGGGCTCGACGCGGATCGGGTTCATTCTGGGGCAGCAGCTGGCCCCTCCAGCCAAGGTAATCAATACTTGTTTAGGGAATTAGACAGGGTTGCCGTAGACCTACAGCTTGCTAGGTTTTACCCTAGTCAGCTCGTACATCGTCATCAAGATGACACAGACCTTAACATAACTCTACTCCAGTGCGTTGATCAACTAGTGTTGCGTCATGAGATGGGCCGCCCTAGGGGCACTGTAGTAGTAGACACCACCCTGGCTTTTAGGTCGGCCTTTTTTGAGGAGTATGGGACAAACCTTAGGTCATGGCCCTCCCTTTTGGAGGGTGTAGTCGCTTCGGGGCTTAGGCAGTATGTAGAGGAGTCTAGTTCTGAGGCGGATCCAGACCCAGAGCCCCCTCTCATTCGCGAAGTTATAAACCTAGACTCCCCCATAGAAGCTCCACGGCCGGAGGTTGTGGCAATAGATTCCTGCTCTAGCTTGGAGGGTAGGACCTTTTCAATACACCCTTAGACTTTTCTTGTGATCAAAGTATTCTTACATGTATACTAACGCTCCCTTATTTTTGTTTCAGGCGAAGAGATGGCACAACTCGGAGACAACGTCCTGCGGTTCATCTTCCAGGGGGGGAATCCTCCCTCCGGGTCGTCCAGGCCATTGGTCAAGAAACTCCAGCTGACCAAGAAGGCTCCTTTTCCCGAGACCACCTCCAAGTCTCCCGCTAAGGGGAGGGGCCAGGTCCCTGCCGGTGCGGAGAACATGCCCCTGCCTCCCCCGCAACCTCCGGTCCCTACTCGAGAACTAGAGGCACTATCTGAAACCCTGCCCGCTCCCACTCCCACCGTGCGCATCCTGGTTAACACTCAGGCCCTGGAGAAAATCCCCGAGTCCTTCCGAGGGACGGTTTACAAGACTGCGAAATATATGGTGGATCATTACTACAATGCCACCCCGAGGGACTTGCGGGAGATCGAGACGAGGAGCCCCGAGAACGTTATGGAGTCTTCACTAGGGATGACCATCACGGTAAGTTTACTTAGGTAACTCTCTTTGCTTTCTCTATAGCACATGCCTTATTGTCTTTGCCTTTGCAAGAGTAGGTATTAAGCATACCCTAGTCTTAATTACCCAAATAAAACTAATGTAATATACTACTACAAGCGCACACTAGTATATTCATGTTGTAGCCAAGAAAGAGAAAGGCTAACTTACTTGGAGTCCTTAGTTCCCAGCTAGATCTTTAACATCGCTATTCGTTTTCCCTTTCTCGGTTACTGTAATTAATACAGTGTACTTAGTTAGTTTAAACTATATCATACTCTTATAACTAATATTCTAGGATAGCTACATGCATAAAGTTCTCTTAGAGAATATATACGTTCGCCTCTTATACACCTTACAATGTATAAGGCCGGATTTCGTTTCAATCTTTACGGTATCATGAGAAAATCGGCCTTACCTCAACACGCTCCCCGTGCTGTGCATTATAATATTCTTAACCAAAGAACTCTCTGATAGGATACTCATATTTTGATTTTTAGAAAAAGGAGTTTTAAACAACTCTTATTTTTTGAAAAATACCAACTTTTTGCTCTCTTACAAAAGTTTACTGTTTTCTATCATTTACCAAAATAACACTTTTTGACCTTTTACAAATAATATCTGACAACGTTACCCCTTTCTCTTAAGGTTCGACAAAACTCAAACTCCCATTTTTACCATTTTTATCCATAACCTAGGATCTCATTTTATGTAATTTTTGAAAAGAAGGGCAATTGGACTCTTAACTTATGAAATGGTAAACATCAACTTTTAAATTAACTCAAGCTGATTTGGGAGTTGTTAAATCTCCAAATCCTTAGTTATCTTCGCATAGAATTATTTCTTTTCATTTCCAAATCTTTACTCCCACTATTTAAATTTAAAGTGGTAAAGTTACTTCTTTAAACTTTTTTCCCTAAGTTGAGTTTTTGGCAAAAACCCTTAAACTATCGTTTAGGTATTCTGTATCATAAGGATAGGAACTTGGCGAAAGCCTCGCCTCAAAACTTGTTTTAGGTTAAGAGAACTAACCTCCCAAAAATCACTTTTTGTTAAGGTTTGAGATTGATACATTTCAAGTTTTAGGGGAAACTTAGAAAAATTATTTCTCTTAAGTCATGACACATTTTTCTCTAAATATTTATAAGGGTCCTTATACACATCTTAACCAATTGCCTTCAAAATTTCATAATTTTGTGATGGCAAAACCCATTGTAATTTTTAAAGCAATCTGGGTAGTGCTTGCTGCCCAAAAGCTTTTCCTAGATTTTATGGTAATTTTGAAATTTTATTTCTCTTATATCGTAGCTCAGTTCTACCTGAAATTTTACAAGGATATTTAACAATGTCTAAATTAGCTTTCTACAAAATTTCGTAGCTTTTGGAATTGTAAAACTCAACAAATTTTTTAAAACCATCTGGGCAGTGCTTGCCGCCCAGAAGTTTTGTTTCCAGATTCTAGGGCATTGAAAAATTATATCTCTTATACCTTAACACATTTTCCTCTACAACCTATACAACAAGATCTACCAACATAAATCACAAAACTCAAGAACAACCATAAATTTCTACATTTTGATAGTTCTAGCTTGGAGATGTGTTTTCCTTAGCTTCTCAAAATCCCCCTTGTGCTTTACACTCTCAAACCAAGCCCCAAAGTCCCACATGCAGATTTTTGAGAAAGAGTTAGGGTAGAAAGACTTAGATGAGGGAAAAAACATGCAAACTACCAAGTTCTCTTACCTTGCTTTTACTTGATCACCAAAGTGCTCAATCCTTGAGATCCATATAGTACAAGCTTCTCTTGAACCCTAGATCACAAGATCAATGCCATGCATGGCTATTAGATCACATGCATGCATAATAAACCCTTAGGGTTTCAGGTTTGAAGAGGAAAAGAGAAATAGAGATGAAGGAGGTTTCGAAACTTACTATACACAAATGTTCTCTTGAGCTTCTCCCTTATTCAATGGGGGATGAGTGTGCTTAGCTTATGGTGAGAAAATATTGCAGCAATGGAGGGGTAGAAGGATTTAGGGATTTGGGTTTTGGAGAGGGAATGGAAGAGAGAGCATTTTATTGAGAGAAAATAATTTGTCAGAAAATGATAAAAATTGTAAGTGAACAATGATTATGGTTTAACTTGTGAGTGGGGTAAGGCTCTTACTCTTCCCCTAGGGTAGGTGTCCTAGGCTCTTGAGTGCCCTAGGCATCGCCTTTCCGCACACCACACTCTCTCTCCTCCCTTGGAAAAGATTTTTATGCCCTTGCTCATTTTTACCTCTCTCCTTAGACACTCAAGGGCCCTTTGGTAATTTTACTTATCTAAAATTCCCTAAAATTTTACCCTATAGATTTTAAATATCTCCATGCCTAATTAATTAAATTAAATGTGACCCAAAAATAAAAATTGTCACATATCACATAATTTTGGCAATTTTATCAAATTGACCAAAATGCCCTTAGAGGTCCGAGCAAGAAATTCTCATTCTTAAGCCCGGTTGATTGGAATTTAATCCTCGATCAATTTTTCTTAAATTTATTGGCTCGACTATAAAGTCCCAGTTGCCAAAATATTTTTATGCCATATTATTTCCTATTTTATTTAATCCAAGATTTTCCTCCGATTAAGGTTTACTCCTTGGTCCGAGACCAATCTTTCTTTGCATAAAGCTAGATCTTTTACCGGGTGATCACATCGACTATAAAAATTCATGAATCATAATACATAATTCTTCACCGGTTCCAACCGGATACTAGCTGTGTTCAAAACATGGGACGTTACAATACCTACAATTTATAAAAGTTTCGTCCCTGAAACTCAAAATGGATGGAGTGTAATTCCCCAAATTCCCTAATAAGGTTTAGGACCTTGATTAGGAGGCCGGGAGGGCCATAATCGCTTTATTGTATTATTTAATGATAATATTCATGTTTAGGTGTATTAAATATGCATGTGAACCCATTTGTGATTAATTGGGTGATTTTCATATTTTGGCCATTTCGGGCATTTTTGGCATATATGTGAAATGGGCGTGGTGCTTTATTATTATTTGGTTATGCCAGGGTTACCTAGCACAAGACGATCCTAGGAGGTAAGCTAGTGGGAAAGTCACAACGATTTTTAAGCTTGATTTGGAGTAAGTCAAGGGGTATTTAGAGCATTACCGGGTTATTGGGTAATGGGAATTAATATTTGGTGATAAATTGGGAGTTAGTAAGATCAGGGGGAAATTCCGGAGGTTTTGGCTATTTTGTCCCTGGGGGTGTTTTCGGAACCCCGAGCATTAGGATAAGGGTTGAGGCTACTTAAGCTTGAAGTAACCTTTTAAAAGAATAAAAAGAACGTTCTGTACGTTCTCTCTCCCTCTAAGTTCCACTTTCGTCTCCCGATCGCATTTTCGAAGGAAACTTGAGTTCTAGGACTCAGATTCAAGCGAGGATCGAGGCATAGCGATCCTAGGAAAGATTAGAAGCTTATTAGCCAGAGGATTTAGTTGGAAACAACTCAATCGGAGGTAAATCAAGTTTTAAGTTCTAAGTTTTTAAAGTTTTTAAGCTTGAATTGGATTTTGTGTTTTGATGTGTTTTTGGGTGACTTGAGACTTGGGTTTTATGGGTTTTGGATCATGGGGATGTTTGGGAACTTTGATTTTTGAGTTTGGAGATGTTTTGATATGTTTATGAAAGGATTTTAGATGAAGAAATGGAGGATTTTTGGTTGGGTTCGAGGTTGAGCCGCGGCTCAGTTCTTGGGCGCTGCGGCTCAAGCTTGAAGAAGTTGCTGATTTGGTGCTGATGGGCTATTTGAGCTGCGGCTCTATGGGGTAGCGCTGAGGCTCTAATTGCTGTCAGAGAGCATTTTTGGGCCTGACTTGAGTGGGGCTGCGGCTCTAAGGGTTGGGGCCGCGGCTCAAAAGAGGAAAAGTGACCAAAATGGGTTTTTAGTCATGGGAACTCAAACCTTTGGCCTCGGGATCATTCCTACTACCTGGATTAGTGAGGATTGATGTCTTGGAGGCTAAGTTTTAGTTCAAGGGTTGATTTTAGAACTTGAACTCATTGGATCACCATTTGTGGTTGTGACTAGGTTATCACTAGAGGCTTGGAATCGGGATCGTGCTTGTGGCTCATTTGTTGGTAGCCTGTGCTTGGACCAAAGGTAAGAAAACTGCACCCTGTGTATATGTGACATGCATGGCTATTATGATGCATGTTGGTTGATTACTTGGTATGACAGGCGTGGTTATTATTGATGCATGTCGGTTGATTATTATGTATGACATGCATGGCTATTCTTGATGCATGTTGGCTGACTATTAAACGTGACATGCATGGTTGTTATTGATGCATGTTGGATTGTTGAATATATTGCATATGATGCATGAGAAACATGTGATTGGGACATGCTTTATATACTGAGTATGATATCGTTCAGAGCTTGAGGTTCTGCGTTTATGCATGGCCCTAATAGCACTAATACCTGTTTAGTAAGCATGCTAAATGCCTCGTTTATGGATATGGAACATGTGATATATGATTGGTGGCATGTCTTACTTGTGAATGACACTGACTAGTCAGGGACCGACTCTAAAGTCGAGAATCATGCATTGAATGGCTCTATGGCATTAATGCCAGACCGACCCTAAGGTCGAAGAACTTATAAGCGCTTGCCTGGTCTACGACCAGATGACTATAGCCAAGGTATATGACCCCGGTGACCGTTTGTCACATGGCTAAGGGACGTTGTCCATAGTTTCGACTCTAGAGTCGTGAGGAAGGTTATGTTGGTGACTAATCACCTTGCACCTGTCCTACACAAGCTTAAGTCGAGAATCATGCATTGAATGGCTCTATGGCATAAATGCTAGACCGACCCTAAGGTCGAAGAACTTATAAGCGCTTGCCTCGTCTATGACCAGATGTTTATGGCCAAGGTATATGACCCCGGTGACTGTTTGTCACATGGCCCAGGGACGTTGTCCATTGCACGACTCTAGGGTCGGGAGGAAGGTTATGTTGGTGACCATTCACCATGCACCTGTCCTAATCAAACTTATGAAAGTATCACTTATCAATTGAGCCCTGGTGACCCTATCGTCACATGGCTAGAAGGAGCGATGCTCATTATTGTGACTTTTAGCTATTGTCACCTATGTGCTTGGACTGATAGTCCTGAATGGTTATTATGATCGTTGTTTATATTATATCATGCTTTATTGTGTTTTCTTGCTGGGCTTCGGCTCACGGGTGCTACGTGGTGCAGGTAAAGGCAAGAGGAAGCTGGACAATCCTTGAGTTGGAGAGCTTAGGTGATGACGTGTACATATGCAGCTGCTCGTCCGCCACGGCCGAGGTTTAAAGTGGAACTAGGGCTGAACCCTGTTTTGCCGCTTAGAATGGCCTGTTGTAAATATTTTCTGTAACAGACTCTGAAATTATATTTTCGGGATCCCAATGTATATATTAAACGTTCTAGTGAAGCGTTACATCTTAACCAAAATGTTTAATCCCTAAACCTCTAATCATACTTAGTTCACGATTTTGGCCAAATGACTCGATTAGCGAGTTTAGCACTGTTTACAAGGCACACCGTAACGGTCCCTGGAGTTTGGGGCGTTGCATGGAGATACCGCTCTCGCAACTTGGCTTTCATTTCCCAAGTCACCTCTTCAATGTCGTGGTTACATCACTGCACCTTTACCAAAGGTATTGTTTTGTTTCTTAACACCTTGTCCTTCCGATCCAGAATTGCGATCGGTTTTTCCTCATAACTTAGCTAAGGATCTATGCTAGGTTCATCGTAACTTAGCACATGAGTGGGGTTATTCATGTACTTCCTTAAGGTTGACACATGGAATACATTGTGAACTCTAGAGAATGTGGGCGGAAGGGCTAGTTGATAAGCCACCTTCCCAATGCGTTCCAGAACCTCGAACGGTCCTATGTACCTTGGACTCAACTTTCCCTTTTCCTGAACCTCATAGCTCCTCCTTCAAATTCTAAAGATCTCTGTCGACGATCGACATACTTACATTGGTGATCTATAAAGGTCTGTAACCTTTGAAAAATCGACCTAATGTCCTATGTGGCTTGGTCTACCTCTTCTGATCCCAAGAATTTCCTCTCACCAGTCTCATGCCAGTGGATTGGAGATTGACACTTTCTTTCGTATAGTGCCTCATACGGAGCCATTTTTATCGAGTCATGCTAGCTATTGTTGTAGGTGAACCCAATTAATGGAAGTTTTACACTCCACGAACTTTGAAAGTCTAGCACGCAAGCTCTCAACATGTCTTCCAAGGTCTGAATTGTTCATTCACTCTGACCATCTGTCTGTGGGTGGAAGGCAGTACTAAACTTAAGTTTAGTTCCCAATCCCATTTGCATTCTCTTCCAGAACATGGAGGTAAATCGTCTATCACGATCAGATACTATATAGATGGGAACCCCATGTAATCGCACTATCTCCAAGATGTACAGGTATGCTAGTTTATCCGCATTGTACGTTGTCTTAATGGGTAAGAAATGAGCGGATTTTTTCAGTCTATCCATGATAACTCATATTGCATCATGCCTTTTCGGAGTGTGTGGTAACTCGATAACAAATACCATGGTGACCATTTCCCATTTCCACTAAAGGATCTCTAGCGGCTGCAATAACCCTGCGGGTTACTAATGCTCCGCCTTGGTTTTTTGACACGTCAAACAATGTGCCACGTACTCCGCTACATATCTCTTCATTCCTACCCACCAATAGTATCTTTTGAGATCCTGATACATCTTAGTGGTTCCTGGGTGCATAGCGTAAGGAGTATTATGAGTGTTTCTTTCTTGATCTCCTTATCATCAGGCACGCATAATCTACCCTTGAAACCCAACACTCCATCCTCTGAGATGTTAAACCCTGGTTGCATGTATTTTGTAGTCTCATGTACCAGTCATTGGATCCACAGATCTGTGAGTTGTCCCCCTTGGATTGCTTCCATGATCATGGGTTTCACGAATAACTACTATCTCTATATCCAATTTGGAGATATCAGTGTTCAGTTCTTGGGGTATTTCCTTCATCGTCATTACATAAGCCATTGGTTGTCGACTCAATGCGTCAACTACTTTATTAGCCTTGTCTAGGTGGTATAGTATATCGTAATCACAATCGTTGAACAATTATAACCACCTCCGTTGTCTCATGTTTAACTCTTTCCAGGTGAAGAACTATTTCAGACTCTTATGATCCATGTATATGTCGCAGTGGATCCCATAGAGATAGTGTCTCCAAATCTTCAATGCGAACACTATCGCTGCTAGCTCCAAGCCGTGTGTTGGATAGTTTCTCTTGTAGTTTTTCATTTTTCAGGAGGCGTACGTGATCACTTTCTCGTGTTGCATTAGTACGACTCCAAGTCCTTAACCTGATGAATCGATATAAGTAGCATATCCTCAGTACCCTTTGGAATAGTGAGTACGGGAGCAGTCATTAATCTGGTCTTTAGCTCTTGAAAACTCTATTCGTACTTGTCCCTCCACTCAAGTTTGATGTTCTTTCGGGTTAGTGCGGTCATAGGCATCACTATTTTGGAAAAACCTTCCACAAAGTGCCTATAATACCCTGCCCGACCCAAGAAACTGCAAACTTCTTGTGCGTTCTTCGAAGCCTTCCATTTTTTCACCTCTTCAATTTATACTGGATCAGCTGCAATTCTGTCTCTTGACACCACATTCCCTAGGAAATTCACTTGAGTCAACCAAAATTCGCACTTGGAGAATTTGGTGTACAACGTTTTCTCGCGTAATCGTTGTAAGGTCAACTTCAGGTGCTTGGTGTGTTCTTCCTGGTTTCGCAAGTATACAAGTATATCATCTATGAACACGACCACAAATTAGTCTAGATACTCACCAGTACCCTATGCATAAGATCCATGATTGTCGCGGGTGAATTGGTGAGTCCAAAAGACATCAACATGAACTCGTAGTGGCCATACCATGTTTGGAGTGCGGTCTTGGGGATATCCGATTCCTTGACCTTCAACTAATGGTAGCAAGTTCTCAAATCTATCTTTGAGAATACCGATGCTTCCTGCAGTTGATCAAATAGATCATCAATTTTGGGCAATGGGTATTAGTTCTTGATCATCACTTTGTTGAGTTCGTGGTAGTCTATACACATTCTCATGGAGCCGTCTTTCTTTTTCATGAATAGTATTGGGGCTCCCCAAGGAGAATGACTTGGTCGTATAAATCATTTATCCAGGCAGTCTTGTAATTTTGCTTGCAGTTCTTTGAGCTCCATCGATGTCATTCGGTATGGAGCCTTTGAAACAGGTGCAGTTCCAGGAATTAACTCAATTTCAAACTCAACTTCCCGATCTAGGGGTATCCCTGAAAGATCCTCAGGAAATACGTCCGGAAATTTGTGCACCACTACTACCTCAGTTGGTTGTAGCTTAGACTCTCTATCCTTGTCTATTACATTCGCCAGGTAGCCGATACATCCATCATCCAGTAATTACCTAGCCTTCAAAGTGGAGATTATAGCGAAAGTCTTCTCTCAGGTTGTGCCTTGGAACACGAACGCTTCTTCCCCAGGTGGGTTAAAAGTCACCTTTCTTCGTTTGAAATTCACCATAGCTCTATATTTGGTTAGCCAATCCATACCAAAAATAACATCGTACTCATGTAAATCTAAAACTAGCAAATCCACGGTCAACTCCCGACCTTCTACCCAGACTGGTACGACTCTAGCCCAAGACCGTACCATCATATCCTCCCCCAAAAGTAAGGATACTCCACATACATTTTCCATAGGCTCAAGCTTCCAATCTATCTTATCAACATAGGATGCTATAATAAAAGAATGGGATGCACCAGTGTCCATCAATACTTATGCTGAGTTATTAGCCATAGGAAGCTAACCTCACTCCATGTCAGAAGTCCCAGCTCCTTTATCACCCTGGGTGAGTGCATAAACTCGCGGTGCAGTCCCTATTGGCTTTGGTTCTTCGTTCCCTCCCTTCTGACCAAGAGTTGGGCAGTGCCTGAAGAAATGATCCGACTTTCCACAGGTGAAGCAGTTGTTGTTGTTGCACTCGCCTCGGTGGAGCTGATTGCATTTGTTGCATTGCAGGCAATAGTTGTTTTCTCTCCTTGACTGCTTGTTGAAGTTCAAACTTTATTATTTCCAACATTGGGAAACTGAGAGTTTTACTCAAGTATTGGTCTTCCCCACACTTCTATTTCCTTTCGATGCAAACCTTACAGAAGCGCCACTCTGGTTACTAAAGTATCTTCCTCGATCATTGGAGACATGTGCTCGTTCTTCAGCCTTATAGGCTCTTTCTTCTCTTGTACCAGCCAAGACTCATGGCGAATTTCTCACTCCACGACATCATCATAAGTATCCGAGCTGGTCTTCCACGAACTAAGTTATCTCTCTTTTCAACCCGTTCATGAATTTGCATACCCGGTTGGCTTCAATGTTTACCAAATCTGGAGCAAATCTTGAGAGTTGGTCAAACTTGCGCACGTACTCCTGTATGCTAGATGACCCTTGGACTAGGTTAGCGAACTAAACCACCTTCTGATCTATCACTGTCTGTTTGTAGTACTTGGCATTGACCAGGGTCAACAATTTTTCCCAATCTATCTATACAACATCATGCCCCTTCCTAACAATATCCCACCAAATGCGGGAGTCCTTCCTCAACATATACACCACACGTATGACCTTTTTCCTTTCGGTAGTCGCCAAAAAGTCAAAGATTCTCACCAGCTCACTAACCCATTCTTCTGCAATCAGGGGGTCCGAATTCCCTTCGAACACGGGTGGGTTTTTCCTACTAAACCGTTATGATATTGGTTTCGGCTGTTCTGTTCTAGGTGCATCCGCTGGCAGATTTGTTCCCATCAGTGGGTCTTCTTGCGCCGTGAATTCCTGTTGTTTGGGATGCCTTCTCGGGGTGCTGGGGGTGTGGGATTGTGTTGCACTTCTGGGAATCTCCGCATCAATGCCTCGAACATCTGAGTGTTTACCACATTCTGCTCATTCACAGTCCTTCTCAAATGCGCTATCTGAGTTGCCAGATCTGGTTCCGGCTGTACCCTTTATCCTCAGCCTCTCCCTCAGCCTCAACCCCTTCCTCTGCCTCATCCACAACCTGCCTCTTGGTCAATGGCTAGGTCTGGAGGGTTAACGGCTCAACCTCCCCTGGCTCGAGTGTTAGGCATTATTGCGAATTTCTATACAACAATGTTTAAAACATTTTGAGTATACTAGTTTCCTATACATAAGGAAAAGAAAGGAGTTCTCATCGATTTAACTCAAAACAGGTAATCAATCATTCAGTGATACAACCTAGCAATACAAAATGATCATGAAAGATCATGCTATAAGTTTTTAGTTAGTAGAACAAAAAATACAAAAAGAAGAGAACCCTAGCTACACATTGGGTTTCTACATCTTTCTTCTACAACTACACAAAAGCCCTACAACCTAGTAGGCTTTCCAAGTATTTACAAAAAGTATCAACAAGACCCCCACAACATAACCTAATCTAGACTATCCATCAGTATATCTATGTTGGTATCCTCATCATTCTACTAGAGTTCCTACTCAGGATCTACCACCCTGCCTTGAGGTATGCTATCAACCACGGAGATAGGCCAATCCATGGCCCAAAAGCTAGCTCGATATGCACACAGAAGCCATCCCACGTGTCGCGAACCAGTTGCCAACATTTGTGATGAAACCATATTTGTGTTGAGCCTTTCAAACAAGTGTTGGCATATCGCACTCTCTGTCGCTCGGGTGTGTTTGCCCTATCAAAGACTTCTTTCATGTAATGCGTCCATGGCCAAATGACACGCTGATGTCATTGATCGTACTCGAAGCGTCGAGGATTCTCATTGTTAAAGAGTCTATAGTAATTGGTCTTAGGCGTAGGGATCATGGGTAGGTTTCCTATCACAAGGTCACATATATCAGGGATATCAGCCATACACTACAATTTATAGAATTGAGGTAAATAAAAGAAAGCAAAGGAAACAATTATGAAAAGATAGTACTTACAGTGAGTGTCGGTCAATCTTGCTGAATGTACATGTGGGTTTGTCTATAGAATCGGCTCAACTCAAGATCTGTACCACTTGTAACAACCCTCAAAACATACAAAACCAAAAGCATGCGGAAATCTAAACTTTTTCTTTAAATCATTGTACCGAAAAACCATATAAAAAACTTTTAAGTAAAGACTGTGTGCACACACTTTTAGTTTAGCAAACAGAATTAAAACTACTCTTCCACAGAGTTATAGCAAAACAAATGTCATAAAAGAAATAACAAGCTCCTAGCTTTTTCATTTCAAAATGGTGTGTGTTCACCTTGATTTGGTCAACGACACGGAGTCAAGTAAAGCGATAAAAACAAGATGAATTCAAGGCAAAATGATAAATGACACCAAAGTTTTAGAGTGGTTCAACCCCAAGTAATGGTAATAACCTACGTCCACTTAGTGTTCTTATTGATGTAGAGTTCCAAAAATTATGATCCTCACGAGTTTCACAAGCTTGGAGATGAATACAAATTTGACGGATAAAAATACTATATTTCTCCCTCAAAATCTCAAAAGTCCCATCTCTTGAGCCCTTTGAGTCTTATTTATAGGCTCAAGGAGTTATTCTTGGACTGATGAGCCTTAATTATATTTAATACAAGCGTATCTAAATAATAATGGAAATCACAATTATTACACAAATGCGAAATTACATATTTGTAGAAATTATCTGAAATGTCGCAACCAAACTGGTCGCCCATAAAATATGTCGTCAGCTGAGTGAATTCTCTTCATGTCGATGGTCGAACAGATCATACTCACTTAAACGGTCACATGTATCCTACATGCTTGTTAATTTTTCCACGTCATCGGGTAAATCTTTTTTGGGTAAACATTTGCCCCCCAAGTTTATTTTACAGCAATCAACATATAATAAACTTAGTCGACCAGCTTTCCCTCTGACCTGTCATGTCTGTCAACACCTTTTCGAAAAAGTAAATAATCATGACAGTTGTAGTTTTCCAAAAATATTTGATAGCTAACACGATTTCCCATGTGTCGAAAACTTACCCCCATCATTACCTATTTAACCGTGCCACAATCAGTATAAATAAGTCACTTTCCCCCTTTTTAGCTTTTACCGAATCCTTCTCTCTTAAGAACTCAGAATAACTCTCAAGGAAAACCCAGAAGACTTCGGTGATCTGAGATGCGTTCGATCAACCCCGTGAAATGACACTCGTGACTCCTTCGCAATCTGCAATCCAAGTAATCTTTTGAACTCCGTGTGTCTGTCATATAATTAAAAATGAATTTCACGAGTTTTCTGATATGAGTTTTGAATGTTCTTGAGAAATTTTTTTGGGGTAATCATGCTGATGTGCAGAAACATGATAGGATAGGAATTTTAATAGTAAATACATTTAGTGAGGCTTAGAAATCGGTGTGGAAAGTAGAAATACTGTTTTAGGGCCCAAAATGGAAGTGAAAATTCATTTTTTATGCTTTCGAAAAAATCTGGGTTTTGCCCGCCTATTTTCGTAGTCGAAAAGTTTTTTTTCACTTCCATTTTTTAATCTGTTTTTCCAAATTGCTCGCATGTTTAGATTGTTTATATTAGGATGCTACTTTTATGTTACACCCAGATTTCGAGCATTGAGCATTGTGATCTCGAAAGCTGGATTCGTCAGGTGTGAGCTCGCAATGTCTAGAATACGTGTTCGCAATTTAGGCACTGAATCTTCATAGTTGGTAGCAACCTCGAATATGGGTAACCCCGAAGTCCTTATAAGCTCGAAAGATAGGCATCGGAAGGCGTCCATTCTTGGGTGGCCTCGGATCAAGAGTTCCGAGCCTGACATGAGTGTGAGCTCAAAAAAGTTTGGTCTTGGAGAAAATAATGTAACTCGAAAGTTGCTCAGAGACCTAGACATGCATGATGCTGGTTGCTGATTTCGAAGAGATTAGTGAGCCACTTGAAGAGACGTGGTCTACATTTATTATTGTAACTTCCCTATAATAAAGGGATATTTATTATTCAGTTATACGCCCCCTGGTCTTCAGTGGACGTTTCCTTGTATATAGGAGTTACAGGCTTTATAGCCATTAAATTTATTAATATACATGATAACTTCCCTGAATGTGTGGGATAGTATCCTGAAACTTCCTCTATAAATAGAGGAGTCATGTATCTTTGAAAGGGACCGAAATTTTGTGATCTTGAGAGAAACTCTGGAGAATTCATCCCTGAAGAATTTCCATAAATTTCCTAAGTTCTAATAACAAAGACTCGTGGACTAGGCAGAGTTAACTGCTGAACCATGTAAAAAACTCTTCTTGTTTTATTGTATTTTTCTGGCCATAATTCTTTATTGTTTACGTACTCTACATTTTAAGTTGACGAAAAACGGCGTCAACATTTTCGTAAAAAGCTTAACTTCTAGCCACGAGCAACGTTATCCCAATATTTCTTCTTCTACCTATTGGTCGTAGATTCTCACTTCCTCTTTATTCTTCTCAGATCTTCATGCATGATCCTTGGGGAGGTGAGAGGCAAATAGAAGACGACCTTCTCATGCTGCTATTCGAGGACCAAAAACAGTAGTCACTTTTGTTCTCGGAATTCTTATCTCCACAGCAAAACCCTCCGATCAGCTCTCTGACCAGTCAGCCTAACATGGGTCGCGTGAAATACACTGCTCATAGTAAGAAGAGAACAGCCAACTCGCCTCCTAACCAACCTGCTACTCGCTCCGAGGACCCTTCAACTAATCCTTAGCTTGTAAACTTCGCACTTCCAAACATTAACCCCAAAGCCAGGCCTCATGATAGCCCTAGAGCAGAAGACGAAATTGAGTGGTATCTTGCACCTCCTAGTGTCATATCAGCTAGGACGGTGACAAAATATCTCAGGAAGTACGACCTTCCTGGGATTACATTACTTAAGCCTACACCCGACCTGAAGGCAAACTTGGCTGGAGGCGCCTTCAGCGCCTGGTCGAGGTTTCATATCGAGGCAGGGGCAAGCCTGCCCTTGCACGACTACTTCCGGGGGTGGCCAAATACTTTGAGGTCGCCCCTTTCCAAATAAAACCCAACAAATATAGAGTGCTAACAACACTCTATATCCTTTACAACCACAAAAAATGCCCTGTGCCAACACCCCACGAGATCAATTACCTCTTTGATCTCAAATCTGACCCCAACCAAAATAATACGGGGTTCCTCCACTTCTGCCACCAAGAAACTGGTCGAGTATTCCTGACTAATGTTACCCATAAATTGAATGTGGGAAAATACTTCCAGGAGTACTTCCTCACGACAGACCTGGTCGCTGACAATCTGGCCTTTACGCGAAGAGGTAAATTTCTCAATTTCTTGTCGTGTCTTTTCTTATCGGTTTTTCCTTCACTATCCTTAGAGCATTAGTGTTGTATCTAGGCCCATGGTACTGACCAGACCCTACTCCAGAGATGGAGATTAGGGCTGCAACACTAGCCAGCATGACAAACAATAAAAAAAGTGTCAAGGAGCTGGTTATTAAAAGCAGCCTCAGGCTAGTAGACCTTCTGGATAAGCTACCTGTAATGCCCCAAAATCCCTAATAAGGTTTAGGACCTTGATTAGGAGGCCGGGAGGACCATAATTGATTTATTATGTTATTAAATGATTATATGCATGTTTATGTGGATTATATTCTTATATGATGATAAATGCATGCATATCAGTCCATTTTTTATTATAAGGGCATTTTGGTTATTTGGCCCGTTGAGGGCATAATTGTGTATTTTCATGCATGTTGGTGAATTATGAATAATACCACATTATATGTGGATTTTTTCGAGCCATTCGGCATTAGACGATCTTTGAATGCAAGTTATCGGTCTGGTCATAACGGGGTTAATTTCAGGGCTTGGGGTGAATCTCGGGGTAGTTAGAGGATTAGAGCATTACCGGGAATTAAAGGGTAATGGGATATCATTTATTAGTATTTGAGGCTATTGAGAATAACGAGAATTGGAGGGTGTTAATTATGATTAACGAAATAGGCGGGAAATGACGATTTTTCCCTTGGTGGTTGTTTAGGGTTTTAATTAGGCTTAGGGGAAATATGGTCTTTTCACCCCTAAGGTTATATTTAGCCATTAGAAGGCTGTAGAATTTGTAAAATGGAGCATCATTTCTTCACCTTCTCCCGATCATCTTCTTCCCTTCATTTCTCCTTGGATTTTGAAGTTCTTTTGAGGAACCAAGCTAGGGAACCAAGCCTTGAGGGTTTTGGGTCATGTTCTACCATTGAAGAAGGTGTGATTCTGAGATTGAGGTGAGTTTTCAACCATTAAAACTCTGGTTCTTTCCTTGTTTTCTTTTTTGTTTTTCAGCTAGATTTTCAAGTTGGATAATGGGAATTGATGGGAGATTTTGGCAAGGGTTACTTGGGTTATGATGCCTAGGACTTGTGTATATGATTTTTGGGTTCATTTGGGAGTTTAATTGAGGTTTGGAAGCTTGTTTTTTAGCTTGGAAATGGAAATCTTGAAGGAGGGAAAAACCAGGGCTGATTAGCCTGGTCCTAGCGCTACAGCGCCCAAGGGAGGGCGCTACAGTGCTAGCCAGGGCAAATCAATTCTGGTTGTAGCACTAGGGCGCTAGGGGGGCAGTGCTGTAGCGCTACCTTGTTTTTCCTGATGCATATTTTGGGCACTTTTGAGGGTTTTGGCTCGGGGTTTCAATTCCTAAGGCTCGGGATCGATTCTACTCACCGTTTGGGTACGATTCGAGGTCCCGGGAGTGAGGTTTAGGTCATGAATCTCTCATTGTTGATTTTCATTAATTGGATTCCATATTTGGTTATGAATAGGTGACCGCTAAGGGATCAAAGGATTGATCATTCTCAAGGGTTGTTCATTTATTATTTCTTGCTCGAACCAGAGGTAAGAAAACTACACCCAGCATGTGATGCATGAGAAACATGTGTTTAGGGCATGACATGAATGTTGAATATGAGGATGTTCAGAGCTTAAGTCTCTGCATTTGTGCATAATGATAATTATGCTAGTGATTGTTAAGTAAGCATGATGAATGCCCTACCTTTGGATATTTGACATATGATATATGTCTGGTTGCATTTCTTACTTGTGCATGGCACTGACTCATTAGTCAGAATCGGCAATGGTGTCAATATTAACTATGAAGCTGTGACTCATTAGTCAAGTTCGGCAGTAGTACTAAGCACTGGTCGTATGTTATTAGCTTAAGAGTCAAGAATGGTCTTAGCGTGTTTAACGCAAGCCGAAAAGATTAGATCTAATCGACATTAGCATTGAATGACTCATCATGAGCATTAATGCCGGACCGACCTCAAGTTCGATGAAAACTAAAAGCGCTTGTCTAGCCTATGGCGGGTCACTTAAAGCCAGGGCCAGAAGGCACAAGTGACTGCATCGTCACATGGCTATGGGTGCTGAGCCCACGTAGTGACTCACTCATCAGTCACTCATCTGGTTTAAGTTAGTGACTTATTCATTAGTCACTCATCTGATTAGGGCTATAAGCCCCAGCATGGTTATCAGAACCTCAAAGTGTTAAATCACTCATCGGATTAAGGCTATAAACCCAAGCATAGTTATCAAGACCTCAAAGTGTTAAATCAATCATCTGATTAGGGCTATAAGCCCCAACATGGTTATCAGAACCTCAAAGTGTTAAATCACTCATCTGATTATGGCTATACGCTCCAGCATGGTTATCAGGACCTCAAAGTGTTAAATCACTCATCTGATTAGGATTGACTTGATAGTAATCCTTGCAGGAGGGCACGATCCACAACCATCATTGTTGGGACTTATTTGCATGCATGAATAGGGCCATTATTGCTAGGCATGCACATTATGATTTAGTAACTTGTTATTACTGTTCATGAGCATATTGAGTTTTCTTGCTGGGCTTTGGCTCATGGGTTCTATGTGGTGCAGGTAAAGGCAAAAGAAAGTTGGACCATCCTTGAGTTGGAGAGCTTAGGTGATGATGTGTACATATGCGTCTGCTCGACCGCCACGGCTCAGGGTTGAAAGAGGAACTAGGGTTAAACCCTATTTTGCCGCTTAGGTCGGCTGGTTGTAAATCTTTTGTTGTAATTAACCTTTAAATTATATTTTTGGGATCCCAATGTATACAGTAAACATTTTAGTGAAACGTTGTATCTTAACAAAAAATTTTAACCCTAAACCACTAATGATACTTAGTTACACGATTATGGCCAAATGACTCGATTATCGAGTTTAACACTGTTTAAAATGCACACCGTAACGGTCCCTAGAGTTTAGAGCGTTACACTACTAATCTTAATTTCCATTAACATGATTATTTAAGTGTTTTTTTTATTATTTTTTAGATTTAAAAAAGGTAATCGAAAAATTTTAATTTTAATTTTTTATTAATAAATTTAAATTAATATTATATTTTGGGTGTTTTATTAAATTCTAAAATTTATTTGGTTTATGCGTAAAATTAATTAAAATTTTAAACATCTTCCAATCATAAAATTAGAAAGTTTTATCTTATCAAATTTGTACTTAATTTCATTTAATTAAAAAATTGTGGTAATTATATTAAATTGCATAAATTATTATTGTTATTTTTTTTTCTGCTTTTTAAAATAAAAATTCCAAACGTACGTGTACATGCATAAGAATTTTAGTTTTCATTGAGGGTAATTAATCTATGGTTAGTTTCATTTTTTAAGGAAGTCTTGGATTGAAATTTTGAAATTCATATAATATCACAGAGTCTTGGATAGTTGTACAATATGTTTTCAGTTGATACAATAGAGACTTTAGAAGGGGATCCTATCCTGAGTTAATATTACTAGATAACATTGCACTAAGCATACCTAATTATGACATAATGAACCGTTCCAACGTACCTTAGTCAACCCATACTATAGAGTCTCAAATAGTTGTCATAGAGAGTAAGACATAGTAGTGAATTTAGAAGGGGGTCCGATCTCGAAAAAATATTTCTAGATAACATTGCACCAAGCAAGCCTAATTATGACCTAGAAAACCATTCCAACCTACCCTAGTCACTGTGCTAACAAATACTACCGCTAGAGTCTCAAATAGATATCCTATAGAGTAATACAGAGTTGTGACTTTAGAAGGAGATCCAATCCCAATCATATATTACTAAAGATCTTAATTATTAAATAACATTGCATCAAGCATAACCAATCATGACATAAGGAAAATTTCTCACGTCCCTATTCACCTAGAACACAAATAGTATCGCAGAGTCTCGGATAGTTGTAAATTAGGTTTTCATTTGATACAATAGACCCTTTAGAAGGGGATCCAGTCCCAAGCTAATATTACTAGATAACTGTTTACCCAAAAAAGGACTACTTGATGACATGTCAGAATTAACCTACACGTGGGATACACGTGACTGTTTAAGAGTGTATGATTTGTTCGACCATCTGTAACGCCCTGGTTACCCCAAGACCGTTACGGTGAACGTTGAACCATGAATTTAACTCGCTAATTGAGTTCTTTGGTTAAAAATGTGCTTCGAGGTGTTATTAATAGGTTAAGGTGGAAAACCAATCAAAATGAAATGATATATTTTATTTAAAACATAAAACTGTTCATGGGCCCATAAAAACATTCACAAGTTATTTACAACTCAAAATGGTCATTACAGTACAAAAATTACAACTCACCAACCTAAGCGAAAAAATGTAGGGCAAACCCCCTAGTTCCTCTGAGAACTCCTTGGCCGTGGTGGTCAAGCGGCCACATTGTACACATCGCCACTTAAGCTCTCCACCCAAGGCTAGGTGAGCTTTTCTTTCCCAATACCTACCCCACATAGCACCCATGAGCCAAAGCCCAGCAAGAAAACTCAATACTGCATGAATATAATATCAACAATGATCATAATAATCATTCAGGACTTTTAGTCCAAAATAGAGAAGTGACAGTTGTAAAAGTCACTAAGGTGGGTTCTATACCCTTTACAAATAAGTGATCATTTCACTAGCTTAAACGAGGTAGGTATCTGGTGAATAGTCACCAACATAAACCTACCGTGTGACCATAGAGTCACAACTGTGGGATTCAGCTCCCTTAGCCATGTGACAAACAGTCACCTAGGCCTTTGGCCCTGGCTCTAAGTAACTAGTCATAGAATAGACAAGCGCTTATAATTTTCATCGAACTTAGGGTCGGTCCAGCATTAATACTCCATATGAGTTATTCAATGTCGATGTCGATTAGATCTAATCTTTTATCGGCTCTGCGTTCTTCACGCTTATGCCATTTCTGACTCTTAGGTCAGTAATACGCAACAAGTGACGATTCTGAATCTTCAGTGCCACACACAAGTAAGCAAGATTTGCTAAGCATTTAATATGTAATCAATGTCCACATATAACGATCAACATGCCTCTATAATAAGTACACATGTCATATTCATAGGGTGTAGTTTTCTTACTTCGGGTTCGAGCGAGAACTAATAAAAGAACGACCCTTGAGAACAATCTTCTCTTTAGTTCCTTAGCGATCACCTAGCCATAACCAATTGGAATCCATTAATAAAGTAAATCAATAAATGGTTCACAATCTAAAACCACACTACCGGGATCAATCCTTAAGGAACCCATCCCCGAGCCTTAAAAGTCATCCCGAGCCCTAAAATAGGCTTACTGAAAAATGGACTAGCGCTGCGGCTCTGCTAGGTGGCGTTGAGGTGCTATTTCAAGTCATAGAGACCTAGCTCTCTGCCCTACCTAGCGCTGAGGCGCTAGGAATGGCGTTGCGGTGCCAACTATAATCTAGAATCTTTCTGGTTTCCTTCCTTGCGACTTCCCCTAAAATCTAAGCTTCCAAACCAATCCCAAACATCAAATTCAACCCCTAAACTTCATACATATCACAACCTCATCAAAACCCAATCAACCTTACTCAAAAACTTCCATTGATTCCCAACTAAACACCTCAAATTCTCAACTGAAAAACCATAATAAAAAATAGAGTACACCTAAAATTCATGAATGAATTCTTACCTTAAGTGGGATTTGAGTCCTCTTCAATGGATGAACCAAGTTCTTAAGCTCCTACCTTTGATTTCCTAGCTTGTTTCTTCAAGTTGAGGTCAAAAATTCCAAAGGAAAAAGGATGCATGGGAGAAGGTTTTCTATGCTCTTTTTCTTGCAAGTTCCACAACCTTCAATGACTTATATCAATCCTAGGGGTGAAAAGACTAAAATGCCCCTAGTTCAAATAAAGGTTTCTAAAGGCTCCCAAGGGTAAAACCTTTATTTCCCACCTATTTCGTTAATCATAATTAACACCCTCCAATTCCCGCTATTCTCGATATTCTCAAATACCAATAATTCATATCCAATTACCCTTTAATTCCCAGCAACGCTCTAATCATTAAATCACCTCGAGACTCACCTCGAGCCTCGAACTTAATCCCGTTATGACCAAATCGCTAATTTTCACTCAAAGATCGTCTCATACCGAATAGCTCGAACAAATCCACATTATAATATGGCCTCTACAATAAATCACTGACATGCATACAAATATACAATTATGCCCTCAACGGGCCAAATTACCAAAATACTCCTGTCATGAAATGTGGACCCACGTGCATGCATTTAACATCATATTATAATATAATTCACATAAACATGCATATAATAGTTTAATGGCATAATAAATCAATTATGGCCCTCCCAGCCTACTAATCCAACCATTAAACCACATTAGGGATTTTGGGGCATTACAACTATCCCCTCCTTACAGAAATTTCGTCCTCGAAATTAACCTGAACATCTCGGGATACTGACTCTGCATATCTGACTCCAGCTCCTAGGTCGCTTCCTCGACCTTGATGTTCCTCCACTATACCTTAACCAAAGGTATTGTCTTATTTATGAGGACCTTGTCCTTTCTCTCAAGTATTTGGACTGGCTGCTCTTCAAAGGAGAGATCTGTCTCAAGCTCCAGATCTTCATAGCGCAAAATATGGGTTACATCAGATACATACCTCTGAAGAGCTGAAACATGAAACACATTATGCATAGCCGACAATGCTGGAGGAAAGGCCAATCTGTAAGCCACCTGACCAATCCTCTCCAGGATCTCAAATGGACCTACAAATCTAGGGCTGAGCTTGCCCTTCTTCCCAAATCTTCTCACCCCTTTCCATGGCGAGACTTTAAGGAAAACATAGTCTCCCACTTGGAACTCCACGTTCCTACGCTTGGGATCTGCATAGCTCTTCTGTCTACTTTGAGAAGCGAACATCCGAGCTCTAATCTTCTCAATGGCTTCACTGGTCCTCTGAACTACCTTAGGACCCAAGTATCTCCTTTCACTTGTCCCATCCCAATGAATGGGAGATCTACACTTCCTACCATACAACATCTCATAAGGTGCAACCCCAATGGTAGACTGATAACTGTTATTGTAGGAAAACTCTATCAAAGGTAGATACTTACTCCAAGATCCACCAAAGTCCAGCACACATGCTCGCAACATGTCTTCTAATATCTGGATCATCCTCTCAGATTGCCCATCTATCTGAGGATGATAAGTAGTACTGAACTTCAACTGTGTTCCCATGGCTTTCTGTAGACTCCCCCAGAACTTGGAAGTAAAAGTAGGGTCTCGATCTGACACGATCGACCTTGGCGCTCCATGGAGGCGCACAATCTCCCTCACATAGAGATCAGCATACTAATCAACTGTATATGTAGTCCTTACTGGCAAGAAGTGAGCTGACTTCGTATATCGATCCACTATAACACAAATAGAATCATGCTGACCAATAGTCCTGGGTAATCCCACCACGAAATCCATCGTGATGTCCTCCCATTTCCACTCTGGGATGTCTAGAGGCTGTAATAACCCTGTCGGCCTCTGATGCTCAGCCTTGACCTGCTGACATGTCAAGCACTTAGCCACATATTCCACTACATCCCTCTTCATCCCCGGCCACCAATATAACGATCTCACATCTTGATACATCTTCGTGGTGCCTGGATGCAAAGAGTAAGGTGTAGTATGAGATTCATTCAGAATCTCTTGCCTCATAGCAGTGTCTAATAAAACACATATCTGCCCCTTGTATCTCAACAAGCCTGAATCAGACACTGTATAATCTCTGGATGCTCCGGCCAAAACATCCTCTCTAATCTTGATCAACTGTGGATCACCCTACTAACCTTCCTTGATTCTCTCCAATAGTGTAGACTGTAGCGTAATATTGGCCAACTGGCCCACTAGCAACTCTAAACCAGCTCTGGTCATATCATCTTCTAACTCTCTGGCTATCAGCCTCACACCATAAATCTGCCCTGGACCCTTCTGGCTTAAAGCATCAGCTACCACGTTGGTCTTTCATGGATGATACAAAATCTCACAATCATAATCTTTTAATAACTCCAGCCAACGCCTTTGTCTCATATTCAAATCTTTTTGCATGAGGAAGTATTTCAGGCTCTTATGGTCTATATAAATCTCACATTTCTCCCCATAAAGATAATGCCTCCATATCTTCAAAGCAAAGACCACAGCTGCCAAGTCTAAATCATGAGTGGGATATCTCTTTTCATACTCCTTCAGTTGACGTGATGCATAAGCAATTACCCTCTTTGACTACATCAGAACACAGCCCAAACCTTGATGCAAAGCATCGCAGTAAATCACAAACTTCTCCTGATCTATTGTAAGACTCAGAATCTGAGCTGTAATCAATCTCTGCTTCAGTTCCTGGAAGCTATTCTCACACTTGACTAACCACACAAATTTCTAATTCTTGCGTGTCAGATCGATCAATGCAGTAGTAATCTTTGAGAACCCTTCCACGAAGCACCTATAATAACCTACTAATCCAAGGAAACTTCTAACCTTAGAAGCATTCTTTGGCCTTGGCCAATCTCTGACTGCCTCAATCTTTGTTGGATCTACCTTAATCCCCTCCTTACTGACAATGTGCCCAAGAAAGGATACCTAAGATAACCAAAACTCACATTTCTTGAACTTTGCAAATAATCTGTGCTCCCTCAATCTCTGTAGAACCAACCTAAGATGATGCTCATGCTCTGACTCTGACTGAGAATAAACCAGGATATCATCGATGAAGACGATCACAAACTGGTCCAGATAATCCTTGAACACTCTATTCATCAAATCCTTAAAAGCAGTTGTGGCATTAGTCAATTCAAAAGACATGACTAAGAACTCATAATGCCCATACCTTGTACGAAAATCAGTCTTCAGTATGTATCCCTCCTTGAACCTAAACTGATGATAACCAGAATGTAGGTTGATCTTTGAGAATACCTTTTTACCTTGCAACTGATCGTACATATCATCTATCCTTGGCAGAGGATACTTGTTCTTGATTGTTAGCTTATTCAGTTCTCTGTAATCGATACACATCCTCAGAGAACCATCCTTCTTCTTCACAAACAGAACCGACGCACCCCAAGGTGAGAAACTAGGTTTGATAAAACCCAAATCCAACAGCTCTTGCAACTATACTTTCAATTCTCTTAACTCAGCTAGGCCCATTCTGAAAGGTGCTCTAGACACTGGCTTCGTCCCTGGTGCCAGTTCTATCACGAACTCTATCTCTCTGTGTGTTGGCAACCCTGGCAAATCTTCTAGAAATACATCTAGGAATTCACAATCTAATCTAGTATCTTCCGGTCTCACTAGCACGACCTAGGTGGTGTTAACCACACTGGCTAAGAGTCCAATGCAACCTCCTTGTAGTAGATCTCTAGCCCTCAACGCAGAAATCATAGGTATGCGAGGTCCATGCACAATACCAACAAACACAAAAGGATCCTCACCTTCAGGCTCAAAGGTGACCATCTTCTGGAGACCACTAACTCCCAAGTGGGTAATAAAGTTCCAAACCCCACAGCATAAAAATCACAAGGTCCACATAGTCTATCAATAATTCTACTAGCAACAAAAGAATATGTAGCACCAAAATCAATCAATTCATTATAAGGGGTTCCAGCACTAAGAAGCTGACCTGTAACTACTAAGGGAGAAGCCTCAGCTTCTGCTTGTGTCAATGCGAACACTCGAGTTGGGGCCGAGCTGTCCGCTTTCCTGGGTTCTTCTTTCCTTGCTTTAAGGCAATCCTTTGTAAGATGACCCACTGCTCCACATGAAAAGCAGGCCCTTGCCCCACACTCTCTCCCAAATGACGCCTCTTACATCTAGGGCATTCAGGATAAGACTTCCAGGCCTCATTACCACCTGAACGACCCATTGGAATACCACGAGGTCACCTATCTGAACCTGGAACTGGGAAGGTGTCAGGAACCTTCCTCTTCTGATCACTGGGGCCTACACCCCTACCAGAACCCATGGATGGAGAACCTGTTCTCCTGAACTTTTTCTGGCTGCATTCTCTCGCCAGATTTTGTTCTCTGCACTCTCAGTTGTGAGTGCCTTCTCGACCACCTGTGCATAGGTAGAAACCCCTTCCATAGTGGTAATACGCACATCTCAGGCTAATCTAGGTTGTAGCCCCTGGAGAAATCTCTCCCTCCTGGTCCCATCAGTGGGCTCCAGCTCCATGGCAAACTTTGCCAATCAATCAAACTTCAGGGCATACTCAGTCACTGATAAACTTCCCTGAAGTAACCCGATGAACTCATCAGCTTTTGCTGCCCTGATGGAATCATTATAATATTTCTCATTGAACAGAGTCTCATACTCTTCCCAACTCAGGGCATTCATGTTTCTGGTCTGGGTTATAACCTCCCACCGAATTCGGACATCCTCCCGAAACATATACGTGGCAAAAGCCACCCCTTCATTACCAGTCACCCTCATGAAGTTCAGGATGGTGGTAATCATGCTGACCCACTGTTCCTCTTTTGTAGGATTTGCACTGCCCTCAAATACTGGAGGTTGCTGTTTCCTGAACCTTTCACAGAGAGGCTCCCATTTATTACCAACCTCTGGCAGCTGCTGGCACTGATACAGGAGGTGCCTCTGATACACTGACCACTGCAGGAACATGTTGTTGTCTCAGGAGACGGAGTTCTTCTCCCTGCCTCAACATTGTAGCTTGCAGATCATTAAATAACTGCTGCCAGTTTGCAGGAGCTGGCTGTGGAATCTGTCCCTGGTCATTCTCTTGACCCTGATTATTATTATTCTTGCCTTGATCACTCTGGCCAGCTGGTGTATTCGCCTGTCTTGGATTCATTCTTATCAACTTATATATATTGTGCTGCAATAGCCAATACGGCCAGCCAGGTAGTAATAACTAAACCTCTTCCCGCCTTACGGTCCAAGAACAAGCAGATAATTATCATATTCCACAGTCATACAAATATACAAATCGATACATGATCATAGCATTTAGCACTTAGCATGTATAATATAATGGTTCACAATCAACAATACAAATAAGTACGTGTCACCAATATCAGTACTAATTAACACACTGTAGCTGAAGATGCAGTATTTAAGGCACAGGTTCAACATGGTGTCTCATGTATACAAGAAAAACATTTATAATATATTTAAGCAGTTAAACATATAACCACATAAATAGTTACCAAACCATGAGTCGAGCTTGACTTCAGTGATGAGTGTACATGCCCAGCCAGTCTATAAAAACCCTAAACTTTGGCACACTCTGATACCAAGTTGTAACGCCCTATTTACCCCAAGACCGTTACGTTGAATCGTGAATTTAACTCGCTAATTAAGTTGTTTGGTTAAAAACGTGCTTCTAGGTGTTATTAATGGGTTAAGGTGGAAAACCAATCAAAAGGAAACGATATATTTTATTTAACACATAAAACTGTTCATGGGCCCATAAAAACATTTACAAGTAATTTACAACTCAAAATGGTCATTACAGTACAAAAATTACAACCTGCCGACCTAAGCGGCAAAATGTAGGGCAAACCCCTAGTTCCTCTGAGAACTCCTTGGCCGTGGTGGTCAAGCGGCCACATATGTACACATCGCCGCTTAAGCTCTCCACTCAAGGCTGGGTGAGCTTTTCTTTCCCAATACTTACACCACATAGCACCCATGAGCCAAAGCCTAGCAAGAAAACTCAATACTGCATGAATATAATATCAACAATGGTCATAATAATCATTTAGTACTTTTAGTCCAAAATAGAGAAGTGACAGTTGTAAAAGTCACTAAGGTGGGTTCTGTACCCTTTACAGATAAGTGATCATTTCACTAGCTTAAACGAGGTAGGTATTTGATGAATAGTCACCAACATAAACCTACCGTGTGACCATAGAGTCACAACTGTGGGATTCCACTCCCTTAGCCATGTGACAAACAATCACCTAGGCCTTTGGCCCTGGCTCTGAGTAACTAGTCATAGCCTAGACAAGTGCTTATAATTTTCATCGAACTTAGGGTCGGTCCAGCATTGATACTCCATATGAGTTATTCAATTCCGATGACGATTAGATCTAATCTTTTATCAACTCTGCGTTCTTGGCGCTTATGCTGTTTTTGACTCTTAGGTCACTAACACGCGACCAGTGCCGATTCTGAATAGTCAGTGTCATACACAAGTAAGCAAGATTTGCTAAGCATTTAATATGCAATCAATGTCTACATATAACGATCAACATGCCTCTATAATAAGCACACATGTCATATACATAGGGTGCAGTTTTCTTACCTCACGTTCGAGCGAGAACTAATAAAAGAACGATATGCTCTTTAGTTCCTTAGCGGTCACCTAGTCATAACCAATTGGAATCCATTATTAAAGTAAATCAATAAATGGTTCACAATCTAAAACAACACTCCCGGGATCAATCCCACACTCTCATGACTCCCAATCTACCCAAACGGGGTAAAAGAACCCATCCCCGAGCATTAAAAGTCATCCCGAGCCCTAAAATAGGCTTGCTGAAAAATGGACTAGCGCTACGGCACTACTAGGTGGCGCTGAGGCGCTATTTCAAGTTAGAGAGACCTAGCTCTCTGCCCTGCCTAGCGCTGAGGTGCCAGGAATGGCGTTGTGGCGCCAACTACAGACTAGAATCTTTCTGGTTTCCTTTTTTGTGACTTCCCCTGAAATCTAAGGTTCCAAACAAATCCCAAACATCACCCAAACATCAAATTCAACCCCTAAACTTCATACATATCACAACCTCATCAAAACGCAATCAACCTTACTCAAAAACTTCCATTGATTCCCAACTAAACACCTCAAATTCTCAATTGAAAAACCATAAGAAAAAAAAAGAGTACTCCTGAAATTCATGGATGAATTCTTACCTCAAGTGGGATTTGAGTCCTCTTCAATCGATGAACCAAGTTCCTAAGCTCCCACCTTTGATTTCCTAGCTTGTTTCTTCAAGTTGAGGTCAAAAATTCCAAAGGAAAATGAAAGAAAAAGGATGCATGGGAGAAGGTTTTCTATGCTCTATTTCTTGCAAGTTCCACAGCCTTTAATGGCTTCTATCAATCCTAGGGGTGAAAAGACTAAAAATGCCCCTAGGTCAAATAAAGGTTTCTAAAGGCTCCCAAGGGTAAAACCGTCATTTCCCACCTATTTCGTTAATCATAATTAACACCCTCCAATTCCCGCTATTCTTGATATTCTCAAATACCAATAATTCATATCCCGTTACCCTTTAATTCCCAGCAACGCTCTAATCATTAAATCACCTCGAGACTCACCCCGAGCCTCGAACTTAATCCCGTTATGACCAAATCTCTAATTTGCACTCAAAGATCGTCTCATGCTGAATAGTTCAAACAAATCCACCTTATAATGTGGCCTCAACAATAAATCACCGACATGCATACAAATATACAATTATGCCCTCAACAAACCAAATTACCAAAATACCACTATCATGAAATATGGACCCACATGCATGCATTTAACATCATATTATAATATAATTCACATAAACATGCATATAATAGTTTAATGGCATAATAAATCAATTATGGCCCTCCCGACTTACTACTCCAACCATTAAACCACATTAGGGATTTTGGGGCATTACAGACCATCGACCAGAAGAGAATCCACTCAGCATATATCATATTTTATGGGTCAAGTCGCAACAATCCATTTATTTCCTTCAGATATGTAATTTTCCATTTATGTAATAATTGAAATTTCCATTATTATTTAGATACCCCCGTATTAAATGTAATTAAGGCCCATCAGTCCATGTAAAACTCCTTGAGCCAAAAAGATCAAATGGAAAAAATAGCTAGAAAGACCGAACAAACCTCTGGTGCCGCACCAACCCAGCCTCCTCCGCAAAATGTGGCTGAAGATGAGCACAAGTGGAATTCGAAGAGGAGGAAATGGATTCTAAGACCTTGAGGACGACACTAATTGTGTTGCAGGTGGAATTAGCCAATCTGAGGGCAAATTAGGAAAATGTGGCTGAAACGATGGCGTTGCAGCAGAGAGAAATTGATAGGCAACGCCAAGAATTGAATGAGCAGCAGACCATATGGACCGCCGACAGAGGGACGCCACTGTCGCCCTTGAGGCAGCCTTTTAGTGGCCTGAAGACAGCCTGCACCAGCCTCCCAACCGGATCAGCCACCCAGTGTACCACCACAACAAGGTGCATATTCAAGTCATCCACAACATCACCACACTCCACCTCAAACGGCAAGTCCTCAGAGGCTGGAGCAACCTATGCTTCTCAATAGGATATTCCATTTCAAGATCCTTAGTAGCACCCACCTTCTCGTGCTAGTCGAGACAATCCCCAGCAAAAAAGGTTGAATAGGGCTGGGCAGTCTCCCGGAAGCCCTAGGTGCCAGACTACTGAGGAGCCAAATCCACCGAGCAAGGGACAACGTCCTTCTGCTGGTAGAAGGCAGCTGAATTAGGCTCTGCAGTGAGGCCCCCCTCCCCCCACGACATAATAATGACTGGGGACCTACTGACCAACGCAGGTCTCCACATGACAGTCGAGACATGCCAGCGAGGGGAGGAGGAAACACTGCAATCAACATGTCGCACCATAGTCGGTCACACTTTAGGGATGGCCATGACTACAGTGAGTCAGATTCCGGCAAAGGAAATGTTGGTCGAAGGCAAGGAGATAGGGGTGGAGAGTAGAGCCCCCCACCAAGAGAGAACCGGCTGACGAGTCAGAATGCTGGGGGGGAGCCTAGGCAACCTAACATCTTTGATCGATTGGACGCTAGCGAACAAAGGCGTAGGGATGAGGATTTAAGGGAAGTTCTCCATGACAGACGAGAAATACATGACAAGTATGCCCCACCAGCACTAGTCGCCATAATAATACCAGACGTTGTATAGGCCCATCTCGATGCATTGAACCAGGTCTTCCAGCAGCTAGTGGGGAGCCGGACATCCCACACTGAATACGATCGAAGAAGGGGCTCTCCATTTGTACAAAGAATAGCAATGGCCGAGACTCCAAAAAAATTTAAGATTCCAGTCTTGCCCAACTTCACAGGATTAGAAGACCCAGTATATCACGTAAATAAATTTGAGATACAAATGGATATCCAGAAGGTGTCAGATGACGCTTAATGCAGAATCTTTCCAACCACCTTGTTTGATACTGCTCAATAGTTGTTTTTCATATTCCTTCATGCCAGCATAGTGTCTCGGGAAATGTTCGTGAAGGAGTTTTACGGAGAGTTTTACGCTGCTCGTGTACATCCTATCAAGGCTAACCAGCTGGTCGATATATGCCAGAAGGAGGGAGAAACCCTGAAGGGGTATGTCCAATGTTTTATGCAAGCCACTGTTGGGGCTAAGATAGTTGGTGATGAAGGGAAGATGATGCCACTTACTGCTGGAGTACGGTGCCATTCATCCCTCTGGAACAATTTGCGGAAGCATGGGGTAAAGAGCACCCAAGAATATATGGACCGAGTGGATCGGTACATCAATCTTGAAGAGCCATTATCAACGAAGGGAAGGCGCTTGCAGACGACCAGAGTCGAAAGAAGATCCCACCAAAGCCACCAGTGGGTCTGGGAAACCCAATGGAAATGACAAAAATAATGGGAAAAACAGAGGAAAAAGGGTGAACCACGAGCTATCAACATCTGAGAACAAGCGCCCCAAAAGTAACAGATACGAGCCGAGGTTCACCAATTACACGAACCTAGTCGATGGCAGAGCATAAGTATACCAGACCACTAACACCACTGTTCCCTTCAGGCGTCCAGCACCAATCAAAAAAGATATCTCCAAGAGAGATACAACCAAGTTTTGTCGTTTTCATAACGACATTGTCATGACACCAACGAATGCAACCAGCTTAAAGATGAGATCGAGTTCCTTATCAGATAAGGACACCTGAGAAGATATGTACGAGCCCTTGGAGGTTCTCAACAAGAGGCTCAAGGAGGCAACGAGCAGGCACCTGTACACCAACACTCGCCCCATTTACTGCCAGCTCTAATTGCTGGTACATTGCTGACCATTTGCGATGGCCCATACCTAGCAGGAGATAGTGGGAAGGCAAGGGAAAGGTATGCCCGAACCTTACATCATGACCAGGACATTGAAATGTTAAACATAGAGGAGCGAACTCCCAAAAAAGCTCGAACAGAGGAAAAACTGATAAATTTCTTTGAGCTTGACGCTCAGCATGTCTGATTGCCCCATTCGGATCCTCTGGTCGTAGATGTCCAGATCGCTAATATGATGGTTAAATGAGTATTGGTGGATACAGGGAGCTCAGTGAACATTCTATACAAATCTTCGTTGGAAAGAATGAAGTTATCAGTGCAAGATTTGGAGCCATCCAACCAAACCATTTATGGTTTTTCTAGCGAAGGGCTCGCGCCAACAGGTCGATTAGGCTTCCAATCACAGCAGGAACTGCACCAGTGAACAGGACATTACTCGCTACTTTTATGGTAGTTTATTGTCCTTCTACGTATAATGCTATGATTGGAAGGCCTATTCTAGTCGACTTGCGAGCCGTGACCTCGGTCTAGAACTTGGTCATGAAGTTTCCAACTCACGCAGGGGAAGGATGCATGTTGGGAAACCAATGAGAAGCGCGGGAATGTTATAATTCCTTAATCATCAAGGCAAAAAGGAGTGCATCGGGGGAAAAACCGAGAAAAGGTTGCAGTTGGCGAATGAAGTACATACCCAATCAGGTGAACAGTTCACCAAATAGGGTGTTGCCCAAAGTGAGGATAGGGATCTAGATCCTCTCTTTGGGATTTTGAAGAAGATGTAGGACCAGTGGAGCACCTCAAGGAAGTCCAACTTGATGAAGCAGCCCGACCAGGGTTGTGAAAGTCGGTAAAAACTTAGAGACAACAACAAAGCAAAAACTGGTAGAATTTTTTAAGGAGAACCAGGAGGTGTTTGCTTGGTCGCATAAAGATATGGTTGCGATTGACCCAACAATTATCAGCCCTGTCTTGAATATAGATAATTTTTTTCCACCAGTACAACAATAAAGGAGGTTACTCGACAAAGATAGATCAAATGCGTTAAAAGAAGAGGTCGAGAAGCTAAAGGAGAATGGATTCATCAGCGTAGCATTTTATCCATCTTGGGTCTCGAATCCTGTATTAGTTCCCAAGCTGAATGGCAAGTGGAGGACGTGCGTAGATTTCACAGACCTCAATAAAGCCTGCCCGAAGGATTTTTTTCCACTCCCAAGGATCGACCAGTAGGTCGATGCCACATTAGGGCATGAGATCTTATCATTCATGGATGCATACTATGGATACAATCAGATTAGGATGCACCCACCTGATGAGGATCGCACTAGCTTTCAAACTGATACAAGGCTTTACTGTTATAAAGTAATGCCTTTCGATTTGAAAAACGTTGGTGCAACTTACCGGCGACTGGTCAACCACATGTTCAAAGAACTGATCAATGTTAACATGGAGGTATATTTCGATAACATGCTGGTCAAGTTGAAGAAGGCAGGAGAGCACATCGGGGGCCTGTGAGAATGCTTCAACGTCTTGAACAAATATCAGATGAAGCTAAATCCCCTTAAGTGTTCATTCGGAGTCGGATCGGGAAATTTTTTGGGATTTATAGTCAACTTGGGAGGTATCGAAGCTAATCCCAAAAAAATCAAGGCCTTGATTGAGATGAAGTCGCCTGCCAAAATTAAAGATGTTCAAAGTCTAACCGGGAGGATTGCCGCTTTGAGTAGATTTATTTCTAAATCAACGGACTAGTGTGTTCCATTCTTTAATCTACTCAGGGGAAACAAGAAGTTCGAGTGGACGGAAGAGTGCGAGCAGGCTTTTCAAGCGTTAAAGTCTCATATGTCACAACCACCATTCTTATCCAAGCTGATCAAAAAAGAAACTTTGTTCATCTACTTGGCAGTCACCGAGTATGCTGCTAGCGCTGTCCTGATCATAAAGGAGGAACATGTTCAAAAAGTTGTGTATTATATAAGCAGAGGCTAATAAGGGCAGAGTTGTGGTATCCGCCCATTGAGAAATTAGCTTATTGCTTGATTTTGCCCTCCAGAAAGTTGCGACCATACTTCCAAGCTCACCCCATCGTGGTACTCACCGACCAGCCACTACGGCAAGTTTTGTAAAAACCAGAAGCTGTCGGTCGAGTATTGATTTGGGCAGTTCGATATTTCTTATTCGCCATGAGCAGTTGTGAAGGGACAGGCTCTAGCAGACTTTTTCGCAGAATTAACCGGAATACAGGATACCGAGTCGATAGAAGAGCCTGAGCTACAAAGTCAAGCTCTTTCCTGGAAGTTGTTCGTAGATGGCTTTTCCAACGAGCACAATGCTGGAGCAGGTTTGATCTTAGTCACACCCGAAGGACATCAATTCCATTGTGCAATCATATTTGACTTCATAGCGTCCAATAATGAAGCTAAATACGAGGCCCTGCTCGCAGGATTAAGATTAGCCAAAAACATGGATATAAAGTCGCTTGAGATCTACAGTGACTCCCAGCTAGTGGTTAATCAAATTATTGGAGAATATCAAGCCCGAGGTCTTAGTTGCTTATTTGAACAAAGCAAAGGACTTATTGGCACAATTCGAAAAATATACTCTCCAACAAGTACCTCGTGACCAAAACTCAAATGTCGATGCTTTGGCCAAGTTAGTAAGCGCGAAAGATGCTGACACCTTAAACATAGTACCAGTTGAGCATTTTTCCGCACCAAGCATTCAAGCAGAAGAATCTTCCCTGGTAATCTAAGCAACAGACACATGGATCCATGACGCTCTCCATTGAATACCTAGAGCAAGGAGTGCTGCCGGCGGATAGAAACAAGGCAAGAACCCTCCAGAGGCAGTTGGCTCGATTCATTCTGGTCGATGGAGTTTCATACAGAAGAGGGTACTCGATGCCACTTTTAAGGTGTGTTTCAAAGGAAAAGGCCAAGGAACTAATGCGAGAAGTCCATGAAGGTTTCTACAGAGATCATGCTGGGGGCAGAGTTTATCAAAAAAGATCCTAAGGCAAGGATACTTCTAGCCTACCATGAATGAGGACTCTGTCGATTTTGTTCGAAAATGCGACAAGTGACAAAGGTTCACCAAAATACCAAGAGTAGCCCCTATGAGCTCAAACAGATGCAAAGCCCGTGGCCATTTGCAGTATGGGGGATAGATTTGATCGGGTCTTTACCCACAGGAAAAGGCAATGTCAAGTATGCAGTAGTTGTTGTTGACTACTTTACAAAGTGGGCGGAAGCTGAACCACTTGCAACAATAACGACCAAGAAGGTGCTAGATTTTGTAGTGAAGAACATCGTGTGTCGGTATGGGTTGCCAAGAAAGATTGTCTCAAACAATGGCACAGAATTTGATAGTGATCTGTTCACAAATTTTTGAGAGAGGCATGAGATTATCAAGAGTTTTTCTTCAGTAGCTCATCCGCAAGAAGTGGACAAGTTAAAGCTGTCAACAAAACCCTGAAGAATACCCTGAAGAAAAGGCTTGAAGAAGCGAAGGGGGCATGGCCAGAAGAGCTACCAGAAGTCCTTTGGTCGTATAGAACGTCCCATCAAATAGCAATGGGCCATTCTCCATTTTCTTTGGCCTATGGATATGAAGCCATGTTGCCAGTTGAATTAGACCCACCATCACATAGAAGGTTGGCATACAATCAGAGTGTTAATAGTCAGTTATTGATGGAATCTTTGGATTTGGTCGATGAAAGGCGCGAGCAAGCTCAAATCCGAGTAGTAGCTTACCTGCAAAAGGTCGCTCGATATTTCAACTCTAAAGTATGTGAAAGAAAATTTAACGTGGGAGATTTGGTACTTATAAGAGTTTTTCTTAACACCCACGATCAAGCTGCTGGAGTGCTTGGACCTAACTGGGAGGGTCCGCATAAAATTGAAGAAGTCATCTAACCAGGCACTTATAAACTTGCTCGCTTGAATGGAGATCTCATTCCTCGCTATTGGAATGGAGAACACCTGCACAAGTATTATCAATAAAACAATTATTTTTAAAGAATTGGCTTGTATTAATATCATTTTTTACAAGTTTATGAACAAGGTTCAGTCAGTCATATGACTAGTATTAGTGTAAGATCAATTATTGATCACTCGTACAGACACGATTGTCTATTTATTACGAGAAATAAAATGAACTGTGCGTAGCTAGTTATTCTTGCCAATTATTATATTTATTACAAGTATTTGCTCATTGCGTGTGTTGTTTTGCTATATTATCATTTTTATAAGTATTTATTACGGGCAACAATGTTCGAACAGGTCTTGGTCTTGGCAAGTGACCGAGGACCTTAAGCTCCTCAATCACTTAGGGGGCATATAAGGTACTAAGCAAGTTAAGTATATCAACATGCATATCTAAACACACGAGCAAAATAAGGGAAAGCATACTACGGTACTTGGAGTATTTTTCAAAATGTTGTTTAAATTTTGTCAAATAAAAACAAAGTGCTATGCTAAGTTCGGTCATGCGAACAGATGTTATAATAAATTGCAAATATTATAATATCAAAGTAAAATATTTTACACTACGAGCAGTTGCTACTTGGATGTAATTACTAATTAAAACAAAAGCTGCCCCACGCAGAAAAAATTTGTCTTGACATCACGAACCGTGGTTCGTGTGTCCAACTTACAAATCAAAATAAATAAATAAAGTTATGGAGCGACAAGAGCAGCTGGAGGATCTTGCTGGGGTTGCTGGTCGACTGTCATCCCAGCATCTTCGTCGACGTCTTAATTGCCTGTTGCCAAAGAGATCTCAGAGGATCCCTGAGCTTTCTCCTCTTCTTCCAGGCGAGTAATGCACTTCGCCAACTGTAACGCCCTACCGCCTTAGAGCAGTTACTAAGTGAGTTAAAAACGTGCAATTAACTAGCTAATCAAGGTTTTAAGACAAAAGTGTAACTAAACCATCAACAGAGTCATACACTTTGAAAATAATTTAATTCATTGAAAATTATAAAGTGTTTAACATTCAGGATCCCAAAATACTGTTTATAAATATTTATAACTCAAAAATATGATTAAAGTCAACTAAACGACAAAATATAATTTAGTACAACACATCTCCCAAAAATGCCCCTGGCCGTGGCGGCTAGGCAGGCCAAACATGTACGCGTCGCTTCACGCTCTCCGTACTCATGGTTGGTCGATTTTCCCCTTTCCCTTACCTGCACCACAAAGCACCCGTGAGCCGAAGCCCAGCAAGAAAACTCCACACAAATAGATAACATATGCATATCAATCACTCAGCATATAACAAATCTACCAACAGGCTAAACACATACGGCCATGCTGTCCCAGGCGCTTTACCAGGCCCTGAGTTTGCGGTCTACACCGTAAGGATATCCCAGGTATCCTTAGGGTTTTACCCTGCAACATGCACTCCGCGTGCTAAACGCTGCTCCCGGCCCCTTGCCATTCTCGGCTTTCGTCGTTCCCAGCCCTTGCCATTCTCAGCCTTCACCGTTCCCGGTTGTTGCCGATCATTCACATACATGCATACATAGCATAATTAAACAAACACTTAAACATGTATTAACATAATCAAAGGGCTACGCCCTGCACATAAACACACAGGGTCGTGCCTTGCAATACAACTATGGGGCCTCGCCTTGCTCTACGGGTACAACAGTTTTCTTACCTGTGTCCCGAGCTTCATGAGCACCAAAATCTCAAGCACAGTCCCCTAACCCGAGCCTCGCTGAAAACCTAGTCACAACATATACAAAGCACTCTCATTACTTACCAATTCATAAACATCTCCCGGAACCAATCCCGTGCTCTCAGGACCTCCCGTTTCCCCACACAAGGTAGCGAAAGCATCCCCCGAGCCCCCTGAGCCAAAACCCTAATAACACAATTTACCCTTCCCAGAAATTGGCCTAGCGCCGTGGCACAACCCTATAGGTGCCGCGTCGCCCAGAGTGGTGCCCTCCTCCTGATTCAACCTAGCGCCGCGGCACGGAAGAACAGGGTCGCGGCGCTCATACACGAACCCAGAAACTGGGTTTTTCCCAACATTTTCCCCGAGCCAAAACTCTTCCAAATCAATACCCAAGTACTCCCAAGTCCTCAATTCGAACTAGAACTTCATATAAATAGTATAACAACTTATGAAGACCAAAAACACACTCAAACACTCCTCCAAACTCATAATCACAAAATGGTTTAAAACTTTATAAAACTTAAACCACTAACCAGGAAACTTAAACCATAACAGAGCATAAACCTCATAAATGCATAAAACTCTTACCTCAAGTGGAAATTCGACCTTGAGCTACTTTCCCAATCCAATTCCAAGCTCAATTCCACAAATCCCAATCTGAAACTTCACTCCAATAATCCACAAGACAACACACAATTCAACCCTCAAACCATAACATTTTTGGTTGAATTCTACAAAATAACTACTTGGAATCCTTACCTCATATATGCAGAACAACCTCTAGCTTTCTTGGCTTGATTCCCCACTTGATCCCACAAAAATTAGAGGTCCTTCCTTCCTGGTTTCTAGTTCTCTCTAGAGCTCCCCAAACATAACCCTTGCTTAAGCCAAAATGAGAAAACGTTCCAAGCCTTTCCTCAGCCAAAGTTTATCTACCACCTAAGCCAAATGACTCAATTGCCCTCATTTATAACATAGATTCTAACTAATCCTCAAGGGCAGCCTAGACTTTTCTTTATCCTCTTACAAGAATGCCACTTTCCCACTTAAAACAACTATCCTCAAGAGTTACCTATGGTTACCCGAGTTACCAAAATACCGCTAACCACTAATTATTCCCCAGGTGACTATCTGGCTAAACCGCACCCTGGTTCTGTCTCGGATCGTGCAACACAGTTATATCACCACTCACACATGGTATCAATCACAATATATTTACAATATTGCATTTATGCCCTCAGCAGGCTAAAATTACAAATACGCCCCTAGCAACCAAATGGGGCCCACATGCATATTTAATTCCCCTAAACATACATTCCTAACCACATATTTATCAAATTCACATATTAGCAAAATAAATCAATTATTGCCCTCCAGGCTCACTAATCAAGGACCTAAGCCTCATTAGCAAATTTGGGACGCTACAACTATCCCCTCCTTACAGAAATTTCATCCTCGAAATTACCTGAATAGCTCGGGATACTGCTCCCGCATGTCTGATTCAAGTTCCCACGTCACCTCCTCTGCCTTGCTATTCCTCCACAACACTTTCACCAAGGCGATGGTCTTGCTCTACAACACTTTGTCCTTCTAATCGAGAATTTAAACCAGTTTCTCCTCATATGACAAATCCTGATCTAGCGCCAAGTTCTCATAACTCAATACGTGTTAAGAATCTGATACATAATTCCGAAGCATGGATATGTGAAACACATCGTGAACCCCCGATAGAGTTGGAGGCATCGCTAGTCTGTAAGCTACCTCTCCAACCCGTTCCAGAATCTCGAAGGGACCAAAAAATCTAGGGCTCAGCTTGCCCCGAACACCAAACCGTTTCACTCCCCTCAAAGGTGAAACCCTAAGGAACACATGGCACCGACCTGAAATTCTACGCTCCTGCATTTCAGGTCCGAGTAACTCTTCTGGCGACTCTCGGAGGCGAGCATTCGAGCTCTAATATTTTCAATCGCCTCATTGGTCCTCTAAACCATCTCAGGACCTAAGTACCTTATTTCACCTGTTTCATCCGAATGGATAGGTGATCTACACTTCCTCTCATACAGCATCTCGTACGGAGCCACTCCAATGGTCGCCTGATAACAGTTATTGTACGAGAACTCAATCAAAGGGAGATACTTGCGCCAAGATCCCCCAAAATCGAGCATGCAGGCTCGTAGCATATCCTCTAGTATCTGAATCGTCCTATCAGATTGTCCATCTGTCTGAGGATGATAAGCGGTACTCAACCGTAACTGCGTGCCCATAGCCTTCTGTAGACTCTCCCAAAACTTGGAAGTAAAGGTTGGGTCCCTGTCGGATACTATCGAGATCGGAGCGCCATGAATTCAAACAAATACCTTCACATATAACTTGGCATACTGCTCCACAGTATAAGTCATCCTGACAGGTAAAAAGTGGGTGGACTTACTATACCTGTCCACAATCACCCACACTGAGTCATGCTGTCCCATGATCTTCGGCAAACCAACCACGAAGTCCATGGTGATATCTTCCCACTTCCACTTTGGAATTCCTAGAGGCTGCAATAACCCTGCTGGCCTCTGATGTTCAGCCTTGACCTGCTGACAAGTTAAGCCCTTGGCCACATAATCCACCACGTCCCTCTTCATGCCCGACCACCAATACAAAGCTCTCAAGTCTTGGTACATCTTCGTCGTACCAGGATGTAAGGAGTAGGGAGTGGTATGCGATTCATCCAAGATCTCTCACCAAATATTAGCATCCATCGGAACACAGATCTGACCCTTGTACTTCAGCAACCCCTTCTCTAAGATAGAAAAGTCCTTAGCCGCTTTGGCTAAAACACTCTCTCCCTGTGCCCTCTCAACTGGGAATCCTTCCCCTAGGCCTCCTTGATCCTCTCAAGGAGTGAGGACTGAAGAGTGATGTTGGCTAACCGACCAACCACCAACTCTATACCCGCTCTAGTCATTTCCTCACCTAACTTATTAGATATCTGCCTTAAACTAAACAACTGTCTTGGGCCCTTCTGACTCAGTGCATCAGCCACTACATTAGCCTTCCCAGTATGGTATAGGATATCATAATCATAATCCTTTACTAACTCTAGCCACTGTCTCTGTAATGCCCTGGTTACCCCAGAACAGTTACGGTGAACGATGAACCGTGAATTTAACTCGTTACCCGAGTTCTTTGGTTAAAATGTGCTTCTAGGTGTTATTAATAGGTTAAGGTGGAAAAACAAATCAAAAGGGAAGGATATATTTTATTTAAAACATAAAACTGTTCACGGGCCCATCAAAACATTTACAAGTTATATACAAATCAAAAGGGTCATTACTATTTAAATTTACAACCCGCTGACCTAAGCGACAAAAATAGGGTAAACCCCCTAGCTCCTCTGAGAACTCCTTGGCCGTGGTGGTCAAGCGGCCACATATGTACATATCACCACCTAAGCTCTCCACTCAAGGTTAGGTGAGCTTTTCTTTTCCTTTACCTACACCACATAGCACCCATGAGCCAGAGCCTAGCAAGAAAACACAATAACACATGAATATAATAACAACAATGATCATAATAATCATTCAGGTTTTTTAGTCCAAAATAGAAGAGTGACAATTAGAAAAATCACTAAAGTGGGTTCCATTCCCTTTAGCCATGTGACGATAGGGTAACCTGAGCTTTACTAATAAGTGATCCTTTCACTAGCTTATCAAGATAGGTGCTCGATGAACCAGTCACCAATATAACCTACCGCATGACCATAGAGTCACAACCATGGGATTCTGCTCCCTAGCCATGTGACAAGTAGTCACCTAGGCCTTAGGCCCTGGCTCTTAGTAACTAGTCCTAGACTAGTCAAGCACTTATAATTTTCATCGACCTTAGGGTGGGTCCAGCATTAATGCTCCTAGAGTCATTCAACGATGATATCGATTAGATCTAATCTTTTATCGGTCCTGCGTTCATGATGCTTATGCCGTTTCTGACTTTCAGGTCAGTAATACGCGACCAACGCCGCCCCTGACTAGTCAGTGCCATACATAAGTAAGCAGGAGTTACTAAGCATTTAATATGCAATCAATGTCCACATTTATTAACCAACATGCCTCAACAACAACCACACATGTCATGTATATAGGGTGCAGTTTTCCTATCTCTGGTTCGAGCGAGAAATAGAACAAGAACGACCCCTGAGAACGATCAAACTTTTGATTCCTTAGCGATTACCTAATCATAACCAAATATAACCTCCATTAATAAAAATCAACAATGAAAGGGTCTTGACCTAAACCCCACTCTCGGGACCTCGAAAAGTACCCACATGGTGAGTAGATTCGATCCCGGGCCTTAAGGATTGAAAACCTGAGCCAAAAACCCTTAAAAACACTCAAAACGGGATTCTGAAGGAACAGAGTAGTGCTACTCACTAGCACCCCAGTGCTCTTCTCAAAACCCTAAACCGCCCAAGCCTCCCATGGGTAGCGCTGTAGCGCCCCCTTGTGGGTGCTGTAGCGCTACACCCAGCCTGATCTTCCTCTTATTCTTCCTCCTTCAACTCCATCAATTCTAACTCGATTCCAATGCTTCCAAACCTCATTTTTGGTGCCAAATGAACCCAAAAACCATCCCCACAAGCCCTAAGAATCACAACCACAAGAACCCTAGCCAAAAACTCCCAACAAAACCAATCATCCAACCTAGAAATCTCAACTAAAAACCAAAGCTAAAACAAAGCAAACCATGAATTTTAATGGCTAGAAACTTACCTCAAGTTCAGATTATGATGCACTTCAATGGTGGAACACACTCCCAAGCTCTCAAGACTTATTTCCCAAGCTTGAATCCTCAAATTAGGCTAAAAAATCACAAAGAAAAAGAGAGAAAATAGGTATGGAAGAAAGTGCTTAAGACACTCTGTTTTTCCCTTCCTTCTACATCCTTCAATGGCTTAAATCTATCCTAGGGGTGAAAAGACCAAAATACCCCCAGGTCAAATAAATATTTCTAAAGGCTCCCAAAGGCAAAATCGACATTTTCCACCAATTTCGTTAATCATAATTAACGCCCTCCAATTCCCGCTATTCTTGATATTCTCAAATACAAATAATTCATATCTCGTTACCCTTTTATTCCCGGCAACGCTCTAATCATTAAAATCACCCTGAGACTCATCCTGAGCCCTGAACTTAAACCTGTTATGACTAAACCGCTAATTTATATTCCAAGATCGTCTCATGCCGAATAGCTCGAACAAATCCACATTATAATGTGGCCTTAACAATATGTCACCGACATGCATATAGGTATACAATTACGCCCTCATCGGGCCAAATTACCAAAACACCCCTGTAATGAAATGTGGACCCACATGCATGCATTTAATATTATAATATATTATAATTCACATAAACATGCATATAATTATTTAATGGCATAATAAAACAAGTATGGCCCTCCCAGCCTACTAATCCAGCCATCAAACTGCATTAGGGATTTCAGGGCATTACAGCTCTGGCGCATATTCAAATCTTTCTGAGTAAAGAAGTACTTCAAACTCTTATGGTCGGTCTATATTTCGCATTTCCCACCATACAGATAATGTCTCCTAACCTTAAGTACAAATACCACCTCTGCCAACTCCAGATCATGCGTGGGATATCTCTGCTCATATTCCTTTAACTGTCTCGACGCATAGGCTATCACCTTTCTAGCTTGCATCAGCACACACCCTAAACCTTGTCTGGAAGCATCACAATAAACCACAAACTTCTCATTGTCTGTCGACAGACTCAACACTGGCGCAGTGCTCAGTTGCCGCTGTAATTCCTTAAAACTGTTCTCATATCTGTCTGTCCAAACATACTTTATTTTCTTCTTTGTCAATTCTGTCAACAGCGTAGCTATCCTGGAGAACCCCTCAACAAACCGCCGATGATACTCAGCCAATCCCAGAAAACTCCTAACTTCAGAAACACTGCTCGGTCTAGGCCAATCTTTCACTGCCTCAATCTTACTTGGGTCAACCAGTATCCCTTCCTTACTGACAATATGGCCCAGATATGTGACTTGAAGTAGCCAAAAATCGCACTTGCTGAACTTAGCATATAGCTTATGCTCCCTCAACCGCTATAACACCAAACATAGATGCTGCTCATGCTCTGTCTCTGACTGAGAGTACACAAAAATGTCATCGATAAATACAATCACAAACTTGTCCAAGTAGTCCTTGAAAACCCTGTTCATCATAGCCATAAAAGCTGCTGGGGCATTGGTTAATCCAAAGGACATAACCAAGAATTCGTAGTGTCCATACCTTGTGCGAAAAGTGGTCTTTGGTATGTCCTCCTCTTTAATCCTTAACTGACGGTAACCTGATCGGAGATCAATCTTGGAAAACACTGTCTTCCCCTGTAGCTGATCGAACAAGTCGTCAATCCTAGGTAGTGGATACTTATTCTTAATGGTTAACTTGTTTAGCTCCCTGTAGTCAATACACATCCTAAGAGATCCATCCTTCTTCTTTACAAACAACACTGGAGCACCCCATGGCGAGAAACTCAGTCTGATGAACCCCAAATCCAATAACTCCTGCAATTGAATCTTCAACTCCTTCAACTCCACCGGAGCCATTCTATAAGGTGTCCCGGATACTGGCTCTGCCCTTGGCACCAACTCAATGACAAACTCAGTCTCCCACTGCGGTGGCAACCCTGGCAGGTCTGCTGGAAATAAATTTGGAAACTCACATACCAATCTGGTCTCCCCCAGTCTGACCGACACAACACTAGAGGTATCCACAATGTTCGCTAGGACTCCTATGCAACCTTCCTGCATCAGGTCTCTAGCCTTTAGCGCTGAAATCATAGGTACCTGCGGTCCACTAACTATCCTCACAAATACAAAGGCTATCTCCCCTTCTTGTTCAAAAGTCACCATTCTGCGCTTGCAGTCAATCGTTGCCCCATACCTCGATAACCAATCCATCCCCAGGATCATATCGAATTCGTCCATCGCAACCTTCAGATCAACAAACAACTCCCTACCATCTACCTCTACTGGAAAAGCTCTAATCCATCTCCTAGAGACTACTAGTTCCCCAGTTGGCAACAAAGTCTGAAAACCCCTAGCACACAAATCACTAGGTCTACACAGCTGATCTATCACTCTAGCAAATACAAATGAATGGGTAGCTCCCGAATCAATCAATGTAGTATAAGAAAACCCAGCACTAGAAATCTGACCTGTCACAACCGGGGCTAGCCTCCGCCTCAGTCTGAGTCAAGGTGAATACTCTGGTAGGAGCGAGGTTGTCTCCCTGCTTCGGCTCCTCCTTCCTGGCTTGTGGGCAGTCCTTCTTCAGATGATTGGCACTCCCACAAACAAAGCAAGCCCTAATCCTGCACTCACCCTGGTGTCGTCATCTGCACCGAGGACATATTGGAAAACTCCTCCAGTTGTCACCACCGCCCTGACGGCCGCCAAAAGAACCCCGTGCCCTCCTATCCGAGCTAGGAGGAACAAAAGAATCGGGGGCCTTCCTTTTCTATTCACTAGGGCCGCTACCCCGACTAGATCCAGTAAAAGGATGCACCATCCTCCTAGCATCGCGCCTAGCAGTGCCCTCTCTCCAAATCTGATCCTTGGCCCCCTCATCTATAAGGGCCTTGTCTACAACCTGAGCATAAGTAGTAGTCTCTGGGTCCAAGGTAATCTTCACATCACGGGTGATCATGACATTGAACCCCCACACAAACCTATCTCTTCTTACCGCATCAGTCGGCACCAAATCTGGAATGAACTTCGCTAACCGATCAAATTTCAAAGCATACTCAGTAACGGTCAACCGGTTCTGAGTCAGGTTAATGAACTCGTCAACCTTTGCAGCTCGAACTACTACACTGTAGAATTTCTTGTTAAAGAGGTTCCTGAATTCTTCCCAAGTCATAACTGCCACATTCCTCCTCTGAACTACTACATCCTACCAGATGCGGGCATTCTCTCTGAACTTGTAGCTGGCACAGGCGACCCTCTCGTTCCCCTCAACTCTCATAAAATCCAAAATTGAGGAAGTCATATTCATCCACTACTCTGCCCGCAGTGGGTCTGGTCCACCCTCAAAGGTGGGAGGATGCTGCTTCCTGAACCTTTCATATAAAGGTTCCCACCTGTTTTCCATAACAGGCTGAACCGGCACTCGCGCCATAGCCTGCTGAATTGACAACCCAATGGCCTGAGGAGGGGCCTGCTAGCTCAAATGTCGAAGTTCTTCCTCAGTTCGTTGTAATCTTTCTTCCATTTCGGCAAACATCTGTTGCCAATTATGTGGGGCAGGTGGAGGGTCCTGACCCTGATTGTCATCCTCGGCCCTACTGCCACGGAGTCTAGATGATTGTCGAGGCATCTCTACAATATGCCTGCAATCAACGATGCCGCTCACAGGCATGATAACTATAACGACCCGAATTCGGTAATCGGGCTTAGGGCCTTGATTAGTGTGCCTGGAGGGCAATAAATGATTTATTATGCTTTAATGTGTTAATGGGTGAATTAATGTGGATATATGATAGTGATGCATGTTTAGTGAGTTAAATGTGCATGTGGGCCCCGTCTGGATATTAGGGGCATGAATGTGATAAATGTCATATGTGTGATATGTCTGTGCAACACGATCCGAGACAGTCCTGGGGAGCGCTTAGCCAGAGGGTCACAACGGGGTTGAGATTCGGACTCGGGGTGAGTCGAGGGGTAATTTGGGTACTAGGTGTGTTATGGGATTATCGGGACATGAAAATAAATATTTGGAGATATATTTGAGGATAGAAAGTCTAGGCGGGAATATTGGGAAAATTTACCATTTTGCCCTCAGGGACGTTTTGGTACCCCGAGCCTTGAGGTAACCATATAGACTTAAGCTGAATAAAACAAAAAGGAGGATTTACTTAGAAGCTTTGGGAAACCGACCTCTATACTTCTCCTTCTGAACTTAGGATAGCATCTCACCATTTACATCTTTCTCTCCTTCATTCTCTAAGGCATATAAAAGGGAATTTTTGGTGCAAGCTAGCTTAAGCAAGGGATTGGGCTGAGGAAACCTAGGAGCTTAAAGCTTGAGGATTAAGGATCAACTACAGGGATTGAATTCAGCAAGGTAAGCTTTAATTATTGGGATTATGTTGAGAATTGTTGCTGGTTTGCTAGAATATGCATGCTAGTTAAGTTTGATATGTTCTTGAGTATTTTAGTTGGGTTTTGGAGTATATTTTGATGGGGTTTTAGTGTTGATATTGAGCTGGTATGTATGTGTTAAATATCTGGGTTTGATAGGGGAGTGTTAGGTGAATTAGCTTGAGGAAAGGTGTGGAAAAATGGTGGAAAATCTGGGTTCAGAGGTGAGAGCCGCGGCCTTAGGAAGGGTGCGCCGCAGCGCGTGTGCGCGCGCGGCCATGGGAGGCCGAGAAGCTCATGCGCGTCGCGGCACCTGGTGGGTGCGCCGTGGCACCTGGTGGGCGCGCTGCGGCCCGTGTAGGGGTCAGTGAGGTGCTAGCCTCTGTTTCGAGGCTAGCCGCGGCTCTTATGGGTGGGGCCGCGACCCTTTGTACCAGTTTGAGTATTAAGGGTATTTTAGGCTTGGGAACTCAAGGGGTAAAGCTCGGGATTTATATCACCCGGATTGATAGAATTCAAGGACCCGGAGGTTAGGGTTATGGCTCTAAGTTATTTGTTGGATTAGAATTTGATGGATGGACATTGTTAATGTGTTGTGACTAGGGTTTCGGCGTGTCTCACGTTGGAGGACTGTGCTCGGGGCATCGGTGCTCAGAAAGCTCGGAACTCAGGTAAGAGAACCCTTGTTCCCATAGAGCTTGTGTGCAGGGCTGAGCCCAATGTGTTTGAATGGACTGATATGCAGGGCTGAGCCCGGTGTGTTTGAATGGATTGATATGCAGGGCCGAGCCCAATATGTTAGAACTGCGAGGCGTAGCCCTTTATCTGATTATGCTAGAATTCTATACCTGCTTGTTATGCTATGTGTATTATGATGTGAACGGTCGGCTTGAGCTGGGAACGGTGTAGACCGAGAACAGCGAAGGGTCGGAAACGGCATTGGGCACATTGAGTGCAAGGCCGAGAATGGCAAGGGGCCGGGAGCAGCGTTAAGCACGTGGAGTGCGAGTTTCCAGGGCGAGTCCCTAGAAGGATACTTTGCATATCCTCATGGCGTGGTCCGCAAATCCAGGGCTTGGTAAACGCCTGGGACGGCTAGGCCGTATGAGTTTAGCCAATTGGTGGCCTATTTATATGCGTGATATATGTGTTGCATATGTTATCTGTGTGTGGGTTCTCTTGTTGGGCTTCGGCTCACAGATGCTCTGTGGTGCAGGTAAGGCTAAAGAGAGGATCAACCAACCATGAGTATAGCAGGCGTGGGGCGGCGTGTACATGTTTGGCCAGCCTGGCTGCCACGGCTAGAGAATTTTGGGAGATGCTTGCAAATAAACTCTGATTTTGTCATCTAGTCGACTTGATTTAGTTAATATGTTGTAAACATTTCTAAACTGTATTTCAGGATCCCAAGTGTAAACCTTTTATGATTTTCTATGGAAATTACTATTTCTAAGGTTTTTCCTCTGTTTATAGCATAATTACACTGTTTGATCTAAAAACCTCGGTTAGCGAGATGAAAGCACGTTTTTAAACTCACTTAGTAACGGCTCTAAGAAAGTAGGGCGTTACACTAACAACATCCAAAACCACCTCACAATTCACATTAGCCAACAATAACAACAATTCACATAATACACAAATAGCATATAACACTCAACGGGGCATGCCCTGGCATCATGCATATGTTAACTCATTCATCATGCTTTATATGAAATAAACAGGCGAACAGGGCATGTAAGCACATATTCAAGCATGTAAGTCAATTGTTACCAACCAACCCTGAGTTGAGCTTGTCACTGACAGCGAGCGTACATGTTCGGTCAATCTCCAGGAACAATAAACCTTGGCTTGCTTTGATACCAAGTTGTAACGCCCTACCGGCTTAGAGTCGTTACTAAGTGAGTTTAAAACGTGCAATCAACTCACTAATCAAGGTTTTAAGACAAAAGTGTAACTAAACCATCAACAGAGTCGTACACTTTGAAAATAATTTCATTCATTGAAAATTATAAAGTGTTTAACATTCGGGATCCCAAAATACTGTTTATAAATATTTACAACTCAAAAATATGATTAAAGTCGACTAAACGACAAAATATAATTTATTACAACACATCTCCCAAAAATGCCCCTGGCCGTGGCAGCCAGGCAGGCCAAACATGTACGTGTTGCTTCGCGCTCTCCATACTCATGGTTGGTCGATTTTCCCTTTTCCCTTACCTGCACCATAGAGCACCCGTGAGCCGAAGCCCAGCAAGAAAACTCCACACAAATAGATAACATATACATATCAATCACTCAGCATATAACAAATCCGCCAACAGGATAAACACATACGGCCATGCCGTCCCAGGCGCTTTACCCGGCCTTGGGTTTGCAGTCTACACCGTAAGGATATCGCAGGTATCCTTAGGGTCTTACTCTGCAAATTGCACTCCGTGTGCTAAACACTGCTCCTGGCCCCTTGCCGTTCTCGGATTTCACCGTTCTCGGCCCTTGCCGTACTCGGCCTTCACCGTTCCTGGCTCTTGCCGATCATTCACATACATGTATACATAGCATAATTAAAAAAACACTTAAACATGTATTAACATAATCAAAGGGCTACGCCCTGCACATAATCACATAGGTTCGTGCCCTGGAACATAACTATGGGGCCTCGCCCTGCTCTATGAGTACAACAGTTTTCTTACCTGTGTCTCGAGCTTCTTGAGCACCAAAATCCCGAGCACAGTCCTCTAACCCGAGCCTTGCTGAAAACCTAGTCACAACATATACAAAGCACTCTCATTACTAACCAATTCATAAACATCTCCCAGAACCAATCCCGTGCTCTCGAGACCTCTTGTTTCCCCACACAAGGTAGCGAAAGCGTCCCACGAGCCACTTGAGCCAAAACCCTAATAACACAATTTACCCTTCCCAAAAACTGGCGTAGAGCCGTGGCACAACCCTATAGGGGCCGCGACGCCTAGAGTGGTGCCCTCCTCTTGATTCAACCTAGCGTCGCGGCACGGAAGAACAGGGTCGCGGCGCTCATACTCGAACCCAGAAAACTGGGTTTTTCCCAACATTTTTCCCGAGCCAAAACTCTTCCAAATCAATACCCAAGTACTCCTAATTCCCCAATTCGACCTAGAACTTTATATAAACAGTATAACAACTTATGAACACCAAAAACACGCTCAAACACTCCTCCAAACTCAGAATCACAAAATGGTTTAAAACTTTATAAAACTTAAACCACTAACCAGAAAACTTAAACCATAACAGAGCATAAACCTCATAATTGCATGAAACTCTTACCTCAAGTGGAAATTCGACCTTGAGCTACTTTCCCAATCCAATTCCAAGCTCAATTCCACTAATCCCAATTTGAACTTCACTCCAATATTCCACAAGACAACACACAATTCAACCCTCAAACCATAAATTTTTTGACTGAATTCTACAAAATAACTACTTGGAATCTTTACCTCAAATATGCAGAACAACCTCTAGCTTTCTTGGCTTGATTCCCCACATGATCCCAAAAAAATCAGAGGTCCTTCCTTCCTTCCTAGTTTCTAGTTCTCTCTAGAGCTCCCCAAACATAACCCTTACTTAAGCCAAAATGGGAAAACGTTCCAAGCCTTTCCTTAGGCAAAGTTTATCTACCACCTAAGCCAAATGACCCAATTGCCCTCCTCTCTAACTTAGATTCTAACTAATCCTCAAGGGTAGCCTAGACTTTTCCTTAACCTCTTGCAAGAATTCCACTTTCCCACTTAAAACAACTATCCTCAAGAGTTACCTATGGTTACCCGAGTTCCCAAAATACTGCTAACCATTTATTATTCCCCCAGTGACAATCTGGCTAAACTGCACCCTGGGACTGTCTCGGACCGTGCAACATAGTTATATCACCACTCACACATGGTATCAATCACAATATATTTACAAATATTGCATTTATGCCCTCAGCGGGCTAAAATTACAAATACGCCCCTAGCAACCATATGGGGCCCACATGCATATTTAATTCCCCTAAACACACATTCCTAACCACATATTTATCAAATTCACATATTAACAAAATAAATCAATTATTTCCCTCCAGACACACTAATCAAGGCCCTAAGCCTCATTAGCAAATTTGGGATGCTACACCAACTCAGCCTGCTTCATATGTTCTGGTTGTTGGGAAACTTATACAGGATCTTTATTTATTTTTATGTAGATCTAATATTAAACAAATCAATATAAGATAACCTAGAACATGTTTCTAAATTTGAATTCAAAGAGAAACAACGATAAGAATACTTACAGTATACGTAGCGGAATTAGTGAGTCCTTCCTTCAGTTTCTCTAACCCTTGTATCCTTCCTGTCGCTGAGTATTATCAAGAAACCGAACCGATCTTCAATTTTCTTCACAGTCTTCCAAAGTATCCTTAGAATCACCTAGACTAGAGTGCTAAATTCTCAACACATGATATAGATACAGAGAGAATAAAAGAAAATAACTAAGAGGCTCAGAAAATGACTTGTGTTTAGAGAGAATCTAAAACTATCAGAAAACCAGTGATTAAACTTATGTTTTGACTTCTCTCTATGCACTCCTTTTATAGACTCAATTAGGCCATTTAATTTAATAAAAAATTCAATAAAATAATATCCAATTTGAAGCCCTAGGTCGAAATTATCACGGGCTTTAGGCCTGTGAAATTTCCCATTTGATTATAAGCCCATTGGACTTAAAATCAAGGCCCGTATTATTTTCTATTGATTTAATTAATTAAATAATTATTTAAATCATTTATCAAATTAATTATTTATAATTTGAACCTTGATTTAAACTAATTTATTAATTTAGATACCAATATATCTTAATTAATAAATCAGCCCTAATTTATCTTTTCTTCTCAAAATTATATAACTCTATGAAACTATCTAAAATTGACCTGGTCAACTTTGATAAATCTAATTGATAATTAAATTAATTAATTGAGACTATCTAGATGATTTTATCCAACGTAAAATGGGGACCATGGGCCTATGAAATCAAGATCCAATAAGTTATCATAAATCTAACAAATAAATTTACTAATTTATTAATTCCTCATGACTCCACTATAGACTCGAAATTGCACTCTTGAATTCATAGAACACTCCATAACAAATATAGAAACACTATTAATTATCCATTGTTACAACCATAATTGTCACTCAATCCTCTATAGATGGTCTACAATGAGATATGACTAAAATACCATTTTACCCCTCGTTGTATTTTATCCTTAAAACACTCTGTTCTTTGTAAATGATATTTCAGTAAACTAATTTAATTACTGAAATGAGATCTCTATCATTTAACACCTTGAACCAAACTAAAAGGAAACCATCGTTTCACTTATTCATCAGAAGCTATAGATGTTCATATCTATGATTAACACTCCCACTCAATTATACTACCGAGTTCCCAAGATGTAAGTATGGGCTAGTCCGTAGGGTAAGCTGGTAATGAACAAGCAAAAGAACTCAAATAATACAATCAGTTAGAATAATAACCACTCAGAATTGAGATTGAATTGACCTATGGTCAACGATATGATATGACTAGAATAGATAATAACGGTATGTTTACTTATCTTATCAACTGTCAATATCGATCCTGCCTGATGTAACAAATACATCCGATCTTATCTACTTTGTTATGTTCTGGAAAGAACATAACACTGTAATGTGTAAGTAGATCATATCGTAGATTGGCAAGTCAGTATAAATCCTGTGCACTAACTGATCTTAGGACTAACTTATTTTGAACATATAATCATATTTATATTCCACTGTGATTACGTCACTATAAATACGATCAGCTATATGCTCGGGATTTAATAGAAGTTTATATTATACAAATAATCATGAAAATAAAACATGTGAGCAAAGTGATTGACCAAGTCAAAAAATGATTTCTATTCTTTTGTTGATGATAAATGAGATTACAAAGAATTTGAGTTTTAATTAGGGTATAAAACCCCATCAAACTCCCACTTGCACTAATTGAAACTAATGCCTTAATTCTACTAATCTCATTTCCTTGATATGCTTATCAAATGTTGCTTCTGGTAGTGTCTTTGTAAACGGATCCGCAAGATTGTCTTCAGTTGCAATCTTCATAACCTTCACATCTCCCCTGGCCACATATTCTCGAATAATGTGATACTTCATTTTTATATGCTTACTCCTCTTGTGACTTTGAGGTTCTTTCGAGTTGGCTATCGCTCATGTATTGTCACAAAAAAACACAAGCGGTTTATCCATTTCTGGAATAACACCAAGATCCGAATAGAACTTCTTTAGCCAGACTATTTCCTTAGCTGCTTCCGACGCGCCAATGTACTCAGCCTCCATGGTGGAATCTAAGATTGCAGACTAGTTTACGCTTCTCCAAATCACAGCTCCACCCCTAAGAGTAAACACCATTCCAAAAGTAGACTTCCTGTCATCGACATCAGTCTGAAAATCTGAATAGGTGTAGCCTACAGGTTTCAGAACACCACCCTTGTAGACTAACATATAATCCCTAGTCCATCTCAAATACTTCAGGATATGCTTAACTGTTATCCAATGTTCCGGTCCTGGGTTTGATTGATACCTGCTCACTACTCCCACTGCACAGCAGATATCTGGTCTAGTACACAACATAGCATACATCAGACTTCTAACTGCAGATGCGTAAGGAAATTTTCTCATTGCATCTTCCTCTTCAGGAGTCTGGGGAGACTACCTCTTTGAAAGATGAATTCCATGGTGGGGCGGTAGTTGCCCTTTCTTGAAAATTTTCATTGAGAAATGTTCAAGCACTTTATCTATGTAAGCTGCTTGAGATAGAGCTAAGATTCTGCTCTTTCTATCCCTGTAACGCCCTACTGCCTTAGAGCCGTTACTAAGTGAGTTTAACACGTGCAATTAACTCGCTAATCAAGGTTTTAAGTCAGAAGTGTAATTAAACCATAAACAGAGTCTTATACGTTGAAAATAATTCCATTCATTGAAAATCATAAAGAGTTTAACATTTAGGATCCCAAAATATTGTTTAGAAATATTTACAACTCAAAAATATAACTTAAGTTGGCTAAATGAAAAAATCTAGGATTAGTACAATCATCTCCCAAAAATACCCCTGGTCGTGGCAGCCAGGCAAGCCAAACATGTACGCACTGCATCACGCTCTCCGTACTCAGGGTTGGTCGTCTTTCCCCTTGCCCTTACCTGCACCATAGAGCACCCGTGAGCCGAAGCCCAGCAAGAATACTTACACAAGCAGATAACATATGCATTTATATCATTCAGCATACAAATAAACCACAATTGGGCTAAACACATACGACCATGCCGTCCCAGGCACTTTACCAGGCCCTGGGTTTGCAGTCTACACCGTGAGCATATCCCAGGTATCCTATAGGGTCTCGCCCTGGCAACTCGCACTCCGCATACTAAATGCTGCTCTCGGCCCCTTGTCATACTCGGCCTTGTCGTTCCTAGCCTTCGTCGTTCTCGTCCCTTGTCGTTCCTGGCCTTCGCCTTTCTCGGCCCTCGCCGTTCCCAGCTCTTGCTGTTCATTCACATGTATGCACACATAGCATAATTTAACTAATACTTAAACATGCGTAAGCACAATCAATGGGGCTACTCCCTGCAACACAATCAAATAGGGTCGTGCCCTACAACACAAACTATAGGGCCTCGCCCTGCTCTACGGGTATAGTAGTTTTCTTACATGTGCCCCGAGCTTTCCAAGCACTGATGTCCCGAGCACAGTCCCTTAGTTTGAGCCTCGCTGAACCCTAGTCCCAACGTATCAACAATATCCATCTGTCAAGGTCTAATCCATTGAATAACTTTGGGTCATAATTCTAGCCTTCAAGACATTGAATTCTATCAATCCGGGTGATAAAATCCATTCCGAGCCTAAAACCTCCTTAAAGCCCAAAAACACACTATGTGTCGCGGCCTCATGAGCCCATGCTACGGCCCGCCTCAACCAAAGACCGCTAACCCCAAAACAGGGCAAGCATGTCACAGCCCAAGCTTGGGCATGCCGCGGCCCACCCCTCTTCCTGGCCTCCAACCTGTTCTAGAGGGCCACGTGTGACGCCCCACATCACTATGGCTGCTTTTTGGAATGACGACTGGCCCTACAAACCAACACGAGTCTTTTCAACATGTTTTGTCCTCACTCGCATGCTTCCTAGGAAAACTTCCCAGGAGGTCACCCATCCCTAGATTACCCCAGGTCAAGCACGCTTAACTTTGGAGTTCTTAAGTGATGGGCTACCGAAAAGAAGATGCATCTTGTTGATATAGGTAGTACCCATCAATCCATTTAAGCCCTCTTCAACTGTGTAGTCCCATACCTACACAATCTTAGAATCGTCACACTTGACCTTCCCAAGGCGGTGTGGGATTGCACAGCTTACCCGGTCTTTCCCCTTACGGATCACGGGATTTTGACTGTCACACCGCGGCTCGACAAGAATAATGTCGCGGCCCAACCCTTCGAACGCAGAAAATTCCTCCATTTTTACCACGAAAACCCAGCCAATTTACCTCAAAATCAACCTAACAATCCAACTCAATCATCACAACAGTTCTAGAGTGATCCTAGCAGCAAAACCCAATAAAAACTAACCCCAAAACTCACCCAAATAATTAAGAACAATTCTCAACTTAGTTCACATGCGAAACTTTAAAATATCAGTAGAAACTCAAACACAATTCAGATAATCAAGTGCAAGAATCCTTACCTTAACTGATAACTTGGCCCTGAGTTAATGCCCAATCACAGCCAGCTTCAGTTCCAAGCCAAAACTCTCCTATGGATCAAAGTCTCCAAGCTTGTAAAGGGAGAAAACTCCAAGAGAGAGAGAGAAAGAAAGAGGGTCGGTTTCCTTAGCTTTTGAATACTTCTCCAATTTTGTTTTATTTGACTTAAGTTTCTAAGGTTACCTCAAAGGCTCGGTGTGCCAAAAACGTACCCGAGGGAAAAATGGTAAATTTCCCCCATATGTCCCCCTAAACATTCTAACTTCAAATATATCTCCAAATATATATTTCCATAACCCGATAACCCCATAAAACGTCCAATTCCCAAAATATTCCTCGACTCGCCCCGAGTCGGGTATTCGACTCCGTTGTGACTTTCTAGCTAACCGCTCCCTAGGACTGTCTCGGATCGTGCAACACAGATATATCACAAGTATATCATAATAATCATGTTTATGCCCTCAACGTTCTAAAATTACTGTTATCCAGATTTCCGGATAGCGTTTAGATTGATATCCTCGGGGAAGCAGAATTACCAATGTCTTTCACGGTAGGTGACCAGAGCTCGCGGGTGGACAGAAAGGCTTCGCCTCTCCTGTTTAGTGTCCGGATTACTCTTCCAAGCAAACACGACACGGAAACTCGTCAACCCTCTCGGACTCCCGAAGGGGTATCCTTCGGGGAAGCTCCTTCCAGGAGAAGCTCTTCAAGTGGTCTCCGCGGAAACAGTTCCGTGCCTCGCACGGAACAACACCAAGCGGTCGAGTCATGGAGGAGGCATATTTGGAATGATATCCACCTGACACAGGATCCCGCCTGACACGCCCGACAGGTCAAAGCCGCACACATCCCAGCATGCCTAAGGGTACCTTTTCGCCTACTGTTCCGCTGACAACTTGGAAAAGACGGCTGACTTTGTGTGTTCCCCATACTTTCACATAAATATACCCACATAGAGTCTTGTAGCCATGCTACTACAGTAATTGTATCCCCTATTTATGGCTGGTGTAATTAAGACTCATGTACGTAGAGAAAAACCCTAATCCAAAACCCTAGCTATAAAGACCCCTTCATTTCACAAGAAGAGGGACGACCAACAAATCACATAGCAAGAACTCTACTAAAATCTCTCTAGCTTCATCTTCTTCAAGAGAACCCGAGAGAAACACTGTGAGTGTGTGAAGTTCTTGTACACCAGCCATCTTACTGTAATCCTTTCCAAGTATAATAACATCGACTCGTGGACTAGGGCTTGTTAACGCCTGAACCACGTAAAAACACTATTTGTTTAGTTACATTTCAGCACTTCTACAGTTCTTATCTTTTTATTATTCTGTTTGTATTCGTTTCCGAAAAACTCGGTAAACATTTTGGTGCTTTCATTGAGAGCTGTAGGAAGTTGTTAGTCAGCTCTTTTTCTGTGTACGTTTTTTGTATTCACTTCGTGCTAAAGAGATGGTGACTACGAGAACATCCGCGGTTGACAAAAATGCTAGGGTCAACCCCGATACTGTGATGGAAGATGCGGTGCAAAACGAACCCTTGGACTACCAAGGTGAAGACCCGACATCCCGCCAGGATCGGGTCAGTACCGAAGATACGACATACTTAGAAGACGAAGAAGAGTATGTCCAAGACGGTTATTACAAGGACGGCTGCTACTATGAGAAGGACCCAGAACTGGTCCAAGTAGTCGAAGAACTGGAGGTCACCAAAGCCAAGCTTGCTGAGCAGGAGCGCCTCTCCGAAAAAATGCAGCGCATGATGGAGCGCCTCCAAAGCAAGTTCGGAGACCTAGGCGACTCGGACGAGGACGCCTCTGTTTTAGGTGGTGCTGATGCCGCTATGCCGGATCCAGCCGCTGCTGGACCATCCAAAGCCGCCCCTAACAAGGGCAAAGAAGAGGTTGGAGAGCCTGTACGCGCTGACGCCCCTGCACCTCCTAAAGGCGTGAATCACCAGGCCGACTGCCCCCTCCCCCCCCGCGCGCAGAAGGTCTCTGGCGCTCCTAAGCCCAGACGTCCTTCAGCCCCAAGGGGGCACTCCGTGCCTAAAGGGCCCGGTGCTAAGGCACCCAGGCCTAGGGGAAGGAACAACCGCCCCAGTGATTCCGTCAACCAGGACGGTCGGGCTGCGAACTCGCACTCCGAAGATAGCTGGTCCACGGTGGACCTAAGAAGAAGGTTGGAGGCCAAGTATGAAAAGGCCAAAGGAGAAAAGGCCCGGCCTCGCGGAGATGACCTCCGAAATCATATTAATGACAAGCTCCGGGGGCGTGACCTCCCGGAGAGTGATACGAAGAGGCTCGAGGAACAGATTGCTGCCTTGACCAAGCTGGTCCGGAAGCAAAGTGGGGCCCTGTCAGACTCTGAGGAGGAAGACCCGGAACCATGTATTCGGAGGATCACGGAAACGTCCCTCTCGGATAACTTCAAAATGCCTCACATAGAATTATATGATGGGAGGACAGACCCGCGCACCCACCTAGCTAAATACAACAAAATGATGCAAGTGGCGCGTGTCAGTGAGGACGCCAAGTGCATGTGCTTCTCACTCACCCTTACCAAGTCCGCGGAGGACTGGTGGAAAAGATTAGCTCCCGGATCAATCCACAGTTGGAAGGAGCTACAGTCCGCATTCAGGAGGCAGTTCATTGCTGCCCGCGACCACGACATGGAGGTTGGTTCCTTAACCAACATCAAGCAGCAACCCAATGAGAACCTCAAAGCTTTCATTCAGAGAATGATGGAAGCTGCTGCAAAGACCAAGGTCAGCGATGACATGAAGCTGATCGCCCTTCAATCGGGCCTTACTGTCGGCTCCCTGCTATGGGGGGAGATGCAAAGGAGACGGGCAGAAACGCTGTCCGAATTCATGTCAAAAGCTCAGGGAATCATCAACCTTGAGGATGCCTACCAGCAGGCCTTTGGAGTTACCCCAGCTCCAACGCCTTCCGTGACTGCGCCGAGCTTTGCTTCGCAAGCTCCCGCACCAGCTCTCACGCTTCCAGGAGCCCAATTCACTCCAAGTGTGTATGGGCCTTCCGTGTCTGCTCAGACGCCGAGTCAAACCCATTTCTCTGGGTACGGAGCTGTACAAACCGGATGTAGTATCGCTCCTGGCATGCCACAGCCGCAAGCAGAAGCCCCAGAACAAAATTTGAGCCAATCGCGGAGCAAACGAAGCGGAAGAAACTCCAACCGGGGAGACCATTCAAAGAAACCCCGGAAGGACTATGAGCCCAAGTTCACGGAGTATACCAGTTTGATAGACTCGCGAGAGAATGTCTATCGGGCGACCTGTAATATGGTCAACTACAGGAAGCCCCCGAAAGTGTCTCACGGAGGAAGGCGTCCGCGAGACTCCAATAAGAGGTGTGAGTTCCACGGAGACGTGGGGCACACCACGAATGAGTGCCTTCAGCTGAAGGATGAGATCGAGTCCCTGGCAAGAGCGGGACACCTCGGTCAGTGGGTGAGGATACCCATAATCTATCCCGGACAGGGAGTAGTTCACGGAGCTGCATATTCCCCAGGACAGAGGGGGACCGCTAGCGCTCCTGGAGCCGGTCACCCCCAAGCTCCCGGGTCTCAGTTCCCAGCGCTTCCTGCTCCAACCGCTCCGGCACCCATTGCCTTGTTGGCTCCTAGACCTGGCAACCCGTATCCGCCCGGCCTTGCTCAGCCACCCGTTGACGGACACGTAGCCACCATTTCCGGAGGACCGCACCTTGCCGGAAGCACCCGCAACTCCCAGAAGAGGTACTTGAGGGAGTTAGAACACACCGGGGAGATGTGCGCCTTGGTTCAATCACCTACTCAACGTCCCCGAATGATGGACCTTCCCATCACCTTCACGGAAGACGATGCTCGACATGTGCACTTCCCCCACAACGATCCCCTCGTGGTGGAAGCCCAGATTGCCAATAAGAAGGTCTCACGGATCTTGGTCGATAACGGAAGCTCCGTAAATATCCTCTTCAAAGCGGCCTTCCACGCGATCGGTTTAACCGAGACAGACCTGACCCCATGCCCCATCCAGCTTCAAGGGTTCAATGGGGATGCACTCATGCCATTAGGCAAAATTCAACTTCCAGTCACCCTCAGGGGAGAAAGCGACGCTTGTGCCTTCAAGCACAGCACATTCGTGGTGGTCGACTGCCCCACAGAGTATAATGCCATCCTAGGCCGACCGGTCCTAATAGATTGTGGGGCCATAACCTCAATACGCCACTTATACTTGAAGTTTCCATGCGACGATGGGCGTATCGGCACCCTCCGAGGAGACCAACGAAGTGCACGAAGCTGTTATAACGTCTCCGTCCGATCCGTCTACACGGTCCAGGAGACGGTTGCTGCCATTCCTTTGGCAGAAGAATTACCAGAAACTGGGGGTGCTCAAGAGGCATACTTTGACGAACTCGACCCAAGAGTAGGAATCGAGAAAGCAATAGAGCCGATGGAGGAAGTCGAAGAGGTGATCCTCAACCCGGGAGATCCCACCAAAGTCATTCAGGTGGGGAAAAACCTGCCGTCGGCCATTCGAGATAAGATCGTGGCCACTGTGAAGAATAATCAGGATATCCTGGCGTGGTGCCACGCTGATATGACGGGGATTAATCCTAATGTTGCGTGCCACGCACTCAACATAGACCCATCTGCAACTCCAGTTCGCCAAAAGAGGAGGCCGTTAGACCCAGTGAGGGCCGAAGCCGTCAAAGCTGAAGTGGACAAGTTGATGTCCATAGGCTTTCTCCAGGAGTCACACTATCCCATGTGGTTGGCCAACCCAGTTCTGGTCCCGAAACCCGATGGGTCCTGGAGAATGTGCATTGACTTCACGGACCTAAACAAAGCCTGCCCGAAAGATTGTTTCCCTCTTCCGCGAATCGATCAGATGGTAGACGCTACTTCCGGGTACGAACTCTTATCCTTCATGGATGTGTACTCTGGATACAACCAGATCAAGATGCATGTCGCGGACCAGGAAAACACCAGCTTCCTCATGGACAAGGGTGTCTACTGTTACGTGGTCATGCCTTTCGGTTTGAAGAATGCTGGGGCGACGTACCAGCGTCTCGTAAACAGGATGTTCAAGGATCAACTGGGGAGGAACATGGAGGTGTACGTGGATGACATGTTGGTAAAATCCAAGACCTCCGGGGACCACAGTGACGACCTTGAGGAAGCTTTCGCCGTGATCCGAAAGTACGGAATGAAACTGAATCCAAAGAAATGTACTTTCGGGGTCTCGTCTGGGAAGTTCCTCGGTTTCATTGTCAGCTCCCGCGGAGTGCAAGCCAACCCTGAGAAAATTAAGGCGTTCATAGATATGCCTTCCCCCCGGAAGCATAAGGATGTCCAGAGCGTTACCGGAAGGATAGCTGCTCTCAGCCGCTTCGTATCCAAGGCCACTGACAAGTGTATCCCCTTCTTCAATGTGTTGCGAGGAAACAAGAAGTTCGAGTGGACCCCTGAATGCGAAGCAGCCTTCCAACACCTCAAGGAACATTTAACCCGAGCTCCCATTCTGTCCAAACCTGTCGAAGGAGAGGCGTTGTTCTTATACTTAGCTGTGACAGAGCACGCAGTGAGTGCCGCTCTCGTCCGGGAAGATGGCCGTATCCAGCTCCCTGTGTATTACGTAAGCAAGAGGTTACTGGACGCCGAGTCCAGATATTCAATGATCGAAAAACTCTCCCTCTGCTTGCTAATTGCTTCGTGGAAGCTAAGGCCATATTTCCAGGCGCACACCATCAAAGTACTCACCAACCACCCTCTCCGACAAGTCTTGCAGAAACCCGAGTCTTCTAGCAGATTGCTTAAGTGGGCCATGGAACTGAGCCAGTTCGACGTCCACTACCAACCACGTGTTTCCATAAAAGGTCAAGCTCTCGCGGACTTTATTGTGGAATGCTCGGGAATGAACGACCTCCCGGAAGATCCTGACCCGGAACTTCCCACCTGGAAGGTCTATGTAGACGGAGCCTCATATGAAAAAGGAGCTGGAGCAGGGGTCATCCTAATATCTCCCCAAGGGCATCAGCTCCAGAGCGCCATCCGTTTCGCGTTCCCAGCATCCAACAACGAGGCAGAACACGAAGCCATGTTAGCTGGATTACGACTGGCCAGAGAAGTCGGAGCCCAAAAAATCGAAGTATACAGCGACTCCCTACTTGTGGTAAACCAAATATCTAGGGAATACCAGACGAAAGGCGAAAGAATGGCTGCCTACGTGTCTCTCTCCCGCGGCCTACTGCAGCATTTCAAAGGCTACCAAATCCGCCAGGTCCCCCGGGACCAGAACTCACTCGCGGACACACTGGCCAAGCTTGCAACGGACCCGGAGATTGAACAGTATGGCCTAGTCCCCATCGGGCACTTAGAAGCCCCCAGTACTGAGACACGAAGGATAAACGCCATCATCGACCATTCCCACTCCTGGATAGGACCCATCCTCAGATTTCTCACCACCGGAGAGCTTGCCACTGATAAAGCTGACGCAAGGAAGCTCCAATATCAAGCTCCCCGATACGTGGTTATGGATGGAAAGCTTTACCGCAGGGGGTTGTCCATACCCTTCCTTAGGTGTGTTACCGGAACCGAAGTCAGCGCCATCATCCATGAGGTTCACGGAGGCTTCTGTGGCGATCATACCTCCGGGCTGAGCCTCTCCAAAAAGATCCTTCGACAAGGATACTTCTGGCCCACCATGAAGAAGGATTGTGTGGATTATGTCAGAAAATGTGAGCAGTGCCAGAGGTACGCCAAGGTTCCGCGAGCGCCGCCTACAGAAATTACCTTAATGACCAGCCCCTGGCCATTCGCCGTTTGGGGCATTGACCTAGTAGGTTCCCTTCCAACTGGAAAGGGTGGAGTGAAGTATGCCATAGTCGCGGTAGACTACTTCACCAAATGGGCTGAAGCTGAACCTATGAACACGGTCACATCTAAAAAAGCACTGGACTTTGTCATCAGGAATATAGTGTGTCGTTTTGGGCTTCCACGAAAAATTGTGTCCGACAACGGAAAGCAATTTGACAGTGAACACTTCACGAACTTCTGTGCTTCGCATGGAATTATCAAAAGCTTTTCCACAGTCGCCAGACCCCAGGCTAATGGGCAAGTGGAGGTTGTGAACAAAATATTAAAGACCACGTTGAAGAAAAAACTCCAAGCCTGCAAGGCTCACTGGCCAGAAGAACTTCCGCGAGTACTGTGGGCCTATCGCACAACAGAGAGAACTTCGACGGGGCACACACCTTATTCCATGACCTTCGGTTGCGAAGCCGTCATCCCAGTAGAAACTATGATCCCCTCTCACAGGCAGGACACCTACGACCCTACCCGGAACCACGCCCTTCTCCAGGAGTCCTTGGACATGATCGAAGAGCTCCGGGAGCAGTCGCAGGTCCAACTAAAAATGTACCAAGGCAAGATAGCCCGACACTTTAACACAAGAGTCAAGAGCCGTACATTCGAAGTTGGGGAGCTTGTCCTCCGGATAGTATTTCCTGCTACGCAGGATCCGGGAGTGGGAGTCCTCGGACCCAACTGGGAAGGCCCCTACGAAGTCCAAGAAAAAGTGGGCCATGGGACGTATCACTTAAAGAGACTCGACGGATCTAAAGTCCCACGCGCCTGGAACGCGGAGCACCTCCGCCGTTACTACCAGTAAGCCCCGGACGATCTAGTCGAAGGTCCTTGGTGAAATTAGCAAAAGTGAAAAATGTGGACATAATCCTCCCTGTTGTAAAACACGTGCCTAGCAGGCTAATTTAATGAAACACGGAGAGATTCACTCCACTTTTACTGCACTTTTTATCCCTGTGTTCAAAGCTGCGTTTTAACAAGTGACCACGCGATCCGGAGACGTCCGGACCCCACGCTCACTTGGGGGGGTATACATGGCTAAGGCATAGCCATACGCCCCTTGAACAAAACATACACAGAACACCACTTATGTGCTAGCATTGTGTTTGAAATTTTTAAATTGTTAAGCTTAGGTTAATTTGTTGCCATGAACATGTTTGCATTACGTGAATTATGTGTTTATGTGAAAATTGCCATTGAAATGCCTGCCATTATGCATCATGAAAATTATCTCCTGTGTAGCACAGCGATGAACAGGACTGGGGGGTGGGGCACATTCAGAGAGCTACGCCGAAACACCCCCAACTCCCTGGCATGTCCTTTGCAGACATATTCCGCGATCGTTGTAGAGCTTTGCTTCGCAAGCTCCAGCTCCGGGTCCCGTAAGGCGAAAGATGGCGAGATCCGCGACCTTTGTAAGCCGTGCTTCGCAGGCTTCAGCTCCGGATCTCACAAAATAATGCATGGAGAGCCCCTCGGCCACTGCAAGTTTCAGCTCCAGGAGCAGACATGGTCGATCCCCGACTCACAGCGGGCCTTGCTTCGCAAAGCCCCTGCTCCGGGATCGCACCTGGTAGGCGTGGCAATTTCCCCGACAGCAACGAGCCTTGCTTCGCAGGGCTCCGTGCCAGGTCCCTGAAGCCAGCCACCATGAGGTTCGCAACGACAGTTAGTCTTGCTTCGCAAAGATCTAACCTTAAGTCTAGCGACGCTCACCAAAAGAACTCCCGTTCCGAGCCATGGAACGACTCACCTTAGCAATCCCAGCGAACAGTATAACTACAAGTCCCGGGATTGGCTATTTGCCTTTGGAAAGCTAAAATACGGTGAAAGGAGTCTGGCCGTTGGAACCAGGAAACCTTCGTAACCTAGAAACTACGTGGGAAAAGACATCAGCCGTTAGAGCCTCAAGTGGGATGTGCATAGGTTCTGGCCGTTGGAACCAAAATCTCATGCGCCCCTACAACAGTTTCTACCGTATAAAAGTCTACCCTAAACGCAAAGTTAAATAAAGAACTCGGCAGAAAAGAAAGGAGAATGCTATAAGTATGGCAAATATGTCTGCAATGAAAAACTCAAATGAAAAATAATTAAAGATAGAACCCCTTCAAGCATTGGGGGTAGCTGCAGCTTCCACGACCGCGGCCTCGGGGACATCGGCTTCAACTGAGGCTGGCGGAGTCAGCTCATGGGAAGGCGGAACTTTGTCACGGGAAGGTTCAGAGGTCCCCGCCTCTCCGGGATCTCCCGCCTCAGGGGCTCCAGCACGTTCGTCAATGTTGTAAGTTTGGACGTACGCCTCTGGGCCTTGATCCCACACCTGTAGCTTCTCCCTCATGGCGTCGGCATCCTCTCCCAGATAGCCTAGTACCTCCGGGTTCACTTTCCAGAGTTGATGCATGAGGACCACATGCGATATATTAATCGTTCTGTTCAGTATCACCTCGGCATCCTCCTTCTCCTTCAAGCGCTCCGCCTCGGAGGTTGCCAGCTGTGCCTCCGCGACAGCTAATTGAGCCCTTAGTTTGTCCATCTCGGCCTTGGAGGCATCCCGCTCTCCCTTAAGAGAATCAATCTCCTTGCGCTGCTCCCTATTTTGGTTCAGCACGGATTGCTTCTCGGTCACATGCCCCCTGGCAGTGATTTGCAAGGCTCCGATCTCTTTATCCTTCTCGGCAAGCCCCAACTTCAGCATAGACACGAGATCCCTGCTCCTCTTATGAAGTTGCTCCTCCTCGTGCAGCTTACTCTGAAGAGTGGAATATTCCTCTTGCTGCTTAAGGAGGAGATCATTTTTTGATTGCAAGCGGGCTTCCAAGGTATCCTTCTCCACCTTGGCTTGGGACAGCTCTTCCCGGAGCTTGGAGCTTTCGGCCTTCATCTCATCTGACCGCTGTCTGAACTCATTCTCTGCCTTGGCCCGGTACTCTTGATATTTGGCAAGATATTTCTTGTCCGCTTCTTCCTCAGCCGTGCGCCGGGCCTGATCAATCTTCTCCGAAGCCTCCAAGGCCTGTTGGGTCAGTTTCTGCTTCTCCGCCTCCAGGGCCTGGCGAGCCAGCTGGCTCTCCTCCAGTTGAACCAGAACTGCACCCACCTCCCGGAACGAGAGTTCCGCGATCATAGAGGCCTGCAAGGAAAGACAACAGAATGAGTTAAGACCGGACCAAAAGACAGATGATCCCAAAACACAACAACTGATGGCTTACCCCGGATAATTGCTGCTTCACGGCATGTGTCAGCAACAGCGGATCCTTACTGCTACTGATGGCCCATTTCTCAGAATTGAGCTCGCACAAGCTCAGGGCCATGTCCTCCATCATCTCCGCTCCGAACGGCGCCAATGCACGTCCAAGCCTAGGCACCAGCCTCTTCTCCAAGGCTGGGCCATCCAAAACCGCTCCAGCCGGGTGAAGAGACCTCACCCCCTCGGCCAGCTCAGCTCTCTTCACAGCAGACAAGTTGTCTGCCCTTCCCTGAGTAATGGCCTTCTCAGCCTCCAACCGTCTCTTCAAAAAACTATCGGCCCGTCTTACACCCTCCAGGAGGGCAGCAGGGAAACGGGTTGGTTTCTGCGGGAAGTGGAACTTCAGGCCAGGCAGAGGAAGGTTTGTTTGCTGAGAAGAAGGAGACCCCGAAAGGGTGGACTCCCTTTGGGCTGGAGGAGGAGGCAGACGGGGTATTAAGGCCCCGGTCTGTTGTTTTTGCTGCTGCGGTGGCGGAGGTGACTGCCTTTGCCCTTGTTGTTGCTTTTGCTGCTGCGGCAGTGGAAGTAGTTGCCCTTGTTGTTGCTGCTGATTTGGATGTTGTTGTTGCTGCCGCTGTGGCGTTGGTGATTGTCTCTGTTGTTCTTGTTGCTGCTGTTGTTGTAGTTGTGGTTGCTGTCGTTGCTGTTGTTGTTGCCTTCGACCAGGAGAAGAGTGTCTAAGGCGTTTCTTCTTAGCTTCCTCAGCATCTTCTCCGGGACGCTTACTCACCCCAGTTGTTTTCACGGGGAACACAAGGCCTTCCCCATCGCTACTGCTACTCGAGACCATCATAGCCTCGGAAGGCCCGTCGGCAGGAGACTTCTCTACCCCCGGAGACGCTTGCGCCTCGCCACTTGTCCTCTTGGGGGTGGCAGCTTTACCTCCCCTACTATCCTTGGCCTTCCGTCCTTTCCCCTTGGACGGGTCTTGGCTGGTGGCAGCCTTCTTAATGAGCAAGGTAACTCTCCCCAACATCTTGGCTTCTGGGTACTCTGCAAGAAACATACGAAGCAAGGTTAACGAACCAACAAGCAATGAGAAAGAAGATAAGCGAAAGACAAGATAATCAACAACATAAAAGCACAAGCAAGTCGACCAGTAGAGAACAAAAAACAAGAAAAAGAAAAGTTTGAAAGGGACGACCATGCACGAGAAACGTGGATGGCCTTCCCCAAGCAAAACAAAACACCGCTTCCTGCTCCAGGAAGCTCCCGTACTCCCTGAAGTCCGGGAATGACATGCTGAGGGAAGAAGGGTCAACCATGATGACACCTTCTGGCAGACTACCGTCACTCAGACACCCGAGGAGCTCATCTACCCTATCGCAATATCTGTCAAAGGGTATCCTACGCGGATCTAGCCTAAGAAAGCGGGGATCGAACCCCATCTGGGAGGTCCGGGAAACCTCAGACAGGCTGGGGGTGTGGATCAATCGAAAACTAGTCTTACCTCTCCCGGAGGTACTAGCCCCCGGAGCCCCTTCGTTAGGGTAAGCCACGGCGTGGCGAGCCTCGATCTCCTCTTCCTCCGGCTGGGGGTCGGGGAACCTCTCCGCCCAACTAGGAGATAAAGTATTCTCGTCCCGGGCTGCTTGGGTGATCACCTTGGACAGCTCCAGGGCAATCTGCTCCCGGATGTCAGCTGATACCTGACTTTGCCCCCTGCCACTCACTGGCTCGATGTTTTGGAAAGAGGCGAGTAACCCATACTCCCTCAAAGATTCGGAGGTCACAAGTCCCTCCACTTTCAACTCTTCCTCAGAAAGCCCTTCGTAGAACTTGGACCTCCTTATCATCTCCGCACAGCGAGGTGTCCGCGGAACGACTTCTGCAAAATTCAAATACAAGCATTAGAGATCCTCCCAAAAGGCAAATCAAACGCAAAGAAACAAAGTTGAAAAGGAGAGGAAGGAGCACTTACCATTGATTTTGAAGTCCAAAGATAGGGCTGGCACCCTCTTCAGCGGGAAGCCAGTCGTCAGGAACCAGTACTCCCGGAGGTCTGGAACCCTCGCGGTATGACAGGTGGGGCACATCACATCCGGGTGCCTTTCCAGCCTATAAAACCCCACCTTGTCTGAATGACCCCTCATAGGCTGAGACTTCAACCCGTAGAAGTACAGCACCTCCTCCGGGGTAGGAGCATCCAGTTTCCGGGACTTGCAAAAGATGAACCACCCCGCTAGGAGCTTGTAGCTGGGGGGAATTAACTGGAAGGGGGCAATCCCTGCCTTCACACAGAAATTGGCAAAGTAACTTCTTAGGGGCAAGTGCGCCCCACACACTATGTGTGCCCAGCTCCAGGCACCAAAGCCCTCGTGACTCTGGCTAGCCGACTCGCCCAGCACCGACAGACGGTGCCACATCAGACCTGGGATGTTCTTCAGGCCTGCCTCGGAGGAATACAGCTCCAGCATGCCATAATTCCTGAAAAGGTTCGGCTTCTGGTCCATCTCCCAGATTGAACTATTGGAAGTCGGTGGGCTAGCCGCGACCACTTTTGCCTTTCCTTTCCCCTTTGCGCCAGCGACAGGGGAACCCTTCTCCTGGGCAGAATCAGCCTCCACCACAGCGAGGAGTTTTTCCTTTGAGATGTTCGTCACTGAACAAAAGAAACAAAGAAGAAAACACTCTAAGCAGTCAGCACCCTTGTCATACCCTAGTGGTATCAAAGGCGTCGGGGAGACCCTCCCCGAAAACTACTTGGAGAGGCTCCCACCGAGCTTGCCGAGGGGTTGGCACCATGCCACCCGAAGGGCAGCAAGGAACCAGACTCAGACTCCGAGCCTAAGCCCACCAAAAGAAGTGTTCTTCCAGAGAAAGACACCCTAAAGGCGTTCATGCTTATGCCCTAAAACAGCAAACCAGAACAACGCAAGCAAAACAAGGAACGACTTTCCAAACGCAAATCGTCAAAGCATGCAAAAGAGACTACTTATCGACTCACATCAATCACATTCCTACCAAAGCCCTATTCACGCATGCACATAGGAGATAATGGCAGAAACCTCAACTCTAACAACTACCAACAACCTAAGGTTTGGGAGGAAAGAGCAAAGTAGAAATACTTACTGGTATTCGGGTAGTTGGAGGTTGAAGGAGTAACTGGATCACTGCACAGCACGATCGCGAGAAGTAAGAGCTGCAAAGACGAACGGCGATTTAAACCATGAACTTCGGCGAATAAACCCACTGCCAGATCAAAAGAAAAGTTTCTAGATCCCTTACCAAAAGAAGTGGCAAGTTCGAAGGAATGGAAGCTTGGAAGCCTGAGAGTTCGAAGGTTTGGAAATCTGAAAATCCGAAAGATAGAGAATTTGAAAGCGTAAAGAGGAAGAAAGGTCCGTTCCCTCATTTTTATAGCAGGGAAGAAGTTGTTACGAATTCCTCAAATGGACGGTCCCGATCTTCCCATTCCGTGTGCATCAGATCCAACGGCTGGAGATGAAGCGACGATCCTATTTATGACTCCTCGGATGGGAATAAAGTATTTATTTCCCATCATTATGCCACCTCGGGCCCGGAGTACCATTAAAAACCGTCAAATCATTACTCAGATGACTGACGCACGCATACTCAACCAGTCACCTCACGCACACGTCTTGGTCGCAGAACCATCCCCAGCATGACGCGTGGTCCTTGCCGCACTTGAGTACTTGAGTTCAAACAGAAGAAATTCCCTTTCTTTTTCATAATAACACTCAGGCGGGAAAAAGGAACCCTTCCGGGAACCCAGAACGTGGCCCCTCGCCTAATCTAAGAAACCGAAATACCTGGAGGACTGTACAAGCTCCCGGATCTCTCAAAGCTCTGTGACCTTGGGGGGTAAATGTTATCCAGATTTTCGGATAGCGTTTAGATTGATATCCTCGGGGAAGCAGAATTACCAATGTCTTTCACGGTAGGTGACCAGAGCTCGCGGGTGGACAGAAAGGCTTCGCCTCTCCTGTTTAGTGTCCGGATTACTCTTCCAAGCAAACACGACACGGAAACTCATCAACCCTCTCGGACTCCCGAAGGGGTATCCTTCGGGGAAGCTCCTTCCAGGAGAAGCTCTTCAAGTGGTCTTCGCGGAAACAGTTCCGTGCCTCGCACGGAACAACACCAAGCGGTCGAGTCATGGAGGAGGCATATTTGGAATGATATCCACCTGACACAGGATCCCGCCTGACACGCCCGACAAGTCAAAGCCGCACACATCCCAGCACGCCTAAGGGTACCTTTTCGCCTACTGTTCCGCTGACAACTTGAAAAAGACGGCTGACTTTGTGTGTTCCCCATACTTTCACGTAAATATACCCACATAGAGTCTTGTAGCCATGCTACTACAGTAATTGTATCCCCTATTTATGGCTGGTGTAATTAAGACTCATGTACGTAGAGAAAAACCCTAATCCAAAACCCTAGCTATAAAGACCCCTTCATTTCACAAGAAGAGGGACGGCCAACAAATCACATAGCAAGAACTCTACTAAAATCTCTCTAGCTTCATCTTCTTCAAGAGAACCCGAGAGAAACACTGTGAGTGTGTGAAGTTCTTGTACACCAGCCATCTTACTGTAATCCTTTCCAAGTATAATAACATCGACTCGTGGACTAGGGCTTGTTAACGCCTGAACCACGTAAAAACACTGTTTGTTTAGTTACATTTCAGCACTTCTACAGTTCTTATCTTTTTATTATTCTGTTTGTATTCGTTTCCGAAAAACTCGGTAAACAATTACAAACATGTCCCTAATAACCAAACGGGGCCCACGTGCATATTTAATTCACCTAAACATGCATTTCTAATCACATATTCATCATATTCACACATTAACACATTAAATCACTTATTGCCCTCCAAGCACGCTAATCAAGGCCCTAAGACTTATTAGCAAATTTGGGACGCTACAACTATCCCCCTCCTTACAGAAATTTCATCCTCGAAATTACCTGAACAACTCGGGATACCGCTCCCACATCTCTGATTCAAGTTCCCATGTCGCATCTTCAACCTTGCTCTTCCTCCACAGCAATTTCACCAAAGCGATGGTCTTGCTCCGCAAGACTTTATCCTTCCGGTCGAGAATCTAAACTAGCTTCTCCTCATAAGATAAATCCTGGTCCTGCTCCAGATTCTCATAACTCAGTACATGCGTCGAATCTGATACATACTTCAGGAGCATGGACACGTGAAAAACATTATGAACCCCTGATAAGGTTGGAGGCATCGTCTGTCTGTAAGCTACCTCTCCAACCCGTTCCAGAATCTCGAAGGGGCCAACAAACCCATAGACCTTTGGGTCATGAATGACATCCCATGAGTCCCAGTGGATCTGGACGCCACTGCGGGTGTCAGAAAAAGTCTTGCTGGATACAACGCTTCGTATCCGGGGAAGGTTTGGATGGTTGACTGGGTTGTTGGCTGCCACCCAAAGGCTTGGATTTGGGCCTCCTCCCAATTGATGAAACCTTGTGCCCTCCTGATGAACTCTTCAAGGGTGGCTGCCTTGCTGCGCTGCATGTCGTCCTAGAGAAGGAATCCATCTCTGATCCTGGATTGAAGAGCCATCAGGCCTGTCCGTCATCCACTTTAGTTTTTGATGCTTCCTCCGTGAAGCGCTGGATGGAAGCCCTGAGGGTCTCCGTGGGATGCTGTTTGACATTGGGCAGCGGACTGATTTGCATGTCCATCTTCATGGCGGACACGAATTTCTTACGGAACGCTGATTGCAATCCAGACCAAGATTGGATTGATCCCAGCTTAAGTCTTTTCCACCACTCTTCTGTGGGTCCAACTAGAGTGATCGAGAAACATAAGCACTTTTCGTTGTCACAAATGTGAACCATGGTCATCAAGCAGTTGTAGCGGGACAAATGGTCCCTGGGGTCCGTGTTCCCATTGTAGGTCGGTAAGTTTGGCATCTTGAACCCCTTTGGTAGTACCACATCCAGGATGTGTTTGGCGCATGGCTCATTTTCCTCCTCTTCGGAATCGGAGCCTCCGCCTTCTTGTTTCTTGATCAAGCGGTCCGTGATCTTTTTAAAAGTGGCCAACTATTCCATGAACTGTTTGGCCATTCCATCGTCCAGGGGGAATCTCTCATTCCTCCGGTCGTTGAGGTTATTCTTCAAGTCGCTTCCTTGGGGGAAAATCTTTTCTTTGTGGGCCCACTTCTTTCGATCATTAAGGCCATCACACAAGTCCACCCGAGAAGTATCATCTACCAAACTGCTGGCTTCTGGTTCTTCTTCACATTTGTGCCCTTCGTGATCTTTGTTCACGGAAGCGCTGGGATAGAAGCGTCGTTCCCATTCGTCCTGTCTAGGGACATTTCGGGGCTTGACACTCTGCGGGTGCTTCCCATGCGGATTGTTTAGATAATCCTGTCCTGGGATAAGATTCATCTGTTCTTTCCTAGGGAATTGCCTTGGGTTAGCCCCGGTTTTTTTAACAAGGTGAGCTTTCTTCTGGGGTTTTTTTTTTTTCCCATAGGATCGTCCACTTTGGTTTTTCCTTTCTCTTGAACGAGATTCGATGGGCCAGCTTCGAGATGTGGTCCCGGAGGAGGGATAGGGCTAGTGTTGTTAGGTATGCCCATCCTTATAGGTGGGGCAGGCGGCTGCATTCCTGGAGGTGGAACGGTTGAAGGATTGGCTGCCAATCCTTTGGTAGCAATGAAGGCCTGAAGAGCCAGGAGGGACTCTTGCATCTAGCGGGTGGCTTCTTTTTGTTCAGTTATCTTGGCCTCTTGATCCAAGACTTGTTGCCTCAGGCGGACCACCTCTAGATCCTCCTGTTCAAGCACCATATTCTTTTCTTCAGGATCAACGTGATCTTCGGCCTCGTGATCTTCGTACTCCCCTTCATCTTCCTCGTAATAGCCTTCATCGTAGTCACCCCTGTCCCCAAAGTTCTGGGAATCTTCAGGCAGAGGGCCCTGATAAGGTGTGTCCTTAGGTTGGTCTTGAGGAAAATTTTGGTTGGGCAATGGTTCTCCATTATCTTGCAATTGCTGGTGAGCAAGATCGAGCACGGTGTGCCTAGTATTCACCATTTGTGCAGATGATCAAGTTTTATTCACGCTTTATTTAGCTCTCAATGAAATCACCGAAATGTGTACCGAGTTTTTAGAAAACTAAAAATATAATGAGAAATAAGAGCTAGAAAGACAAGATCAAAGATAAACAAGCAGATTTTTACGTGATTGGGATTTAATGAGCCTTAGTCTATGAGTCTATTATATTAGGTTTTAGAGGGATTTTGACAATGTAATTTTCTGCAAGTTTGAGCAGAGTAATTGCTTGCAAGAGAAAATCTTGGATCCCCGCTATAGTGCACAAATGTCCCTATTTATAGGCAGTTAGGTGCAATGGGCTTGGGTCAGACTAATCCAGGCCTAATATGGATGTAATCATAGTTTGCTCGCTAATTGAGCCATAATACAAAGAATGTTGCTTAATAAAACATATTAATCAGAGCCCATTGGGCCGGCTTGAGCATAGCCAAGTCTTACAGCTACCAATAGTACATAACCTCAGACTGGTTCGCGTGGGCTTCTAAGGGGATCCCGGGGACAGGATTTGTCAGAGTAGTGGCAGTATTGTTTCCTAGGAACAGCGTACATTCTGTGTGTAACCTCTTACGGAGGTTAGTTGAGGAGAACAACTTCTGTGTTTCTGGGGGACATGTCAACGTTAGGGAAGATCAAACTTGCCCTATCCGAACGTTTGGTCCGGGTTCCTTTACTAATGTCCTAGTTCATTTACCGAAGTCCTGGTTCGCTCACCAGGACGGGTTCATTCTTGATAAGGTCTATTCCCAGACTAGTGAGCCTACCACCTCTATTGGCATCCCGGAGGATACGAGTCGGTTGGAACCGGGAAGATGAGTTGGGCCTGGGTCTTGGTCCCAGTTCCCTTGTTATGGTCGCGCCCATCGAATGTTGTTGGGCTCATTGACGATTGGGCCATTAGAACTTTCTTCTTCCATGTTCATCGGGCTCAGGATGGGCCCTAATCTCTTTAAGGGAGCCCATGGACCCATTGTTTCATGCCACGTGTTCCATGATAAAACAAGGATAACACTATGGTTTTGAGCAGAGTGTTGACGAGCCCTGCGTTTACCAACTCAAGGAAAACAACATTGTGGTATTCTTGATTCTCTATGTGGATGATATCTTGCTCATTGGAAACAATGTCAAGAAATTATCATACATAAAGAACTGGATGGGAACTCAATTCAAGAAGAAGGACTTGGGTAAAGCAAGTTAAGTTCTTGGTATCCAAATTTGGAAGGATAGAAATAACAAAACTTTGGCTCTATCTCAAGCAGCTTACATAGATAAGGTGCTTGAGTGCTTCTCTATGAAAGATTCAAAGAAAGGATGTTTACTGTCCCGACATGGAATCCATATTTCTAAAAAGAAATCTCCACATACTCCTGAAGAGGAAGATGATATGAGAAGGATTCCTTATGCATCTATAGTTGGAAGTCTAATGTATGTTATGTTGTGCACTAGACCGGACAACTGTCATGCAGTGGGAGTTGTGAGAAAATACCAGCAAACCCAGGAAGAGAACATGGGATAGCGGTCAAGCACATACTGAAATATCTTTGACGAACTAGGGATTATATTCTAGTCTACTCGGGTGGAGTTCTGAACCTGTTACGCTACACCGATTCTGATTTTCGGGCTGATGTCGATGACAGGAAGTCAACTTCTGGAATGGTGTTTACTCTTGGGGGTGTATTTATGATATGGAGAAGCATTAAGCAATCCGTGATCTTAGATTCTACTATGGAGGCTGAGTACATAGTTGCTTCCGAGGCAGCTAAGGAAGTAGTCTGGCTGAGGAAGTTCTATAAAGATCTTGGTGTTATACTAGAAATGGATAAACCCCTCATTTTGTATTGTGACAACAATGGGGCGATATCCAATTCTAAAGAACCTCAATGCCACAAAAGAGCGAAGCATATAGAAAGGAAGTACCACATCATCAGAGAATATGTGGCAAGGGGAGAAGTGAAGGTCATGAAGATTGCATCTGAGGACAATCTTGCGGATCCCTTCACAAAGACACTGGGAGAGACAACTTTTCTAAAGCATATAGATGGAATGGGTTTGAGAGAAATGTCGCATTTGTTTTAAAAGTACAAGTGGGAGTTTGTTGGGATTTATGCCTTTATAAAAGCACATTTCTTATGCAATTCATTCATTATCATTAAAGTAGTATAAATCATTTTTTTTTAAATCAAATTGCATTGTTTACATGTTTTATTACATGATTAATTATTATTAATACAATCGTTTAAAAATATCGAACATATTTATAGTTACAATAATAGTGATTCGGTCACAGTGGATTATAATTGTAATTATATGTTCAAAAGTATTCTGTCCTAAGATTAAATCAGTACACTGGATTTTTACTGATTGGGTAATCTACGATAATATATACTTACACATTTGGTGTGATGTCATATCCAAGACATTGACCAAGTAGATAAGTTCAGATATATTTTGTTACATTGGACTAGATCGCTATTGATTATTGACAAGATACGTAAGTATCCTTATTATCTAATCTAATCATATCACATCGTTAATCATAGGTCAATTTAATCTTAATTCTAAGTGATTAATATTTAGTTAATTGTATTATTCAAGTGTTTTGATTGTTTGTTACTAGCTTACCCTACAGACTAGCTCATACTTACATATTGGAGATTTTGTAGTATAATTGAGTGGGTGTATTTATCATAGATATAAAATCTATAGCTTCTGTTTAAGAAGTGAAACGATGATTTTCTTATAGTTTGGTTCAAGTGTTAAATGATAGAGTACTCATTTCTGTAATTAAATTTACGGAAATATCATTTGCAAAGAACTTTGTGGGAGTTAAGGATAAAATATCAATGAGGGGTAAAACGTAATTTTCACACGTTTCATTAGTAGATTAACTATAGAGGATTGAATGATAGTTATGGTTATAACAATGGATAACGTATTCACATTTGGTATAAAGCGTTCTATGAATTCAAGAGTGCAATTCTGAGTCTATAGTGGAGTCATGAGGAATTACTAAGGTAGTGAGATTATTTGTTATAAATAAACTCACGGTAACTTATTGGAGCTTGAGTTAATTGATCATTGGTCCCCATGTCATCTCTTATTAAAATTAACCTAGTAGTCTTGAATTATTAATTTAATTATTAATTATAAAAATATGATATTGACTAGGTCAATGAAAATAAATAATGTTAAATTATTTATTGATATTTTGTGAGAAAAGAAATAGAAGAAAATTTGAGGTTTTTATTGCAAAGTCTCAAAAACAGAGTATTATATCCAATTTGGACAATTTTGTTAATATTGATAAATGAGTATTAATATTAATAAAATGAATTAAATAAAGGTCAAAATTATAATTGATTAATTTTGACAATTATTTAATTAATTATAATTATTAAATAATTAAAATAAAATTGGTAACTAAAACATATTTTATGTCCTAGCTAATTGCCTATATATACTAGTGTTATAGAATGCATTAGATCAAATAAATTTAACAAGGTAAAAATTCACTCCTAATATTCTATACCTAGTTTGTATGATTTTAGTTTTCTCTTTAGAAATTCTCTTCTCATGTGTTGAGATTTGTCCACACAAACACTAGGTTGTTTTAGAGAAAAACTTAGAAGACCGTTGTCTTATTTCAAAGCGGTTTGGATTCATTACAATACCTAGCATTCAACAAAGACAAAAGTTTAGGGTATCCAAAATGTGTAGTTATTGTTCCGCTACATATCTCGGAAGTGTTCTAATAATTTTGTTATTGTATTTATGTATTTATGTAATATTCACATGTTTGTATGATTTTATGCTTTCTACTTGTATATTGTTTTGAATAAATATTTATAAGGAGTATTCATATAGACTTATATAGATGAAATCCTAGATGAATACCTTCCCTACCCTCCAAAATTGACATTGTGTATCAAACACCTCAACTATACCACCATCAACCCATCTTTTCTTCTTCTGATCATGGCGTGGTGGTTGAGGCCTCATGTTCTTCTCTTGCACCCTCTCTACATCCAATTTTCCTCGGCCGTCTATAAGAACAATTACACAACCAGTATACCATGGACCGTACGTATCCATCTGTTCTCACATCAATATCATCTCCTCTGAACTCCCTTCTTTGAAATCCATTTTGAGACTCTTTTCAAGGTCAACCTGAAAAATCCAATTGAGAATTATAGGGAGCACATAGAGTTATGAGAAATTGAAACAATCCAAGATTACATTGCCATTATGAATATGAAATAAATAGAGGAGACAATATATCCTTAATGATGAAATTGGGAAAAGACAAAAAATATCTGTGTAATTTATGTTGTGTTTTTGGATTATAAAGGATATTTTAAACCATAATTTTTTTACATAGGAAAAGTCTATGTTGTTATATTATTATAATTAGAAATTTTTGGATCCTTAAAGCCTAAATCTAAAATCCAAAATTTTAGAAATAAAATATATGTGGATAAGACAAATAAATATTGTAACCTTATGTTTTATAAAATAGATCAAATTAGTACTTTAAATTAGATTTTGATCAAAATATTTTTAAATATAATCTTTTATTTTTAGCTTCTCAATCACATTTTCTGTTTTTCTAAACACTTCGCATCGTCAACAGTCTAAGAAATAATTTTATATATTTTGGCCAATATCAGGTCTATGGTATTATTTTGATCAATTTTGTAAAACACAAAGTTTGAATTGTTATTTAACAAAACAGAAGGGTTGATCGTGTATTTGCAAAAAATACAGAGGCTAAAATTATATTTTTCTGAAAAAAGCCACACTCTTTTTATCCATCAAGTTTGAAATTTTCTCATAAAACCATATATAAAACTTTTTAAAATTGAAAAAAGTCATAGAAATAATAACAAATGCAAATTCCCATTAAAAAAAAGGAGAAAAACAAGTGATATGTAGTATAATTTTCACATGATATATTCCACAACTCCAGCAATTAAACCATGAAATTCAACCAAAATTAGGCCACGAACAATTTCAGTGGTCATGTTTTCTTGATCCAACTACATCTTCGACCACAAAAACTTGATTTGATTGTTGTCATATCTCCAACAAATACCAGATAAATCTTCACAAAATTCTCACCGTGTTTTTAATGAATTAATGGTGACTAGTAAGCAAGTTTGGCAAATCGTCGTTCCAGTGAAATCATCAAGGTTTTATTAGAATTGAAACTATCTATAATCAACCTTGAATGTAATTTTGATCTTTTAAAAACAAGTTACACATTGTAACATTAAAATGAGTAACTAGTTACCCAATAACTAATATAATAGTAACTTGTTACTGATTACTTGTTATAATGAATTAGACCGTGTATAGTAGACCTAAAAACAAATAGGTTGAGTCACGAGTTACCACTTTGAAAGTGAAACATTAGTAACTAATTATTCAAATTAATAACAAGAATTATAGAGTACCAATAAGAGATAAAAACTAGCAAAAAAAATAAAAAATCAACGGTACCCACTCATAAATTAAAATAGGGGTATTTGCGGCATAAATACTCAATGTTTTACACTTGTTACAGTTCAATACCTGATCTTTTATTTTTACTGTAAAAATATTCAACGTTCAATATATGTTAAAGATAAATATCTAATCTTTTTTCTTTGCCGCAAAAATATCTAAAGTTGATAAAACATTGATTTTGTCAGTACCTCCTGTGTTGGAACTGGTAAGCATATTGACTAGTAGACATTTGTCACTCTATAATTGATCAATTTCATATTTTTTTTTTTTAAATATTTAAAATTAGAAAAATGAATTGAAAAGACATTTTAAATTAAAACAAATTTAAAAAATTCATATTTTCATAACAAAAATACATAAATTACAGAGTGGTAAATATCTGGTGAGTCAACACTTAACAGCTCCAACAGAGGAGATATTGAAAAAAATCATGTTTTAAAAACTTTAGGTATTTCTCTTTAATATATATTGAACATTGAGTATTTTTGACGTAAAAATAAAAGATTAAGTATTTAAGTGTAACAAGTGTACAACATTGAGTATTTATGCCGCAAATATCATTTTTAATAGGAACCAGTTAATAATAATGCTATATAGAGTTAGTTTGTAAAATGGACCAAAAACTAGTAAAAAAAAGAAAAAAATAATAAAACTACTAATCATTAAAAAAAATATCAATAATGAGTAACCATATCTACTTATTGATTCAGTTTTTCGTCAACTTAATAAAATAAGAGAATAAAGAGAGTAAAGAAGGGTAAACACTGATTTGTACGTGGTTCAGTTGTTAAAGATTCCTAATCCACGAGTCACTTGTATTGCAATAGAACCCAGCAAGAAATATGAGTCCCTTTTGATTATAACTTAGGCAGAAGGAGTTCTTGCTTTAAGATAAAAACTTAGGATGAAACTAGGGTTTCAGATCCTTTACAAATGACCTCTCCATGCTCTATTTATAGGTAGCCAAAAGGGGAATAAATTAATTAGCTAACTAATACAATTGACATTAAGCCTCCGATTATGAGTAAGCTAAGCACTAGATGCATGCCACTTGGCACTATCTTGGTATACTAGCGTTGGCTATGGCAAGGCGAGCTTGGTTGGTTTGGTCTCACGAACATCCTTTTATGGTAATGGAGTGGTCCCGATATGCATGGGAAATGTATCAGGACATAGTGGTAGTTGCACCACTACTCGACTGACACTTTTCAAGTGAAGGTGGTGTGCTGCCCTATTAGAGGTTAGTGGAGACATGGTCCTGCAAAATAGTAGTACTCAGATGGGGCTTACCCTCGGGTTTTGCACTGACGTGCTTCTGACCGGTCTCCTCGTGGATCCGAGAAAGTGACATGTAGAAGATCCTTTCGACAAGGGTCTCGGGGGATCTCCCAAGCTAATTTATCAAGGTCTAGTTAGAAGGTCAGTTTTAGGGGTAGTTTCCTACCTAAGGACCAATGGGAGTCTTGCAACGTGTTGTCGCATGGCGAAAAATGCACGTAACACTACTTATTCGCTATACTTTATTTTGATCAACTACTCTCTTAGTCTTTCATAGAACAAGTTGTGATGAAAATAATGAAATTGTTAATTACATGCTAGGTGATATTCTAATTCCACTCAATTTTTCTTAGTGCCATTTGGTAAGCATGATAATAAAGAAGTGGCATATGGAGAGTGACAATATCGAAATCTCTTACAAAATATGTAAAAGAATCCAACAATGAAGATTTTAATGAATAATCATGTGTTATTACAGTGAGTTGGAGAAGAAATAAAATGTAGTAACTACTTTATCATTGTGTACACAAATTATTTAAGAATTGTCATTGAAAAACCAAACTCATCTTATGAACAAAACAACACAATTTAAGAAAGCGCTTCAAGTATAAGTAACCAAAATCGCACATAAGTTGTTGATGATGTTTCAAATTTCATTCTTGAAAAAGTCTTATAAAGAGTGCAAGAAAGAGAATTCCAAAACCAGCATGATCAAAAGTTTAGAATCACTTAATAACTAAAATAATAGTAACCAGTAACTAATAATACAAAAAACAAAGAATAAATAGTGTGTAGTAGAGTTTTAAAAAAATAGCAAAATTAGCAACCTAGAACCACCATGGACTTGAAACATCAATAACTAGTTACCATATTTGCCTAAAAAATTATAAAATGTGAATTATAACTAAAACCAATAGACAATAAGCATGTTTAGTAACCATAACTATTTAGTAACTCAAAAATTAATGACCAAATACTAAAATGAACCAAAAAGTTGTGCAATATGACAAGAAAAAAAAACTAGCAGTACTAGTCATATCAAACTTGTTAGAAATTGATGCATGTAGAACTAGATACAAAATTTCGCTTAAGATAATTATAGAGTATGAATTCGAACTAAACTAGAAGAAGAAAAAACATCAGTATTTTCAGTAACAAGGAACCACCCATTTACTCAAAAAAATAGTAACAAGTTAATAATAATCTTAAACAAAACCAAAGAATGTGCAGGAGAGCAAAAAAAAAAATAGTAATACTAGTAACCACCCAATAACTAAAAAATATTAGTAACTAGCTACTACATTTAGTAACTAATAATGACTTTATTCATTGTGTTTTACTACAAAATTTGATATTGGAGCTTTGATGATTAGGGTGTCGTGGGTATTGAAAGAAGATAAAAGATGTGAATTGGGGCCTTACAACCAATGTGCTCACTTGACCGGCACAACCAAGTTACTAAATGGGAACATATTAATTTAATCATACATTCCTAGCAAGAATACTACCAGCAAACATTCCTAGAACATGCTTATTAATATCTCGTACTATACAACATCTTAACACTTCTATACTACGGTAAAAATTTTACTTATCTCGCTCGGTCCAGCCAGTTGGATGTGATTGATCATGATTCTACTAGGTCTTAAGGTGCCAAGGCAACGGCAAAGTATCCAACTTAAAAATAAATACTAGAAAATATATTGTTAACTTTCTTTTTTGCTAACAACTAAATAAAAGTAAAGCTTAAAGAAAAGAAGATCAAACACGATATTTTTACGTGGTTCAGGTTGTGAATTAACCCTAGTCCACGAGTCACTTGTATAAGGTTGATAAGAACTTGCAAAGCTCAAGTTCTTTGGGGGTTTCAGACAGCGTATAGGCTCACACTGAAACTAGCAATAGGGATCATTTACAATGTGTGCCCTAGCCCTATTTATATGTAGCTAGGGCAATTAAGCTCATTAATTGGAGTTGATTGCAATTATTCTCCCTTAATGGGGATTTATTGCATAATAAATAGACATTCTTGTGGTAAATGAGTTTGTGGGCTCCAACGTATCTTGGTGGGCCCATCTTGAGTAATTTAAGCCCACTATTTTGTTGGGGGGAAATGTCTCTGACAATGTCAGAGTGGTAGTTGAATGTTTTCCCATGTCAGACGCCATTGTGGTGTATCCATTTTGCCACTCATACGGAATCGACAACACGATCCATGTAACAGTGGATGTCAGAATGTTGTCAGTGGTCCAGGGTCACTGTGTTTGACACCTGGATACACTTCTCTTGGGCCAGAGGAAGGTTCTTGTAGACCTAGAGGAAATGAATGGATGGGACGTCCTTGTAAAACTTGGAACACCATCTCGGAGCATGATCCTCGAGAGGTTATGCTCGTGTGAAGAAGTACTCCTCTAGTAGTGGTGGACTTAAGTTGTAGGTTAGGTTTTACCTTCAGTAGAGCCCATAGTAGCCTCTAGGAGACTTCATCAGCTTACCTGGAATCTAAATTCCCTTTAAAGCATGCCACATGTCTCTTGGTGAAAATATAGACAACATTTTCCCCTAGTCTTCACTCGTCCTCAGGCAGTGGAGACTTTATACTGAGAAGAGTATCCTCAGGGGGTTGTACTCAAGTTGAGACAGTTGGGTGTCCTCAAAACCTGACATTTCCAAAAAAGGAGATTGCCACATGTCGGCTCCCTATTGCAGGGAACATCAATCAGTGTCATTTAATGAAGGGTCTTTTTCGTACCCAAGACGTCCTTTCAACTTTTTGAGTACGATCTTTGCCTTGGTTCATGTGACCATTGGATCACGTTCAAGTACTTACTCCTTGGATGATCAACGACTGGGGTTGAGTTTCTTTCTGCCCATGCTGGGGGTTACATGTTCAAAAAATTTCCTCCTTCCCACTTCACTTTTGCATTCGTAAATTTTCACTTTCAAAGCTCAAAAACTTCCATTTTGCCAAGAGGTCTTTCATCAATCCCATAAATATTCATTCGTCAATCCTAGAAGTTTGGAGGAGATCGTGGTACTTTTGGGTGAACCAAACACGGTACTTCCATGTTCGCACAAGACTTAGCACCTACAGGCGCTACATCTCGAGTGAGCTTTCTTTATCATTTATGTGTTTTTTAGTTCTTGAGAATTTCTGGGAATTTCTGGGCTTCTTTTCAAGCTAGTGGAATGGTTAGATTTTAGAGGTTGGTTTACCTCTTTTTAGCCTTATTTTGGGCCCTTAGTGGTGTCGAAACCAACTGTAAGTTGTTGTTTTTGCATTTTTTGCACTTTTTCACGTCTCTTGGTATCCAATCGATTTCTCAGAAATTCCCAGATTCTAGTGGTGTTCGTAAGCTTCCGTTGGTGTATCTAGAGGCCATTTGTGGGGCTCTGGGGATACTCCTTTTTTAGATTAAAATTTCTTTCCTTGTCCCCAAGTAGTTGTCTTAGGGTACTCTCATGTTTTGGCCATTTTCCTTGAGTCAAAGCACTAACTGTTTGGTTTTTGTTTCAAATGTATGAGGAGCTTTGTGAACTACACCAGCACGGTTTCCACGCATTTGACAGAGAGTAGATCACGATGGCTCGAGAAGGTAGTCGATAGCTGGAGGAAAGAAGGGAGTTGGTAGTGAGGGAAGTTGGTCCGGTGGCGGAGAGGCCGGCGCGAAGGGACCACTTCATGATGGAAGCGGAGGTAAATGAAGCTTCTCTCCCTCACCCCACAATGGTATATGAGGCCTCAGGATTTGAGGTAGAGAAAATCTTGAACAAGTAGAAGCATCTTGAAGCCATGACCAGCTTCATCAATCACTACGGGATCGGCAGTGAAGGCCACCTTGTCCGTCTTTGCTATGAGAACGAGAGGGCTCATCAGAGTGCAAACTGTTGGTATTAAATTAGAAAAATATCAAAATACACACCGTAATGTATAGGAAGGGAATTTTTGAAAAAATCATTAATACCAGTTAGGATCATACATATATAGATAAATTAAACAACACATATTGGGAATATAGATTACCTCTTGTAGCCTATCAAGTGTCCTTGAGTCTTTTGGTAAAAACAACCATCTTCCAATCCTTATGAAAGCTCACACCTTAGCTTTCCAAGTCGTTCCCCTAACACACAAGGACATGTATGAGCACGTAGGATTCACATGTTGATTTTAGGTTCTCTACATGTACTCAGCACATAAGATCTAGAGAGGTTTGAGAAAAGAGAGGCTAAAGAAACTTCTAGAATTTCAGATTTTGAAAATTTTACTGTTTCTTTCTTTGAGAGAGTTTTCTAACCTAGAAACAACTGACTTAGAAAAGAATCGCTTTTGTTCAGATTTATAAAGATAACTAACTATTTTAATTAATATTTATTTAATTAAAATAAAACTTATCAGTTACAACCTATTTTAATTATTTAATTTAAATCATATTTAAAAAAGAATAACTAAATAATTAAATAAACAAATTAATTTGAAAATCAAAATTCAAATCACATGGATGGGATTGTGTGTGGCGTCACTCACTGTCAAATATAGTGAGTGGTGTGTGCCACTATAATCTATCTCTGATTTTCTCATTTGTTTGTTTAATTAATTTTAAGACAAGATATTTATCCCAAAATAAATATGAGTTAATTCAAAATTAACGTTATCTTAAAACACTATCGATTTTAAATAAATATCTTATACTAAGAAAATAACTAAACTCTCCCAAATATCAATCCAAACATTATTAATATTTATTTTAACATAAAAATTTTCAAATAAAAATTATATAGTTAATTAATTAATTCACAATTAATCAATTACCCATAATTATCACAAAATTATTTCCTTGTCCTAAAAATTAACTCATTTGCAATTAAGTCATTCTCTCTATAAATCTTTCTTGTGACATCCTTACCCTTGACAATGTAGGACAAATGTGACCTGGGGACCATGGACCTATAATACCAAGCTCCAATAAACTAGACTATTTATTAAACTCTTTAATCTAATAATCTTATTTATTAATTCCATGATTACTCCACTAGAAATATGGAATTGCACTCTAAGTATTTATAAAATTATATTTACATAGTTTTCTCTTGTAGTCCATTGATATAATCAATAAACGTAGTTCTATCCTCTATTTACTGGTTTGTTAATTAGATCTGGTCAAAATTACTGTTTTACCCTTTTAAGTACTTTTTATTCCTTAAGTACCATCAATTCACTAGTGAATAATTAATCTATAATCAAATTATTTATTTGAGCTCAATAACTATTTGGTTCGAGAATTAACACTTAAGGGAACCAATATTCGATTTGTTAGGAAAGCATAAATTCCATTATTGTAAAATCATGTCCCCAACCATTTATGATATTGAATCTCTAAAATAAAAGTCACTAGCCTCATTATATTTAGAGACCTTAACGAATGCATCAAAAGATCCAATAAACACAATCAGGAGTTCATGATCACTCCAGATTTAGACTGATCTACTATTATGATAAGAATTAAATCTTTATTGCAGCGGGCTCTTCAGGAAAGTTCTCAATTAGGAAAAATTATGGTTCTCACAGATGAACATCCAATATAAATTCGATTTCCATCTTATAAAATTTTCACCATTAAGTTTTTCAAGTGATAGTAAAGCAGTAATAGGATAGCCACCGTTTGACATTATTGAAAGAAATAAAATACAAGAATATTATAATTTGAAAAACATCAATAATTTGGAAAGTAATTATGATGCATGAATACAACAATTAAAACACATAAACTTAACATTTACTATTTCGCGATAAAACTACCCAACAGATAAAGTGTCGCCATAGGGTCGATCAAATTAAATTCAGATAGCTTATAAGGTTGGAATTTGGAATTAATGGTTACCTTTAGACAATGGATAACCTGAAGGAATAACTCATACTTTGAATGTTTTACTTTGAATATGTGAGTTTTGGGACCTTGAGGTAAATACATTCCCTGGAATAGATTGTCACAATGATGAATGCCGATAGACGGCTAAAGTGGCTCTGAGTAGGATATTATGAGATAGGGAACGAGAAATACTTATTCCGCAAAAAATGAAACCAGGAACAGGAAGTATTCTGGTTCAGAGTTTGTTTGAAGGACCAATGAAATTATCAAGGATTGTTAGGGTAGAATGTCTACTTTATTGAAGGGTATAAAAGTTCACAAATTTGAGTATGGGAACGTAGTGTACCAGGATTGGAGACTTTGTGCTTCTCTGGGTATTGTGGAGTAAGAAGGGTAAAGGAGTTTGGGAAAGGAAGAAGGAATTTATACCCTAGATTTGGATAGATCTTAAAGATCCTAATAAGGGCTAGGACAGGAGCCTACAGTTTAACATTACCTCAGGATGGATAGCGGCTCATGAGGTGTTATTGATGCCAATGTAAAGGGAAGAAGTCTGAATACTACCCCTGATTGGGCGAAGAGGCCCTGGGATTTCAGGGGAATTTATTGTAGAAGGAAAAGCCAGTGGAACTCTGGCCACAAGAGAAAAAGACATATAGATTCAGCCTATCCTTCTTGTGAAGGTGTTGGAAGTATTGGCAAGCTAAGGGACTGGACTCTAGGGTTATAGTCAAGTTTGCGGAATTGGTATCCCGAGATGTTTGAATAAATTTCAAGGACGTAATTTTAATAAGGAGGGGATAGTTGTAATGTCCAAAATTTTCTAATAAGACTTAGTGTCTTGATTAGTGTGTCGGGAGGGCAATACTTAATCTAATTATGTTAATATGTGGATTTAATGATTGTGTGATTAGAAATGCATGTTTAGGTGAATTAAATATGCATGTGGGCTCATTCTGGTTAATGTTATATTATTTTATAGTATAATGTAATATTATATTATTTTATAATATAATGTTTTAGATTAAATAATGTGACAAAGAGTGTCACATATTGTAACATATAATAGAGAGTTACAATATTTAGATATGTGTGAATATCCAAATATGTAACATATTTGATGTTACAAATTCAGTCACAAATTTGTAACTTCCAAATATTGCCCATTATTGTGTAGATTTGTTGTTACACAATATTGAGATGAATTTCTTAAAGCCATGTGTGAAATGGTTGTTTGAGATGTGATTTTAATTCCAATAATGTGTTTGGGGGTTACAAAATAATTTGGGAGTGGATTGGACCGTTTGGAAAAACAACACATTTTCATATGCTGAAATTGGCTAGTGGTCGCGGCCAAAGAGGTAGACTGGCCCATTTTTTTTTAGTTTTTTCAATCTTTTTTGAACGGTTCCAAAACAACAAATAACTCCCAAATCTCATTTTTAATTCCATAAACATCCAATTAATCATTGGTAATTGCCATGGGGTTGATGGAATTTGAAATTTAAAGGGTGTCTCTAAACTCTATAAATAAGAGCCTATTGCTCACTTGTAAGAAACAACTTTTCTATCCATTAGAGCACTTGGCTAGAAAACACCTAGAGGCTTGATTATTCTAGAAAGAAATTTCCAAAATCTACGAGAGACCCCTTAGTGCTTGAGTTAGGGGGGAATAAGCTTTTGGACAAATGTTTCTGTAATGCCCCGAATTCTCCGATATGGTTTAATGGCGGGATTAGTAGGCCGGGAGGGCCATACTTGTTTAATTATGCCATTAAATGATATTATGCATGTATATGAGAATTATGTTATAATATGATGTTAAATGCATGCATGTGGGTCCACATCTGTTTACAGGGGTACTTTGGTAATTTGGCCCGTTGAGGGCATAATTGTATATTTGTGTTGCATGTCAATGATATATTGTGAGACCACATTATAATGTGGATTGGTTCGAGTTATTCGGCATGAGACGATCTTTAAATATAAATTATCGGTTTGGTCATGACAGGTTTAAGCTCGGGGCTCGGGGTGAGTCTTGGGGTGTTTTAATGATTAGAGAGTTACCAGGAATTATAGGGTAACGGGATATGAATTATTGGTGTTTGAGATTATCAAGATTAGCGGGAAGATTGGTGTTTGTGAATGTAAATGCCCTGAGTTGGGAAGAGTTTTAGACTCTATTCAATGAGAAGTATTATAATGATGCGATTAGGACGGCGAAGGCCGAGGAGTTTATTAGGCTACTTCAGGGGAACTTATCAGTCACTGAGTACGCCTTGAAGTTTGATCGTTTGGCAAAGTTTTCCATGGAGCTGGTGCCCACTGATGGGACCAGGAGAGAGAGATTCTTACAAGGGCTACAGTCCAGGTTAGCCCGAGATGTACGTATCACCATTGTGGCAGGAGTTACTACTTATGCACAGGTGGTGCAGAAGGCACTCACGGCTGAGAGTGCAGAGAACAGAATCTGGCGTGACAGTGCAGCCAGGAAGGAATTCAGGAGGCCAGGTCCTCCATTTGTGGGTTCTAGTAGGGGTGTTGGCCCCAGTGATCAGAAGAGGAAGGTTCCTGACACCTTCCCAGTTCAAGGTCCTGACAGGAGGCCCCGTGGTATTACAATGGGTCGTCCGGGTGGTGGTGAAGCCTGGAGGTCTTATCCTGAGTGCTCCAGATGCAAGAGGCATCACTTGGGAGAATGTAGGGCAAAGGCCTGCTTCTCTTGTGGAGTAGTGGGTCATCTTAAAAAGGATTGCCCTAAGGCAAGAAAGGAAGAACCTAGAAAGGCTGACAGCTCGGCCCCAGCTCGAGTGTTCGCGTTGACTCAAGCAGAAGCTGAGGCTTCTCCCTCAGTTGTTACAAGTCAGCTTCTTAGTGCTGGAACCCCTTATAATGTGTTGATTGATTCTGGTGCTACACACTCTTTTGTTGCTAGTAGTGTTATTAACAGATTGTGTAGACCTTATGATTTCTAGGCTGTGGGGTTTGGTACCTTGTTACCCACTGGAGAGTTGGTGGTATCCAGGAGGTGGGTCAGATCTTTGCTAGTGACAGTAGAGGGCAGAGAGTTGTCAGTGGACTTGATAGAGTTCATTATGACTGACTTTGATATGATACTGGGTATGGATTGGTTGGCAAAGTATGGGGCAACTATTGACTGCAGAAGGAAGATGGTCACCTTTGAGCCTGAGGGTGAGGATCCTTTTGTGTTTGTTGGTACTATGCATGGACCTCGCGTTCCTATGATTTCTATGTTGAGGGCCAGGGATCTACTGCAGAGAGGTTGCATTGGATTCCTAGCCAGTGTGGTTGACACTACCCAGGTCGTGCCAGTGAGACCAGGGGATACTAGACTTGTATGTGAGTTTCTGGATGTGTTTCCAAAGGATTTGCCAGGATTTCCACCACACAGGGAGATTGAGTTCGTTATAGAACTGGCACCAGGGACAGAGCCAGTGTCTAGAGCACCATACAGAATGGCCCCAGCTGAGTTGAAAGAATTGAAAGTGCAGTTGCTAGAGCTGCTAGATATGGGTTTCATTAGACCTAGTTTTTCACCCTGGGGTGCGCCAGTTCTGTTTGTAAAGAAGAAAGATGGTTCTCTGAGAATGTGTATAGATTACAGGGAACTGAATAAGTTGACAATTAAGAACCGGTATCCTTTGCCAAGGATAGATGATCTGTTCGATCAGCTGCAAGGTATGAAGGTATTCTCTAAGATCGACCTTCGTTCTGGTTATCATCAGTTGATGGTCAAGGAGGGAGACATATCGAAGACTGCCTTTCGTACCAGGTATGGGCATTATGAGTTTCTAGTCATGTCGTTTGGGTTGACTAATGCCCCAGCTGCCTTTATGGATGTGATGAACAGAGTGTTCAAGGATTACTTAGACCAGTTTGTGATCGTCTTCATCGATGATATTCTGGTATATTCTCAGACTGAGTCAAAGCATGAGCAGCATCTGAGGTTGGTTCTACAGAGACTGAGAGAGCATAGGCTGTTTGCAAAGTTCAAGAAGTGTGAGTTCTGGTTGTCTCAGGTATCCTTCCTTGGACACATTGTCAGTAAGGAGGGGATTAAGGTAGATCCAACGAAGATCGAAGCGGTCAAAGATTGGACAAGGCCAAAGAATGCTTCTGAGGTTAGAAGTTTCCTTGGATTGGCAGGTTATTACAGGCGGTTCGTGGAAGGGTTCTCAAAGATTGCTAGTGCTTTGACTGAGCTGACACGCAAGAGCCAGAAGTTTGTGTGGTCAGATAAATGTGACAACAGCTTCCAGGAACTGAAGTAGAGATTGATTACAGCTCCGATTCTGAGTCTTCTAACAGATCAGGAGAAGTTTGTGATTTACTACGATGCTTCTCATCAAGGTTTGGGCTGTGTTTTGATGCAATCAGAGAAGGTTATAGCTTATGCTTCTCGTCAGTTAAAGGAGTATGAGAAGATGTATCCCACTCATGATCTAGAGTTGGCAGCAGTGGTTTTTGCTTTAAAGATATGGAGGCACTATCTCTATGGAGAGAAGTGTGAGATTTATACAGACCACAAGAGCCTAAAGTACTTCTTCACCCATAAGGATCTGAACATGAGGCAATGGCGTTGGCTGGAGTTGGTAAAAGACTATGATTGTGAGATTTTGTATCATCCAGGGAAAGCCAACGTGGTAGCTGATGCTTTGAGCCGGAAGGGTCCGGGTAGATTCATGGTATGAGGCTGATAGCCAGAGAGTTAGCAGATGATATGACCAGAGCTGGTATTGAGTTGCTGGTAGGCCAGTTGGCTAACATCACGCTACAGTCTACGCTGTTAGAAAGGATCAAAGAGGGTCAGTTGAGTGATCCACAGCTGATCAGATTAGAGAGGATGTTCTGGCTGGAGCATCCAGAGATTATACAGTGTCTGAGGTAGGCTTGTTGAGATACAAGGGGCGGATATGTGTTCCGTTAGACACTGCATTGAGTCAAGAGATTCTGGATGAATCTCATACTACACCCTACTATTTGCATCCAGGCACCACGAAGATGTACCAGGATGTGAGATCACTATATTGGTGGCCGGGGATGAAGAGAGATGTAGTAGAGTATGTGGCTAAGTGCTTGACATGTCAACAGGTCAAGGCTGAGCATCAGAGGCCGGCAGGGTCACTGCAGCCTCTGGATATCCCAGAGTGGAAGTGGGAAGACATCACAATGGACTTTGTGGTGGGCTTACCCAGGACTACTGGTCAGCATGACTCCGTTTGGGTGATAGTGGATCGCTACACCAAGTCAGCTCACTTTCCTGCCAGTGAGGACTACATATACGGTTGATCAGTATGCAGATCTCTATGTGAGAGAGATCGTGCGACTCCATGGTGCACCTAGGTCGATCGTGTCAGATTGGGACCCCACTTTTACTTCCAAGTTCTGGGGAAGTTTGCAGAGAGCCATGGGGACAAAATTGAAGTTCAGTACAACTTATCATCCTCAGACAGATGGGCAATCTGAGAGGACGATCCAGATTTTGGAGGACACGCTGAGAGCATGTGTACTGGATTTTGGTGGGTCTTGGAGTAAGTATCTGCCTTTGATAGAATTCTCCTACAACAACAGTTACCAATCTACCATTGGAGTAGCACCTTATGAGATGTTGTATGGTAGGAAGTGCAGATCTCCCATCCATTGGGATTAGACAGGAGAAAGAAAATACTTAGGTCCTGATGCAGTTCAGAGGACCAGTGAGGCTATTGAGAAGATTAGAGCTAGAATGCTTGCTTCTCAGAGTAGACAGAAGAGCTATGCAGATCCCAAGCCCAGGAACGTGGAGTTCCAGGTAGGAGACTATGTTTTCCTCAGAGTCTCGCCATGGAAAGGGGTGATAAGGTTTGGGAAGAAAGGCAAACTGAGTCCTAGATTTGTAGGTCCATTTGAGATCCTGGAGAGGATTGGTCAGGTGGCTTACAGATTGGCTTTGCCTCCGGCATTGTCTGTCGTGCATAATGTGTTCCATGTATCAGCTCTTCGGAGGTATGTGCCTGATGCTAATCATATTTTGAACTATGAAGATCTGGAGCTTGAGGCAGATCTCTCATATGAGGAACAACCTGTCCAGATACTTGGCAGAAAAGATAAGGTCCTCAGAAACAAGACGATACCTTTGGTTAAGGTATTGTGGAGGAACATCAAGGTTGAGGAAGCGACCTGGGAGTTGGAGTCAGACATGTAGAATTAGTACCCCGAGCTGTTCAGGTAAATTTCGAGGACGAAATTTCTGTAAGGAGGCGATAGTTGTAATGCCTCGAATTCTCCGATATGGTTTAATGGAGGGATTAGTAGGCCGGGGGGGCCATACTTGTTTAATTATGCCATTAAATGATATTATGCATGTATATGAGAATTATGTTATAATATGATGTTAAATGCATGCATGTGGGTCCACATCTGTTTACAGGGGTACTTTGGTAATTTGGCCCATTGAGGGCATAATTGTATATTTGTTTGCATGTCAATTATATATTGTGAGACCACATTATAATGTGGATTGGTTCGAGTTATTCGGCATGAGACGATCTTTAAATATAAATTATTGATTTGGTCATGACAGGTTTAAGCTCAGGGCTCGGGGTGTTTTTGTAATGCCCCGAATTCTCCGATGTGTTTAACGGCGTGAATAGTAGGCCGGGAGGGCCATACTTGCTTAATTGCGTTATTAATTGATAAAATGCATGTATATGTTGATTATATTATGATATGATGTGAAACGCATGCATGTGAGTCCATATTTTTAATTACAGGGGTGTGATGGTAATTTGGCCCGTTGAGGGTAAATTGTTTATTTGGATGCATGTTGGTGATATATTGTTAAGGCCACATTATAATGTGGATTTGTTCGAGCTATTCGGCATGAGACGATCTTTAAGTATTAAAGTAGCGGTTTAGTCATAACGGGATTAAGTTCGAGGCTCGGGGTGAGTCTCGGGATGTTTTAATGATTAGAACATTGCCGGGAGTAAAAAGGGTAACGAGATATGAATTATTGGTGTTTGGGAATTTTGAGAATAGCGGGAATTGGAGGGCGTTAATTATGATTAACGAAATAGGTGAAAGATGACGATTTTACCCTTGGGGAGACATTAGAAGCTTTAAATGACCTAGGGGTATTAAGGTCATTTTGCTTGGGTTATATATGTTTAAAGTGGTTGTAGAAAGTTGTAGAACAAAAACAGAGCAGCTTCTTCACCTTCCCGTACATCCATTTCTCTCTATCTTTCTTTGAGGTTTTTGGTCCCAAGTTGAGGTAGCAAGCTAGGAAATCAAAGCTTGGAGGTTGTGGACTTAGTTCATTATCTTAAGAGGATTCAAAATCAGTTGGAGGTAAGGAATTGTCTTTGAATTTCAGGTGTACCCTGTTTTTCTTATAGTTTTTAGCTCTAGAATTTGATGTGGAAAGTTGGAATCAAGGGGATTTTTTGGTGTGTGTATGATTGGGTTTTGGTGAGGAGGTGATGTAGGTGGGGTTTAGGGGTTGAATTGGATGTTTTGGTAAGGTTTGGGATGTGTTTGGAAGGTTGGTTTCAAGAGGAATCGCAAGAATGGAGTTTCAGTGCAGCTGCTGGTCTGAAGCTGGCGCCTCAGCGCTACTCAGGCCAGAGAGCAGCCCTCTCTGTTTCTGGGACAGCGCCCCAGCGCTGGTGGGTGGCGCCTAGGCGCTAGGCCAGTTTCAGGAAGTGTTGATTTTAGGGTTCGGGATGGTTTTTAAGGTTCGGGGGTTGGTTCCTTTGCTCCTTTTGAGTAGTTTGAGAGTCCCGAGAGTGGGGGATTGGTCCCGGGAGTGTGGTTTAGTTTGTAAACCATTCATTGATTTGTTTTATTAATGGTTTCTAATTGGTTATGATTAGGTAACCACTAAGAAGTCTAAAGGTTGATCGTTCTCAGGGGTCGTTCTTTTAATCATTCTAGCTCAAACCAGAGGTAAGAAATCTGCACCCCAAGTGTGACATGCATGGATATTCATGAGGCATGTTGGTGGTGTTAATATGGACTTGGATTGAATACAGAATGTTTAGCATATGTTGCTCACTTGTGCATGGTACTGACTCTTTAGTTATATTTGGAAAAGGTGCTAGTATCACCTGTGAAGCTGTAACTTATTAGTTAGGTTCGGCATTAGTACTGGGCATTGGTCACGTTGAGCTGACTCATTAGTCAGGACGGCCTTAGCGTGTTAACGCAAGCCGACAAAGATTGGATCTAATCGACTATCAGCATTGAATGACTCAAAGAGCGTTAATGCCAGACCAACCCCGAGGGTCGATGAATGAAATAAGCGCTTGGAGGCTAGTGGCTTACCTAGCAGCCACTCTCCCACTTGAAACAGTGACATGCTTGGCAGTCACTCAGTATGGTTTACCAGAACCTTTTTGAAGGCTGGTTGCTTACCTAGCAGCCACTCTTCCATTTGAATTAGTGACTTGCTTGTCAGTCACTCAGCATGGTTTATCAGGACCTCATGTGATGTTCACTCATTTGTTTGAAAGCTTTATGCTCAGTGTGATTATAATGATAATCATTTGATAATGTTTATGCAAAGTGTTATGTTTTCTTGCTGGGCTTTGGCTCATGGGTGCTATGTGGTGCAGGTAAAGGGAAAGAAAAGCTCATCTAGCCTTGAGTGGAGAGCTGATGTGGTGATGTGTACATATGCGGCCGCTTGACCACCACGGCCAAGGAGTTCTCAGAGGAACTAGGGGGTTTACCCTATTTTTGCAGCTTAGGTCGGCGGGATTGTAAATTTGAAGCAGTAGTGACCATTTTGTACTGAGAACAACTTGTAAACGTTTTGTTTAGCTCTGCAGAGCAGTTTGTAATGAAAATCTCCATTTCCTTTTTATTGGTTTTACGCCTTAACCTGTTAATTACACTTAGAGCACGTTTTTGACCAAAGGACTCGGGTAGCGAGTCAAATTTCCAGTCCACCGTAACTGTTCTGGGGCAGCCAAGGCGTTACAGTTTTAATGATTAGAGCGTTACCGAGAATTATAGGGTAACAGGATATGAATTATTGGTGTTAGAGATTATCGAGATTAGCGGGAATTGGAGAGCATTAATTATAATTAACGGTATAGGTTGGAAAGGAAAATTTTGCCCTTGGGAAGGCTTTAGAAACCTTAAGTGACCTAGGGGCATTTAGGTCATTTGTTTTGGATGTATATGAGACTTTAGTGGCTGTAGAAAAATAGAACAAATAAATTTCCTTCCCGTACATCCTTTTCTCTCATTTCTCCTTTGGAGTTTTTGAGCCCAAATTGAGGAATCAAGCTAGGAAATCAAGGGGTTGAGTTCTTAGAGTTGGTTCAGCCATTGAAGGGGATTTAATCTCAAGTTTAAGGTGAGTTTCAGCCACAAGTTTTCTGGTTTTCCTCTGTTTTCTTTTAGTTTTCAGCCTATGATTTTGTTGGGGATAGTTTGGATTAATGGAAGTTTTGATTGATGTTAAACTTGGGTTTTGATGAGGGTTTGATATAGATGAATTTTAGGGGTTGGATTGAGTGTTGGGATGAAGTTTGGAACTGGTTTGAAGGGTTGGATTCAAGGAAAAACGCAGGGGAAGAAAGTTGGTGTCTGCTGGTTTGCGTAAAGGGTCGCGGCATGGCTATAGTGAGCCGCGGCCTACGTTGGTTCCTGAGATAGAAATGGCTCTGTCAGAGGGGTGAGCCGCAGCGCATAAGGGCATTTTTGGCCAGAAATGTGTTTTTAGCTTGGGGTTTCAATCCTTAGGCCTCAGGATCGATCCTACTACCCGGTTTAGTAGGATTCGATGTCTTGGATACTAGGTTTTGGTTTGGGAACCCTTTGTTATCATTTTCATTGATGAATCCTATAGTTTGGTTATGACTAGGTAACCGTCAGGGAGTTAAAAGATTGATCGTTCTCAGGGGTCGTTCTTATATTAATTTTCACTCGAACCAGAGGTAAGAAAACTGCACCTTGTGTATATATGACATGCGTGATTATTATTAAGGCATGTTTATTGATAAATGTGGACATGGATTGCCTATTGAATGCTAGCGAATGTTAAATACTTGTATATGTAACACCCCAAGTTGCTAATAAGGTTTAAGACCTTGTTTAAGCATGCCTGGAGGGCAAGAAGTTAATTGACATGATATTATATGAATTTGATTGAATATGTGATTAGAATGCATGATTAGGTTGTATACAGATGCATGTGAGCCCCGTTTGTATGTTAGGGGTAAAACTGGTAATTTTAGCCCGTTGAGGGCATAAATGTGATAATTGTATTATGTGATTTGTACCACGTGTGTGTGGAATTTTTATTGCGATGCACGCGGCGAGACGGTCCTAGTGAGCTAATTAGTCTAAAAGTCACAACGGGATTTTGTACTCGGCTCGGGAGGAGCCTAGGGGTACTTTGGGAATCTTATAAGTTGAGTTGAGAATGAGTGGTTATAGTTATTGGCGATTGAGTAACCTGTGTAACCGTTTGTAACTGCTGTGAGTAACAAGTTTTAGATAGAAAATGGTAGAATTGAAATAGAAGTGAAAGGACTTGAGTACCCTTGAAGGTTTAGTTAGGAAGGGTTATTAGGAAGGGGTAAAGTGGTCATTTGGCAAGGGAATTAGACAACTTTCAGCTGGGATATTGGGGTACACGGTTTGGGCATTGGGTCATTTGTTGTTTTGATAAAAATTGAAGAGAAGAAAAAAGAAGAAGAAAGAAAAGCTAGGGCAAGAAGAAGAAGTATAGAAGGGGGCTGAAGTGGGAGTCTAGGAGGAGATCAAGGAAGCTTTTGAGTGAATTCTCCACTTGAGGTATGGATTTTATGCACATTTAAGTTGGGTTTCTGTTTTGATTTGAGAAATCTAAAGCATGAGTTAAGCATTTTAAAGTTTTGGTTTGAGTTGTTGATATTAGAAATCAAAGGGTGGATTTTGGGTGTGATGGTGTTTTGATCTTGATTCTAGTGTCTATAGGTTGTTAGATGGTTCATATGAAGTTTTAAATTGATCTTGGGGTTTAGGTATTTGTTTGGGATGATTTGGGGAGGTTGAAGCTCGGGAAAAACGCAGAGAAAACCCAGAAATTCTGGGTTGGCGAAGGAGCGCCGCTGCGCGAGGATGCTTCAGGATGTGGCCTAGCCGCTGGGCGCCGCGGCCCTTGAGGGGAGTGCCGCGGCCCTAGGCCATTTTGGCAGCCAAAAAGTTGGGTTTTTAAGGCTTTTGCCCAAGGACGCGGGGGTTGGTTCCAATGTATTGTTTGATGGATTTAGAGGTCCCGAGAGTACAGGATTGGTCCCGGGAAGTGGTCTTGGGCTTGGTTAGTATAAAAAGTGTTTTATGTGTGTTGTGACTAGGATTTCGGGGAGGCTCGTGCTAGAGGACCGTGCTTGTGACCTTGGTGCATCGGAAAGCTCGGGATACAGGTAAGAAAACCGTAACACCCGAGATCAGGGCATGAGCCCACAGTGTTCTTGCAGGGCATGGCCCTAGATTGTATTATGTGCAAATGTATAACCTTGGATGAATTATTATATGTTTGAATGATTATTTCGAAATGTTTTATGCATGCGTTTATAATGAAAAGAATGGCTAAGGCCGAGAGCGGCAAAGGCCGGGTACGGCCTTGGGACCGGAAGTAACACTCAGCACATGGGGTGCTTTTAGCCAGGGTGGGACCCAATGGATACATGAGTTATCCTTACGGTGAGGACCGAGACCCCAGGCTTTGGTAAGACCTTTGGGGCGGCATGGCCGTGTTTGTTCAGTCTGATGGTTTTCCTATTTATCAATGGATTATATGTCAGCTATATCTTATGCGTATGTTATGTACTATTTGGGTTTTCTTGCTGGGCTTCGGCTCACGGGTGCTCTGTGTGGCAGGTAAAAGCAAGGAGTCAGTCAACCGGCCATGAGTATGGAGAGCGTGGGGGCGGCGCGTACATGTTCGGCCTGCCCGACTGCTTTGGTTGGGGGCATTTTGTATATGGCTGTATTAACCTATTCTTTTGATAGTTAACCAAGTGTAAATCTATTTTTGAGTTTTAAATACTTTGTAAACCTTATTTGGGATCCCGAATGTTTGATACTTACTGTTTTCAATGAAATTAAGCTTTTCCAAAGATTATAGCCTTAAACTCTGGTTTAGTCACGCTTTTGGTTTTAGAAACCTCGTATAGTCAATTAGTTGCACAATTCCCGTTTTAAACTCACTTAGTAACGGCTCTAAGGTCGTAGGGCGTTACAGTATATGTACTGATTAGTCAGGGACACTGACCTAAAGAGTCAGAAATGGCATAGCGTCATAAACGTCGAGCCAAATGAAGATTAGATCTAATCGATATCAGCAAAGAATGACTCATATGGGGTATTAATGTTGGACCGGCCCTAAGGTCGATGAACTTATAAGCTCTTGTCTAGTCTAAGACCAGTTATTCAGAGCCAGGGCACATGGGCCCGGTGACTGTTTGTCACATGGCTAGGGAACACTGTTCCAAGGTTATGACTCTATGGTCATGAGGAAGGTTATGTTGGTGACTATTCACCATACACCTATCCTGTTCAAACTTATGAAAGGTTCTCTTATCAGTTAAGCCCGAGTGACCCTAACGTCACATGGCTAGAGGGCTGTACCCACTTTTGTGACCATTGCGGCGATCACCTATTTGTTTGGACTGATGGTCTTGGGTGATTATTACGATCATTGTTGATATTATATCATGCTTTATTGTGTTTTCTTGCTGAGCCTTGGCTCATGGGTGCTATGTGGTGCAGGTAAAGGGAAAGAAAAACTCACCCAGCCTTGAGTGGAGAGCTTAGGTGGTGATGTTTACATATGCGGCCGCTTGACCACCACGGCCAAGGCGTTCTCAGAGGAACTAGGGGATTTACCCTATTTTTGCCGCTTAGGTCGGCGGGATTGTAAATTTGAAACTGTAATGACCATTTTGTACTGAGAACAACTTGTAAATGTTTTGATTAGCTCTGCAGAGTAGTTTGTAATGAAAGTATCCATTTCCTTTTTATTAGTTTTCTACCTTAACCTGATAATTACACTTAGAGCACGTTTTTGACCAAAGGACTCGGGTAGCGGGTCAAATTTTCGGTCCACCGTTCACCGTAACTATTCTAGAGTAACCAGGGCGTTACAATTTCAAACCCTATTCAAGTTGGTGATCCCCAACACTTTTCACTTTGGTAGTGTTAATGAGAGTTATTTGTCATTTGATTCTTGTTCTTATCTTTTATTCTTTTGCTTTTCATCTTCGTATTCTTATTGTTCTTCTTTATTTACTTGTATTTCTTGTTTAGAGTTGTAATCTTTTCTTTTCTTTTTGTTACAAACACTTTTGCTTTATTTCTATCTTTTTATTTAGAGTTGTATTCTTCCATTATCTTCTTCTAATTCTTCTATTGTTTATTTGTATTTTCACTCATAGAGTTGTAAAATTATTTAATAAATATTATTTATTTGTAATATTTTGTCTAGAGTTGTAATATTGCTTACCATTTCCATTGAAATAACATATATTTTCCTAACATTCAAAAGCTTATACCTTTTTTTGTTTCAATAGAAGGTGGGACTATCAAGATCATGAATCAAGACCTAGTTAGTTTGGATAGGTTTGATGGGTCCAATTTCACTAGATGGCAAGACAAGGTAAGATTTCTCTTGACCACTCTAAAGATCGCCTACATTCTAGAGTCCACTCTAGAACCTCTCCCAAAGCCATCCGACAAGGACACACCCGAGGAGGTTGAGAAAATAAGGAAGATGGAGGAGGACAATCTCCTTTGTAGGGGTCATATCCTCAACGCCCTTTCTGATAGGCTATATGACCTCTACACTGAGACCAAATTGGCAAAGGAAATAAGGGATGCACTTGAGATAAAATTCAAGGTGGAAGAGGAAGGTACCAAAAAGTTTTTGACTCAATATATTGATTTCAAGTTTTTTGGTGATAAACCTATTCTTCCTCAAATACATGAATTGCAAATAATTGTTAACAAATTTAAAGTTTTGAAGATTGAGCTTCATAAGGCCTTTCAAGTTGGTGCTATAGTGGCTAAATTACCACCAACTTGGAGGAGCTGTAGGAAAAGAATCCTTAAAAAAAAAATGAGGATTATTTTTTGGAGGAAATCCAAAAGCATATTCAAATCAAGGAGGAATTGATATGCAGAGATAAATTTGTGGATGGGTCTAATGGAAAGACTTCCAAAGAAAATGTGGTTTCACAACCAAAACATCCCAAAAACAAAGGGAAAGGCAACAAGGGTAACAAGACATCCTTGGGTCCAAGAACCAACCCAAACGAGTTTAAGGGCAAGAAAGGTCCTTACTTTGTGTGTGGGAAAAAGGGTCACTATGCTAGAGAGTGTAGGTATAGAAAAAATCAACAAGGACCTAAGGTAAATGCAACTCAAGAGGATAATATAGTTGCTATTTTTAGTGAGGTGAATGTGGTCCAAGGCAAGGTGAAGGGGTGGTGGTATGACACATGTGCCACCGTCCATGTCACCTATGATAAATCATTGTTCAAGACCTTTGAAGAGTCAAAGGGCAACCATGAGATTCAAATGGGCAATGAGGGAAAATCCAAGGTACTTGGCCAAGGTACCATTGAAGTCTTTTTCACCTTCGGTAAGAAAGTAACATTAGTGAATGTACTTTATGTTCCCGAAATGAGTAGAAACTTGGTAAGAGGTGATTTGCTTGGCAAGCCCAGCATTAAAGCCATTTTTGAGTCCGGTAAACTTATTCTTACCAAATCCAATGTATTTTTGGGAAAGGGGTAATCTTGTGAGGGTATGGTTAAGTTGTGCACCAATGATGTAACTTTCAACGTCATCAATAAAAATGCTAATTCCGCCTATATTTTTTAGAATGATTCTTTATTTTTGTGGCATCTTAAACTATCTCATATAGGTTTTTCAACCATGAAAAGAGTAGTAAAATGTGGTATGATTGCATGCAATATTAAACACTATGGTAAATATAAAACATGTGTTAAGGGAAAAAAATATTAAGAGACCATTTCCTAGTGTAGAAAGATCATCTAATTTACTAGATTTAATCCACAATAATCTTTGTGAATTAAATGGTGTTTTAACTAGAGGTGGTAAAATGTATTTTCTTACTTTTACAGATGATTTTAGTAGATATACCTATGTGTTTCTTTTCAAGCATAAAGATGAAACTTTTTATGCTTTTAGAGTATATAAATTAGAAGTTGAAAATCAACTTAATAAAAATATTAAGGTGCTAAGAAGTGATAGAGGAGGAGAGTACTTCTCTAATGAATTCAATACATTTTGTGAAGAAAACGGTATAATTCATGAGTGCACTACACCTTATACACCACAACACAATGGTGTTGCTGAAAGGAAAAATAAGTCTTATCTAGAGATGATAAATTCTATGTTGGTGTTTTCTAAGTTGAACTTCAACTTATGGGGTGAAGCGTTGTTAACCGCTTGTCATAATCTTAATCGAATACCGGTGAAAAAAAATGAGATATCTCCATATGAGTTATGGAAAGGAAGAAAACCCAGCATAGGGTACTTCAAAGTGTGGGGGTGTCTTGCGTATTGCAAGAAAAACGAACCTAATAGAACAAAGTTAGGTTCAAGAGCCACAAAGTGTGCTTTTGTTGGTTATGACAACAATAGTAAAGCTTATATGCTATTAGACTTAGAGTCTAATGTTGTGATTGAATCTAGAGAAGTTGAATTCTTTGAGAACATATTATGTGACAACAATTCTCAAGCTTCAACATCTCTAAAGGAGAATTTGTTATATGAAAATAATTCCCAAGCTTCTACATCAAAAAATGATTCTCAAGAGGAGAATTCTCAAAGGAATGTAAAGCAACCCATTGAACTTAGAAGAAGTCAAAGGATTAGAAATGAGAAAAATCTAGTATTGGATGAGGTAGATTCTCAACAAATTTATTTTTACATGGTAGAAGGAAATAGAGAGGAAGTCATTAGGAAAATTCCTATTGTACTTCTTGTTGAGGATGATCCTAAGACTTATAGAGAAGCCATGCAATCAAGAGATATTGCATTTTGGAAAGAAGCCATCAATGATGAGATGGATTCCATTCTTTCCAACAACACTTGGGAATTGGTAGACCTCCCACCGGGGTCTAATCCAATTGGGTGTAAGTGGGTATTTAGGAGAATATCACACTAACGGCACTATCCATAGCTAAAGGGTTTAAGAAAAAAGAGGGTATGGATTATTTCGATACCTATGCGCTTGTTGCAAGAACAAATTCTATAAGAATTTTGTTCACTTTGGCTTCTATACACAACTTGTATGTTCATCAAATGGATGGCAAAACGACATTCCTTAATGGTGACCACAATGAAGAGGTCTATATGGAACAACCTGAAAGGTTTTTCCTACCAAGATATGAACATAAATTATGTAGACTTGTAAAATCCTTATATGGATTGAAACAAGCTCCTAAGCAATGGAATGAGAAATTCGATCATAGTGTAAAACTAGAGAATAATGAAGGAAGAGCAGTGGCTCAATTGGAGTATGCTAGTGCTATAGGGAGTCTTATGTACGTTGCCTAATGTACTAGACCTGATATAGCATTTGCAGTAAGTAAACTTAGTAGGTTTACAAGTAATCCAAGTGTGGATCACTGGAAGGCTATTGGAAAAGTCCTAGGTTATCTCAAGAAAACCAAAGGACTAAGCCTTCACTACTCCAAATTTCCTTCAATCTTAGAAGGATATACAGATGCAAGCTATATATCCAATCTTGGGGACAACTTGTCCACAACTGGTTGGGTATTTACACTTGGTGGGGGTGCAATTTCTTGGGGTTACAAGAAACAAACATGTATATCTCATTCCACTATGGAAGCAGAGTTTATAGCTCTAGCTGCTATCGGCAAAGAGGCCGAATGGTTAAGGGGTCTATTGATAGAGATACCCATAATCAAAGAGAATGTATCCACTATATCTATACATTGTGATAGCCAAACAACATTGGCTAGAGCATATAGCGGAGTGTATAATGGGAAGTCTAGACATATTAGTCTAAGACATGGATATGTAAGAGAATTGATTCAAAGAGAAGTCATCTCAATATTCTATGTGAGAACAAGTGAAAACCTGGCAGATCCTTTCACTAAGCAACTAATGAGAGATTTAGTGGCTACATCATCTTGAGGGATGGGACTTAAACTCCCTAAAGAGATTCACGATTGATGGTAACCTATCTTAACACTAGCTATTTAATTAGTGTTAGGTTCAATAGGTAACAACAAGTCAATCAAGTGAATATTAGTTGTACTCAAAACAAGTCCCATCTGAGATGTTGAGTACTTGTGAGTTGCCAAATTTAGGGTTAAAATCGAGAGGTTTTTTAATAGAATTCAGTCTTGTGAAGACAAGTATTTTTTGTAACAAAATACAGTAAGAGTTCTACTTATATGGACCTAAGGGTGGTGCCTCATCTCATGAGAATTTGGAGTATTCTCAAGAACGTCCATGAATGGAATGTGCACATGGCCATTAACGGTGAAAAGCGAGACATAGAGGTCTCAAGTGAACATGGCAAATGTGTGTGTGTGTGTGTGTTATCACCGATTTTTTATCATGGAAAGATGGTTCAATGCCTAGTGCAACCAAATTTTCAACAAATTTTGTGATAATTACACTATAGTAAAGTTCAAGTTGAAAACACTTTACTTTATGCACCAATGCAATGACTTCTATAAGAGAGAGTTATTATTTAATCAAGTGGGGGATATGTTATATTTAAAAAATAATGTTGATTGATTAAATAAGTGTTACAATAGATAACTATTTAATTTAGTGGGGGAATGATATATTATTTTATAATATAATGTAATATTATATTATTTTATAATATGATGTTTTAGATTAAATAATTGTGACAAAGAGTGTCACATATTGTAACATATAATAGAAAGTTACAATATTTAGATATGCGTGAATATCCAAATATGTAACACATTTGATGTTACAAATTTAATCACAAATTTGCAACTTCCAAATATTGCCCATTATTGTGTAGATTTGTTGTTACACAATATTGAGATGAATTTGTTAAAGCCATATGTGAAATGGCTGTTAGAGATATGATTTAAACCCCAATAATGTGTTTGGGGGTTACAAAGTCATTTGGGAGTGGATTGGAACCGTTTGGAAAAGCAGCACATTTTCATGTGTTGAAATTGACCAGCGGCCGCGGCCTGGGGAACAGAGACCAGTGGCCGCAGCCACTGATACTCCTGGTTGTGGCCACAGAGGCAGACTGACCAATTTTTCAGTTTTTTCAATCTTTTTTGAACGGCTCCAAAAACACAAATAACTCCCAAATCTCATTTTTAATTCCATAAACATCCAACTAATCATTGGTAACAACCATGGGGTTGGTGGAATTTGAAATTCAAATGGTGTCTCTAAACTCTATAAATAGGAGCCTATTGCTCACTTGTAAGATACAACTTTTCTATCCATTAGTGCACTTGGCTAGAAAACACCTAGAGGCTTGATTATTCCAGAAAGCAATTTCCGAAATCTGTGAGAGATCCCTTAGTGCTTGAGTTAGAGGGAAATACATTTTTGGACAAAGGTTTCAAACCTTGTTCAAGTTGGTGATTCCCAACACTCTTCAATTTGGTAGTGTGAGTGAGAGTTGTTTATGATTTGATTCATGTTCTTATCTTTTATTCTTTTGCTTTTCATCTTCATATTTTTCTTCTTCTCTATCTTGTATTCCTTGTTTAGAGTTGTAATCTTTTCTTTTCTTTTTGTTACAAACACTTTTGCTTTATTTGTATCTTTTTGTTTAGAGTTGTATTCCTCCATTCTCTTCTTCTAATTCTTCTACTGTTTATTTGTATTTTCAGTCATAGAATTATAACATTATTTAATCAATATTATTTATTTGTAATATTTTGTCTAGAGTTGTAATATTTCTTACCATTTCCATTGAAATAACATATATTTTCCTAACAGTTAATAGGGGCATAATTATAATTTTGGCTCGTTGAGGGAATACATATTAATTATATGTGTGTTACGCTTGATACCCCAAGATTGTGGTGATATATTTGTGATGTGTGATCTGAGACGGTCCAAGGGAGCGGAATTGCAAAATATATATACAACGGGGTCGAATACCCGGCTCGGGGTGAGCCGGGGGGTATATTGGGAATATACCATAAGTTCGGGGTTACCGGGTCATGGGTAACGGGTAGTGAGTTAGCAAATATTTAAGTATGTCCAGGATTAAATGGGAAATTATAGGAACACTCGAGGAAACAGCGGGATGTGGCAAGTGATGATTTTGCCCTTGGTGGAATTAGAAGACTAAGGATATACTTGGGGACAACTTGGTTTTTACAACTGGGGGATAGACTTGGATGGCCTTAGACACTAGAACCCACCAGAATTAGAAAGAACCCACACACTCCCTTAGGCTTCTATCTCTCTCTCTCGGCTCTCTCTCCCCCTCTTTTGTGTGCTTGAAGCTTTGGTGAATTCTCGAGGATTTGGCTGAGAATTGAAGCTGGGGAGTTGGGGAAAACAAGCTAGAAGTTTTGGGGAATTAGCTCAGGGTCGAAACAACAATTGAGGTAAGGATTCTGGTATTGAATTTTTAAGTTTCAGCTGTGATTTTGTTAAGTTTTGCTTAGGTTCAAACTTTGGTCTGATTTTGAGATTTTAAAGAGAATATGAGCTGGTTTTTGGAGTTTTTATACTGACTAAGTTTCCTAGACAAATTCTGGGTTTAATTTTGGGTATAGGGGTTTAATTGGGTGTGATTTGGTGAGTTGAGCTGAGGGAAAACATGGTGGAAATACATGGATTTCTGGGTTTTGGGGCTCGAGCCGCGACCCTGATCTTCAGGCGTCGCGAATCGCATGAACTTAAAGGCTTGGGTGCCTTCTCAACCACCTGTGCATAGGTAGTAACCCCAACCACAATGGTGATACGTACATCACGGGCTAATCTAGGCTGTAGCCCCTGAAGTAATCTCTCTCTTCTGGTCCCATTAGTGGGCACTAGCTCCATCGAAAACTTTTCCAAACGATCAAATTTCAATGCATACTCAGTGACTGACAAATTTCCCTGAAGTAGCCTAATGAATTCCTCAGCTTTAGCCGCCCTGATGGCATCATTGTAATATTTCTCGTTGAATAGAGTCTGAACCTCTTCCCAACTCAGGGCATTAACATTCTTGGTCTGGGTAATAAATTCCCACCAAATTCGGGCATCCTCCCGAAACATATAAGTGGCACAGGCCACCCTCTCATTACCAGATACCCTCATGAAATCATGGATAGTGGTAATCATACTCATCCATTGCTCTGCCCTGGCAGGATCTGCACTGCCCTCAAATACTGGAGGTTGCTGCTTCCTGAACCTTTCATAGAGAGGTTCCCATTTATTTCCAACCTCAGGTAGCTGCTCTGCTGCTGGCACCGACATAGGAGGTGCCTCTAATACACTAGCCACTGCAGGCGCTTGCTGCTATCTCAGGAGACGAAGCTCTTCTCCTTGTCTCAAAATTGTTGCCTGCTGATCACTGACTATCTACTGCCAGTTTACAGGAGCTGGCTGTGGAATTTGTGACTGGTCAATTTCCTGACCCTGGCTATTATTATTCTGGCCTTGATCACTCTGGCCAGCTGAAGTATCTGTCTACCCTGGATTCATTCTTATCTGACACCTTGCTCAAATAATGATCAATACAACCAGTCAAGTAGTAATAACTAAAACTCTTGCCGCCTTACGGTCCAAGAACAAGCAGACAATTATCACATTCCACAATCATACAATATACAGGCAGATACATGTTTATAGCATTTAGCACTCAACATGTATCACATAATAATTCATAAACAACAATGCTAATAAGTATGTTCCAACAATCTCAGTACTAATTAGCACACATTTGCTGAGGATATAATATTTCAGGGCACAGGTTTAACATGGTGTCTCATGCATACAGGTGAAGCATATATACTATATTTAAGCAGTTATACATATAACTACATAAATAGTTACCAAACCATGAGTCGAGCTTGACTTCAGTGATGTGTGTACATGCCCAGCCAGTCTACAGGAACTCTAACCTGGGCATGCTCTGACACCAAGTTGTAACGCCCTGGTTACCCCAGTACAGTTACGGTGAACGGTGAACCGGAAATTTGACTCGCTACCCGAGTCCTTTGGTTAAAAACGTGCTTCTAGTTTTATTAACAGACTAAGGTGGAAAAAAAATAAATAGAAAAGGATATATTTTACTAAATACATAAAACTGATCATGGGCCCATAAAATCATTTACAAGTTATTTACAACTCAAAAAGGTCATTACTGTTTCAAAATTTCAAACCCGCCGACCTAAGCGGCAAAAATAGGGTAAACCCCCTAGTTCCTCTGAGAACTCCTTGGTTGTGGTGGTCAAGCGGCCGCATATGTACACATCACCACCTAAGCTCTCCACTCAAGGCTGGGTGAGCTTTTCTTTCCCTTTACCTGCACCACATAGCACCCATGAGCCAAGGCCCAGCAATAAAACACAATATAGCATGATATAATATCAACAATGATCATAATAATCATTCAGGACTTTCAGTCCAAAACAGATGGGTGACAGTCGCAAAAGTCACCAAGTTAGGTATAGCTCCCTTTAGCCTTGTGACGATAAGGTCACCGGGGCTTAACAGATAAGTGAACCTTTCACTAGCTTAAACAGGATAGGTGCATGATGACTAGTCACCAACATAACCTTCCTCATGACTCTAGAGTTATAACTATGGAACTCTGTTCCCTAGCCATGTGACAAGCAGTCACCTAGGCCTTTGGCCCTGGCTCTGAGTAACTAGTCTTAGACTAGCCAAGCGCTTATAAGTTTCATCGACCTTAGGGTCAGTCCAGCATTAATGTCTTAGAGTCATTCAACGCTGATATCGATTAGATCTAATCTTCATTCGACCCTGCGTTCAGGACGCTTATGCCGTTTCTGACTCTTAGGTCAGTGATACGCGACCAGTGCCGTCCCTGACTAATCAGTGCCATACACAAGTAAACAACATCCGTTAGCATTTAATATGCAATCAATGTCCACATTTATCAACCAACATGCCTTAATAACAATCATGCATGTTTCATACACAGGGTGCAGTTTTCTTACCTCAGGTTTGAGCGAGAAATATAATAAGAACGACTCCTGAGAACGATCGACCTTTTAGTTCCTTAGCGGTTACCTAATCACAACCAATTATAACCTCCATTAATGAAAATCAACACTGAAAGGGTCTTAGCCTAAGCACCACTCTCGGGACCTCGAAACATGCCCACACGGTGAGTAGATTCGATCCCGGGCCTTAAGGATTGAAACCCCAAGCCAAAAACCCTTAAAAGTACTCAAAACAGGACTTTGAAGGAACAAAGTAGCACTACAGCGCTGCTCCCTAGCGCCCCAGCGGTATTCTTAGAACCCCCAAAATGCCCAAATGCCTCATGTGTAGCGCTGTAGTGCCCTAGGGTGGGCGCTATAGCGCTACCTCCAGACCAGATACCCCCTGAAACCTCCTTCTTCAACTCGTTCGATTCTAACTTGATTCCAATGCTTCCAAATCCCATTTTTGGTGCCAAATGAACCCAAAAACCATCCTAACATACCTCAAACATCACAACCATAAGAACCCTAGCCAAAACTCCCAACAAAACAAAGTATTCAACCTAGAAATCACAACTGAAAACTAGAACCAAAACAGGGCAAACCAGAGAATTCAATGGCTAGAAACTTACCCAAAGCTCAGCTTATGATGCTCTTCAATGGAGGAACACTCTCCCAAACTCCCAAGGCTTACTTCCCAAGCTTGAATCCTCAAGAATAGTTCAAAAATCTCAAAGGAAACTGAAGGAAAAAGAATATACGGGAGAAGCTTCAAGTATACTCTGTTTTTCCTCATTTTCCCAGCCTAAAATGGCTTATATCTATCCTAGGGGTGAAAAGACCAAAATACCCCTAGGTTTAATAAAGGTTTCTAAAGGCTCCCAAGGGTATTCCCCCACCTATCTCGTTAATCATAATTAACGCTCTCCAATTCCCGCTATTCTCGATAGTCTCAAACACCAACAATTCATATCCCGTTACCCTTTAATTCCCGGCAACGTTCTAATCATTAAAATCACACCAAGACTCACCCCGAGCCCCGAACTTAAACCTGTTGTGACTAGACCGCTAATCAATAATCCAAGATCGTCTCATGCCGAATAGCTCGAACAAACCCACATTATAATGTGGTCTCAACAATTTATCATTGATATGCATACAAATATACATTTATACCCTCAACGGGCCAAATTACCATCAGACCCCTGTAATTAGAATGTGGACCCACATGCATGAATTTAACATCATATTGTAATACAATTCACATATACATGCATATTATCAGTTAATGGCACAATTAAACAATTATGGCCCTCCCGGCCTACTAATCCTGCCATTAAACCGCATCGGAGAATTCGGGGTATTACACCGATAATGTACTAAGTACCAAATTATTCCTAGGTTCACCCCGAGCTTAATATTTGACCCCGTTATGACTAAATCACTAACTTGCTTCCTAGGATCGCCTCGTGTCGAGTATCTCAATCATATCAACATAATAATGTGGTCTCACACATATATCACATATATGCACATATGTACAATTATGCTCTCAACCGGACAAAATTATTAAAATGCCCTTGCCAATTCAGTCATATAATAATATAACTCACATAATCATGCATATAATCACATAATAACACAATAAATCAGTTATTTCCCTCTTAGCCCCCGAATCAATGCACTAAGCCACATTAGGGAATTTGTGACGTTACACCTATGAACCTAGAACCCCTGTTTTCCTTAGCCCAAAAACTCACCAAATTCCTTTCCAAACAATCCCAAAATCACACCTCAATCCCAGCATAGCATTAGCACCAATTCATCAACAAAACCCAAGCTTTAACACACTCAAAACACCACCACAAACTCAATCCAAAACCTTGAACTTTCAAGCTCAAGAACAACAAAACCAAAGCTAAATACAATTAAAAATAGGGTTATAATCCTTACCTCAGCTGTGAATTAAACTCCCTTATGTAACGTCCAAATTACCTAATAAGGCTTAGGACCTTGATTAGGGTGCTTCTCTTCTCATATATGCCATCTTCATAATTCTTAGGAATCCATTAGGCCCAAATAATTAATTAGAAATGAATTTTCTATATAATTATATAATTAAAACTAATATTCAAGTAAATAACCATTTTTTTTCATTTTTTAAATTTAGTTTAATTTAAATAATTAAAAGAATCAAATCCAAATAATTATTTAAACTTAAGATAAGATCTTAACCAATTAAAAGATACTTTATTTTTCTAATAAAAATAAAATGAGATGATTATATTTTTAAATTCAAACAAGTAAAAGTTAATTAAATAAAAGATATTTAGCACAAAATTAGGGATTTGCTGAGCATCATTGAGTGATGCCCCAGTCTAGAGCCGGCGCACATGGGTGGGCCCCAAAGGGCTCAGATGGTTGTTGCCAGGTGGCAGGGGAGGGGCTCGACCTCGAGGTCGTGCGCATGGGTAGGGAGGGGATCACCAGGGATGGTGCGCTCGTTGGGAGGAGCTCGCCCGGGTGGCTGGGCCGCAGGGTGCCTTGGCGTGTGTGGGTGGCTCGGGTCAAAAATAAAATTACAAATATTCTCATGCCCTATTATGGCTTACACAAAATTTAAGAAAAAATAAAATTCAAATCCTAACCCAATAGGACCATAAAATTAACAACCCATCATTCAACCATACATTCAACAAACATATTCATCCATTCAATATATATACCAACATACATATTAAAAATGCAAGAAACTCACACATCATTTAATATATATATGTAGACCGTGTTGGGAAAACTTATACAGGATCTTTATTTATTTTCATGTAGATATAATATTAAACAAATTAATATGATATAACCTAGTACATGTTTCAAAAATTGAATTCAAAGACAAACAAAGATAAGAATACTTACAGTATACGCAGCAGAATGAAAGAGTTCTTCCTTCAGTTTCTCTAACTCTTGTATCCTTTCTGTCGCAGAGTATTATCAAGAAACCAAACTGTTCTTCTAATTTCTTCACAGTCTTTCAATGTATCTTTAGAATGACCTAGACTAGAGTGGGTAATTCTCAACACATGAGACAGATACAAAGAGAAGAAGAGAAAATAACAAAGAGGCTTAGAAAATGAATTGTGTTTAGAGAGAATCTAAAACCTATAAGAAAATCTGACTTTAGAACTTATGAACTTGTCAGAACTTGTGTTTTCACTTCTCTCTAAGCACTCATTTTATAGACTCAATTAGGCCATTTAATTTAATTAAAAAATCAATAAAATAATAGCCAATTTGAAGCCCTAGGTCGAAATCTCATTTGATTATAAGCCCATCGGACTTAAAATCAAGGTCCGTATTATTTTCTATTGATTTAATTATTTAAATCCTTTATCAAATTAATTATTTATGATTTGAACCTTGATTTAAACTTATTTATTAATTTAGATACCAATTTATCTTAATTAATAAACCTGCCCTAATTTCTCTTTTCTTCTCTAAATTACATAACTCTCTGAAACTATCCAAAATTGACCTGGTCAACTTTGATAATTCTAATTGATAATTAAATCAATTAATTGAGACTATCTAGATGATTTTATCCAAGGTACAATGGGGACCATGGGCCTATGAAATCAAGCTCTAATAAGTTATCATAAATCTAACAAATAAATTTACTAACTTATTAATTCATCGTGACTCCACTATAGACTCGAAATTATACTCTTGAATTCATAGCACGCTCTATAACAAATATAGATACGCTATTAATTATCCATTATTACAACCACAATGGTCACTCAATCCTCTATAGATGGTCTACAATGAGATAGGACTAAAATACCATTTTACCCCTCATTGTATTTTATCCTTAAAACACTTAGTTCCTTGTAAATGATATTTCAGTAAACTAATTTAATTACTGAAATGAGATCTCTATCATTTAACACCTTGAACCAAACTAAAAGGAAATCATCGTTTCACTTCTTCATCAGAAGCTACAGATGTTCATATCTATAATTAACACTCCGACTCAATTATACTACCGAGTTCCTAAGATGTAAGTATGGGCTAGTCTGTAGGATAAGTTGGTAATGAACAATTCAAAGAACTCAAATAATACAATTAGTTAGAATACTAACCACTCAGAATTGAGATTGAATTGACATATGGCCAACTATATGATATGACTAGAATAGATAATAACGGTATGTTTACTTATCTTATCAACTGTCAATATCGGTCCTGTCCGATGTAACAAATACATGCGATCTTATCTACTTTGCTAATGTTCTGGAAAGAACATAACACTGTAATGTGTAAGTAGATCATATCGTAGATTGACAAGTCAGTGTAAATCCTATGCACTGACTAATCTTAGGACTAACATATTTTGAACATATAATCATATTTATATTCCACTGTAATTACGTCACCATAAATAAGATTAGCTATATGCTCGGGATTTAATAGAAGTTTATATTAAACAAATAATCATGAAAATAAAACACGGGAGCAAAGTGATTGACCAAGTCAAAAAATAATTTCTATTCTTTTATTGATAATAAAATGAGATTACAAAGAATTTGGGTTTTAATTAGGGCATAAAACCCCAACAAACTTCCACTTGCACTAATTGAAACTAATGCCTTAATTCTACTAATCATATTTCCTTGATATGCTTATCACATGTGGTTTCTGATAGTGTCTTTGTAAATGGATCCGCAAGATTGTCTTCAGTTGCAATCTTCATAACCTTCACATCCCCCCTGGCCACATATTCTCGAATAATATGATACTTCCTTTCTATATGCTTACTCCTCTTGTGACTTCGAGGTTCTTTCGAGTTGGCTATCGCGCCTGTATTGTCACAAAACAACACAAATGGTTTATCCATTTTTGGAATAACTCCAAGATCCGAATAGAACTTCTTTAGCCAGACTATTTCCTTAGCTGCTTTTGATGCGGCTATGTACTCAACCTCCATGGTGGAATCTGAGATTGCGGACTGTTTTACGCTTCTCCAAATCACAGCTCCACCCCCAAGAGTAAACACCATTCCAGAAGTAGACTTCCTGTCATCAACATCAGTTTGAAAATCTGAATCGGTGTAGCCTATAGGGTTCAGAACACCACCCTTGTAGACTAACATATAATCCTTAGTCTGTCTCAAATTCTTTAGGATATGCTTAACTGTTATCCAATGTTCCGGTCCTGGGTTTGACTGATACCTGCTCACTACTTCCACTGCATAGCAGATATCTGCTCTAGTACACAACATAGCATATATCAGACTTCCAACTGGAGATGCGTAAGGAACATTTCTCATTGCATCTTCCTCTTCAAGAGTCTGGGGATACTGCTTCTTTGAAAGATGAATTCCATGGCGAGACGGTAGACGCCCTTTATTGGACTTTGTCATTGAGAAATGTTCAAGCACTTTATCTATGTAAGCTGCTTGAGATAGAACTAAGAGTCTGTTCTTTTTATCCCTGATTATCTGGATACCTAGAACATAACTTGCTTCACCCAAATCCTTCATCTGGAATTGAGTGCTCAGCCAATTCTTCACATCTGATAATTTCTTAACATTGTTTCCAATGAGTAAGATATCATCTACATAAAGAACTAGGAATACCACTATTTGATTTGCCTTCAGTTGGTAAACACTGGGCTCATCAATATTTTGATCAAAACCATAGATTTTGATTATTTCATCAAACCTAAGATTTCAAGAATGAGAAGCTTGCTTAAGTCCATAGATGGACCTATTCAACTTGCAAACTTTTTCTTCTTGTCCAACTACTTTAAATCCTTCTGGTTGATCCATATAAATGACTTCATCAAGATTTCCATTAAGAAAAGTTGTCTTGACGTCCATTTTCCAGATCTCATAGTTGAGAGCAGCTGCTATGGATAGGAGGATGTGAATGGACTTGAGCATGGCTACCGGACTAAAAGTTTCCTCATAGTCCACGGCTTCTCTTTGGGTATAACCCTTTGCCACTAATCGAGCTTTTCAAGTCTCGATATTTCCATCAACACCTCGTTTCTTCTTGTAGATCCACTTGCACCCAATGGCCCTAAAGTCACTAGGTGCTTCCACAAGATCCCAGACAGAATTTAAGTACATGGACTCATTTCCTGATTCATGGCTTCGAGCCATATTTCCTTTTTAGGGCTAGCCATTGCCTATTTGAAGGATAACAGATCATCATCACTAGTGTCACCAACAACCATATTGGTTACACCATCCAAACCATAGCGAACTGGGTTCCTAGAAACCCTCCTACTACGACGAGGCTCTATGATAGTTTGCTCAGGAACAGTGGTACTTTCTTCTTTTGAATCGACTTGCATCGGTTGGACATGAAGAGTGGGAATTTCATCATCAACTTGCGTTGATGACGACGGAACATTGGTTGGATTCAATTCCTTAACCATCTCCTCTAAAACTACTTTGCTGCGAGGTTTGAAGTTTTGGACATAGTCATTTTTCAGAAAAGTAGCATTCGTAGAAGTAAACACTTTCTTTTCTGAATGACTATAGAAAAGTCCACCCCGAGTTCCTTTAGGATAGCCAAGAAACATGAAAACTTCAGTTCGCGATTCTAGCTTTCCCTCCTTTTTCCTCAGGACGTGGGTGGGACACCCCCAGATTCTATAATGGTGTTAACTTGGTTCACGACCATTCTAACGTTCTAAAGTTGTTTTGGCGATTGATTTTGACGGGACGACATTGAGAATGTCGTTCGTGATTTCAATGGCATGTCCCCAGAATGAAGTTGGTTTTCAATGGCATGTCCCCAGAACGAAGTTGGTAAAGTTGAGTAACTAAGCATGCATCTAACCATTTCCAATAAAGTTCTATTCCGGCGTTCCGCTACACCATTTTGTTGCGGAGTACCTGGGGTAGTAGGTTGTGATAAAATCCCAAGTTCAGTTAAATGATCTTGGAACTGCGTATCCAAATGTTCTCCACCCCTATCAGATCGCAAGATCTTTAACATTTTACCTAATTGGTTCTGAGCCATTGCTAGGAATTCCTGAAACTTTGAAAATGTTTCTGATTTCCTATGCATTGGGTAAAGACACGAGTATCTAGAGTAATCGTCAATGAAAGTGACGAAAAACTCAAAACCACTCCTGGCTTGTACATTCAAAGGACCACAAACATCTGAATGCACATGACCAAGTGGTTCTTTGACCCTATCACCCTTTGCAGAGAATGGATGATTGGTCAGTTTGCCTTCTAAACAAGATTCACAGACAGGTAATTCTCCTAAGGTGAGTTCCCTCAAAGGTCTGTCCTTTGTAAGTCTTTGAATCCTATCATAGCCAATGTGATCTAGTCTCAAGTGCCATAAATACGTCATATTATCGTTATCGGTCTTTTAACGTTTATTGGTCCTAGGTTTAGCTACTTTGAATAAATCATTGTTAAGAGCGAGGGGTTCATTAGGTCGCAAAATATAAAGCTCTTTTTCCAAACTTGCAAAGCACAATTGTGATCCATTGAAGGAAATAGATATATTAGAACTTGTGAAAGCCATAACAATTTTTTCTAATTGCAACATGGAAACTGAAATTAAATTTCTACTAAAATCTAGAATAAAAAAAATACTTCTTTTAAAAGCAAGTATTTATTTCCAAAATTCAGACGAGCTCTTCCTCTAGCTTGGACCATAACAAACGCTCCGTTCCCAACTCTAAGCTTTAAGCCGCCTTCATCCACTTCCTCCCACATGGTTGGTAGATCCAGAATCAATAATCAAAACGGATTTATCATTCTCTAAAACACATGTTTCTAAGTTAAATGAACTATAATCATTACCTTTGTTTTTCACTGCTAGAATCTTGGGGCAATCTCGTTTCCAATGCCCCTTCTCTTTGCAGTGAAAACACTTACCTTTACCTTTCTTGTTTTTCTTGTTCTTCTCCTTAGGTGTCTGTGCACTTGGTTGTGCACTCATCTTTGCAGCCTTTGCAGGCTTGGGATTTTTGTTTTGTCCACCTTTCCTCTTGTTTCCAGCTTTCGAAGACAAAGTTTGGTTAGCTTCAGCCTTAGCTAGATCAGCAACAACAGTAGTAGTCTTATTTTCTCCTCCCTTACTAGGTCCACCCATGATAGGCTCAAAAATATGAAGTTCATTCATGAGCTGCGTCAGACCATAGTTGAGTTTATCACGAACGTGCAGACACAATGCCATCCTAGAATTTATGGTGTCTTCACGTATGTGCAGAGAAGGTCCTATCCAAGCATTTACAGTGCCATCATAAGCATTGAAGGTGCCATCACGAACGTGCGGACACGATGCTCGTTCTGGGGATTCCTCAATCATGACGAACTCGGAGCTGTCACCAATCAACTCTATGTTGATATTCTTCTTCCAATTAAGGAAGTTTTCTCTGGTGAATTTCTCCATCGAAAGTTGAGAAGGATCAGAGTAGACACATGCATTACTTAACTTAAAACTACAAATTATCAATAAAATAAAAATCAATCACATTTGCTCAATAAAACTTCTATTCACACAAATTTCAAGAAATAGCACAAAATATACCAAAAATATGTAAGATATGAGAAAAAATACCAAAAACAATCATATCTCTATTTCTTTAGGTTTTTAACTAATCTATGATATCCTTGTCCCGGTTGGCAAGAGTAAAAAATACCACTATTTAAATAGAGTTGTAAACTCATTTAATAATGGACA